>NC_135538.1:45096822-45721822 GCF_045843805.1 Urocitellus parryii
CTGCCCGTTAATCACTTAATTGTCATCATGGTTGTCAGATCAACTGTCCTGGTATCTCAGCGATTCTATATAGGGTTTGGTACTATCTGTGGTTTCAGACATCCATTGGGGGTCTTTAAATATATCCCCATCAGGTAAATGGGCACTACTGTATTCACCTAACTGCAAGAGGCTCTGAGGGTGGGTACACATTTTATTCAACCAATTTACCAATCTATGAAGCCTTGCCTGTACCATGTGCTGCATGCCCCTGCTTCCTGACCCCTGCTTTTCCAGAATGCAACAGGGACTCTAGTGTCCACAGAGAAGAAAAGTAATTACTACTAAGTTCAAGGGTCACAGCTTTTCCTGGAATAGCCTTCAAATTCCATGCCATGCACAGAGTGACTGTATGTCTTAGAGTCCAAACTAGAACATATGTGAGAATAAAAAAGAACCCTAACAGACAGAGTTGCAAGAACAACAAAGATAAACAAATACTGTCCAACACACCAGAGTGTATGGTACATGGTCACTTTAGAATGCACGTGATATTGCTGAAAATGATGATAATAATGCACCTATAGGAAAATGTGCCCAATATATTTCTGCATTTGGCAGAAATAATCCCTTGACAGTGGAGTTATTATTTCTATTCATCCCGTCTCGTACTCTCTTACATTTAGCCTTACTTAATGAAAGTTTTCTGCCTGATATAACAAAATGCCATCCTCAATCACAGCCTGAAGGGACTCTTTCTGTTACTTATTTTCTGGTGAATGCTTTGTCACTAGTGTTCAATTTCATTTGCTAGAGCAACTTGTAAATATAACACCATCTGAGAATGTCAAGCCTTTTCTGTTTCTGTTTTCTGAAATTCATCTATTTCTAGAAATCTATCTATAACCACCAGCTTTTCAGTCTATTTTTTAGCAACCCTTTGCACTGGTGTTGACGTGAAGTTCATGATGAACTGTGGCTTCATTTGAGCTAGCAGTTGCACATGTCTGGAGTATGCTGACATTTGGGAAAGATGAATTTAAGTCTTTGCTGAGCCTTTGCACCTTTTCAAAAAAGAGGCACCTCTGCCTTCCATATAAATTTTCTTTACGTAGTATTTTCTGTTTAATATAAATAAAACAATGTCACAAGTATATGAGTATGCTACTATCTAGCAGCACTAATATATTATATAAGAGTTTCAAATGTATACCCCAGGTCTTGAACTGCAAATTCATGAAAGCCTATTTGGTGAGAATTTGCGACTCCATATTTTTTACATGACACCACACTGTTTTAGTTTCCTGTCTTTAAAATAAAGCTTTAACTATATTGTTAGTCCCTAATTTTAATAAAACAAGGCACTGAAACTATTGTTTGTGGGGAGATTCTGAACCAGGAATAACATTAAGTGTTCAATTTCTGTACACCTAGAAATGAAGATCCAAAACAAAATTCATTTCTTTTTACTTCCTGGAATTTCCAAAAAGTTTGCCCACATTTTCTGCTGCAATTTTACTCTGGAGAAGCATTGTCAGATCATCTGTGGCAACTATAAAGTTGAGTGAAAATTTAGTGGCACACCCAGAGCTTTACATTTATGAACCTGTTATAGGTCCCTGGCTTTGTAATTTCCTTCAGCATGGAACAGAGAGCATATACTTAAAGTTGGCAAAGAGTTCTGATTCCAAGGTATTGTCAGCATCATGATGAAGACTAATCACAACCAAATTCCATAAATAACACAACCCACATGAATTAAATGCCTGTTTTAACTCCAGTACTCTGCTAAGTACTTTGTATATGATATGTCTAAGCACTTTGTATATGACAAAATACTTAATTTTACAAATTAAGTATTATTGTCATCTGTGGTGAGCCGTTTCTGTGAACTGTGGCCGCCATTACAAGATGGCGCTGGTTTCCCCTGTAGTCTGTGACAAACAACTCCTTATCAGAATGAGTTGGCACGCTGTGACTTGGCACCCTATGAGAAAAGTCCACGTGGCAGTTGTGCATTGGGGCTTTATCTGCTTTATTAAGGCTGGGGCACACGGCAGTAGTAGTAGTGGCAGTAGTAGTAGCAGTAGTAGTAGTGGCAGTAGTAGTAGCAGTAGTAGTAGTGGCAGTAGTAGTAGCAGTAGTAGTAGTGGCAGTAGGAGTAGCAGTAGAAGTAGTAGTAGGAGTAGCAGTAGAAGCTAAAAGACATGTCAATACAAAGGCCTGAATAAACAGCTGAAAGAAGAAAAAGTATCAAGGACCTGAATAAACTGCTGAGAGAAGATTCCCGAGTTGCGTCTTCCTTGCGGGCAAGGGGTCGCGACAGTCATCCCTATTTTAAAGATTTAAAAAAATGATGTTTGTAAAAGTTAAGTAAATTGCTCAAGGTTACACTGCTAGTAGCTGGTAGAGCCAACAGCTATCATGAAGCTATTTGACTCTAGTGTCTATGATATTACCCATTATACCCATATTCATTAACCCCTATATTAACTCTTACAGTAAGAACAAATGTAAAATATGCTTTTGAAGAAATGAAAGATAATGTGAGTGTGCTAAGAAAAGACTTTAAATAATAGTCTAGTCAGGAAGAAAAATGATCTAGGCAGTATAAACTTTGGAAAAATAGAACTTTGGTATATATATATATATATATATATATATATATATATATACACACACACACACACACACATATACATATATACACATATATATTATATATGAAAACTTTTAAAAAATAGGAGTTGATTTGGTTTTAGAATATGATGTAGAAAAAATGGCTCTATAGATATTTGAAGTTATGCTAAGAAACTGTGTATAAGAAAAGCTTTTTATTTATTCAGTCAGCAAATATTTGTTGAGACTCTGCTATGTGCTAAGAACTATTTCGTGCACTGAAGATATAAGGTGAAAAGAGTCCCTGCCCTCATAGAACTTAAATTTGACATAAAGAGACAGGTAATATGTAAGTAAGCAAATAAAAATATATGTTTATATTAATGGTCGAGAACTATGGAGGGTCTGAGATTGCATCCTGCTGACAAATTAAGTTACCTATCACAGATTTATGGGTACTGGCAGAAGATGTAAAAATTCATATCCATGGAGAAGAGAAGAATGTAAAGCATTCTATTTAAATGGGCTTTCTTACTCATATTTTCTCAATAAAAATTCATCTTAGCATGTAATACACAATGAAGTTGAGGAACCCAAATTTCTATGTCTTATTTTGAGAAATGTCTGTTTATGTTACTTGCTCACTTTTCAATTAGGTTGTTTTCTTGCTATTGAGTTCTTTTAATTCCTCCTATAATTTAAATATTAACCCTTTATCTTCTTTCAGTATCTTCTTTCAGTCTATAGACTCTCTCTTTGCAGTTAATTATTTTCCTCACAGTATAGAAACTTTTGGGTTTGATGTAATCTCATTCGTCTATTTGGGCTTTTGTTGATTAAATTTTTGGAGTCAGGTCTAGAAAATGACTATCCACACCAGTGTTGTATAGTTTTCTTCAATTTTTCCTACTAATCTTATAGTTTTCTGTCTTACACTAATTCTTTCATCCATTTTGGTTTAACTTTTGTATACAAGGTGAAATAAGAGAACAATTTAATTGTTTTGCATGTGAATATCCAGTTTTTCCAAAATCATTTATTGAAGAGACTATTCCTTTCCTTTGTGTAGTTTGGCAATTTGTCAAAAAACAGTTGACCATATGTGAGTGGCTTCTTTTCTGGGTTCTATTGGTCAATGTGTCTATTTTTATGCTGGATAATGCTGCTTAAATACCATAGCTTTGTAGTAGTTTGAAATTAGCGTGATATCTCCAACTTTGTTCCATTTGCTCTTGACTGCCTTGGCTATTGTGTGTGTGTGTGTGTGTGTGTGTGTGTGTGTGTGTGGTTTCATATTAATTTTAGGATGGCTTTTTTTCTATGAAAAAATGGCAATGCAATTTTGATAGCAATTGCACTGAGTCTGTAGATCGCTTTGAGTAGTACAGAGATTTTAATAAAATTAATCCCAATCCATGAATGAAGGATCTTTCCATTTATTTGTGTTTTCTTTCATTTCCTTCATCAACATTTTATAGTTCATAGTGTCTAGGTCTATTAATTTCTTGGTTAAATTTATTCCTTAAAATTTTGCATTTTAAAATTTTTTATTTGTTCTTTTTAGATATACATGACTGTAGCATATTTTGACATTTAAAATACATATGTGGAATATAACTTATTCTAATTCTTTTGTTAGCTATTGTAAAAGGGAACAAGCTCTTGATTTCTTTTTCAAATATTCATTATTAGTATATAGAAGTACTACCAATATTTGTGTGATTTTGTGTCCCACAAATTTACTATACTCTTTTATTACTTAACACATTTGGGGGCAGAATCTTTAGGGTTTTCCACATATAAAAGCAGGTCATCAGGAAACACTGATAATTTCACTTCTTTCCTAATTATATGCTTTTTTTTCCTTGCCTACATTTCACTTATAGTAAATGATTCTCTTAGTATGTTGTAAATTCAATTTGATAATATTTTGTTAAATATTTTTCCATCTATATTCATCAAGCTTATTGGTCTGTAAAGCTCTTTTCTTGCCTGACTTTGATATCAGCTTAATGGAGTCCTTGAAAAGAGGATGAAGGTATTCTCTCCTCTTACATTTTTTGAAAGAGTTGTAAAAGTTTCAGAATTAGTACTTTTTATGTTTGGTTGAATGCATTGGTGTATTCATAAGACTAGGAAAGAAACCACCATATGACCCAGCTATATCACTCCTGGGTATTTATCCTAAAGAATTAAAGTCAGCATTTAGTGATATATATGTATACCCATATATTTAGCAACATAATTCACAATTACCAAGCAATGGAGCCAGCCGAGGTATCCATCAACAGATGAATGGTAAAGAAAATGTGGCATATATAAACTATGGAGTTTAATTCTGACACAACTGAAATTATTCAGTTGCAGGAAAATGAATGGAACTTGAGACCATTATGTTAAGCAAAATAGTCTAAACTCAGAAGATCAAGGATCATTTGTATACTCTCATATGTCAAAAAGAAAAGAAAGGTTGGAGAGGTGATCTCATGAAAATCAAAGGGAGTAGAGTAGAGGAAAGGTACGAAGGCATGGTGGGGAGGGAAGAAAGGGAAAGGGAAAATATTGGGGAATGATATTGGCCAAATTCTATTGTTAGGTTGCACACATATATTGATATGTAACAACAAATCCCATCATTATGTGCAACTATACTGTACCAATAAAAAATGGAAAATAAAATAATTTAGCAGAGTAGTTAGTCATCAGGTGCTAGAATTTTCTTTGGTAGAATACTTTTTTATTGAGTTATTGAAAATACGAACATATTTTCTATCTCTTCATGATTCATTTATTCATTTATTCTAGGTTATCCAACTAGTTAGTGTTTGATTAGTCATAGTAGTTTCTTATAAATCTTTTGTATTTCTGTGATACCCATTATAATATCTCTTTCCTTGTGGCTTTATTTATTATAGTCTACTTTTTGTCTGGCTAAGGGTTTATTGATTTTGTTTATCTAAAAGAATTAATTCTTAGTTTTGTTGATCTTTTGTATTGTGTTTCTAGTCTCTATTTCATTTATTTCTGCTCTGATCTTTATTATTTCCTTCTTTAAACTAACTTTTTGCTTAATTTTCTCCTTTTTTAAAATAGTTCCTTAAGGAGTAATGTTCAGTTGATTACTTGAGATCTTTTTCTTTTCTTGATGTAGTTGCTTACTGTTGTAAACTTCCCTCTTAAAATCACTTTTGCCATATCCCATAAGCTTGGCTATGTTGTGTTTCCATTTTTATTTCAATATATTTTTAAATTTCCCTTTTAATTTCTTCATTGACACATTGGTTGTTCCAGACCATATTGTTTAATTTCCATGTATTTATGAATTTACCAAAATTCTCCCTGTTGTTAATTTATAATTTCATGCTATTGTGGTCAGAAAATATACTTGATATAATTTCACTCTTCTCAAAATTGCTAAGGCGTGTTTCATACCCTAAAAAAAAATCTGTCCTTAAGAATGTTTTGTATACATTTGAAAATAATGTGTATTCTATTGCTGTTGAATGGAATGTTTTGTGTATGTCTGTCAGGTCAATTTGGTCAAGGTGTTATTCAAGCCCAGTTTTCTAAGTTATTTTCATTCTGGATAGTGTGTTTGTTGTTGAAATAGAGGTCTTATGCTCTGCTACTATTGTGTTGCAATCTCTCTTTATTTTTTCAGATCTTTAGATATTTTTGTGTATATTTAGATGCACTGTTATTGGGTACACATATAATTGTTATATCCTCTTAATGAATTGACACCTTTATAACCATATACTGTGCATCTTTGCCTCTTTTTTAGATTTTTACTTAAAGTCTATTTTATCTGCTATAAGGATAACTACTCCTACATTTTTTTTATTTCCATTTGCATGTAATATCTTTTTTCATTCCTTCGCTTTCAGTCCATGAGTGTCCTTACAATTGAAGTGAGACTCTTTTAAGCAGCCTATGGTTGGGTCTTGGTTTTTATCCATTCCATCACTTTATGTCTTTTTATTGGAGAATTTATTCCACTTATATTCAAGATAATCATTGATAGGCATGGACTTCTCACTGCTATTTGTTAATTTTTTTGTTTTATTTATTTATGTATTTATTTATTTTAATTTGTTATACATGATGGCAGAATGCAATTCATTTCATGTTACACATCTAGAGCACAAGTTTTCAAGTCACTGATTGTACATAAAAGTATTTCCACCCCATTTGTGTCTTCATACATGTACTTAGGGTAATGATGTTAACTCATTCCACCATCATTCCTACCCCTTTGCCTCCTCCCTTCTCTTCCCTCCCCTTTGTCCTATCTAAAATTCCTCCATTTCTCCCATGTTCCTCCTCCATCAACATTATGAGTCAGCCTCCTCATATTAAAGAAAACATTCAGCCTTTGGTTTTTTTGGGGATTGGCTTACTTCACTTAACACTATATTCTCCATCTCCATCCATTTACCTGCAAATGCCATGACTTTATTCTCTTTTAATGCTGAGTAATGTTCCATTGTGTATATATGTCAAACTTTCCCTATCCATTCATTTACTGAAGGGTATCTAGGTTGGTTCCACAGTTTAGCTATTGTGAATTATGCTGCTATAAACATTGATAATGGCTGAATTCCTGTAGTATGCTATTTTAAAGTCACTTGGGTATAAGCCGAGGAATGGGATAGCTGGGTCAAATGGTGGTTCCATTCCAAGTTTTCCAAGGAATTGCCATACTGCTTTCCATATTGGCTGCACCAATTTGCAGTCCCACCAGCAATGTATAAGTGCGCCTTTTTCCCCACATCCTTACCAACACTTATTGTTGTTTGTGTTCTTAATAGCTGCCATTCTGACTGGAATGAGATGAAATCTTAGAGTAGTTTTGATTTGAATTTCTCTAATTGCTAGAGATATTGAGCATTTTTTCATATAATTGTTGATTGATTGTATATCTTCTGAGAAGTGTCTGTTCAGTTCCTTGGCCCATTTGTTGATTGGGTTATTTGGGGTTTTTTTGGTGTTTTTTGAGTGCTTTATTTATCCTAGAGATTAGTGCTCTATATGTACTTGTGGTACAGATTTGCTCCCATTCTGTAGGCTCTCTATTCACCTCACTGATTGTTTCTTTTGCTGAGAGGAAGCTTTTTAGTTTGAATCCATCCCATTTACTGATTCTTGGTTTTAATTCTTCCATTACAGGAGTCTTATTAAGGAAGTTGGGCCCTAATCTGACATGATGGGGATTTGGGCCTACTTTTTCTTTTATTAGGTAAAAGGTCTCTGGTTTAATTCCTAGGTCCTTGATCCAATTTGATTTGAGTTTTGTGCATGGTGAGAGATAGAAGTTTAATTTCATTTTGTTACATGTAGATTTTCAGTTTTCCCAGCACCATTTGTTGAAGAGGCTATCTTTCTCCAGTGTAAATTTTTGGCACCTTTGTCTAATATAAGCCAACTGTAGTTATGTGAAAGACTTTTACAATAAAAACTACAGCACAATAAAGAAAGAAATTAAAGAAAACCTTAGAAGATGGAAAAATCTATCATGTTCTTGGATAGGCAAAATTAATAATGTCAAAATGACCATATTAACAAAAGCACTATCAGATTCAATGCAATCCCAATCAAAATCCCAATGACATTTATCACAGATATAGAAAAAGCAATCATGAAATTCATCTGGAAAAATAAGAGACCCGGCCAAAAGCAATCCTTATCAAGAAGAGTGAAGCTGGTGGCATTACTATTCCAGACCTTAAACTACACTACAGAGCAGTTGTAACTAAAACAGCATGGTATTGTCATCAAAATAGACCTATAGACCAATGGCACAGAATAGAGAACACAGAAGGTTTTTTTGTTGTTTTATTGATACTTTGTTTCTTGTGGTTTGGTGTTTTTGTTGTTGTGGTGGTGGTGGTGGTTGTTTTGAGTTATTTCTATTTTTATGTTTGTTTTCTACCAAATATTTTTGCTTTGTGATTATCATGAAGTTTCCACAGAATATCAGTGTTACTCAGCTTTCTGTAACTGTAACAAACACCTGAGATAATCAATTTATAAAGAGAAAAGGTTCATTTTGGCCCACAGTTTTAGAAGTTCCAAATCATGATTTGTTGACCTCATTGCTTTGAACCTGTATCAAGGCAACAGGAATATGTGACAGAGCAAACCATTTACCTCCTGGCCAGCAAGCAAAAAATAAGTGAGGAGGTAAACAGTGTTCTGCATCCTTTTATGGGCACACTCCCAGAATATCATAAAGACCTTCACTCGACCTCAAGAGTTTCAGCATCTCCAAATAGCACCACCATGAGGAGCCAGTCTTTGACACATGGGATTTTGGAGGACTTTGAAGATCCAAACTATATACAACATCATATATTAGAATAGCCTAATAACTTGAACTTAACTTTGCATGTAATAACTCTATACTTGTACTCTGCCTCCATGCCAATTTATGGTTTTGTGTCAAAATTTATATATATAATTTTGTAAAGTATATCTCTTGGCAATTTATTTAACTATAGTTGTTACTAATAGTTTTGTCTTTTAACCTTCACAGTAGGAAAAAATTGCTTTACATATCATCATTACAGTCCTAGAATATTCTGAATATGACTCTGTATTACTTATACCATTGAGTTTTGTGCTTTATGTTTTCCCTTTTTAATTAGTACTTCTTATAAGGCAGGTTTAGTGATGATGAACTCTAGCTTTTGTTTGTCAGGGAATGTTTTTGTTCTCCCTCACTTCTGAATGCTTAATAAAGTTTTGTTAATTGTTTTTTTCCCCCCTTCAACCCTTTGAATATAACATCCTACTCTCTCCTGGTCTGTAGGCTTTCTGCTGGGAAATCCACAGATGGTAATATGGGCACTCCTTTGCTATGATGTGTTTCTTATCTCTTGCTACTCTCGGATTTTATCTTTGTCTTTGATTCTTGATAGTTTGATTATTATTATATGTCTTGGTGAACTCGACTTTGGGTTGAATTTAATTGGGGAACTCTGGTCTTACTATTGCTGGATGCTGGCACATATTGCCAAATTAGGGGAGTTCCCAGAATAATTTCTTTAGATATGCTTTCTAGTCCCTTTACTCTTTTCTCTGCTTCTATAATTCCTATTATCCAAAAGTTTGGACTCTCAATGTCCATAATTCTCATGGCCTTTCTTTCTTCTCTTTCTGTCTCTTGAGAATTTCAAATGTTCTGCCTTTGAGTTCACTGATATTTTTCTGCTGCTTGATTGAGTGTGCTATTGAGTTCTTCTTTTAAATTTTTAAGTTTAGTTCAGTCACTATATTCTTCATCTCTAGGATTTCTATTTGCTTTTTAAAAAATTATTTCTATCTCTTTGTCAAACTTCTTGCTTGTTCCTGTGTTGTTTTCCAAATTTCATTTAATTTTCAATCCCCATGTGTCCTTGTACTTTACTGAACTACTTTGAGAGGATTATTCTGAATTCTTTCCCAATCTTTTCATAGATTTCCTTTACTTTAGGGCTCATTGCTGGAGCTTTATTTCTTTTGGAAAGTGTCAGGATTCTTGATTCATTGAAATCTTTGCATTGTTATCTGCATATTTAACAAAACAGTCCCCTCTGTTAGCTGTACTCTGACATCTGGTTAGACCACTGGCTGGTTTCTGCCATCAGATAAAGCTTCTAATTACTATTGTGGCTTCTATACAAGCTAGTCTGAGGATGTATTCTCTGACTTAGTGATTCTGCTATTTGGAATGCGCAGTTGGATAGAAATACAGGCTGGGCTCTAAGATTAGGTGTAGTGACTGCTTGGGATAGGTGGGACCCAAGGTTTTGCTCTTTAGAAGTTGTATGATTATAGATTGCTTCCTGTGGTGGTGGAGCCATGGAGTGAACTATTGGCTGAGTTGTGCTAGTGTTTGGCCTCTCAGATTGGGAAGGTCTAGTTCCTGTGCTTCTCTCAAATGGGCAGAGATGGGAGTCTCTTTTCCTGGGACAATTGTTGGAGTGGGCTCTGAGGTTAGACACAGAGACATCTAAGAACTCAAGCTAGGTTGGGTTCTCCATGCTTCTAAAACTTACCAGCTCAGCTTTATGGGTGGACTATGAAGTTGGCTGGTATCTCTGATTGGATACTATAGCTGGCAGGAACACAGAGATCCCACGAAGAATCATGTACTGTTCTCCATGAGTTCTGCCTCCTTTTTTATTCTACTTGATCTTGGGTGTTTCCTGTGAGGTGAGACCAAGTGGGATTTCTTGGAAGCATCTCAGCTTAAGAAGCTAGATAACCACCTTTGTTTCTCTTTTTTCCCTGTATTAACAATGAGCTAGGGAAATTTTTATCTGATGTTGTGCTGACTTAGGAGTTATGGAGAGGCAGGATAATGAAGTTAGACTATTATTCTGACACTTCTAATTTAAGTTTTATTTAGTTTTATGGAACACAGAGTTGTTTCAGACTTGTTTCCAAATATGGGGGTTTTCAAAAAAGAAAAACTATCCAGTCTGTGGATAGTTGTTAGTTGAACTTTCTGTAAAGTGGAATGGAGTCTGCTTATTCTGCCATTTTGCCAATGTCCTCTGGTGTGTAAAAAAAATTCTTGATGTTATGTGTGAAACAAATGTTTGTTGAGTTATAAAAAAATATTTGACACAGTATTTTTTAATTAATTATTATTGTTGTGGCCTCAAAACTGCTCTAGGAACCCTGAAGCGCTCCCAGACTAAGATCATAGAGCATATAAATAAATAATGGTGACAATACAGCCCAAGGGCCACCCATACATGGTTTGAGAATGAACTCAGGTACAGTCATTTTTGTTTTCACCTGCTGGGAAAAAGAAAAAGTAATTTTTATTTCATCCCCCAGGATAAGATTCTAACTGTTAAGATGTTCTCAGAAATTAAAATAAAAACAGGCTCAAAAATGAATCATAGGTAATTGCTATGTGCCTCTAGTTATGTTTTACTTTTTCATTTGTATACGTGCCTGGCTTATTTTTTCTTTAATAAGTTGACAACTTGCTTACTTAGATATTGTGTTAAAAAAATCAAACTTAATGTCATTATTGCAATAGAGTGGAAAAAAGGAAATATGTACCCATTTCATTACTAGTCCTTGATATAATATTAAAGTATGCTGTCTATGGTACATCTTTCACACACTGTGCACTAAGATGTTAATCTTTAAGATCTTGAAAAAATATTTGTAATGCTTCATTAGAAATTTCTTTCATGTTTTATGTGTCTATTGAAGTCAATGGATCTCAATGGGAATGATTTTGCCCCATTTACCAGTGTCTTTTTTTTTTTTTAATTGCAACTTGGAAGGATTTGTGTTATTGATATCTAATGTATAGAGGCCAAGGATACTGTTAAACATTCCACAATGCACACAATACACAACAAAAATTTATCCAACCCAAGAGGTCAGGAGTGCTGCAGTGGAGAAGCCCAGTTATAGGCTTTATATGATGATTATACATTATGTATCAACTTATATCCATTTATTCCAAAATAAGCAAAAATATTGGAAAAAGCAGTTCACTCTGGTAAAAACTTTTATCCATGTCATAAATATAACTCAAAGTAAATGCTTTATTTCAAATATTTATTAGTATTTTACATAGGATAAAAATTTGTTCAAGGATGTAAGAACGAGTAATTAAAAAACAGAATAATTAAAACAAAGTTTAATCTTTATGCCTCATGAATATAGAAAAGAACTACTGTAAAACACATTTGAAATATTAATATCTCACATATTGATGCTTTATTCATTTTCCATTCTTGTTAGGCAAAGAAGTATTTTTTAAATAAACAAAAGTCAAATAAAAAAATTTAAATGTACCTATTTATTCATGAAGCTTTCCCACTTCCATCCCTAAGCTAAAATAGATTTCTGCAACATTTTAACTGAAGGTGCATAAAAATAGAGACTATTCTGCTAACATAACTCATCAGATTTTTGGTTGTTTCTGGAAACAACTGCAAATAACAAAAGCCCCTGTTGCTGGTTTGTGAAGGATAAGATCTCTTAGGAAATACTGTGTTGCTGATAGAATATCTTGGAATGTCCACGTATTGGGCTTGAGAATATAACCAGAAACAGAGCAGTGAGGAGAAAAGCCAAAAGACATCACTGAACCTACATGGTGATAGGCAAGTGTTGTCCCCACTCCTCTCCAGTTAACACCTGTGACACTAAGTAAAAACCTTCACTATAGCTTCAGATGGATATCTCTGCCATCATTTGTGCTTCGAGACACACTGTGCAGCTCACTGCTAACCCCATATCAAGTATAGTTTGATCAACTTGGTGGAAGAACTGCTTGTAGTATCTTGGCTGATAAGAAATGGGAAGATAGAGATTTTTAGCTTTTAGGTCTTTATAGTTCTGAAAGTCAATTTAAAAGACATTGAGTGGGAGCTGAGTGGGGCAAATTATAGTATCTGTCTTAGTCATGGAGCTCACATTCCAGTGGGAGCACAATAAACCAATCAGGATTAGAGTCAGTTACATGCAACAATAAAAACTAATCTATAATACCTTATAATAAAATATTTTTTGCTTTTACACAAAAGAATCTAAAAACGCAAAAACATTACAAAATTGCCAAAACTCACAAAATTACAAAATGTGAAACATTACAAAATTCCTATTCTTCACTCTTTCCGACATCATCCCCTATATAGAAATTTCAGTTCCTCTTACTAAATATGTAGAATCTATTTCCTTAAATCTGAGCTGGTCTTGTGACTTGCTTTGGTCAATAGAATGAAGCATGAGAGAGCCCAGCAGCAGATCAACTGCATCTCACATTTGTGAGAGAAGTTTTTATTTATTTTTTTAATATTTATTTTTTAGTTTTAGTTGGACACAGTACCTTTATTATTATTTATTTATTTTATGTGGTGCTGAGGACCAAACCCAGGGCCTCACACATGCTAGACAAACACTCTACCGCTGAGCCACAACCCCAGCCCTTATTTAATTTTGTATGCTACTAAGGTTTTGTGAATGTTTTCTACTTGGTGTTATTATAACAATAGATAACTGATGCAGAGACAAAGCAGTCCAGGGTAAATATAAAAGCTCAGAAGTGCCAAAGACCCATGCTGTTTTTATTATGTAGCTCAGCATCCTCAACTTGAAGCTTCTATTTCATGGTCCAGTATGGCCACTTAGACATCACATCCAAATTCCAACCAGTAGGGAAAAAAGAAGGAATGGAGAAAAGGACAAGCCAGGCATGGTGGCACATGCCTGTAATCCCAGTGGCTTGGGAGGCTGAGGCAGAAGGATTGAGAATTCAGAGCCAGCCTCAGCAAGGGCAAGGTGCTAAGCAACTCAGTGAGACCCTGTCTCTAAGTAAAATTTAAAATGGGGATGGGAATGTAGTTGAGTGTCCCCAAGTTCAATCCCCATACCAAAAAAAAAAAAAAAGGATAGATGTTCTTTTAAAAAAAATTTCCCAGAACTTACATAGGAAATTAGTTATAGTCACATTATACTGCAAGGATTGAGGACTAGAAAATGTACTCTTTCTTCTTGTTGCCTATGCCTAATAATTTAAACTTTAAAGAACAAATACTGAGGAAAATTGCAAACCACATGTGTCTATAAAACATGACAGAAAAAAGTTAGGCATTTCTCCACTTACGTTCATATTTAAGGTTTTTACCAAACAAAGGCAGTCTTCTTATTCTCAGTTACATTTCTTTCTGACTAGATTGCTAAATTACAATAATAAATATCAATAGTCATAAATCCAAAATAGAATATTTTCTATACAATTCTGGGTTTTAATAAATGATTTAAAAAATGGTGATACTCCCAACAGAATGCTTCAACTTTCTAAATAATTCAGTCAGTGTTAGCGAGTGTGAGAACAAAGAAGAGTTCATTTTTGTCTTAAATGGTCAACAAGCGTAACAACAGATTTCATCTGGGCTGAAACAAAAGCTTTGAGAAGACATTTGGGGGTATGATAAAAGAACCAGAAGCAAAAGAGGAATATCTTTGGCACAGACTCACAGGGCCATTTGCACTGTGTATAATTTACCTGGCTGTAATCAGCTACATTCTTGAGTAAGGAATCTGAAATCAATGAGACACTGCACCAATAATTTAAACCGTAGTTTTCCTATTCTTGAGTTCTTAATTCCAAAATTAAATCCTAAATCCACTTGAGTAGAGCTGCATTTCTGAGGATGTTAAATGAAATTTACGAATTAACTTAGTTTTATATGCATACCCTGCATACACATATACACTTGTTAGAAATTGAAATTGTTTTCCCCACCAACTATACCTGACCTTTTAGAACCTGTTCATATTTGTTTCTCAGAGAATCAGTCTTCACAATCCCTGCAAAGTGAGCAGCAGGGCAAACTAGCTACATGTAACTGAAACAAGAACAGACATTGATCTCAGATGGGATAATCACATAGGTCTCTGTTCCAGAAATTCATAATTGAGACACCTCAACTCTAAGCACTTAAAACTCTGGACCTGAAAGAATTACAGTGTAGCCATTTGCTACAATATGCCTGCTTAGGTATTGAATATCAGACTTCAGAGAGAATGAAGAATGAAATAAGCAAGAAGATATAAACAGTTACCAAACAGAGAGGTTGTCTCAGTTTCTTTTGTCTTTCCTAGCTTTAGTCTCTCATGAAATCCAATCAACCTGCCCCCACCTCCTTTATCATGAAGTCTTTCCTCATTGTTCGCAGTCTATATTCAGCACTGTGCTCCCAAATCTATTTCCTAAATCTACTTCATAGCTTATCACTCTATTATAATTCTATTTCCTATTCATTTGTGCATTCCCAGAACCTGGTAAAGACCTTAATAATAAATGTTAAACAAATAATTTCATGAACCAAAGAACAACATATTAGGAAGTGAAAATTGCACATATATTTGATTAGCAGAAGGGCTGACTGTATTTCTATTAGAGTTAACCAAGCAAAGCTATAGCTCTGAGTTGAAAGGACTGGAAGATTCACCTATGAAAATATAACTCATATCATTCAAAATGAGAAGGAAATAAAGGTGATTAAATTTCCTTTTTTTTTTTCCTCCAGCCTCCTAAGTTCCCAAGGAAATGTCATCAAGTTAACAGCCTCTCTGTGCGAATCCTCTACACCTGCCCATGCATGGAGTGGCACTGGTAATGACAGAGATTGGCAAGGTAAGAGGAAACAGCAGTCTCAATGGCACCCTGGAGGTCAATAAGAGGCAATTCACACATTGGGAGGTGTCCTGATCATCAACTGCATTCTGAGGGCTGTGCTTCTAAGATAAGAATAAAGAACTAAAATTTGGGCTGATATCAAAGCTTCCTGGATTTCACGGGCACTTGAAAAAAAATCAACAAATATGTTTAAAAGACCATCACATTATTTTCTTTATCAGAATTCACACACTGATAAAGAAAGAGTAAATATCTAGTGATAATTCAATGGTTGGCATTAATATTTTGTGAATTTTTCTGTCTGTATAAATTTTTCTGTATGAACGTGAAATGAGTCTCCAAGGCTTAGTATCATGTAAAAAAGGACAACTCATTTGTGATGAGCCACAATTAAATTTACTGTTAATAATTACATATGTAGAAAATGTTGAAGAGAAATTAGATGCTGATAATTGAATATAGAATCATTTCCTAACTTTTTTATTCCAGGACTACTTTTATTCAAATGACATTGCTACAGGAAATATAATAACAGGCAGTAATCATGTTGACAATTGGGTTATAAGTATAATTCTATGTGATATAGTCCTCCTCTACAATAGAGATGTTTAAAAGTAATTGTTTTAATCAGTACTTAGGATGGCTACCATTAAACTATAAGTGAATCACAATAATTTACACCTTTATCTCCCCACCTAATGGCTCTTTGAAGCATTTGAGAAATCATATAAAAAACCAAGATTGGGAATATATTGTCAGCTTTATTATTCTTTAAGCTGATGTGGAAGAATGTGGCTAAATGTGCAGCAACCATGTGTTTCTAATATTGCAACCCAGATTAAACAGTCTCATCCACCCAGTCTCAGTCAGGACTGAAATCCTCAGGCCTTTCCAGAGAGCAGAGCAAGCCTGGAATAATTTAATAGCATGGTGGAGAGACAAAAGCATACATTTCCTACAGAGAGAAGTCCCACAGAGAAAGGGAATGGAAGGCATGGGGCTGCAGGTGCCTGGTTTCTCTTCCCAAACTCGCCAGTCAGGTAAGACTTAATAGGGAAGAAATGGAGAGCAAGTGTGAAGGCACACAGTAGTGACCCAGAGAATTAAATACAATGTGAGACATGCTGGGTGTTACACTAATGCTTGTCCTCCAACAAGTATGAAAACATCAGAAGTTGGGAGGCTATGTTCCACCACTCTCAGAAGCTATTTAATTTAATTTATTTATTTGGTCTCTGACTGATGCTTTGTCACTATTTTCAAAATCTCCTTCTTCAAATGATATTGCAATGAGAGATACCTATTTTCCTCCTAAACTATAAGTTCCATGAGGGTAAGGAATATATCTATATTTTTCATTGTATTTCCAGCATCTAATATAAGGCCTATTATAGAGTAGACGGTTAAGGATCACTCACCAAATGAATGAACGAACAAATGATTAACTTAATCTGTATAATATTCCATCATGACTCAAAAGTCTAGAGGAGCTAACACTGTTATCACAGAAAACCTTATCTCTCCCTTTGGTTGTGATCTTTAAAGCATGGATCTTTTTACATCCTGTCATATTCTCTCTCTCTCTCTCTCTCTCTCTCTCTCTCTCTCACACACACACACACACACACACACACACACACACACACACACATACACACACACACACGGGAATATCTATAATAGAAGAACTGAATCATTTCATTTGACTGGGTGACCAAGAGGATTTTCAGGCTGGTGAACAACAGGGACTGGCTAAATCATGGTGGGCTCCTTCAGTGGTGATAATGTCTGAGGGTATAGAAGATACAGAGAATAACATAAAGATAAAAACAGCCTTTTCTATTTTTTCCTTTTATGCAAATGTATTATTTTTTCAAATCATAAATAGTTTGTAACACATTGGAAGCTGGATAGGAGTTAGTTATCCTCATTTAACATTAGAATATATTTGTTGAGAGCATCAAACCAGGCAGTACAAAACGTATTTAATGACTGATTTTGAAGCACATAGCTGTGATCTCGAACCAGTCATATGACCCTATTTAAATTACTTAATCCCTCAAAGTTCAGTATTTTCATCTGGAAAATTGGGAAAATGTTGGCTACCATGCAGAGTTGTTGTAAAGCTTAAGACAACAAAGTATAGGAAAGGTACTCAGCAAAGTACCCAAATGCATATTGCAATAAAGAAGTGGTAGCCATGGTCATTGTAAAACCAAAATTCTTTGTAAATTATAAATCATTAAGTAAATGTAAGAGATTATCATCATTGCTCTTATTGTAGGCAATTTCACTGCTGTTTCACAAAAAAGGCAGCAGCCTAATAGAGGACGTTTTATTCTGAATCTATTACTCAAAATCTAACAGCTGTGCATTAGTGGCTGCCTCATTTCCCAGTGGATTGTGACTTGAGTCGTATTATAACAGAAAAGGTTATCTCCTCATTAGGCATATAAGGTGTGTTGTGAAGCAGAAAGGCACACGTCAAATGCACTCAGCTGTTTTCTATCACTTGTGATCTTGTCATGTTTGTTAAGTAAAGAAATACACAGAAGATTATAACATTGAGTTGTGCTTTTTTAATTGCTTTAAAAAATTTTAACTACAATTTTTATTTGAGAATCCTGAGATTAGATATTTAATATGGGACATCATCACTGCTGTGTACTTCTTTATATAACAATGTAATTAACATTTCAAGTGACTCTGGTTCTGAAGGGCATTGCCTCTGGTTTGCATAATGCACAATATATTCATTGTTGTGACTTACTTTGCATAAATCAATCTTATTAATATCTTATTCATCTTCTTGTTTTCCAGAGTCTTGAACCAAGTTAATTCTCTGAAGGAGGAAGTGTTAGGACTTAGGCAGTTGGCAGATCTGCATGATTCTATTCTGACAGTCAATAAAATCTGTACTATAAGAGGTCACATGATTCATCAGCAAATTTTAACTCTGCTGCTATTTCTCTGGTAAACGAGAACACAGATTTGTCTACAAAGAATATGCAGAGAATGGGAATGGAGGCATTACTGGGGAGAAAGTGGGCATGCAAGCTGTGACAGTGAATCACAGTTGATTCTCTTAATGGATATTCTATTGAGAGTCCAAATTTTAAAAGAAGTGGAAGCACTATCCTTATTATAACTTGAAGAATTAGACATTATATTCTGTTAGCATGAAGGTGTGGTGTCACCATGCTGTTAGAGAGGCAGATTTATCCTTAAGGATTAATTGGGGTACTGACAACCATCCTAGCTGATGCCATGGAGCCGACCTATAGATCACAAATGCAGAAGGATTCCTCAGAAGGATTCCTCAGCTGCGCTTTGGTAAAACCAAAAAAAAAAAAAAAAAAAAAAACCCTCATGGAAAATAAGGTGGAAAATGCTAAAAAGGATAGAAAGTTGCTCTTTTTACATAGCCTCTTAGAAAACTAATAATGGCATCCACAGTCAAATAAGATCCAAATCTCTTGTCAAGACACTTTTTTACTCCTCAAAGAAACTGTGTGCATTTCATCTTCTGATCTCGACACCATGGTTGTTTCTTTCCAGCCAAGTCTAGTAGAGATATCATTTTTCTTTCTACATAGAAAGTAATCTGCATTGTGCAGTGCCCCTCAATCTTCTTCATAGAGTTTACCAATGAAACAACTCAAGAAATAGAAACATGTCTTTCTGTTTGCACGAAGTCAAGAAAACTGAAATTTTAAAAAGTACTATATTAACACTCAATACCCTCATCTACTTCTGCTTTCCTATCTCCTACATTTATAGAAATCCAATAAAGGAGCTTAAAAATAGATTTTCATTGACATTTTAGAAATTTATCTGACAAGCATTGATTAAACACCAGCTGTGCTAGGTTTTATGGTGAATATTAGGAACACAAAGTCAAATTCCATTCATTTATGAATAAAAATGTATTGAGTATTGAACTCCCACTTTTGGCCATGATGGAGCAAGTATTATTGTACTTATTCTTCCACCATAAATACAATGGAACTGGAGAAATTGTAGGGAATATTTTTAGGTGTTGAACAACAGAGAGCACTGGTTTTAATGCTCAGAAGACAAGAAACACACACATGAGCTAGAGTTTTCTTCTTCAGACCACTTTCCTGACAACCCACAGAAGTGGAAGCCCAGGAAGAAAACATGAACTCAGTGAATGGAGGAAGTAGAGGAGTTTGGAGCTATTGAGAGTTTGAAATTCACACACTGTGGTGCAACCAGAGGAGGCAGAATATTGTCCCTATAGTACCTGTGGTGCCTCAGGTTCTTGCTGAGCACAAGGCATCTCACTCCTTCATTTGTAGGTGGCCATCTTCTCCCGGTGCCTGTTCACATTGGTTCCCTTCTATGAATGTCATTGTGTCCAAATTTACCTGTTTTATAAGGACACTAGATAGTGAATTAGGACACCATAATGACCTCAGTTTAAGTTGATCACCTCTGTAAAGACCCTATCTTCAAATAAGAGCATTATGAATCATTATCTGGGAGACTCTAAGTTAGGACTTAAACATAGGAGTTTAGAAAGTAACAAGGGGGACACAATTTAACTCTTAACATACAAATTTTTAAAACCTGTCAACTTATAATTTTGTATTCAGTGGAAATGTGCTTCAAAAATGAGGATAAAACGCACACTTTTTGTCAGATAAAATAAAACTGGGGTAATCTTTCTGGTAACCAAAGCTTTATAAATATTAAGGAAAGTTATTTGGAATGAAATCAAATGCTATATATAATGTCAGATCTACAAGAAGAACTCTAAAAATGTTAAGTATAAGGGTAAATATAAAAGTCTATTTTCTTTTTTCCTAAATTTTTAAAAAGACAATTGACTGCTTACAATGAAAAAAAAATGTTTATGATATAGGTAGAAGAAAAATGTATAATAAAGTACAAAAGAATTTATATTGCTCTAAGTATGTTAAATGTTAGTGGTACAATATTGATCCTATACAGGCTGTGATAAATTAAGGATATATAACATACTCCTTAGAACAAATACCAAAAGAAAAGAAGAGATTTAGAACTTAAAAGGATGAAGAATGAAATTGTAAAAAAAAAAAAAAAATCAGTTAAACCAAAAAAGAAGACGGGAGAGACAAAAGAAGACTAAAATCAAACCAAAACAAAGCAGATGGGACAACTAGAAAAACAACAGAAGGTAGAGGGCTTAGACCTAACCATAGGAGACTGTGGTTTCCATATATAGCCACAATAATAACATCCCATCTTCTATAGTGGATCTGCATTCATTAGAAGGCTGCTGGAAATACCACAGACTGAGTGGCTTGAACAACTGAATTAACTTCTTCACAGTTATGGAGACTAGAAGTCCAAAATCATGGTGTCATCAGGGTCATTTTCATTCTGAGGTCTCTCTCCTTGGCTCTTAGACAGCTGTCTTCTCCCTGTGTCTTCCTCTATGTAAGTGTCTGTCCCTGATCTCCTCTTCTTAAAAGGACATACTGGATTAAGATGCACCCATAGGACCTCATTTTAACTTAAATAACTCTATGAAGGCCCTATCTCCAAATATAGTCACATTCTGGCATACCTGGGGAACATATAAATTGGTGGTAGGGTGACACAATTCAGTCCATAAGAGGGTCTTTGCCATTCTCATCATTTTCTTCACCCTTTTGAATCTTGGTGGAGGCTATCACTGCTTTGATCAATACATTATGACAGACTATGACATATCAGGCATAGTCCTGATCTGACTTGGCAGTGTATTTTAAATGGTGTACTACTAAGCAATACAAAGTATTGAAAAGCTGATAGACTCCATTTAGATGAATCTCAAAGTGAGCATATTGAAAGAAAGAAGTCACGTACAATAGAATAAATACTTTCTGATTTCATTTATATGAAGTTCAAGAACAGGTTAAAATAAATTAATCTAATAGAAAATAGAATAGCAATTCTAATTTTTTAAAATATTTTTTCAGTTGTAGATGTACACAATAGCTTTGTTCTTACGTGGTGCTGAGGATCAAACCCATTGCCTCACACATGTGCGACAAGCACTCTACCACTGAGCTACAGCCCTAGCCCAGCAATTCTGATTTTAATCCACTTCCAAGAGCCATTTGACTAGAAGGGGCCAATGAGGGAACTTTCTTAGGAATGGAAATATCTATAGTTTCATTGACTACGTGGATAAAGATATTTGTTAAAACTTGGCAAACAATACACTTAAGGTCTATAAAATTTAATGTATATATTAGTTTCTTATTGCTGCTGTAACAAATGACAACAAGTTTAGTGACTTCAAATAACAAAAGATATTACTTCCAATTCTGGATGTCAGAAGTTCAAAACAGGTCTCATTGGACTTAACCAAGACGTTGGCAGGGTTGATTCCTTCCCCAGAAGCAAGAAAAACGTATTTTCTTGCTTTTGCCAGATTGCCCACATTCTTTGACTCATGAATCCCTTCTATTTTCAAAGCCAACAAAAGCTAGTCAAGTCTTTCTCACATTATATCATTCTGACACTGCCTTCTGTGTCTTCCTCTTTCATATTTAAAGAACCAGTGTGATTTCAGTGGGCTCATCCTGGTAATCCAGAGTAGTCTCTTATTTTAAGGTCCATTGATAAGCCATCTTTTTTTCTTATTGGTTGTTCAAAACATTACAAAACTCTTGACATATCATATTTCATACATTAGATTCAAGGGGGTTATGAACTCCCATTTTTACCCCAAATACAGATTGCAGAATCACATCGATTACACACCCACATTTTTACATAATGCCCTATTAGTAACTGTTGTATCCTGCTACCTTTCCTATTCTCTACTATCCCCCCTCCCCTCCCCTCCCATCTTCTCTCTCTACCCCATCTACTGTAATTCTTAATTCTACCTGTAATCACCCTTGTCAAGTAACAATAACAGCTTCTGAGGATTTAAGACAGATATTTCTGGGTGCTCTTTTCTGTCTTCCACATTTTATGTAAATTTTACTTCAATAAAATCATTTTTTGTTTAAAAAAACAAACAAAAAAAAAACTATTGGTGCCTAACACATACTAGTCACTATTCTAAGTATTTATGTGTGTACACACACACACACACACACACACACACACACACCTAGTTACATACTTATTAATTTTTGTCTGTCTCCTCTACTAGAAGCTTCATGAGTTCAGCGAGTTTTTTTTTTTTTTTTTTTTTTTTTTTTTTTTTTTTTTTTTTTAGTTACTATGATTAGAACAGTATTTATCCTAGCAGGATGTTGATAAAAATTTATTGAATAAATGAATATGAACTCAAACAATGAGTTTTATTTATTTTTGCTGATTTCATTGATAATGTTGATTGAGTTGATTTGTTGGCAGAGCTTTATGTTAGACAAAAATTATAGAAATTAAGAATTTCCAAACTTCACTAAAAATATATATATTTTCCAACCATTGAATGTTAATTGTAAAACACTATCATCATCTTAACAGAGCACCCTAATGCCAGTACCAGAGGACAGAGCCATCCAGAGAAGGACTAAGCCCTTTATGTTGTAAAAAGGAAATATTTTCAGAAAATAATTTGGTTCAGGAAAAGTACTCAAGGATTTATTTTGATTATTTATATTGTTATTCCTTATAAGGCTGAAATATATTATTTCAAACTAAAACATATGATGTTAGGAATACCAATAAAGAGAATTTATTTCTCTCCTTTTAATTAAGTGTTTTTCTAAAGGTTTATTTTTTTTAAAGGCACTACCAGAAAATATTAAGTTTTTACCATAATTTCTTACATTTGTAAACAACCAAAGGCTCTGTCTACTTCATAACTTCATAATGTCAAGCATGAATACATAGGTCTTTGAAAAAAAATAAAGACATTGTATTTTACTATGCCTGGAAGAGAACAAAAGTGTTACTTCTTTCTGTTTCCCTTCATAAGTTATTTATGTTCCCTTAGGAAATAAATGCAAAAACAATATGTAAATGCACCAACAATTTCTGGCCTCCCTCTTACTCTGGTTTGTGTTTTGAATATCACAGCCAAGATTCTGTGATTCTTTGTAACTCTATCCATGAGGGAAAAATAATGTATTCCATTGAAAAGTCAGGACAACTTTGATTAAATTTTCATCGTAGAGTGATCCTAATAGTATTAGCACAGACATACATTACAATAATGTTTTTACTTTCAAAGATCTACTGATCAACGATATCTTATTTTGAAATTATTTTTGGTTTAAAATGTATATGATCTCTGATATTAATTATCATCATACCTAGATTGTTTTTCTTCAGAAAAACAATCAGTTTTCCTTTAAAAAATCAGTTTTCCTTTAAAAAAGTGTGTGTGTGTGTGTGTGTGTGTGTGTGTGTGTGTGTGTGGTCCTAAAGTTTCCTTTGGGGAGAAAAAGTAGACAAGAGCTTTGATATAATGGACAACATAGAGCTTTGAAAAAATAAGGGCAACCAATGGAATTTGGTATGTGTCAAAATTATAAAGGAAGAATACAGCCATATTAAATGAGGATAGCTAATATTGGGCCACATCCAAGAAAAGAAAAACAGCATAAATGCAGAAACAACTTGCTGGATAAAGAAGAGACTACAGAATCTCTGTGGGTGATTCTGTACTTGACAACTTGGACTGGAAGATACTACTGATCTGGAACAAAAACAACGTGACCCTGATGAATTTATAATAGGTCAGATAATAATAGGCATTTTTAATGCATTAAAGGGTATGGAAGGATTAATTGCAGGTAAAAGAAGAATCATTGTGGATTAGAAAAGTAGTTCTTTTGAGGCCACAAGAAGTCTGGAGATCATTTAAAGTCCTGGAACAAATTTGGGTCAAGAAATAAAATAACAAGACCTAGGGGTAGGTGTGGAAGAATATTATGAAGAGAGAGTTTCCTTTTAAAATGAAATGATGGCTAAAGAGAGGAGAATAAGCACATTCAGACTAGAAATTAAGGTGAAAACCAGAAATTATGCAGCAAGTAAAAGAAGGAATACAAGGATAACCTTAAAAGAAATTAGAATGCATGTTTTTAAAAATTTGGTTAATTTTGAAGAGAGTCAACCAGGTTCAAATTATGAGGGAATATTACATAATACTGAACACCAAAAAATGCAATCAGTGGATTAAGGCACATAGAGCAGAATGTCTAGTTGCTTAGAGCATTTTGCACAGTGCCTTGAACATGAGGAACACTTGATTTTAAAAAGTTGTCTTTTTAACATTCTTTCCGGACTTTGGAAAATATTAGGAAGATTTCCACATTCAAGTTGCCTTGAAACAGATGGACAAAAACACTACATCAGATAACAACAACAAACACACTGATGTTCTTGACCTAACCAAAAGATATTAGAAAGTTGTTTGTTTGTTTGTTTGTTTTTGTAATAATAATTTATTTGAAACTTATCAAGAAACTTGAGAGTTTAATTGTAGAATCTTTGACCAAAGAGCAACTTTATATTCTATAAGACATCTTGTAGAATCTGATAGAGAGTCTGATAGTTTGCCCTTGAAATTCATCCACAGGAAAGACTGCAGAGAAGATCTGGGTCTCAAAAACTGTGGGTCTCATTTTCTTACTGGGAAATAATTGCATTGGACACATGAGCCAACATCCAATGTGGGAAAAAGGAACCTGATTTCCATTAGATGAAATTTTGCTGACTGACCTGATGCCTTAAAGCACTTTAAGATATTATTTTCAAACATTTTGATAAAATACAAACTCACTATGTTCATAATTGCATGTTACTATACTCAGCTCCATATATACAGTGATTTTTCACAGATAAAGATACTAACTTAGCATAAGCAAATACCCTAAGACATATTATACTGATTTCTCACTAGAGTAGGCCTTGAGTCTTTAATCCATGTTTCTTCTTACACTTTTCAAATTTCTACTTCAAACTGCACACTCCCAAATACCTTATTCCTTTTCAATAGTGCCAACAAAGTATCTGCAGGCATTCTGAAAAACATGCCATCCATATGAAGAGATTCAAAGTAGTCACTCTCTTAAAAAAAATCCTAATGAATAACAAAAATAAAACTGCAAGTAAATAACTTATTTTTTATAACATTGCAATATGCAACACACTAAAAAATGCCTTTCTGATTTGTAGACTAGGAACAAGAAAAATTATATCAATTTCCAAAGTCATCCCTGAAACAAACTGAGCCATTAAGAATTAAATAGTCAATCAATCATCCCCATTACTTCTACACACCATGTAAGACAGTTTTCAAAATCTTGCAATTCTCTGTTGGAAACATCTTAAAGCATTCCTCTGGTTCAGGACTCAGGATAAGAAAGGATACTTTCTTCACATGAAGAAATATCCTGAAATCATGTTTGAAGTTTTCACATACTTGGTTCATGCATATGTTTTAACATTATTTTCATGGTCTGAGTTTTGGGGAGGAAAACATAATTCAGTTAAGAAGAAATATTCCTCCAAAGGGCTGGGAATGTAGCTCAGTGGTAGTCTGCTTCCCTCATATGCACAAGGCCCTGGGTTCAATCCCCAGCCCCAGAAACAAATAAGAAAGGAAGGAAGGAGGAAGGTTGGGAAAGGAATAGGAGAGGGAGGAAGAAAAAAAGGAAGAGAAAGAAAGAAGAAATGCTCCTCCAGTTGAAAGTGTAATGAAAAATACAGGATAAAGCAGTTATATTCAAAACAGAGCCTCCTAAATTCTACAGTGATAATTTAAAAACTGAGGACTGCATGTCTCCTCCCCACCAACTGGCTACCAGATTGCATGTTAAATGAAAATAAGTCAGACTAAATTGTGTACACCTACAAACATTTATTTACAACTAAATACAGAAACAACCATATAAAATGTTCCTGTACATTTTTAAAAGTCTTCTCTCAAAGTGTACCTGCTATGAACTGAATATTTGTGTCCCCATAGAAATTCACATATTGAAGTTTTAACCCCTTACATGATGGGTTTTGGGGGTAGTACCTTTGTTTTAAGTTTAGATGAGGTCATGATGGTTTCATCCTCAGGGTGGGACTAGTGTCTTTATAAGAAGAGGAAGAGACTTTATAAGAAGAGGAAGACACTAAGAGCTCTCCTCCGCTATGTGAGAATGCAGCCAGAAGGCAGGTGTTCTCAAGCCACACAGCCCTCACTTGAATCCAGTCATGCTGGCATCCTGATCTCTGACTTGCCAGCCTCCAGTATTATGACAAGTAAGTGTCTGTTGTTCAAGAACCTAGACTATGATATTTTTGTTATAGCAGCTCAAGCTGACTAAGCTGACTCTTAACTCTAAAATAGGTCCTACAGAAAACTTCAAATCAAATAGGTCCTACAGAAAACTTCAAATCAGATATGATAATATTTAGAAGACAGAATCAATAAGCTTTGTTACCCTCCATTATGGGAGGCATAAATTATCGAAAGGAGGTCTAGAACAAAGGATCTTCTGCAAACATGGTATGTTGTTGCATGTGCTGGCTGTTAGCTAGGCCATTTTTTTTCTTTTCATAAAAGGGTAAAGATATTTGCATAATCTTTTTAACCAATTGTATACCAATGCTTCCTGACTCACAAATAGGTTTAAGTCCTGATAGATCCATTGTACACTGAAAATATAAATTGAAATGTATTTACTACATCTAACCTACTGAAAATCATAGCTTAGCCTAGACTACCTTAAATATGCTCAGAGTACTTACATTAGCCCAAAGTTGGACAACCTCATGCAACACAATGCTTAACTTATAATAAAGCATTGAATAACTCGTATCATTAATTGAATACCATACTGAAAATGAAAACCAGGCTGATTATACAGGTATACTTTTGTAACAATATAAAGTCAAAACTAAGTCAAACAATTATAAGTTGGGGACCATCTGCACTTTGACCACCTCTCATTTCTCTAGTGAAGAATTATTTGTAATATCATTTGTCTAAATAACAAAGTCTTTGCTGCAAATTTAAATAAAAATATTTAAATAGTTGCCTCTAGAGTATGAATTCCTAGTTCAATTTTTAAGTACAAATAAACCACATTTGAGTACAGGCTAAAAATCATATACAATATGACAGATAAAAATACTTTCTTCTTTTCAAGTCTACCATTATAATAAACAGGTTATAAATTTACTATATTTCTGAATTTATATTTAAAACAAAAGAAGTTTGTAGTGTTGGGGATCCAAGGCCTCACATATGCCAGGCAAGTGCTCTACCCCTCAATAAAAATGTTTCAATATAAAATATATATCATAGAATATCCATAGCCCACTTTAGTCAATGTGGTCTAGGAAAGTGACATAAGCTAAAGGTGATGACAAATCTCTTTTCCTTTCAATGCTGTTGCTGTGTTCCTGTGTAACTGGACAGCCAGATTTGGAGATGACATCAAAACATAAAATAGAAGGCTTTCATCTGTTAGGCAGGCCTGGGACAGACAGCATGTCCTGGACCATCTCACCAGCCCTCAGTTAGGTCCCAATTCATAAACTCCCATTGGCAATGAAGTTTTTCCCAAGAGGTCTTCCTAAATCAGGTCACTATGCTTCCAGCTATGTCATGCTGCTTCTCATGGGAAGCCATTCACTGTGTGACCCCTAGGTAGGCTCAACTGTCAGGCATCTACAGATATCTAGTCTAACCCAAGATGTCACTTCTGATAGGCATGGACACAGTCCTCTTTTTACCATTTATGCAACTTCAATTAACTTACCTTCATTACATGAAGAGTCCATCTGAAGTCATCAGATTAAAATGGAATATTAACCAAAATTGGGTGAATATTTTTCATTCAATCCCCTAATGGAATGTGGTGGGCTCCTTTTGGTCACTAACACTGTTTAATGTCCTCAGTATGTTGTTAATGAGCTGCTAACCACTAATTCCAAATGAATAAAACTCTTTTTAAGAGTTGCTATAAACTAAAATTAAACTATGTTAAAGTATTAGGAAATGAATCTCTCTTTTATAATTACCCGTACACGTATTCCATCACTCGGAATTTGTGCTGCCTTGTTATCTATTAGTAATTGAACTAATGCCAGAGAATCATCTAAAAATGTCAAGTGCCCAGCAACAACCCAGGACTCTATTTAAGACAAAGATCACAAATCAAATCGTATGGTAACCATAGTGCTGACACAGTCTATTGCCACCATTCTCAGTGCATTGTACCTACCTAAAAGAGCCAGCAAATGATCAAGAGGGAATGGGGCAAAGAAAGGGTACAGAGATACAAAAATAACACAAATGAGTTTTTAGTTATGCTCTAAAGCAAAGAGAATCCTTATTCTCTAAACCTCCTCTACTCTGGTACTATTAATTGGTCTTTGAGAAGTTTACCAGACAATAATGGGAAAATCTCTCTCCCTAATCCCCAGGCCACATATTTCTTCTCCTGGTATCTCTGGCCTCTTGAGGATGTACAGTCTAACATGGACATATAATTGGACTAGCTTAAACCTCACTTGGCACTACAGAGCAAATTTCTGCTAGTCCCTTCCTTGTAGAGAATTCCATTCTCAAGCTAGAAATATTTCTATCTGACCACTCTCTCCCTTGAGTGGTCATTAGAATCCTCAGCAAGTGACTCAACAGTCAGCTTCATCTCTGATTGTGTAATGTCCAGACCCAAACACAGAAAACCATTATCAAAAAAGAAGCCAAGGTATTATAGGTATAGGTAGACATACCGCTGGGTTCATGTACAACTATGCAATGTTAAATTGCATAATAAAATCAATGATTGTTTTTCTAGAACAAGTAGATCACTTGGACTCTATTGCCCACCTAGAATATGTATGATGGGTAAGAGTTTTACTTATATAGTTTAATATTTAATGTGTATGAGGAGTTTTAGAAAACACATTTCCTTGAGTTTACATTTTTAAAAAAGACATATCCTCATATTTTCCATTGCAGCCTATGAAACTAATATAGAGACACTGAATCCACAGCCACTGCTATACTTCAAATACTC
Source organism: Urocitellus parryii (assembly GCF_045843805.1). NCBI lineage: Eukaryota > Metazoa > Chordata > Mammalia > Rodentia > Sciuridae > Urocitellus > Urocitellus parryii. Next base: position 45,126,571 of record NC_135538.1, read on the forward strand.
CTGCCACAAAAAGAAATTTGGACAAGTTCCTCCGTGTAAGTACATGGCAAAATGTGAAAGAAGCTGGCAGAAAATTAACTTTGAAGGGTGCCTGCTCTGGTTTGAACATCCCCTCCAAAATTCATATTGAAATTTCATTGCCATTGCAATAGTATAAAGAGGTAGAACCTATACAAAGCCATAGTCATGGGGGTTCACGCTCATTAATGGAATGGGTACAATTCCACAGATTTCTTTCTCTACTTTTTCTTTTCTTTTCTCTCAGTCTTCCTGCCTCAGCCTCCGGAGAAGCAGGGATTATAGATACTCACCATCAAGTCCAACTTGTGCCCTTATAAAAGGGTGAATTTGACTCCTCCTTAGTCTCTCCCCTTCTTGCCATCTGCCATGAGACAATGCAACAAGAAGACCCTTGACAGATGCTGGCTCCTTCAAAATAGACTTCTCAGCCTCCAGAAGTCTAAACCAAAAAAAAAAAAAAAATTATTACAAATACCCAGTCTTGGGTATTCTATTGCAGCAGCACAAAACACACTAAGATGATGGCCTAATCCTGAAAGAACTGTTTAAAACAAACTTACCCAGGCAAATCTCCTTCAGAAGTTTCCGCTGAGGTGACCATAGTTTTAGGAAACAGAAATAATTAAATTCATTCAATCTAGATTTTTATTTCAAAGGCCAATATGATAAGCAAAATAAACAGGCCACTAACTTGAGTTATATTTTTTAAAAGCTCAAAAATTTGTCATAGAGGTAAAAATACATTTTAAAAATCCAAACAATACATCATTAGTTACTTTAAGTGTGTGTCTGTGTTTTCCACATTGATAAGGTGATAGCTAATCTGTATTCATAATAATTTGGTCATATTCACACATTAAAGTCATTATATTGATATACTCAGCCATTTTCCTAATATTGGAAAAGTATGTTTCAGATTTTTCTATGAAAAGAAAAGCATATATAAAACAGAGACCAACAAACTGGCAACACAAAACTAAGCTATACAAACTTGACCTTCTTGTTCTTATATAACTATTATTTAACTCAATTGCATATAGTATAAAATGGATTGCTGAATTTAAATTCTAAGTATGTAGATCATAGGAAAAAACAAATTACATGACTCACTGATATAAAAAGGAAATGTCAAATTCTCTGTATTTCTTGTTTTAAATTCGGCTTTGAATCTTGGAAACTACTTGAAAGATTTTCAACCTCAGACATCTCATTTTCTAAGGGCTGGGGAAAAAAAAATCTCTGGATTTCCACTTCTCTATCATTGCAAATACACAGATTGAAGTTGTGGGCAAGGAACTGAAACAGATTTTTTATTAGCTGATAGAAGAATTCACGAACTATATGAATCAACAATACAGACTAGAAATCTTTATCAAATGATATTAAACATTCACTTTGGAGCACATTGTCCTGAATACTGAATCGCATGTGCCAGCTCTACTAGATTTGCACAGGAACAGCGCCTCCTGCTGATGAGCTCCTGAAATTGGCCTTCAATATTATGCCCTGGTGCAAGTCCTATAGGAAGACTGAAAGTTTTCCCTCATGTAAAGTGAAATAGCATCTTTCAGGGCCTGCTAGGGAGTTCTGTCAGTGTCCACACAGTCAATTCTGAAAACATCATACCTTTTTTAAGGAAGAAAGGAAACCTGCAATGTTACCAACAGGATGGTAATGAGCTGCATCTTCTGGAATCCTCCTATATTCCTATATTCTTGCATAATAGGTAATAAATGAACTAGATCTGTAATAATCTATATTTACAAGAGCATTTATTATGTGTCTGGCACTATTCTATGTATTCATTATGTGTTGACTAATTTAATTCTTGTAATAATCTTATGAGGTAGGTTCTATTATTATTCCTATTCTACAACTGAGGAAAAAAGAGACATACAGAAGTTCAACAACTTGCCTGAGATCAAAGAGCTAATTAGTGAGGATGTGAACCCAGGGGATCAGCTTCCACAGCCCATAGTATTTACCACTGCACTGTTCTCATTGATTCACTCAGCAACTTTTTTTTTTCTCAACATTGCACCTGCAAATCTGCTGAGAGATTTGCAGCATCTGACAGCATCATCTATGCATCATCTATGCATTGTCTATGTCCATCCCCTTCCTTGAATAAAACCCTGGGCAAGAATCACAGCCTTTATCCTTGAGAATAAAAGTCTACCAGTAAATAGTCACCAGTAAGTGTAAGTAATAGACAAGTTACAGTGCAATATCATCTCTCAGCACCTAGCAACTACCAGGTAGTGGCTGTTGCTGGCTTTGCTTTGGGAGAGGGGCCTCAGTTGGCTTCTCCCATCTAGTCTGCCAGCTCCTTCTGCTTTCCTGCTCACCAGAATGGTTTCCTCTCCGAGTTTGGCAGTTTGGAAGGGAAAGGAGAGTAAGTAAGGGAAGTTTTCCATGCCTGTCTCTTACAAGTATTTGCTCTCTCTGGAAAACTGATGTCTAAAGCTGATTCATACCTGAAGTAAGTGTCTGTGACCTCTTAGAAGACACTCCCATGACAGGGGTTACACACTGCAGTATACTTTACGAGTAACCCCTTTTGACTAGTTTCTGAAAGCTCTACTTGGCTGTCTCAGCAATCCACCTCCATTGCCATTTTTATTTTCTGTTTTGATCTCCACTCCAGGCAGCCAACCTGTGCTAAGTCTTTTTGAGAGCTCCAGGTCTGTGCTTCTCATTTCCCCACTATGGGAAAAGGCACCACTCTGTCCTTCCCTGTTGGGGATTTAATTATTTCCTAGACCACCCTCTTCTGCTCTGTGATACCAGGCTGATTTCCAGCCTTCCTTTGGACCACTGCTCCCTATACTACAAGAGACCCAGCCCCAGCCCTCTAGCAGCCTCTTAAAGCCAGCTGCACTTTACTTACAGGGAGAAGTAAGTCCCCTCCTGTCCTCATGCCATGTCAGCATAATAGCCACTCTTAGGACAACTTTTCAACCCCTGACCCAGCCTCTTTGAAAGAGCTGGACTCCCTGAACTTGTTAGACCCTTCTAGCCCCCCCATCCTTAGGTTTTAGTGTCTGGAATCTACAGTCTTATGGCCCTGCCAGGTGCTGTACCGCTTCACCTATCTGAGCCACTGCTCTCGAATGTGTGAGGCACTGGGTTCGATTCTCAGCACCCCATATAAATAAATGAATGTGGGAAAAAATCACTGTTGTGCTTGGTGCATGTGGCTAAGTAGCAAGGAAAGAGTCTTGCTTTATATTGCTGGTTGAGTTGTCCAGCTAAGACAGAGTGTGGCATACAGCGAGATTTTAAGGAAAAGAAGTAGATTGGGTGGAAGGAAAGTCTCTGATGTGGGCATGAGAAAACCTTGGCTGACCCGATAGGGAACCAGAAGAAAATATTGCCCATCAGAATTGACCCCCAGGGGGCCAAAATGTCCAAGACAATGTCTGCATCAATGTCCCCAATTAAAACATTAAGAAGAAAAAAAAAGAACATTAAATAAGACCACTCTTGGCAATTGAGGCAAACCCTGGAAGAGCAGCTGGAGGCTCTCTGTAGAAGTTGGTCTATAAGTCCTCCATTGAAGGGTATCTGGGAGACACACACTCTAATTACTTAAGGTAGACACAGTTTTGCTCTGCTCCATTTATATTGGGGAGAAAACCACGGAATCTGGAAAGAAAGGTTCTACTTCCCTTTTTATCTGGACGCTGAAGTGCCTAACTGATTCAAAGGGGGTCCATGGACTTTGTGAGATATGGAGTATGTCTGTAGAGAGATACCCATTTCCAGAGTTGATGAGGGACAAGAGAATCCACACAACTGGCAGAAAGCTCTAAGCCACCTTCTACCATGGTAAATGGCAAGAACTATCACAACTGTCAACCGGCCCACCCATCCACCTGCCTCTGCCTCTACCCTCTGGTACTAGAGAGGAATTCTCAAGTCTTATACACGACTTAAATGGAAGTGAGTCAAGACAATTGGGGAAATGAACCATAAAATACAGATATATCCTATATTTTCAGAATACTTTTTGCTCTATTTCAAAACTATGTATACAGAAACTGATTTAATGATACAGCCAAATTATTTAACACTTAAACTAATTAAAGATAAATTGACACAGGTGCTTAGATAAAGGGTCTAGGCAGTTCTGAAACTAACTTATGAGAATGTTTGTTTCTAAGGATATTCAGTAAAAAAAGTGAAAGATCACTCCAGTACAACATCAAAGCCAGCTAAATCTCCAACTTAATAATAAGGCCAGCTCCAGACCTGAGCGCCAGATGGAGATCAAGGAAGGTATTAAGAAAACAGCCTTGGGTACCCACTTCCATGGCCTATGAAGAGTCATAAAGCCCACAAACTCTATCTTTCCATATGTTCAGTTGAGTCACCCAAGCTGTGAGTATGGAAACAAGTCAATTGCCAACTTCATCCTGAGCTATTTATGGAAAACCAAAGAGGTAGGTGATGCTGAGTGAGCAGGTGGATTTTAGTAAAATATTTCCCTGGCTGCTTTAACTTATGCAAAATTCCAAACTGAAGAAAGCAACATGATGCTAATTAAAGCTGTAGCTCAGAGTTTGCCAAAACTGCTGGCTTTGATGAATGAGCCTTTCAAAGCATCCCAAGCTCAGGGAAGACCTACCAGTCAGTATGCACCTCATTCAAAGACTCTCTCATCAAAGCCCTTTATTATGCCACTAAGGGGTAAGGCCTAAATTATTTTTAAAAGATAACTACAATGATTACTATTTAATGTTTACTTTTAAAACCTAAAAATATTCTAGACACCTTTAAAAAACTTTCAAAAGATGTAGAAACACTCCAGACTTTGTGAGTCACTATCGGATAAAATCCTGGTAACCTCCGCTCCCATCTGGTGATTCTGTGAAATAAGCAGTTGGGCCCCACCAAGGCATTCAAGGAATTTGTTTGCAAATCCAATGCAAGGTCCAATGATTGAAAGATCCAGGAAGACTGAATTATTGAGGAGTTTCCCATCAAGAGCAAACAAAATGGTGTGAAACTACTTATTCTGGAGCTGAATGCTCTCTATCTCCTTTTAGACTGCAGGCCAAGAATGGGAAACATTCATCAAAAGAATGCCCTTCAGTTAGGTGAGGACAAATGACTAGTACTAGTCCACAAAACGTGGACAGGAATGACCGGTGTTGTTTGTGAGCTGAGAAGGTAGAAAGTGTGTGAGTGCCTCCCCTGTTGTGTTTATCTGCTTCTGTTGGAACAGAAGAGGTGGTATATTCCAGAGGGTGCACCTGCAGCATGGCTGGGTTTCCATCAGCCTGCATCCCTGCTTCTCCTGAACTCGTAAGTACCCTTTCTTAGCATCATTATCTTGCAGTTGTTGATATTACCCATACCTGTTTTTCTATTTTTTCCACACTTATATTTGTCCATAATCACATCATACTGTTTTGCATGTTTAAGCTTTAAATAAATGAAATCTTAATAGATATACATGTGTGTGTATATATGCAAATATTTAATCAGTTTGCATGTTGCTTTTCTGTTAGAAGAAAATCAGCATGTTTTTACATGTTGCTCTTATAAGAGTGAATGAATACCCCCCAATTTATCTATTTTGCTATGGAGGGAAACCTGATTGGTTTTAATTTTTTCTGTAATAATCAATACTGTAATACACATTTGTGTATAGGCCCCCAGAGCACAGGTGTGAGAGTTTTTCAAGAGTTTGCACTTCAAAGGGGAAATGTCAGATTGAAGAGTATGGACAGCTTTCACTTTCCTAGATATTACCAAGGAAAAATACCTAGCATTTGTAGAGTGCTTCCTCTGTGGGAAGATACTGTGAAAAACTTCTCATCGAGTCCTCACACACACCTGTGAGGTACCTTAGAACAGCACATCAAGTAAGCTCTGTGTACGTTTTGTTTAGGCCTATGTTATTTGTGTTTCACAGATGACAAAGCTAAGGCATGCGTATTTGAAACAGCTTGACAAGACGTCTCATGGCTGGTAAGGAAGGCAGGCTTCCTTTGGGATCCACATCCTCAGACACTAAGCTCTCTTTCCTCTGGACTCCGAAGGGAGCAGAGAAGAGTTCTCGTTTCTCTAGACTTTCCAAACTTGCCATTTATTGAGCTTTTCCATTTTTGCCAATCTTAGGTTATTTCATTATTGTTTTATTTTCACTTTCCTAACTAGAAATTGCGGAGGGGGGTGAGGTAGGGGTGTTTATTCGTTTTGCTTTTGGGTGTTTTTTGTTTTGTTTTTGTTTTTGCTGGGAGGGAGGGACTTCGAATCCAGGGGTGCTTTACCACTGAGCTACAACCCCAGCCCTCCTACCTTTTTTTTTTTTTTTTGAAACAAGGTCCTGATAAGTTGCTGAGAATTTCACAAAGTTGCTGAGTCTGGCCTTGAACTTGAGATCCTCCTGCCTCAGCCTCCCAAGTCACTTGGGATTATAGGCCTGCAAAGCTTTCCCTGGTTTGAGGTGTTACTTCTTAGACTTGCTCTTCTACTCTTATTGATATCCATACACATCTTTTGCCCATTTTTACATTGAGTTGTTTCCTTTTGTCTTACTGATTCAACTATGTATTTTCTGTATCCTAGATATTAATTCTCTCTTGCTAATATCTTTTTCAGTCTGTAGGTTGTATTTGAGCCTTTAAAATACCTTTTTAAAATAAAAAGTCTTTTCAGATTTTTGCTCCTTTTGCCCTTCTGTTTTCTGCCACATGAGGATGTAGCAAAAAAGTAGTGTCTTGGATGCAGAAGAGCAGTTTTTCCAAACACCAAGGACTGAGATTGTGTGGGCAGTAGGAGAAGCTCCCATGAATTAAATAGCATAAAGGACAAAGCAACTTAAAGTTACAAACAGAGTTCACAAAAAAGTAAAGACCCTTCAACTAAACACTACCATAGAAGTTATACGATAATCTGGTTATTTGTGGAATTTTGCTTTTCAGAAATTAAGATCTATACATTCTTTTACATGAACTAGTTTGTGAGAAGTCATGTGGTAAGATAATACATTTGGGGGCTGGGGTTGTAGCTCAGTGGTAGAGTGCTAGTCTGGGATGTGTGAGGCACTGGGTTTGATTCTCAGCACCACATATAAATAAATAAAAATAAAGTTCCATTAACAACTAAAAGAAATATATTTTTTAAAAAAGATAATACCTTTGGCTAATAAATTCTACCATTCTCAAAATAAAAAATAAAAAGCTTTTCAGTTTTTATATTATAAAATCTATCAATTTTTTTACTTGTGCTTTCACATCTCTATGTTTTAAAAATTCCTGTGAGAGAGATAATAGATATTCATCTACATTCTAAGAGTTTTAAAATTTTATTCTTCACACTTAATTCTTTAATCTACCTGGAATTTTTAAAAATATTTTTTCTAGTTGTATGTGGACACAATATCTTTTATTTATTTTTATGTGGTGCTAAGGATCGAACCCAGGGCCTCACCCGTGTGAGGCAAGCATTGCACCACTGAGCCACAATCCCAGCCCATCTACCTGGAATTTGATTTTATGCAAAGTTCTGACACTACTTAGTGTGGTTCAACATGTCTCTGCTGATTTATGGTGGTATCTCTGTCGTGGATCTAGCGTACGTGTAACTATGGGCTTTTACTGAGTTCTGCTTGCACAAATCTATTCCATTACTCTTTCTGTTTATCTCTGGAGGAAAAAAAAAAAAAGCATCACCTTTCTTTTCATAGCTTCATAATATCTCTTCCCATGTGAAGGGCAAGTCTCTGTCCCCACCTTCTTCAAAATGGTTTCAGCACCTCTCAGCCTTTTCTATGAGAGGCCTGTTAGCCTTCTTTGTATGAATTTCAGGTAGATTTGTCATGCTCTATGAAAAATCCTATTGAGATTTTATTCTTGTAATATAAGTCTTTTTTTCAGGAAAGAAATAACATAAATTATAGAATTATAGTAGCAAGTCTTTCCATCTATTAACATACTACATTCTTCTATTTGTTCAGGTTTTCTCCTTAAGTCAAGTTAACACATTTTAATATTCTCCATGGATAACTTGCACATACTCATTTCTAGGTTTCCTTTGGCTTTTGGTCCCTCTTGGAATGGAATCTGTTTTGCTATTTTTGTTTTTATCTCCTTATGCTAGCATAACAATACAAATGATTTTTGTATTTTGATGAACTTTATGTCAAATTTGCTGAACTACTTTATTATATCCAATAATTTTTAAGGTCTCTTGGATTTTCGACATTTAAAATATAATACAATCTTATAATAAACATTGACTTTCCTCATGCTTACACTGCATTTCTTTTTCCTATCACATTGGCTGTGACTTCCAGCGAGGTCTTGAAAGAGGAAGGAACATGATCAAAATCACACAACCAGATAATGACAGAAACCCAATGTTAAATATCAAAATCTTGTCTCTTTGTCACTATATAAACATTTTTATCTGAAGGAGATTTGCCCCGTGGTCTTCTATTGGGTTACTAGATCAGTTTTAGATGATTGTACAAAATTTTTAATTAGACTAGTATGACGGAAGAATCATCCCAGACATTAAAAATAGGTTGGAGCTGGGCACAGTCGCATATGTCTGTAATCCCAGTGGCTTGGGAGGCTGAGACAAGAGGATCTCGAGTTCAAAGCCAGCCTCAGCAATGTCAAGGTACTAAAGCAACTCAGTGAGACCCTGTCTCTAATAAAATACATAAAATTGGGCTGAGAATGTGGCTCAGTGATTGAGTGCCCTTGAATTCGATCCACGGTACCAAAAAAAAGTAGATTGGAGCCCACGTGGTGGTGCACGCCTGTAATCCCAGCAACTCAGGAGGCTGAGGCAGGAGGACATAGGGGTTCAAAGACAGCCTCAGCAAAAGCAAGGTGCTAAGCAACTCAGTGAGAGGAGACCCTGTCTCTAAATAAAATACAAAATAGGGCTGGGGATATGGCTTAGCGGTCGGGTGTTCCCGAGTTCAATCTGTGGCACCCCCCCCAAAAAAAAAAGTAGTTGGTTGATAACAAAGTAGTAAAATTAAGACAATAATTTTTTACATTTAAGTAGTCACAGGAAACTTTCATTACATGCTTCTAGTTACACTGCTTAGCAACAGCTCTTTACAAATCTGTCATCAGCCTGATCACTGAAAAGAGAACAAGCTACAAATCTAATCTGTACATTCTAGATGTATTTATATCTGGATATAGAAACAAATGAGTAAAAATCTAATTGAGTTTCAAAATATGTTGTCCTTGTTCTATCAGCCATTTTTGAGACATTGTAAGGATAAATCTTCTCAGTGTCAGTCATACTATTTTAATTTTCTGTATTCATATATATCACCCTATATGTAGGCAATGACTTTAATATTTTGATACTTATTTCCCAAATTTTGGAGCAGACCTCTTTCCCTTGAATTAAAAAATAAGCAAATGACCATGGGTATCCATTCCTTCCTTTTGGGGGTATCATCTTTGATGGTATAAATGATTGTGTCTCATGGAAATTCGTATGTTGACATTCTAATCCCCCAGGTGATGGAATTAGGAAGAGGGGATTCTGGAATGTGACAGTGGAGCCCTCGGGAATGAGATTAATGCCCCTATAAAGGAAGTCCCAGAGAGGTTCTTTATCTCTTCTGCCACAGTAAAAAGATGGCCTTCTATGAACCTGGAAGTGAGCCCTCAACCAGACAACAAATCTGCTATCACCTTGAACTTCAGAGTTGTGAGAAATAAATGTTTTTTGTTGATAAGCCACTTAGTTATGCTATGCTGTTATGGCAGGGAGAAAGGACTAAAGCACTTGCCTCTGTCATCATGTTGGCACACTGTAAGCATTTCACAGTGATTGAAAAGAGCAAAATGCTATCCTACTATCGGGTACATTCAGCTTGGGCTTCATTTTGGAAATAAAAGAAAAAATAAAGCCAAATAGCCTTGCTTGTATTACCACTTTCAATGACTTCTTTCTAAGGGTGACATGTCCAGTAGTAGGGTACAAAGAGAATAAAAATTGTCCTTGCCTCCCGTGAGCTACAGGTCTGATGAAGGCATCGATCTGAAATACATTCACAGTGCTTAGCTGCGAGAATTCTAGGAAATGCTTATCCAAAGTGCTACAGAACAAAAGAGAAGACTGTTTAACTCGGCTCATTTTCCAAAGAAGACTGGGACTCTGTGAGTAAGTAACTCTCAGTCAATTGGATAATCTTTAATAAACAAGTAACTTCTACAAACATACAGATAAATTAATACCCTTAAAATATAAAAACTCTTACAAATCAATATGTAAAACATTAACACTCCTATGAAAACAGGCAAAGGATATGTTCAAGCAATTAGCAAAGTATGAAATATAAGTAACCAATAAGTCAACGAATAAATGTTCAACCTCAGTAGTCATTAATTAAATACAGAACATAATATCAATGGTATTTTTTTTTGTCTTTCTGATAGACATATTATCAAAAGATGATTACTGCCAGGCACAGACACACATGCCTCTAATCCCAGCAACTTGGGAGACTGAGGCAGGAGGATTGCAAGTTCTAGGCCAGCTTCAGAAATTTAGCAAGACCCTATCTCAAAATTTAAAAAAACAAAAATGGTTGGGGATGTAGCTCAGTAACAAAGTACGCCTGGGTTTAATCCCCAGTATCAAAACAAAACAAAAGATGGTACTGCTCAGCAATAGCAAGATATAAATAAGGGTGCATCCTCTCATTCACTGGGTACAACAACACAACTTGATATAAACTTCCTAGAGAAATTTACCAATATGAACTTAAATCTTGAAGCATTATCCCTTAATAAAGTAATTCAACTTCTTAGACTTTATCCTCAGAAAAACAGTCATACAAGTACAAAAGCATGCTGGCACATTGAGGTTCATGCAGAATTATTTAAAATAGTTAGATTTTTTGTTAATTTCATTAAATAAAGTATGATATATCCATCCATTTTAAAAAATGAAGTACAGCCAGTCATCCGTATCTATGGGTTCTGCCTCTGTAGATTCGACCAACTATGATGGTAAATATTTGGAAAAAATATTACATCTCCAAAAAATATGTACAGACTTCTCGTCATTATTCCTTGAACCATATAGCATAACAACTATTTACATAGCCTTTACACATTATTGTGCATTATAAATAATCTAGAGGATTTAAAGTATACTGGAGGATGTGTGTAGATTATGTGAAAAGAGTATGTTTGTCACTTTATATAAAAGACTTGAACAGGCAAGCATTACAGTATCTGTGGGGGGGTGCTGGAGCCAATCCTCCACAGTACTGAGGGATGGCCATATATCACTTCTGACTTGGAAAGAGACTCAAGACATATTTTTAAATGACAAAAGCAGTTTATAAAACAGTATGTAGAATAAGATTATATATAATATAATACATATATACATACATACATACATATATGCTGAGGGCCATTGTCAAGTAGGAATGACGCTTCAAAATTTCCTTGCCAGCGTACCCCATGTTAAATGGATTTCGCTGTTGACATTGCATGTAAGGTGACCTTGCTCAAGGACCAAGGCGGATCCGGGTTTAGAGCTGAACAGGTTTGAGGAAGTATCCCACTCCTTAGGGTGTTCCCGGTTTTAGACAAAAGGAGTTTTAGGGAAGTGGGAGGTTGAAGATTATTGCTGCTGGGAGTAGGGCGTGCCTGCTGCCTGAGTTCCCGCTGAGTTCTCATGGAGAAAAAGTATTTTAGGACGTGTATTGTGGGGGAGATTGAGAATTTCCCCTGAGCGTGTGTGGAGGCTGGTGTGAGATCGGGAATAAAGAATTGCTGTTTGAACCGACAAAGCTGTGTGGTGGCTCGTGATCTTGTGCCAAGCCGAGACATTGGCATTTGGCACATATACACACACACACATACACATACATAAAAGACTGGAAGTCTGTGCCTTAAAAAGTCAGCAATGCTTCCCTTTGGGAGAATGAGCTTACAGGGGAAGTTTCACATTATACATTTGAACATTTAAGTGTGTACTTTGACTTTTTGTCCTGGAGCATGTCACCTTTGTAATCAAAGCAAAATCAAGAAGATATCTTTTTAAATGAGGAGAGCGTTCCTTTATAAGTTTATAGAATGGTAAATGTGAAATGGCATTATGTGTAGATTTTATCGAACATAGTGGATTACAATAACTTTTTCTAAGACTCATTAAATAGGTACATATGTCCAGTCAGAAGTTCCAGAGCCTATACTTTATTTTAAAGTATGCCAGAGTTATTACCACATAAAAAGATTTAAGTTTCTTTGTGGTATCATGTAATTCTATGAAAAATTTTCATTGAAGAGTGACTTCATGTGTGGGTGGTAATTTCCAAGCTTATGTCGTTAATCAGCGTGTACTTGTGATTTTTTTCCCAATTGAAGTAATTAGCCATTAGGGCAAGCAAAACACATTTTTGTGTGTGTGTCAAGCATACAGCAGATTTCAACAAGTTTTTTTTGTTGTTGTTGTTGTTTTTGTTTAAGTAGGCTGGCAAAGAAACACTGTTTTTTTAAAAAAAAGCCAATATAAAAACTAACAAAATAACAATCAGAAAAATGTTGTTTGCATTTTCCTTTGTTGATTGGGTTATTTTTATAGAATCAATTATTCAGTTTCTAACAGTAAGTGTGACCTTATCTACAAACAACTTGACATAATATAATTGGAGACTATTTTACTAAGAAAATCTGCTGCCCAACACAATGAGCCTGTTTATCTGAGACACACAGAATCAGGAACAGCTATGTTCTCATAATCTTTCTCTATGCCAGATTAATTCAGAGACAGAAAATATCAGTGGGGTCAGACTCTTTGGTAAGTGCAGTCCAGAACCTGTGAGCAACTTTATTTTTTATTTATTTATTTTTTTTTAAAGAGAGAGTGAGAGAGGAGAGAGAGTGAGAGAGAGAATTTTTTTTAATATTTATTTTTTAGTTCTCAGCAGACACAACATGCTTGTTGGTATGTGGTGCTGAGGATCGAACCCGGGCCACACGCATGCCAGGCGAGCGCGCTACCGCTGAGCCACATCTCCAGCCCCTGTGAGCAACTTTAAGCAAGCATTCTCAACTAGGCCTTTTACTAAATTATCTTCTCAAACTCTGACTTGAACATTGGATTATACATGTATTTAATCAGGGTCCAAAAAATCCTAAGAGAATAACCCCTCAATTTTAATCTTGCTTAACAAAAAAATATGAAGACAGGTACCTCTGGAGTGGGGTAGTGGCACAATGACCTAAGAACTCTGTGTGTGGACCTCTGTGATTCTCTTTATCTGACCATTATAAGAGGGTTGCAGAAACTACAACTATCACCATTTTAGTGAAATGGTCCACAGCAGGAAGGATATGGTAGAAAAGAAAAGGAACATATTCCCTCTGTAACTCTGTAGATATCTTTTCCATTAAAGATCTAGAAAGATTTTCTCTAGAATCCCCTAGCTGACCTTTTACGGCCCATTGGTTGAACATAAGAATCCTGACCAAAAGGGAACAGAATTTTTAGGAATGACTTACTTCATTCATAATTCATCGCTGAAACTAAGCTGCAGTCTAAATAAAATTGCATTCCATTGGCTAGGAGAAGGAGAAAACAATCATGGAGCAGGCTATCAGCAATATGTGACACCAAAGATAAGATTCCCATATGGGTGGACCAGACAGTCCTTTGATCATCTGAGTATTCAAAACTTTTTTTTTTACAGGTCTGTTCCTAAGACTCATTCTGAGGCTATAAGCATATTCCAAAACCAGCCCTGGTTTCTGGGAAACTGTCTTCCACAAATTGCCCCTAACTCAAAACTTGCACCCTGTTGAGAAAGTAGATCACATTCAGCAGCCTTTTACAATCCTCTGTAAAATGGTGGTGACCACATATACCTATTGAAAGGTCCTGGATGAAACCAGCCAGGCATACTCTTGTGTTACTCTAATATGCTCCTCTCAGTTTCTCACCTGAACAAACCACACCTGTGACTAGGGCAAGAATAAGCACGCATCTTCTCATCTAGTCCTGTAAGCATATCCTTAGGTTTGTGTGTCAGGAAAAGAAGGTGTAGAATGGAGTGATATGGACTTGTCCCTTCCCTGGGTCAAATGTCCTCATCAAAGTTTGATGAGCTTAGTTAAATTATTAATTTGCTCCTCCATATTCTTAGAAGGTAAAACTGTGATGCAAATTCAGGAACATAATAGCTTATTTTTAAAAGATCGAATACTTAACCATATGCCAATCACTAAAACTAAGTGTCCCCTACCCCTGCTGAATCCTTCTCAATTTTGTAAAGAATCTTATAAAGTGTTTATATTTTACCTTGATTCTGATGAGAAAAATAAGACAAAATGGTGTTAATCTGCAACTAGAAAAGATTGGAGTCACTTGAGATTTGTTTGAATTTAAAACTTATGTGCATATCTATCACACTCTACTTTCTTTAATGTCAGTTGTGCAAAGTAGATAAAGGAAGACAAACACTGGATTCCTTTCTATCATCAGAATTATATACTTTGGTCTTCAAGAGACACTGTTAGTAAAAAATAAAAAAGCAAGCAACACACTTGGAGAAAATGTTTGTAAAACATATATCCATTGAAGGATATTGTTCTAAAATGTAAAACAACTTTGACAACTCAATAATTTAAGATTATTAATCCAATTTTAAAAGGTGGGTAAGATTTCAATAGATACTTCACCAAAGAAAACACACGGAAAAGGTGAATAAAAAGATGAAAAGATGGATTATGCATATGAAGAGACTGTCAACATCATTAGATTTTAGGGAAATGCAAATTAAAGCCACAAGGATAGTTCCATACATACCTATTAGCATGACTGAAATATTGCACTTAAATGAACTTAAAGGCTAGCAATGATTTGAAGCAATTGGAACTCTCATTCACTACTGATAGATATAACTAGACACCAGCACTTTAGACAATGGCTTTGTAGTTTCTTAAATGTTAAACATAAATAAATGGCACAATAGCCTAGTCATTTCACCCCTAGATATATACTCAATAGAAATGAAAGCATAGGTCCACACAAAAACTTGTATAAAAATATTTAGTCACTGTACTTGTTGGAAACAACTAAAATTTACATCAACAGGTGAATGGATAAACAAATTATGCTTTGTATGCAATAGGACACTACTAAGCAATAAAATAACTATTAAAACATGTAGTAACCTGGATGAATATCAGAATAATTATGCTAAGTAAAAAAAAAAAATCCCCAATGAGTACTTACTGTTTAAGTCCATTTACGTGAATTCTAGAAAATGCAATATTGTGACAAAAGCAGATCAGAAGTTGCCTGGAAATGAATGGTGGAAAGGGAGGGAGGTATCATAAAGGAACATAAGGAAACTTTTGGAAATGAAGGTTGTTGTTAGTGGTTAGTAACTTGATTGTGATGGTTTCAGAGGTGTACACATAAGACAAATTTCATCAAATTCTATACTTTAAATATATGCTTTTCAAAGGAAACAATCAAGAACGTGAAGAGACAGTCTACAGTGTGGGGAAACATCCTTGCCACCTGCACCTCATATAGAGCATAATCTTCAGGATATATAAAGAACTCAAAAAACTTAACACCAAAAACTAAACTAAAAACCCAAATAACTCAATCAATAAATGAGCTAAGGAACTGAGCAGGCAGTTCACAGATGAAGAAATATGATCAGTCAACAAATATATTAAAAAAAATGTTCAACATCTCTAGCACTTAGAGAAATGCAAATTAATATTAAACTGAGATTTCATCTCAATCCAGTCAGAATGGCAGTTATGAAGAATACAAGTAACAATAAATGTTGGTGAGGGTGTGAGGGAAAAGGTATACTCATATATTGCTGGTGGGAATGCAAATTGGTGCAACCACTTTGGAAAGCAGTATGGAGATTCCTCAGAAAACTTGGAATGGAACCACCATTTGATCAAGTTATCCCACTCCCCAGTATATATCCAAAGGACATAAAATCAGCATATTACAGTGATATAGTCACATCAATGTTTATAGCAGTTCAATTCATAATAGCTAAGCTATGGAACCAACGGAGGTGCCTTTCAAGAGATTAATGGATAAAGAAAATGTGGTATATATTCACAATGTAATATACCTGGACATTAAGAATGAAATTATGGCATTTTCTAGTAAATGGAAGGAACTGGAGATTATCATGCTAAGTGAAATAAGCCAATCCCCAAAAACAAAAGCCAAATATTCTGCTATATGGATGCTAATACACAATAGGTGGGGAAGGGAGAAGAGAAATTCACTGGATTAGTCAAAGGGTAAAGAATGAAAGTGAGGAAGGATGTGGATAGGAAAGAGAGTAGAATGAATTGGACATAACTTTTCTATATTCATATATGAATACACGACCACTGAAACTCCACATCATGAAAAACCACAGGGATGGGAAGTTATCCTCTATGTGTGTTTGTCAAAATACATTCTACTGTTATTTATATCTAAAAAGAACAAATATGAAAAGAAGATTGAGATAAATCATATAAGAAACATATGCTGTTTATTATCTGTAAGTTATACTTCAGTAAAAGATACCTATCTATATTTTCTATTTAAAAACATAAACATATCTAGAGATAGATAGATAGAGATAGAGACAGTGTGTACTTGAAATAATAGCAAAATATTAGTAATTGATGAATCTAAGTATTTGTAAGTATCACTCCACAGTTCTCTGAACTATTTAGCATATTTGAAAGTTTGTATAATTCAGCAAAATTGGGTAGGAAAAAAAAAACAGAAAGTAAAGACCCCTCCACACACACTTTGAGCACTCTTAAACGTTAGACAAAAATTTCCTCTGGAGTGCACAGGGGGTTCCCTATAGGATTCCACTACATCTGAGCCATCTGGAAGATCACAGGGTAGGGGTGAGCAGTGGTGCTAAAACCATCATGAAATCTTGTCCTATGAGCTACAGGAGTCTCCAGAGAAAGACCTCATCTCAGATAAGACAGAAATAAAGTATAGAATTCTTGAACTCACACAAATAACTCAGATGTATAAAGCAGTACATTATTTTCTACAGGTTTTCCTTCAGCCTTCTGTATGATTAATGCTGAAGGTCAAATTAGGCATTCAGGTTGAAGGTAACTTTCCCTTCCAGAATAAAAGAGCATTTCAGATAAATACTTGATATGTTTTAAGTAAATATTCAGTTTACAGGCTTCCCTTTCTCTTTTCTCTTTGCTTCCTTGGAAACAAAACACCAAAAGCAGCTCACACCAGGTGTTGGCAGTGGGCACAGAGTTCCTTAGGCTATATGCTGGGAACCAAAGAGCCTGATGATTTCTTCCATGATGGCCCTCATCCCTCCAGGTCCTTGGCATCCAACTGCTATTTTTTGGCCTTTGATAGATCCCCTGTGGAGTGGCTAAACTGCTCTTATGCTCTGCAGGCATGGACTCCCCTGGGACATCAGTGGAATCTAAGCTATTTCCCTGGGCCCAATGTTTTCACACTCTGGTCCTTCTTTTTCCTGCCTTGGGGTCCTTTTGGACAACTCCAACTCTCTGGCCCCTTGGTCTCAAAAGCTTACTTGCTCTCTGTGCATAGACCTGCAGGAGGAGACTGTAAGGTTGCTCACAGGTCCCCTGGCTCTGTACTTGCTAATATATGTTTCCTGGGACTACTATAACAAATCATCACAAAACAGGTAACATGGAACAACAAAAATTTATTTTCTCACAGTCCTGGAAGCCATAAATCTGAAATCAAGGTGTAGGTAGGGTTGGTTGCTTCTGTAGTGTCTGAGGGAAAATCTGCTCCATGCCTCTCCTCAAGCTTCTAGTGATGACCAGCAACCCTTGGCATTCCTTAGCTGAGGACTGTATTGCTCAATTTTTACTTCCATCTTCACATGACCTTCTTCTCTCTGTATATCTCCCTTCTATCTCTTAAGGGCACTTGTCATTAGATTTAGGGTTTGACCTAATCTACCATAATTTATGTCAATATTCTTAATTACTTTTCAAAGACACTTATTTCAAATAAGCTCACATTTTGAGTTTCCAGGGGTACCTATTGTTTTGGGGACCACAGTTCAAATCATTTTGAATTCAGAGTTTCGCTTAGTCTCAGCATCTCCTGCAACTGTTCTCTCTCTTTTTTTAATATTTATTTTTTAGTTGTAGCTGGACACAATACCTTTATTTTATAACTGAGCCACAACCCCAGTTCCTCCTACACTGTTCTTGAGAAAGTTAGGCAGAAGCCATCAACACTCCAGTTCCTCTAGCTCTGGGAGTTTCTGCTGTTCCCATCCACTTCTCAAGCTGTGATCCCAAGAAAGATGGGGGAATGATACTTTCTGCCTTGCTAAGCATAGATTTAAAACCAAAAGTAGGTTAAAAACAATTGAGACACCAAGCAAGCACTCAATAACAACCCATCAAGACAATGTCAACCTTATTTTTGTGACTATGATAATTATCATGTAAAATGAAAACACAGTAACAAAATTATCCTACATAATATATAAAAATAAGCACTCTTAGGTTATTAACAAATGTAGCATTTCCAACTCATATAGAAATACTATTAATTCTTGCTTTTGCTCATTATGATTAAAATCAAAATTATAGAGACACAGTATGTGTAATGTAAAAGCTTATGTGTATGGGTGTGTGGTTGGTTTGTTTGTTTTTTTCCTTAAAAACAAGTATCATGATAGAAGCTTCCACTGAACATCATCTTATTGTCTTCTGAGCTTGGCACCCTAAGAGTTAAACATGGAGAAGAGGAAATTTTTCACAAAGGTGACATTGTTCTGTCACTGGCCATTTTAAGAATCAGTGACATTTAACTTTTGGCCTTTAAAAGGAAAGAACAAAATCCTCACAGAAGGCACTTCTAACCTGGTTCTGTCTTCTTGCTGATGTGAAGTTATTTCCTGTGGCTGCTATTGATGGACAGATATGGAACCACCCTCTCATCCACAGATGTTCTTACAGTCATTAAATGCTCACCATGTGGGCTGGGGTTATGGTTCAGCAATAGAGCGCTTGCCTAGCATGTGTGAGGCCCTGGGTTCGATCCTCAGCATCAAGTAAAAATAAATAAAATACAGGTATTGTGTCCAACTACAACTAAAAAATAAATATTAAAAAAATGCTCACCATGTGCTGGATACCAAGGGTCAGCCTGGTGAACTAACAGGCCCTACATCATGGAGCTCACAATATAAAAAAGGAAAAATAAGCAAATGAGAAACTGAAAATGAACCTCAGTCCCCATACTCAGTGGTGAAAATATATATACACTTCTTAATTTTTCTTTAAGTCAACCCACTTTTTATTTCAAGTTCCCATTTCTCTCAGAATAACAGAAATCGTCTTGGTCCATTAGAGACCTCTTTGCATGAGTTGCATATACATTGAGAGATGGGTGTTTGAAAATGTTGAGGAGTTGATAGGGATGAAAAAAAAGGTAACACTTTCTTGAAGCCACTTGAAGCTACCTGCCTACTCTTCATTAGCTGGCCCACATCTTCATCTAGCATTCCATATGATGTTTGACATCAGTCCATGAGATCACCTCTGAGAAATGGTCCCAACCCATCCACATGGGCCTTCATGTCAAACATTTCTATATACTTTGTACTGAGCTAAGGAGGTGGGAATTATTCTACTTATATGGTGTTCTGGGACACCATACACTCACTACATATCTCTTCAGTAAAGCTCTGCCACCAAACTGGGCTTCCATTTTTTCTCAATGTCTACAACTTTGTCTTGTAATCAAGTCTTTCTGTTCCCTCCCATCCTGCATTCCCTCATTAAACAATTCCTCTATGTATTCAGCAGGAAACTTTGCATGTGGTGATTCAGGAACCTATTTTCCTTGCATTTTGTGATTTATCTTTCCTGTAGGTCCTTAGAGTCTTCTCCATACAGACAGAAAAGAAGATGGAGCATGGAGAACTGCTTGGTAGGTGCTATGGGCCAGGTGGGAAGAGGTGCCCATCACTTTTATTAGCATTCCATGGGCCAGACTTATTTATGGTCTCATATGACAAGGAAGTCTAGAAAGTGTCATCGGACTATACTCCCAAGAGAAAAAGGAACAAGTTTTGGTGAGCACCACAGTGGACTCTGCCACAGACTCAAATCCTTGTCAAACCAAGACATTCTTTCCTTCCTCTCCTCCAGGGTTAGAAATTAGAAGACAGGGCTGGGGATGTGGCTCAAGTGGTAGCGCGCTCGCCTGGCATGCATGCGGCCCGGGTTCGATCCTCAGCACCACATACAAACTAAGATGTTGTGTCCACCAAATACTAAAAAATAAATATTAAAATTCTCTCTCCATCTCTCTCTCTCTCTCCCTCTCTCTCTAAAAGAAAAAGAAAAGAAATTAGAAGACAAAAGTCAAGACAAGAAGCCTTTGCCTTCTGCTTTCCATAATCCTTCAATAGTCACACAGGGAAGCTCTGATAGATTATCCAGCTGCACACCTCATTTAAATTGTTTTAAGTTCTTTGCTAGCAGAATGGTGGGATGCTCTGGAAGTAGACATAGGTCTGAAAGAATTTTAGCAAGAAAGTAAAGACACGACACTATGGCTGCAGTAGATGGTACAAAGCAGGTGTTAGGAGGTCAAGACAGTGGATTTGCATAGGACAGAACAATAAGTTTAAAAAGATCATTGAGTGATGTGACACCCTCTTATATGTTACATCACATCATCTAATTAACTTGACACTATATAATGCCAGCTATTCCCTTTGCTAAGAATTTTTCTGTACTAACAAGCCTTGCTCTCTATGTACCTGGCAGATGGTAGTGCTCCCCCATTCACTGGGCAGGTTGATTTCAAAGTGCATGAAGTGCATGCCAATTTATAGCCCCTGTGTTTGTATTGCTTCATAGGCAGCCCTGACTAACAACCTAGAATAATTTGTTGAGGACTCATAAGTCAGCATTGTTCAACCATTATGAATGAGTTAAAAAAAAAAAAACTTCACAGGAAATTATATTGGCCAAATTATATTGTTATATTGTGTGTATGTACAAATATGGAACAACAGATCTCATCCTTATGTAAAATTATAATGCACCAATAAAAATATGAAAGAAAAAAACACAAAATAAAAATATGAATACTTCAAAACCAATGTTCTTTCCCATTGAATTTGGTTTTTAGACCACTGCTAACAATCACTTGACTTTTGTCTCATTGTTCAACCAGGAAGGCCATGATTCTAGATAAGAGAAAAGAACAGACAAGAAAAATTTCATAGAATGGAGACAATGGATGTATATGTATTCACACAGTAGTGTCCCCAGCAGTTACAGGAGACATAGAGAGTCCATTAGAAAACAGTGAATTTTTAAAAGAAGAAAGAATCAATAAGAAGTAAAAGAGATGGGGGCTGGGATTGTAGCTCAGTGATGGAGAGCTTGCCTAGGACACGTGAAGCACTGGTTTCGATCCTCGGCACCACATAAAAATAAATGTACTGTGTCCATCTACAACTAAAAATATTTTTTAGAAAAGAAGAAGTAAAAGAGAAAGTAAATACTAAATTTGGAGTATTCCTTAATCATACTAGGAATAGTACTGGGTAAAAGAATGATAATGGGTTTCTGCTATCAATCCTAATTGGATTAAATCTAAGCTCCCCACATTCCATACTCCATTGGTCAAATTCCATAAGCTCTCTAAACTCCAGTGCATTCATGTAAAATGGTGAAAATAATCTGTTCTTCATGAGATTAGAGTGATGAAGAAGAATTAAGTGAGAATGTACACAGAAAACAACTAGTACTGGGTCCAGCACATTATGTGTGATCAGTAAGTTCTATTTCCTTTCCTTTCTTAAAGATAATATGGAAATTGCCTTGCATGCATAAGACCCTGGGTTTAGTCCCCAATACCACAAGAAAAAAAAAAAAAGATGATGTGGAAAAAAACATTCCAGCCTGGCCACTTGAGCATTTATAGCATAACACTAGGTCTACTTGTGAAAATAAAATGAAGATGGCCTAAAATAGATAATAAAGTCAGCTAACCCCCAGCAAGGATCACATGACAGCAAGCGTTACTCTGAATTTCAATTATAATAAAAATTCAATTTATCAATAATGTTTACACAAAAAGTATAAAATACAACAGGCTTGAACTTCTGTTTACTCAAGAATGTAAAAAATCACATTTTTTTTCTGCTTGTTAATCTCACATATAAGGCAACAAGAGATGAGCCAGGAAAAGGAAAGGGAAGGTATGTTTTAGCCATAATTTGAGCAACAATTTTAAAGATGATTCTGAAGGAAGAGTCTTTTGCTGCTGTGTAATTAATCTGCTTCTGGTTACTTTGCATCCTCTGATGACTGAAGGCTGTCTCTTCCTTTACTACTCCAGACTCTGTTTTCAAACATATTTACCACTGCTCCCAAGTCACCAGAGACACAGTGACTCAAACCTCTAGAAAGTAAAGCCGTTCTCTCTAGAGTTTTAAATCAAATGGTTTCCGGATCCAAACTAACAAGCCAAATCACAATTTGCATCTGGAACTCACTTTGCATGTACTAAAATTACAGGATAACAGAGAAACATAAAACAATAAATTATTTAACTCTAGTGAAATGGTTAAAAAAGAAGCAGGATCTTGAGAAAACATCTAAAATATAAGCCAGGATCACTTGAAGAATGTTACCTGTGTCCATGTTGCTGCTATTCTGGCTCTATGAAAGAAAAATCTAGAAAGAAGGAGAGTGGCAAGGGAAACTAATTTAAAGCATCTAGACTTGTTTTGGCAACGTACAGAGAAAGCTACAGTTGGTAGTCAAGATGCATCAAGCACCCATGAGTACTCAAGGGAAGGCAGCAGGTGCTCAAAAAGCCCTCTAATCTCAGAAACTCCAGAGGGACACTTTGTGTGTGTCTTAATAGTTTCTCCAAACACTGAACAAAGATCAGGAAGTGTTATCTATGTCATTAATTCTGCGTTTTTTTAAAACAATAAACAAAACCCACATACCAACAAAGAATAGACCCGATGTACTGATGTTAAGCATTTATAACATCTCCACTTTGTACATCAGCCCTTCAATCCATATATTTCTGATGAGCTCCTTCTGAACACTAATTCAACTAAAGGTCCACAGTTTCTGTGTTATGGTTTGGATCTAGAATGTCCAGTGTCTTCCAAAGACTCTTGTGTTAGAGGCTTGGTTCCCAGTGCAGCAAGGTTTATAAGTGGGGTTCTTTGAAAGTTAATGGTTCATGAGGGTGTTAACCTCATCAGTGGAATTATAGCAAGTTCATAGCTGAATGGGCTGATAGGAGCTGGTTGGGGGAAGTATATCACTGAAGGAGTGTCCTCAAAGGGTATATCTTGTCCCCAGCCTCTTCCCATTTCCCACCCCCGACTCTTTCTCTACTTCTGACCACCCTGAGGTGAGCAGCTTTGGTTCACTATATCCTTTCTCCATGATATTCTCCTGACCACAGCAATGGTGTCAAGAAACTGCTGAGTAAAACCTCAGAAACTGTGAGCCAAAATAAAGCTTTCTTCTTTTAAATAGTTTTTCTCAGGTATTTTGTCACAGAAATGGAAATCTGACTAACACACCTATGTTTAGTATGATCTAGTAATGATAGGAAAGGGTTGAGAATAAAATCCCCCCCCAAAAAAAAATGTTAGTTTAGTGAAGAATAAAGGAGAAGTACAGGAGGAAAATAAAGAAGAGCCCACAATGGTGGCTGAGAAAGCCTGGCCAGAGAGACAGGAAATACCAGGAGAAAGCTACAGAGAAACTAATGAATAGTGTCTGGGAAGGAAAAGCATATGAAGAAGGAACATGTTAAAATACATTTATATTCTGAAAGAAAGAACAACTAGGTGAAGGAAGGATAAAGCAAAAGAAATGAAGAATGGAAAGACATCCCTAATGAAACAGAGATAGGTGAGATATAGAACTTTCTACCAAAAGTACTTGTGGATCTATATTACTGGAGGGAGGGGAGTTGAAAAAGGATTGAGAGTCATGAAGCAGCAAAAGGTTAACAAAGTTCCTCTTGTGATCTAGATGTGAAGATGCTCATCTAGGATTTTTCAAGGACGCGATATGGGTAGATAAGATACTTGAAATGTGTTGAAGGTCAAAGGATGGGTGAGGCATGGCAGAGGTAGTTCACCAGAGCTAGGTTTAAGACTGTAAACTTACAGACACTGAAATATATTTTTGTCCTAATAGCTCTCTAGTGGCTGGGCATAAAAACACAAGAGGTGATCACTTGATTTGATTTAGGAATAAGGTTTTACCAGAAAGATGCAGAGGAAAGTAAGAGTTGTCAAAGATTGTTATAAATAGCATCATGAGATTTTTACTTCTTAGAGACTAAAAGAGAAAAAAGAACAAGGAAGAAGTGAGGATTGAAAAATTTGAAGAACAGGTTTACTGTAATTATAGAAATAAGAGGGCTAGAATAATAGAAAAAAGTGATGTAAAAATCTTGAGGTTTGGGATTTTTCAGGAAGAGCAATAAAAATTGTTGACATAAAGCTAAAGATGTCTGAGTAGAGTGGAGACTGGTAGAGCTGTGGAGATAAGAACCATGAATGAGGGTTGGGTGTACTGCCCACATCGTAGTGATTCTCATAAGGAACATTTATTTATCACTTTCTATGAGTTGGCATAGGGTTAGCAATCTTCATGCAGAGCTGCACAGCCTTTCTGAAATAAACACCCTTATTATATTTTACATATGAGAAAACTAAGAGTCAAGGAAGTTATGTGACTGGCCCAGGATCATTTCACTGGTAGATGGCAGAGCTGTGTCTCAAACCCAGCTCTGATTTCAAAGTCTGTGCTTCTTTTAAGAACCACGGTGGGGCTTGGGATGAAGAGGAAGACAGGGAGCCAAGGTCCACATTCATTACTGACTATGGAAGAGTCATCAGGAGTTTGGTATTTGACAGCTATGAAGAAGAGAAAGATTAAAAAGTCTCCAAAGAGAAAGGAATTTTGCATGAGTAACAGTTTGTGAGGAGTGTTGGAAGTGAGGTGAATGTTATTTATCTCCCTTCCTGAGGTTCTTGGGCAGAGGAGATGATCTGTTCTTTGCAAGTTCTAAGCAGAGTATTGGTAAGAAGTTATTATTTGCCTTAAAGGAAACCTGAGCCCAGCTTTGAAAGCACAGATGAGATTGGATAGTTCTATAAACCTAGCCTTACACTGAGAATATCTGGAGTCCCTAGATAAAGAGGAGGATTCAGGGATTAAGCCACCCTAGATGGAGCCGGGATAAATGATCATATTTCTGAGAGGGCAGAATGCCGTCTTGGAAAGAAAAATAACAAAACTGTCCTATAGGCTTCACAGGGAGAATGATTAAGGCTTCAGTTCCTAGGCAAATCATTCCCATTGCTGAGAACCCTGGAGGGCTGTGCTGATTATTGCAGTCTTCTTGATCTCCATCCTTTGGTTCCTGCACTCTCTGATTTCTTTCTTACATTATGCTATATAGTATGCTTTCTTTACTGTGATGTATATGTCATTATTGGGTCTCCAGAGTGTTTGTTAACTGTCCTAGTGAAGTGTTGAACGCACACATTAATTGCTTAACAGATATTTTTTTGACTATCTGGAGAAAATGATGAAAGCTTTAAAGTACAATTTTTTTCTTTTCAGTATATCTTAATATATATTTCTAAGGCTTATGTGAATTTCTTTTTTTCCTCTTGAGAATTTGCAGTCCTTCCGGCAGGGAGTGTTTTAGGAGTACTCAAGAGTCACAACATGCAATCTCCAGGAAAAATAACCTAAGCTTGGCCTCAACTCTCTCCACCACATAAAATCATCTGGGAGAAAGAATAACCTATGGAATGTAGAACTGGGTCCTGTGGAGTCATCATGGACATGCTTCCAGGCGTGACCTAAAAGTCATGAAGAGGGTCAGAGTTCACTTTTTATAAACAAATAGAAACGATTTGCTTTACTGAAAAGAGAAACTGCATTTTCTGCAGAACATGAAGAATGATTAATAACTCCATTTTCTCCACCCCTTTCAAAAATACCCAGTGTGATGATATATTGTTTGGCCAAGAAATTATATCTCCTTTCTAAGGAAAGAGTTAAGCAGTTAGAGGCAACTAGTTGCTTCCAAAGTTGTTTACAGGTAGGTCATTTCTGACAACTAGAATATGTGTGCTCATGAGGACTGATGAACAGAAGGAGAGAGAATTTAATAACAAAGAAATTTGCTTCAGGCTTACATACCTAGTTTCTAGATACCATGAAATTCCTGGCACAGATGTTACTGCTAAACATCTTCAAATAAAGAAATATTTTATGAATCTTATAACTCTTAGCTAAAACTAGCTGAACAGCCAAACAAGTCATTGTCACTCCTTTTAGAGAGTAGTGGCAGAGAAAGCTACAGAAATTGGCTTCCCAGTTATATAAAAACTGTGGTTCATTTGACAGAATAAACTAGAATTTAACACATGAGAAAACCTGAATTGATTCAGGCATCAGCTAATGAGAAACTTATCTATTAAAAGTATTTGGTAGGAGCACTCTGATCACCAAAGACAGAGTTGCTTTTTTACTTGTTGTTTTTTATTTGCTTATTGGTGTGCTGAACCCACCTGAATTACCCTTTAGAATTTAGTAAGGATAAGGACCAAAACCAGTGGAGTAAAGTGAGAGGGAGTGTAGCTGGACAAACAGGTTGGGGCAATCTAAGGAATCTGAGTTTTATTCAAATTGAGTGAGCAGCTCTAGGCAGGCTTTGAAAAGGGTGTGGTGTGATCTGACTTCTTTTGTTTGTTTTAAGATCACTGTCCTGCTATGTAAAGGAAGAGTTTTAGGCCAAGTGTGGTGAAGCATACCTGTAATCCCAGCGACTCAGGAGGCTGAAGCAGAAGGATTGCAAGTTCGAGGCCATTCTCAGGGACTTAGTGAGACCCTATCTCAAAATAAAAAAAAAAAAAGGACTGGCTATATAGCCCAGTGGTAAGGCCTGGGCTCAATCTCTGGTACCAAAAAAAAAAAAAAGAGGAGGAGTTAATTTAGGGGTGGGAGTGGCAGTAGGGGAGCTATTAGAAGGTTCTTGCAGGAGACCAGCAGAGAGAGAACACTATCTCCCACCAAGATAGCAGCAGTGGGAGCTGGGGGATTGCTGAAGTGTCTGAGGCAGAGGAAACGAGTGGCAACAAGGACGAGGCATGGGAAATATCATTATTTTTGTTTATTTTACCAAGAATTTATCTCAAATTTTGAGATTTTAATATTTTCATTCCCATTCCCAATAAACATCATATTTTAACCACTAAAAATAGCTGATTAAATAAGCAAAAACTCATTTGTTCTGGTCTTTTTACAGCATTTCATATATTGGAAAATAATTATAGAAAGGAATATTAAGTCTGGTGGAAGCATCAATAATTGTTCTGGAACAAATTCCACCTAACATGATTTAATAGGTTTTATAGGATTCTACAAACAACCAATTTAAATTAGACACACCAAGATTTAAATCCATAAAATGATTATTCAGTTAGTTTCAAACATTGGTGTTAGTCCCCTCTCAATCACATATCAACTCTTAAAGTGAATAAATGTCATAAGTGGCAAACGCATTCAGTCCACAGATTTATATAGGTGTGGAAATTTTATAGGAAATACCCATTATTGTCTTTAAGTCCAGTTTAAGTCAAATCTGATCCCTCACTCCTCTCAACCCTAGTCTCAGCATGTTGTCCAACTTCCAACCTCTTTATTCCTGAAGAATTCCCCTATTTTCTTTGTTGTCCTTCAAGGTAACTTTAAATAAGAATTTCAGTGAAGTTAGAATTTTTTAAAAATCAAAGGATACTTCAGTTTTTGCCCCCTCAGATTAATTTTTCCTAAGGGCTAAACCTTGAAACTTCCTTCTAACAAATACAATATAGCAAGAGTAGTATTAGGATGTCACTTCCATGATCAGGTTACAAATGATGGCTTCTGTCTTACTGGTTTGTTCTCTCTCCCTCCCTTACACTTGATTTCTCTGATGGAGACTATCTGCCATGTTCTGAGCAATGGTATAAAGAGGCCCAAGTGGAGACAAACTGAGAGCATGTTCTGGTCCACAGCAGGTGAGAAACTGAAGCCCTCAGGCCAACAACCCTGGAGGGACCGGGCACTGCAACAATGGCATCACTGAGCCTAGAAGCAGGGATGCTCCCTGCTGGGATAATAAGAACACGGCCCTGGTCAGCACTCACTGCAGAAAAAAACCCAGAGAAGTTGTACCCTGATGCTTGGACTATAGAAACCGGGAGATATAAATGCAGTTGCTTCAACCACAAAAGTGTTGGTTAATTTTTTAACTAGCAAATATATAAGCAAATCAAACTGTCATGTGAGTGTGGTACACCTGTCAAAGTATGAAGTTCCAAAAGCTAGTGAAAGATCTTAGGTATTTGCACACTGTGAGTATCAAGTGTTCATTATATGTATAAAAACATTTGTGATGGATAAATGTAAGCTAGACACTCCAGAGACAGAGACCTTGAATGGCCTTTTGGGTATATTTTTTTTTAAAGAGAGAGAGAGAGAGAGAATTTTAATATTTATTTTTTAGTTTTCTGCAGACACATCTTTGTTTGTATGTGGTGCTGAGGATCGAACTCGGGCCGCACGCATGCCAGGGGAGCGCGCTACCGCTTGAGACACATCCCCAGCCCCCCTTTTGGGTATATTGAAAGTTGAATAACTAGTAGTATTTTAATAACATCTTTGACAAGGTAAATAATGATGATTTATATCATAGTACAAGCAATATGTCATATTAAAAGTGAGGTAATTAAATAATGATTTACTATTAACAATCAACAAATAATATTAAGATATTAAGGTTGACACTGAAAATTGTGCAATTCCTAACAACAACTTACCCTTTGCTTTCCAAATTATTCAATATTTGGATCATATAAAAACAAAAACAATTAACATCTCAACTGTAAATGGCAACATTAATTCTATTCACATTCTGGAAAGGGCATAATTGCACTTGGAACAAACATGCCAATGTTAGTAAAGAGATGTTTCTTTAAGTGCAGACAAGCAATGGAAAGGGGATTTTTTGTTTTTTAAGGCCAAATCAGACCTGCCCTGTAGAAATGTGACTTTGGAATTCACCACACCCCTATTGGGGTTTTGATCCTGGAACAGTCTGTGCTGTCTAAAGCAGCTAATGGACTAGGAAGCCAAGTGACCAGATTTAGCAAATAAAAACATAGGGTGTCCAAATAAATTTTAAATTTTATTCATTTAAACGACAAATAATTTTAACATAATTATGCATTAACAAATTATTTGTTTGTTTATCTGAAATTTGAATTTGACTGCTGCTATGAACAAATTGTATTTTTCCCAAAATTCATATGTTGAATCCCTAACCCCTCTTGTGACTCTATTTTAAGATAGGACTTTTAGATAGTAATTAAATTTAAATGAGATTATAAGGATGGGATCCTAATCTAATATGGTGGGTGGACTTCTTGGAAGAGGAAAAAGGAATGTGCAAGGAATTGTGCAAGGAATGTCCTTGAGAGGACACAGAGGAAAGGCAGCTGTCTGGAAGCCAGGATGAACCAAACCAGGAACTGAATCAGCTGGCACCCAGGTCTTGGACTTACCAACTTCCAGAAATATGAGAAAATACACTTCTGTTGTGTAACCACCTAGTCTAAGGCATTTTGTTATGGTAACCTGGGCTAAGACAGCCAAGCATCCTTTAGTTTATCTGTTAACCCTGCTGGATGAGCCAGATAGGAGTGAAGAAGAAAAGCAAAGAATCATCCTTTCTCTCTAAAACCTGTACAGTCCAAGCATGGCCTCCCATCTCAAAGACAAAGCACTAGAATGGATCGCTAGCCTTCAATGCACATCCTCCCTAAGGTTGTACTTTTGAACGTTCTTGATATTAATTTTAATTTCCCCTGAGAGAAGTGGTGGGTGGGGTTAAGGATGGGGAAGAGGGAGAGAGGATCGAGCATTATATAAAGAGAGAACACTGGGAAATGAGGCCACATTGGCCTTTTGTCACAGAAAGTGATCTTGCTTCACATTAGAGCTCAGTCCTACCAGGGCATGTCCAAAAGTAAGACCTAGTGATTTTACTTCCTTAATCAAAAGATGGATGAAACTACATTGGGGAAATTTTGAGCTCAGTAATTTTTGGTTGTATGGGACTATCATGTGCACTCTAGCATGCTTAGTAACAGCATTGGCCTTTACAAAACTCCTAGTAGCAACTTCTCTCCCTTACAGTGATAATCAAAAATGTTTCCAGATATTGCCAAATATCACCTATGAAACAAAATTGCCCTCAGTTGAGAATATTTAACTTAATCTATATGCCTCAAGATACTTTGAGAGGATTATACACTAACTAAGTAACATCTGTGTTTGTCTTGCAAGAGATTGGCAATCAAGAGGAAACTATCTGGGCATGGTGTCTCCCAGCCCAGATGATTCTGATGACGGCAACCTCAACCAAGAGGGTGTTCTATATGATGAAACGAGTCCAGAAGGATAAAATGCTCCCTTAATGGAATGCTGTTAAGATTCTTTTTCTATATGTTTGTTTGTGTAAGGAATAGGGTCGATAGGAGAAATAAATTAATTTTCTTTCTCTAATTAATTAATTTTAATTAAATAAATTTCTCATCTGAGAATGTCATCTACAGAAAAAATTAATTTTCTTTTTTCTGGGAGGAGGGTTACCAGGATTGAACGCAGGGGCACTCAACCACTAAGCCAAATCCCAGCCCTCTCACTGAGTTGCTTAGCGCCTCTCTTGCTGAGGCTGGCTTTGAACTCGTGATCCTCCTGCCTCAGCCTCTGGAGTCACTGGGATTACAGGCGTGAGCCACTGTGTCCAGCAGAAAATTACTTTTATTTATGACACGTCTGTCATAATTGAGGAGCAACTAGTCATAGTCATAATTTGGGGGAAACCAACAAGAAGAGAGGCACTCCTGTCTACCTCCATCCTCAACTCCAATCCCCCAGTTCTTTAGATCAGAACCCAATTCTCCTCCCCTCAGAGTCAGCAGAATCTTAAGAGAAGAAAAATATCCATTTCCTTCCAGCCAGATCTGAAGTGGGAAACTTACCAGACACATAAAAGGACTGGGGCCAGGACAACTTCCTTGGTGTCCCCAGGGAGGGACAGACAAAAAGAATGAAAGAAGCTGCTAAGAGAGGATGAGAAGACTGAAGAGAGAGACTCAGAGAATGCTCATGAACCCACAGGTGACACCAGGGACCTAAATGGGAGTCTTTGGTATGCCCTGATAAGGTGCAAGGGGGGAAGTTAATTGTACTAAGTAATAACTTCTGTGCCTCTACTTTTGCTGTGCTCTGGATTATTTACTTCAGTGCACATTTAAGCAGCATCATTCACACTGAATATCTCATGAATTTCTTACCACTAGTTTCCGGTGGAAGGCAATAAAATCCATTTGAGGATCAGTGTTTTGAAGTCCTCCCCCAAGTGATTCGCCTATGCAGCCAGGGGTATTACTCTAAAATTTCTTATTAGTAGAAGCAAAATCTCAATAGCTCATAACTCTCCTTTACATATAGTTTAATATTTAATTAAAATAACCTGAAACAAATAGCTAATGGAGATAATTCATGAATGGAAGAAACTTATAAAACCACATTGAGGCTACATAACTTGGAAGGACTCAAATGAAAAAGAGAATAATTTTCTAAATTAATGCTCTTTTCTTTGAATCCATAAAGGGTATAGGAACCTTGTACCTTTCCCAATGAGTTATCAGCAAACACTGTTGGTTCCAAAAGCCCAAGTGTCAGGAAATTAATTATTTCCAACTATATCCCACGAACATCATGTGTGTCAGAGGCAAGAAAATTGCACAGAAGTCTATATGACAGTCCATATGCATCACTAACACGGGTATAACCTGGTGGAGGTGCTATGACCCTGCATAATGGCTGAAAGAAGAGGACAGTAAAAGTACACAGAGAATCTGAAATGGGAAAGTTGTCCTGGGACTGGTAAAAAAAACAAAAGGGAAAGAAAGAGCACGTCTGGGGACTTCCCTGTGCTCTGTGGTACATCTCCCACGACCCAGGTAGAATAAACATAACAGACTAGGTGGAGCTAAAGAAATTTTAACACCCAAAAAATAATAATAATAACTGAATCAATAGTTGGACAAATGAAATGCAAATTAAAACTACACTGAGATTTCATCTCACACTGATCAAAATGGCAACAATCGAAAATACAAGTAACAATAAATGTTGACAAGGATGTAGGGAAAAGGTACACTCATATATTACTGATGGGACTGCAAATTGGTGCTAAGACTCTGGAAAGCAGTATAGAGAGTTCTCAAAAGACTAGGAATGGAACCACCATTTGACCCAGTTATCTCACTCCTCAGTATATACCCAAAGGATTTAAAATCAGCATACTACAGTAATACAGCCACATAAATGTTTGTAGCAGCTCAGTTCACAATAAATAAACTATGGAACCAAACTAGGTACCTTTCAACAGATGAATGGATAAAGAAAATGTGATATCACACACACACACACACACACACACACACACAATGGAATATTATTCAGCCATAAAAAGAATAACTTTATGACCTTTGTCAATAAATGGTTGAAATTGAAGACTATCATGCTAAGTAAAATAAGCCAATCCCCAAAAAACAAAGGTCAAATATTCTGTCTGATTTGTGAATGCTAACACACAAGAGGGGAAGAAAAGAAGTTTATTGGATTGATTAGACAAAGGGGAATGAAGGGAAGGGAGGGGTATGGGCTAGGAAAGACAGTAGAATGGGCTTGACTTTCCTATGTTCATATATGAATACACCACAGTGAATCTCCACATCCGCAAGACTAGGATCCTAATTAGAATAAGATATACCATGTTTGTATAAGTGTGTAAAAATACACTCTTAAAAGGAACAAGAGGGGCTGGGATGTGGCTCAAGCGGTAGCGCGCTCGCCTGGCATGCGTGCGGCCCGGGTTCGATCCTCAGCACCACATACCAACAAAGATGTTGTGTCCGCCGAGAACTAAGAAAATAAATATTAAAAAAAAATTCTCTCTCTCTCTCTCTCTCCTCTCTCACTCTCTCTTAAAAAAAAAAAGGAACAAGAAATTTTAAAAAAAATTTTAAAGGAAAATTTTAATAAAGCAATATCATTGGCAAACCTATGCCATTTATTTTAATGAACTGATTTAAATAGAAAGATGGAGTGGGTGGAGAAATTCTGCTTAGAGAAACTTTTGCTTAGGTGCATGGGAAGGCAGAAAGGGAGCCAAGAAGGAATACATGTTGGTATCAAAACCCAGTGTAAGGAAGAAATGCAAGGTGAGAGCTGGGGTTGTGGCTCAATGATAGAGTGCTCGCCTAGCTTGCATGAGGCACTGGGTTCGATCCTCAGCACCACATAAAGATAAAAAAATAAAGATGCTATGTTCACCTAAAGCTAAAAAAAAAAAATATATATTTTTAAAGAAGACGTGCAAGGCAAGAGTCACTAGACTTGGGTTATTCCAACCAATGAGAATAACTCCACAAGCTTCTGAAGTCTGGGTAAAACTCCCATTGTATCCCTGCTACTCTTCAATTTAATATAGGCAGAGGCAAGATCTACTTTTTAAAAAGATAATTTAAATATGCCCAGTTGAACATTTCAAAAACCACAATAAGTAAATGAGGAATTTAAGTTGAATGCAAATAATACTAAAAATTATAATATGAAGGAGTAGTTGATAATAATGTTCAACAGAAGTAGAACTTCTAGTTGATTCTGAGCATCCTAGCAGCCAAGGCAAAGGATTCATTGCATGGAGATGCATAGTGTCTCCTGGCCCAACGCCCTAAGGAGGAGGAGGAGACCAACCACACTGCAGACCCCCATCTACCAACACATGGCTCCCCCAGACTCCTTCCATCTGGAGACAACAGCCAGGACCTGGAAGACTATCATCAAGGTCCCTGAAGGCCTGGATACACCAGAAGTATCCCTACTAGTCTATTTCTCTTGATTCCTCTCTTACTCTATGACCTAATACCTCCATATTTTTACCTCCTACCTCATAAACCCCACATCCTACACTCCCACTTTGTCCACCATTAGAGACTATAGATCCATATGCAAACCTATCATTTATAGTGTGAATATTAATCGAACATATCATTTCTGTTTATTGCCACAAAACTGTAATTGTCTAAATAGGAGTTATTTGGTTTAAGGCTGCATATTGTTTGAATTGGATGCTGTAAACATTGATCTTCCCTTTAAAGGCAAGGTGTTGGTAACCTACAGGGACATTACAAGATTGTAGGGTAGAAACTGTAATACCTCAGCTCTGCACTGCTAGAGAGGAAAACACACAGACAACATGAAAAAATAAGGGAAGAAAGTGCCCCAAACAAACCAAGATGCTACAGCAATAAAATCCATCGACAGTACAGTAGATTAAATGCAGAGAAAGAGTTCAGAACATACATAATTAAAATGATCTGTGAAGCACAGAATAGTATAAGAGAGGAAATACAGGCAACAACTGATCAGCCCAACAAACGGATAAGAGAGCAATAAAATTGTGCTACATATGTGTGATATAAATTGAAATGCATTCATTTCAATTGAATGCTGCTGTCATATATAACAAATTAGAATAATTTTTTTAAAAAGAAAGCAAATACAGGTAACAAAAGATTACTTCAAGAAAGAGATAGAGATTCTGAAAAAAACAACAAAACAAAACAGAAATCCTTGAAATGAAGGAAACAATAACCCAAATAAAAAATTCAATAGAAAGCATCACAAACAGACTAGATCAATTGGAAGGCAGAATCTCAAGCAATGAACACTATATATATATATATATATATATATATTTTTTTTTTCATCAATTAATAGACACATAGACTGACAGATTGGATTTTAAAAAACATCCAACAATATGCTGCCTTCAAAAGACCCATCTCATAGGAAAGACTTCCAAAGACTAAGGTAAATGGATGGGATTAAACCTATCACTCACATGGACCATATAACAAGCAGGGGTTTCCATTTTCATATCAGATAAAGTGGACTTCAAACCAAAGTTAGTCAGAAGAGATAAAAAAGGTCATTTTACATTGTTTAAGGGAATCATTCATCAACAAGACATAACAATCATAAATATCTATGCCCGAAGCAATGGAGAATCCGTGTATATATAAAAAAAATTTCTCTATTTCAGGATCAAATAGACTACAACACATTACATTACTATTGGGTGATTTTAACACAACTCTCTCACCACTGGACAGATCTAAAAAAAAAAAAAACTAAACAAAGAAACCATAGAACTCAATAATACAATCAATAATTTAGACTTAACATACATATAGAATATTCCATCCATCAACAAGAGAATACACTTTTTTCTCAGCAGCACATGGATTCTTCTCGAAAATAGACTGTATGTTATGCCACAAAGCATAAGGTGTTGATAACCTGCAGGGACATTACAAGACTGTAGGGTAAAACTGTAATAGCAAATACAAAAAAAATAGAAATGCTACCCTGCATTTTATCAGACCATAATGGAATGAAATTAGAAATCAATGATAAAATAAAAAAATAGAAGCTACTCCGACACCCGGAGACTAGACAATATGCTACTGAATGATTCATGGATAACAGAAGACATCAGGGAGGAGATAAAAAAAAAATTTAGAGGTAAATGAGAATTCCGATACAACATATCAAAATCTCAGGGACAGGGGCTGAGGTAGTAGCTCAGTGGCAGAGCGCTTGCCTTGCCCATGTGAGGCACCGGGTTCGATCCTCAGCACCACATAAAAATAAATAAACAAAATAAAAATATTGTATCCATCTATAATTAAAAAAAAAAAACAAACAAAATCTCAGGGACACTATGCAGGCAGTGCTAAGAGGAAAGACTATTGCATTGAGCTCATTAATTGAAAGAATGGAAAATCAATGAACAAATGACCTGGCATTACATCTCAAAGCCCTAGTAAAAGAAGAACAAATCAACCCCAAAAGTAGTAGAAGACAGGAAATAATTAAAATCAGGGCTGAAATCAATTAAATTGAAACAAAAGAAAAAACTGACAAAACAAAAAGGTGGTTCTTTGAAAAAGTAAATAAAACTGATAAATCCTTAGCCACCCTAAAAAAAAGGAGGATGAAAACTCGTATTACTAAAATTCATGATGAAAAAGAAAATACCATGACAGACACTATTGAAATATAGAAGATAATTAGAAACAAAAATTTATAAAATTTATAAAATTTCCCAAAGGCACAAACAAATTTCTAGAGGTATTTGATCTGCCCAAACTGAATCAGGAGGACATAGACAATTTAAACAGATCAATTTCCAGCAAGGAAATGGAAGACACCATCAAAGGCTTACCAACCAAGAAAAGCCCAGGACCAGATGGATTCTCAGTCTAGTTCTATAAGATCTTCATAGAAAAATTAATACCAATACTCCTCAAATTATTCCATGAAATAGAAAAGGAGGGAACACTTCAAACTCATTCTATGAAGCTAGTATCATCCCAATATCAAAACTAGACAAAGACACATCAAGCAAAGAAAACTTCACAGCAATACCCCTGGTAAACATAGATGCAAAAATTCTCAATAAAATTTTGGCAAATTGCATACCAAAGTATAAAATGATAGTGCAGGATTGGGGTTGTAGCTCAGTGGCAGAGCGCTTGCCTAGCATGTAAGAGGCACTGGGTTGGATCCTCAGCACCACATAAAAATAAACAAATAAAGGCATTCTGTTCATTTACAACTACAAAAAATAAATAAATAAAATTCTTTAAAAGTGCACAATGATCAAGTGGGGTTCATCTCAGAGATGCAAGGTTGCTTCAACATATGGAAATCAATAAACGTAAACATCACATCAATAGACTTAAACAAAAGAATCATGCTTATCTCAATAGATGCTGAGAAAGCATTTGACAAAATACAGCACCTCTTCATGTTCAAAACACTGGAAAAACTAGGGATAGTAGGTGAAAGTGAGAAAGCAAGAGACAGGTGAGCGAGAAATGAAGGACGGAGACCAGGCAGAGATCCACATGAAAGTTGATTTGTAAAAGCTGACAAATAAAGACCATCTCTCTATAGAGAGGAGAGAGAGGCCCCTAGATGTTTGGGTGTTCAGCTTTTGTGGGGTAGGGGTTTGGAGTTGTAGTTGTGGTGCTATGGGATAGGCTAGGGGGTGGGTGCTTGTGTTAGAGCTAGGTGGGTGGGAATAGCATGGGTCATGGCACCATGGGGCTTTCCAGAGTCAAAGGGTCTGTCCTTCTGGGATTGGCTTAGGCTTTTGTCCTTCTGAGATTGGCTTAGGCTTCGGTCACTGCCGCAGTCTGGCTGGGCACAAAATCACGAGCCACTCACACCTTGTAGATTCAAACAACAACTCTTTATTCCCGAACTCACACCGGCCCTCTACAAACACGTTCTGAGGAAAATTCACATTCTGGGCAAAATCCACGTACTCCACCAGGCTCTAATCAGCAGGATACACCCTATTCCCAGCAGGGTACACCTTAAACCTGGAACCGCCCTAAACCCAAGGAGCGGGATACTCCCTAAAACCTGATCCGCCCTAATCCCGGATCCGCCCTGGTCCTTGAGCAAGGTCACCTTACTCAAGCATACATACCATGTCACTGCAAATGACCTGAGTCTAAGACAAGCCCATTTCCACAATGGAGAGTCCTTCCTGTAAGCAACATGGGGTAGGCTGAAAAGAAAATTTCCATGCGTCATTCCTACTTGGCAATGGCTCTCAGCAGGTCACTAAAGGGAGTGGGGGAAGTTCAGGTAAGATGGTGATTAACATTTAAGATGGCTGCTCAGATGTTAAGTCAGGACCCTATTGTAGGAGCATACCTCAAGATTGTAAAAGCCATCTACCTATGCTGAGTCCAAGGCCAACACTATTCTAAATGGAGGAAAACATTCCCTCTAAAAACTGGAACAAGGCAGGGATGTTCTCTTTCACCACTTCTATTCAACATAGTCCTTGAAACTTTAGCTAGAACAATCAGACAGACAAAAGAAATAAAGGGATAGGAATGGGAAAAGAAGAGCTCTATCTCTATTTGCTGATGACATGATTCTACATTTAGAAGATCCAAAAAAATTCCACCAGAAAACTTCTAGAACTAATAAATGAATTCAGCAAAGTAGCAGGATATAAAATCAATACCCATAAATCAAGTGCATTTCTATACGTGAGTGATGAATCCACTGCAAGAAAAATTAGGAAAACCACCCTATTCACAATAGCCTCAAAAAAATAAAGTATTTGGGAATCAATCTAACAAAAACGGTGAAAGACCTCTACAATGAAAACTACTGAACACTAAAGAAATAAATTGAAGAAGACCTCAGAATATGGAAAGATCTCCCATGCTCTTGGATAAGCAGAATTAACATAGTCAAAATGGCCATACTACCAAAACTACTATACAGATTTAATGCAATTCCTATTAAAATCCCAATGACATTCTTAATACAACTAGAAAAAGCAATCATGAAATTCATTTGGAAAAATAAGAGACCCAGAATAGCCAAGGCAGTCCTTAGCAAGAAGAGTAAAGCAGGAAGCATAATAATACCAGACCTTAAACTATACTACAGGGCAAAAGTAACAAAAATGGCATGGTATTGGTACCAAAATAGACATGTAGACCAATGGTACATAGAAGACACAGAGAAAAGCCCACATAAATATGGTGGTACCTTAAACATAAATTGGAAAAAAAAAGATAGCCTATTCAACAAATAGTGCTGGGAAAACTAAAAATCCATGTGTAGCAAAACGAAATTAAACCTCTATATTTCACTATGCACAAAACTCAACTCAAAGTGGATCAAAGACTTAGACACTAGAACAGAAACCCTGTGCCTAATAGAAGAAAAAGTAGGCTCAAATCTTCATCATGTTGGCTTAGGACCTGACTTCCTGAACAAGGCTCCTAAGTGCAAGAAGTAAAACCAAGAATCATTAAATGGAATGGATTCAAACTAAAAATTTTCTTAGCAAAGGAAATAATCATTAATGTGATCAGAGAGACTGTAGAATAGGAAAAAAAATCTTTCCTACCTGCACCTCAGACAGAGCACTAATTTCCAGGATATTTAAGAACTCAAAAAAACTTAATACCCAAAAAACAAATAACCCAAACAAATAACAAAAACGGGCTTAGGAACTGAACAGACACTTCACAGAAGAAGAAACACAATCAATCAACAAACATAAGAAAAAAAGTTCATCATCTCTAGCAATTAGAGAAATGCAACTCAAAACTAAGATTTTATCTCACTCAGATGACAATTATCGAGAATACAAGCAACAATAGGTGTTGGCAAGGATGTGGGGAAAAATATGCACTCATACATTGCTGGTGAGACTGCAAATTGGTGCAACCACTTTGGAAAGCAGTATGGAGACATCTCAGAAAATTTGGAATGTATCCACTATTTGATCCAGCTATCCCACTCCTTGGTTTATACCCAAAGAACTTAAAATCAGCATACTACAGTGACACAGCCACATCAATGTTTATAGCAGCTCAATTGACAATAGCTAACCTATGGAACCAACCTAGATGTCCTTCAACAGATTGATGGATAAAGAAAATGTGAAGTAAGAAGTAAGATCCAATGGAATATTACTCAGCCCTAAAAAAGAAGAAATTATAGCATTTCAGGTAAATGATGGAACTAGAGAATAACATGCTAAGTGAAATAAGCCAATCCCCCAAAACCAAAAGCTGAATGTTTTCTCTAATAAGCGAATGCTGATCCATAGTGGGGTGGGAGAATAGGGAAGAATGAAGGATCTTTGGTTTGTGCAGAGGGGAGTGAAGGGATAGGTGGGATTGTGGGAATGGAAAGGACGGTAGAACGATACAGACATTATTACCCTATATACCTATATGATTACACTCCTGGAGTGGCTTTTTGCATCATGTACAGCCATAGGAATGAGAAGTTGTGCTCCATTTGTGTACAATATGTCAAAATGTGTCCTACTGTAAATTAATTAAATAAATATTTTTAAAAGTAATATTGCAAAAAAAATCCATAATGTCAACAGAAGGAATATCAGATGGTACCTGAGAAATAAGATAAATTCCAGTCCCTTTTTTCAAGCTTTATTGAGGTATGATTGATGAACAATAGTTGGATCTATTTAAGTTGTATAACATGATGTTTTGATATATTTATACATTGTGAAATAATTCTTACAATAAAGTTAATATATCTATCATTTCAACATTTTGAATTCTTTGTCAGGTTATTTGTGGAACTCTATTTCTTGGGGTTTGGTAAGTTTATTCTGATTCTTTATGATTCTTGTAGACTTGCATAGGTGCATATTGAAGAGCTCTTCCTGACTTTATGGACTGACTTTGGTAAGGCTTTCTTCAGTAAGGTGAGAGCACCGTGGAGTATTTTGTTGCACAAGGGGCATAAGAATTATGGGGCACAGTATCCCATCAGCTCGGGATTCTGGATCCCTCACATTGGTAACCACATGACCTTTGGTGGACTTCAGGATTCCACAATAAGGAGGAAGCTGTTGAGGTCCCCAGTAATGCCTCTGGGTTCAGCAGCAATGGACCGTAGCAGACAATAGTGGACATTTTGGGAAACAATGATGTGCATGTGCTTGACTATAGGGACCAACTGCAGGTACATGTGTGTCTACATTTGTTGAGAGCCACAGTCAGAAAGGCACCTAGCATTTTGCCAGAAAGAGTGGTTGAGAGGTGAAGCCAAAGAGCCATTAAGATGATGATAATTAAGTTAAACTGTGTATAATTGCTGTGACTGGATGATGTTGGATTGAAACAGACTGTGTATTCAGTTGTATATAGACCCCTGCAGGTGAGAGTTCGGACAATAAAGTAGTTCCTGTTTGAACCTACAAGTGCCTCGTGGGGGCTGGGTTATTTGGTGCCCAGCCAGACTGCGGCATACATTGGTTAGAGCTGGCAGCACTATAAGCTCAGTTTCAGAGAGCAATTTCAGGCATGAACATGGTGAGAGGCCAAGAACAGGAGTCAGGACTAGCTGCATGCATG
This sequence comes from Urocitellus parryii, assembly GCF_045843805.1. Lineage (NCBI taxonomy): Eukaryota > Metazoa > Chordata > Mammalia > Rodentia > Sciuridae > Urocitellus > Urocitellus parryii. The sequence goes on from NC_135538.1 coordinate 45,167,768, forward strand.
CATCTGGGGCTGAGGCTTGTAGCATATTTGTGCGTGGCTCTAGAGATCAGTCACAGGTACCTGCATGACAGTGGGGGCTGACAGTAAAATTAGAGTCAGCTACCTATATACGGATGGTTGCAGGGGCAGCTGTGAGTGTGCATGTAGCATTGGAAGCCAGAGCCTGTGTCAGCAACCCAGAGCATTTGCAAGTATGTATACACAGTGAGTGGCATGCTGCTTCCCAGAGAGAGGGGACCCACAGTGGTACCATCTGGGAAGCTTAGTAAAAGGGGAAAGTGTCGTGACAAGTGACTAAACCTGTCAGAGTCACTCCAGTTGAATTTGGGCTGACTAAATAAACACACAGACACAGAAAGTACCTTTTTGGGTTCAGTGACGGCTCCTCAGCCACAGCTCCCACAAGGGGGCAAGGCGGGCAAGAAAGAGAAAGAGCACACCTTGAACCCAAGTTTTATTGGGGAGAAGCCATTCAAATGAGGCAAGGGGTAGGGTTACAACAAACAAGTGGGTGTAATCCAATCCCATCGAGTGACACCCATTCCTGGAGCTGCACCTCTCTTACCCAAGCAGAAGTAAGATCCAATGGAATTGCAATGGATGCAATACCAGTTCAGTGCCTATTTACTCAAGACTTAAAGGTGTGTGCATAGCTCCTATACAGAGCAGCTCCCAACAGGAAAGGGAGAAGAATGGTGTCTTAGACAACTGGAGCCTGCAAAAATTTGCAATTCTCAGAGGTGAAAGCAACTGGTGAAACAGATATCTGGGATCCACAATGGCAAACACCATGGAGTCCTTGACGGTGAAAGCTAGCAATGAAGGGTTGTGGGTGCAATGCCACAAGAGCTGTCGAGGTCCTCAGTTGTGAAACCTGGACACAAACCACTGGGGACCACAGTGGCACCTACTCACTACATGACAAATAATGAGAACTCCCACCCTTCTTTGTTTTAGTTATTTCAGCTCTACTGGTCTCCCCAGTGATCTGGGTAGGGTAAAATCAAAGCAGGTGCTTTGGTAAATGCCCCCAAAGTCTGAGGAAACTGGTCATTTACCTTATTCTCCTTTTCCTTGAAAGGGGAACTCACAGCCTGGAGGATGGGATGATGCAGGCAAAATTAAACTTTTCTTTGTACCCCTTTGGTGCAATTATTCTTGGGTTTGGTTTTTTGCTCTACTAGGTTGCCAAATCTTCATAAATAGACACCTGAGCTTCTCAGGGCTATTCTAATTTGTGGGTAGCTCATTGTTTTTTGTTGGAGGATGAAGGCCAGGATCTCTTATCCCACCATCTTGCTGATGTCATTCCTTGATCTAACAGAAGATGTTATCTCCTTTAAAAAGAAGCTTGAAGTATTTAAGCAAATGATTAAGGTCTAGATATATTCCATTGGAACCACAGAGAAAATGGGCTGCTGAAATTTTAGTTGAATGTCATGCTAAGTAGTAAGAGACAGGAGTTAAGGTAACCTCAGATGTTGTTTCAGTTGACTGATTTGTCAGAAGCCATTTTGCTTCAGTATTTCTGGAACAAATAAAGAAAACATTAATATTCTCTGCACAAAGACTAAAATATTCAAGACTTGCTATTTTCAGTCCGATAAAGATCATTAGCAAATGAATCTGCCTTCATCAGAGCCAAATATGCTTAATAAGTGCTTCATTGAAACTGCTAAAGCTACAACTCTTTTTGAGAAATGGGATTTATACAATGAGTCATGGATAGCAACAAAATTATCTCATCAAAAAAAAATGGCCCTTATGTTGTCTAGCTTAAAAATAATTTGTTTAATGGTAAGAAAAGCCTTTGGTCTTTGGCTTCTGTCCCTTGCATAATTTCCAACATGACAACAGGAGAGAGAACCAACAAAGAACACAAACAGGAACATGTGCCAGCTGCCATTGGTGGAGAGCAAGATTCCAAAAAAAACAAAACAAAACAAAACAAAACAGATTATGGCCAATCTGACTCCATACAACAAAAGAAACACCCTGATACCAAATGGAGGGCTTCCTGTGGACAGCTAAGGGCTCTGCACAAAAACAGCTGCTTCATAGCTACAGACCAAATTAACAGGCACAGGAGCCAGCACAGGGGACACAAGGATTCTAGTTCTTTTTTATGTGTAAAGTAATATTTCTTTTACACAATTTTTCAGCACTTTTCCTTTATCTTTCCGCTGGGTCTACATCTTAACTCTAACAATGTGGTTCTCAACTTCATGTGGATATCAGAATTACCTGTGTAGATTATTAAATATTGCATATGGCAGATGTGTTTGCTGGGACTGCCATAGCATAATGCCATAAACTAGTGGCTTTAACAATTGAAATTAATTTTCTTACAGTTCTGGAGACTTGAAGTCCAAAAGCGAAGTTTTCAGAGATTTGGTTTCTCCCGAGTCCTCCTTGGCTTCTTGTGACTGTCTTCTTATTGTGCCCTTGGGTCGTCCTCTGTCTGTACATGTGCATTCCTGATGTTCTTATGTCCAAATTTCCTCTTGTCATAAGGGCATCAGGCAGATTGGAGTAGGGTCCACCCTAATGGCCACACCTCCTCTTTAAGTTCTGTAACCTAATCTCTTCTTTAAAGTGCTCTGTCCCCCCACGCCTCCATATAGACACATTCTTAGTTACTAGGGCTTAGTACTTCAATATATGAAGTTTCAGGAGAGTATAATTCAATCATAATATTTGCCAAAACCCAGTCACAGAGACTCAGATTCAATCGGTTTAGGGACCTGCCTTGGCAACTCTACTTTTAAACTGCCACAGGAAGCTCAAATCCACAGTGTTATATTCCAGCATGATTTTACTTTCTGATTTCCATATATGCCCCTATATACTGACCTGTATGTGCAATTCCATTCATTTTGTATACCTATAATAGATGCTTATGAAACGGTCTGTTCTGTTTTCTGTTATCCTCCTGGATCTTCTTCTTCTTCTTCTTTTTAAATTTATTCTCTGTGTTCAATTCATTACTGAGTGTTTCATGTTTGTGTTCTTGTATCCTTCCACAGACATTTTCTTTTCATCTCTCTGACTTGCTTGGGGACTCATCTTGTTCTACCTCAGTCTTCTCTATTCTCCGATTCCATTCTTTCATGAGGCTCTGAGACTCAGAGCACTATTCAAAGAAATTTCAGAAATAATCCATACTTCAGATAAGTTGGCATCTTATCAAACTTACTGCTTTTCTCATTTCAGCCTTGTATCTCTATCTTGGTAACTGGGCTTCTCTCTTATTTCAGAGTCTAGATCCATATACCAAATGCCATTTCAGCTAATTGGATTTCTAGCTTGTTAGAAGTTTCTCTTTTATCATTTTGTATTTAGGACTCTGTCTTAGTCCATTTGGACTGCTATAATAAAATACCATAAACAGGATAGTAAGGCTATCAAAACTTTATTTTCTATATTTATGAAGACTGGGAAATGCAAGATCAAGGTTATGAAAGACTTGGTGCCTGGCGAGACCCACTTCCTATTTCATAGATGCCCATCTTTTACTGTGTCCTCTGTAGGGGATGGAAAAACTCTGCTCTCTTTGGCCCCTTATAAAGGCACTAACCACATTCTTGAGGGCTCCACCCTCATGACCAAATCACCTCTCAAAAGTTCCACCTTTTAATACCATTACATTAGAGATTAAAGTTCAACATGAATTTTGAGGAGATATATTCAGACCATAGCAGACTCTAGATAACATTTTTTTAATGGAAACAAGGTTCTACTGCTTTGAAATAAAAGGTTTGGAAACTACTCGTCTAGATCAGTCTAACAAATGAGTAAACTTAGATCTGAAAAAGTTAAACTAACTTGTCCTCAGTTGCAGAACTGGACCAGAAATTGCTTCTCTGATTCCCTATATTGTGGTCTGATACCATATTCTAGTTGATGTTATATGCCTACAGTGGGGTTGCCCTATCAAAATATATACAGGGTTCCTTAAAGAGATGTATGGGAATCACTTGGTGCCTCATCAGACTCTGCAGGGAACAACATTCCCCACTAGACATGTGTTCATGGCATGGGACTTCTACAGTTGTACAGGGCACCATGCTTTAAGACCTTACATTTGATTTAATGTCCTGCTATTAATGTCTTTAAAAATACATATATATATATATATATATATACACACATACATAGGTGTGAGTTTGTGTATGTATAATTTTTAATCCAAGCTTTTCTGAATTTTTATTTTTCCCTGAAAACTGTAAATTATGTAGCTGACCCTGCTCTTTACACATATATTGACAGACAAGGGTCTGAGCTGAGAGCAGGGATGAGAAGGTCCCTTGCTCTTAGAGACATGAGAAGATGTCCCCTTTTTTTCTTCAATATGTGGGTGTGTGAGTGTGTGTGTGTATGTGTGTGTGTGTGTGTGTGTGTGTGTGTGTGTGTGTGTGTGCCTTTTTGCAGTAAATATCCAGAGAGGTGAAATTTCCCTCCTGACTTAATTATTTTAAGAAACAGCTCATAGTCCTGACCTCATGACTTGCTACAGTGCCTAGAGCTGCTGATTTATTTATGTTCTGTACAAACATTTGAGCATGATAGCCCAAGGCAAAATTTGCAGCCAGCCAAGCTGTCCTTTGAAGTTTGCTTGTCTCCCTCTAGGATTAGCCTCATGACCCTGTCTCCGCCTGAGTCCCTTCCAGATCCTGCTCCTACCTGGGCCTTACCATTCTTCTGCTTTCCACCTCATTTGACTCTCCCTCCCCAACATTAGCACCCATCCCTAGTGAAGTAACTCTCCCTCAGTGCCACAGTTTTACTGCTTTCCAAAGTCACAATAAGTAAATTCATTTATGGAAATGAGGTTTAGCAGTCATTTATTTTCTGCTAAACATCTATTTCTAACAGTACTACCTTGATTTTGCTTAGACATCCACCTCTTCCATATAGTCATAAATTCAGAGCAAACTGGCTCCATCTCTAAGTCCAAGTCTGGATCCTAATTGGTCTAAGCCAACCATGAAGACTTCATTTTCTTTTCCATCCATTGCTTTGAAAAGGCACATGACACAGTCCAAGTGGCAGGCAAGGGTCTGGGCTAAGGGCAGGGATGGGAAGGTCCCTTGTTCTTACAGAAATAAGAAGATGTCCCCTGTTTTTCTTCAATATGTGTGTCACTATTCCTTAAAAACTCTAATACTCCAAATCTCCCATTTGCACACATGATGGATATACCCAAATAAAAGTCTATTTTCATGTGGTTTTAAAATGACTACCCCCCCCAAAAAAAAGAAAAAAATTCCAAGAAGAAAAATTTGTCAATTTTTTCAGAATTCTAAGAATTATATTTATAAATTCAATAAGTCATTTCAGTTTTTTAATATCTTTAGACTCAGTATATTTTTAAACTTCATTTGTCTATAATTTTAATTTTGTATTAGAACACAATTTCCAAGTAAATATCAAATAATCAATGATTAATAATTATTTTTATATGTAAAAGTGACTAAATAAACAGTGTTGATCATTGTACCTGGTAAAATTCGGAACTGCCTGCCAGGTAGGAAGGGAACAGTCATGAGCAAAAGACAGTCTTGCTTGTCAAGAACTAACCAGTCTGCTGGAAGAAATGGACTTGAATCCATTAACCACATAAAAATATAAATAAAATAGATTAGTACTATGATGAAAAGGTGCAAAATACTTTTAAGAGAAATAACAAAAAATTGTTGTAGGTAACGGAAGGTAAACTTGGGAAGTAACATTGGAGTAGATTTTGTGAAAGTGTAAGTTGAGAGGAACTGAACTAAGTAGAATAAAATTGAAGAATAAACAAAATTTAACAAGGAAAAATGTTGAGTATTGGTGGGGGGAGGAGTCACAAAAATAATAAAAGAAACTGCATATGCAAAAGCACAGAAGTTAACCGAGGCAAGTCACATAGGAGACACTTTCCAAAAGTCGGGGGATTAGACTTCAGAAAAGTGAACTAAGTGATATAAAGTAACAATTTCTTTCTCTGAAGGAGGGGATCAATGGCTACTTTCATTTATCCAGAAAATTAAAAAGGTGAATTTGTCATAGACAGAAGTTAGCACAAACTGTATTTTAAATGACCATTTAATAGTTGGATATCTGAACACATCCATCAACTCTTTCCCATGGATCTTCCTCAAGTAGATGAGTATAGTATGCTTAAGACTGGATGCAGGTCAGGAGAGCCAAAAGAGTTCTACCCTGAAAGACATAGTGCTCTCTCCAGGCACTAAGCAACAGTCAGCTATGGATGGAAACAGGGAAAGAGAAGTGAGCAGAATTCCTCTGATATATATCAGACTTTAGTTGAATGCAAGCAAGGCACTGCTGAAGGTCCACACAGAGGAGAAAAAACTCACAGAGAAACTTTGCAATTTCACCAACTGAAAGGTAGCCGTCTTCCAAAGACTGAGGCTAGGACAGCAAAATGCAGAAATCTCTTGAGGAAAAACAAAAAACAAACAAACAAAATATAGGCATTGGGCTAGAGAACAAATAAAACTCTCCAGAGACTGGTATTTTTTTAATTTTTTTATTTATATATGACAGTGGAATGCATTACAATTCTAATTACATATATAGGGTACAATTTTTCATATCTCTGGTTGGATACAAAGTATATTCACACCAATTCATGTCTTCATACATGTACTTTGGATAATAATGTCCATCACATTCCACCATCATTTCTAACCCCATACCCCCTCCCTTCCCCTCCAACAACTCTGCCCGATCTAGAGTTTATTTATTCCTCCCATGTTCCCTCTCCCTATACCACTATGAATCAGCCTCCTTATATCAGAGAAAACATTTGGCATTTGTTTTTTTGGGTTTGGCTAACTTCACTTCGCATTATCTTCTCTAACTTCATCCATTTACCTGCAAATGCCATGATTTTATTATCTTTTATTGCTAAGTAATATTCTATTGTGTATATATGCCACATTTTTTTAATCCACTCATCTATTGAAGGGCATCTAGGTTGGTTCCACAGATTAGCTGTTGTGAATTGTGCTGCTATAAACATTGATGTGGCTGTGTCCCTGTAGTATGCTGTTTTTAAGTTCTTTGGGTGTAGACCAAGGAGAGGGACAGCTGGGTCAAATGGTGGTTCCATTCCCAATTTTCCAAGAAATCTCCATACTGTTTTCCAACTTGCAATTTCACCAGCAGTGTATGAGTGTACCTTTTTCCCCACATCCTCACCAATACTTATTGTTGTTTGTTTGCATAATAGCTGCCATTCTGACTGGAGTGAGAAGAAATCTTAGAGTGATTTTGATTTGCATTTCTCTAATTGCTAGTGATGATGAACATTTTTTCATATATTTGTTGATTGATTGTGTATCTTCTGAGAAATGTCTGTTCAGTTCCTTGGCCCATTTGTTGATTGTGTTATATTTATTTATTTGTGTATGTGTATGTGTGTTTAAGTCATTCCTGTATATCAGTGACAAATCCTCAGAAAGAGAAACAAGGAAAACTACCTCATTCTCAATAGCCTAAAAAAAAACAAAACAAAACAAACAAAAAAAAAAACCTTGGGAATCAACTTAATGAAAGAGGTGAAAGATCTATATATTGAAAAATTACAGAACCCTAAAGAAAGAAATCAAAGAAGACCTTAAAAGATAGAAAGATCTACCCTGCTCTTAGAATTAATATTATCAAAATGACCATACTTCCAAAAGCACTATACAGATTTAAAGGAATTACAATAAAAATTCCAAGGACATTCCTCATAGAAATAGAAAAAGCAATAATGAAATTCATCTGGAAAAATAAGAGACCCAGAATAGCTTAAGCAATCCTTAGTAGGAAGAGTGAAGCAGGTGGCATTGCTATACAAGACCTCAAACTATACTACAGAGCAATAGTAACAAAAACTGCATGATATTGACAACAAAATAGACTGGTAGACCAATGGTATAGAACAGAGGACACAGAAACTAACCCACAAAACTACAATTATCTTATATTAGACAAAGATGCCAAGAGCATGTATTGGAGAAAAGACAGCCTCTTAAACAAATGGTGCTGGGAAAACTGGAAATCCATATGCAACAAAATGAAATTACACCCCTGTCTGTCACCATGCACAAAACTCAATTCAAAATGGATCAAGGATTTAGGAAAACAACCAGAGACCCTGCATCTAACAGAAGAAAAAGTAGGCCCTAATCTCCATCACGTCGGATTAGGCCTGAGCTTCCTTACTAAGAATCCTGTGGCACAAGAATTAAAATAAAGAATCAATAAATGGAATGGGATCAAACTAAAAAGTGTCTTCTCAGCAAAAGAAACAATCTGTGAAGTGAATAGAGAACCTACATCCTTGGAGTAAATCTTTAACCCTAACACATCAGATAGAGCACTAATCTCTGGGGTATATAAAGAAATCAAAATGCTATGGTTTTTATAGGTACCCTCAAAAGGACCAGTTTTGAAGGGTTATTTCTCACCCATAGTGCCATTGGAAGTTGGTGGGACTTTTCAGAGGTGGACCTACAGAAAGGAAGCTAGTTATGGGAAGTAGGATATTGTAAAGAGATATAGGAACCCTGGGCCTTCCTTTGTCCTGGCTGCCATGAATTGAGAAGTTTTGCTGTTATAGCAAGATTGCAATAAATCACCAAGTCAATTTTAAAGCAGGAGATGGAACCATCTTTATTCACCAGCTGGCAGGCCAACGGGCAGGATGCAAGTCTTCATCCTTTGATCCCCTCCAAGGGTTAGAGCACACCTTTATAGTTCAAAACCACATTAATCACAAGTGGCTGTTTCTATGATCCAAAACCATAAACGAACATCATGAGATTTAAAATCATAAGCAGAAGAAGTGGGTCGAAATGATCCTAGTTGAGTACAAGTTAAAGAATGGTTACTAACGTCTAGACAATCATTCTCTGACAGGGTACATTGCCCTAGAAAAATGGGAACCAAAATGAGAACAATTTTATAATGTATAAGAACATTATAATGTATAAGAACATTTATGGGCTGAGGTTGTGGCTCAGTGGTAGAGCACTCACCTAGCATGTACGAGGCCCTGGGTTCAATCCTCAGCACCACATAAAAATAGATAAATAAAGGCATTGTATCCAACTACAACTAAAATATAAATATTAAAAAAAAGAAAGAACAAACACTTGAGTTTCTAAACAGGGTGTGCTAAGCAGGTTAAGGATGGCAAAGGTGGAATTTTATCATTTCTTACATGATAAGGAGTCTCAGGGTAAAATGGAGTCTGTTTTTTTATTGCCCATATAGTGTTATGGCTGGCCCATAACACTGCCTTATCACAATCCCAAAAGCAATGTGGCCTACCAACCATGGACTGAAACCTCTGAAATTGTGAGCCAAAATAAACTGACCCTCTATTAAATTGATTGTCTCAGTTGTTTTGTTACAGTAATGGAAAGCTGACTCAGAGGCCTAGAAAGCTGGAATCTGAACTATAAAGCACAGATTTCTTATGATTGGGAAAGATGGCACACGAGTTCTAAAAACTAAAAATCCCTGAAGTCTCACTGACTCTCAGGTCTGAATCTTTTCTTAGAGCAAAATCCTTACCCTTCCCTCTAAATACCTTAAGTCATTGTTGAACTTCATTTAATCAAAGCTGCAATAAGCCTACTCAACTAAATATTAGATTAAATCTATGTATACACACACAAACAGTGGCATGAAAGGATAACTGTCTTCATTACTGGAAATAAAAGTTATTTACTTTAAGTCTTTGACACAAAGTGTTCAACATAAAACCTAAATAAATAAATAAATAAGTTATGAGATGTGGAAAAGAAAGAAAATATCAGCCATGGTTAAAAAAAGAAATGGTCAATGAGAAGACTCAGAAACTCAGAATTACCAAAGAAGAATTTTAAATGACTCTCAAATACTGAAATGTGTAGTGGATAATGTGGACTACATGTGTGAAACATGGAAAGATTCAACATAAATATGGAAAGTATAAAAATAGAAGTAACAAAAATAACAAATAAAATGTTGGAAGAAGAAATTTATTTGATGAGTGTAAGAATTAATATGTTTAATTGTATGTTAGGATGGAAAATTAAAAGTCAGCTAATCTGAAGACAGATCAATAGAAATCTGAAACAGCGTAATAAAAATATTGAACAGATATTTGATGTCTATGTATAATATGAAGGAAATCTCAAGCACATGTAATTGGAGCCTATAAGGAGAGGAGAGATAGAAAGTAGACAGGAGAGAGAGATGAAAGATAGATGACCTGGCACATTGTCAAATGGCTAAAAAACAAAGCTAAAGACAAATTCTCAAAAGCAGCCAAATTAAAAAAAAAAAAGATATTTTATGCAGGGAATAACAGTAATTATAGATGACCTCTCAGTAGAAATAATGGATCCCAAAGACAGTGGAATAATATTTATAAAGTGTTCTAAGAAAAAAAATAAACAACCTAGGACAATATATCTAGCAACAACCTTTTACAAAAGTGATAGTGAAGTAGAGATATTTTCAACAAAAACAGAGAGAATTCATCTCCAGAAGAACTTCTCTATCAAAAAACAGTGTTTCTGTGGCTCAAGCAGTAGCATGCTCTCCTGGCATACGTGCAGCCCGGGTTCGATCCTCAGCACCACATACAAAAAACAAAGATGTTGTGTCTGCTGAAAACTAAAAAATAAATGTTAAAAAAAATTCTCTCTCTTTAAAAAAAAACAAAACAGTGTTTCCAAAAACATTTTGGGGGGTTAAGACAAATAATACCAAATTAAAGTTCAGATCTATAAAAATAAATTAAAAACACCAGAGAGGGTAAAAATCTAGGTTATATATATATATATATATATATATATATATATATATATATATATATATATATATAAGATTATCAAAGTAGTGATGCAATTAAGTTACAGCCTGGGAGAAAATATGTACAAAATATATGATAAAAGGCTGCATATCCAAAATTTGCAAAGAACCCTAGGCTTAGCAGGAAAAAAAAACTTTCAAGAAAATAAAAATATCCATTAAAAGATAAACGAAAGTTCTCATCAGACATATCACCAGAGAAGATAGATATATGACTAATAAGCACATGATAAAATTCTGTGCATTACATGTCATTAGGGAAATGTAACCATAAAACAATGAGATACCACTATCTACCTATTAGAATGGTCAAAATGTAGAACACTGACATAAATGCTAACAAGGACAGGAGCAAACTGAACTCTCATTGGCTGATGGGAATTCAAAATCACATGGCTGCCTTGGAAGACAGTTTGTCGGTCTCTTACAATATTAAACACCCTTACCACATTATCAGCAGTCATCCTCCATGGTATTTACCCAAAGGAATTGAAAACTTAAGTCCACAGAAACAAAATAAAACCCAGCTATTTCTACCCACACACCCCTAATTCATATACAGAATCCATAACCCTGAATTTGGAGGCATAATTTTTAGGAGGAAGTTAGAGCTAAAGGAGGTCATAAGGGTGAGGCCCTAATGTAATAAGTCTGGTCTTTTTCGAGATTTCCCTATATCCCCCACCCATGTGCATTCAGAGGAAAGGTCACATGAGGATGCAAGGAGAATGTGGCTATCTGCAAGCCAGGAGGAAAGTTCTCAGCAAGAACTGAACTCTGCTGGTCCTTGATCTTGCACTTCCAGCCTCCATAACTCTAAACAAATAAATTCTGTTTTTTTAAAGTCACCAGCCTGTGGTATTTTGTTATGGTAGGCCTCGCCAATGAAGACAGAAGATGAACAGATAAATAACTGTGATATATCCAGACTATGGAATATTATACAGTACACTAAAACACAATGAGCTATGAAGCCATGAGAGGACAGGAAGGAAACTTAAATGCATATTACTAAGTGAAAGAAGTCAACCTGAAAAGGCTAAAAACTGTATGATTTCAATTCTATGACATCTGGAAAAGGAAAAGTTCTGGAGCCAGTAAAGTGATCAGTGGTTGCCACAATTTATGGAAAAAGATGGAATGACATGTGGAGCACAGAAATTTAGGGTAGTGAAAATACTTTGTATGATACTTTAATGGTGGATACATGCTGTTAGACAATTTGTCAAAACCTGTGAAATGTACCCCACAACCAATGTGAACGTGGGTGGTCTTGATGTGTTGACATAGGTTCACTGATTATAACAAATGTAGCATGTCACTCTAGTGTAGGACGTTGATACAGGCAGAGGTTTGGGGAGCAGTGAGAACAAGGGCTATGCTAGGTTTTGAATGTGATTCATCTCCCTGATCTCATGTCGAAGTTTCATCCACAAAGTCATATGTTAATGGTGTTAAATGGGTGAAACTAGACATTGGTGTTAGAAGTGGAACTTTTGCAAAGTGATTGGATTAAATAAGATCCATTGGGTAGAGTCTATGATTGAATCATGGTGGCTTTGTAAGCAAAGGGAGAAAGGCACACAGACAGACATGTACTCGTCTTCTCTTGTGATGTGATGCACTCCACCACTTTGGGATTCTGCCAGCAAGAAGGTCATCACTAAATAAGGCCCCTTGACCTTGCACCTCCAGGACTATGTGCCAAAATAAACCTCTTTTATTTGTAAAGCTCTCCAGCCTGAGGTATTTTATGATAGTAATGAGAAATGGATTAGTTAGAATTGTATGGTAACTATCTGTACTTCAAGCTCAATTTTCCTGTAAACCTAAAACTACTCTAAAAAATAAAATCAATTTAGAATAAATTATATTTTAGTCTCTTCCTCACAAAATGAGTTTAGTAAAAACACAGAAATATTTAGCTAAAGACATCAGAGGATAAAAACAATTGAATATATAAATACCTAAGATGGCAGGAATGAAGAGAAATGGACAAAAAAGTGATATAATTTTTTAAAATAGCAAGGCAATGGAAGTAAACCCACTTTGTTTTATCTTACCTTTATTTTGAAGACATAACTCATCATTCTCTAAATTCTGTGTTAATCCCTGACTGAAATTATTGCAAATCTGATCCAACTGAAAGAAGTAATAACTGAATAACAAGAATAATATGTGAAGTGGTTAATTTTACATCTGTATATAGGTGACTGAAACAAGGATCTAACCTGATAGAAGGAGAATGGAGTGAAAGCTTCCATCAGATATCTGCCTGTGCATGTGCACAATGTCAGGACACAAACATGATTGGGATGCTGCCATCGTACCATATAGTGCCTAAAATAATCCTTGTGTAATCCCTCCCCTTATCTGTACCTGATTTGACCAACAGAATAAGGCAGCTTCTGCTAACCCCACTGTAGACACAATGTGGAGAGAAGGAGGGAAGGAGACAGAAGAAGAGAAAGAGAAGGGGTGGGGGAGGGATCATATCATTACATGGAGAAGAACTGAGAAATGGAGCCAACAGGAAGAGCAAAGGCACTACACATATGACCCCAGCAGAGCCATTCAAGTCAGTCCCACCATGGGACAATTCCTATGGGGGGCACCAGACACTCTAGCCCCACAGACACAGTGTGGAGCAGAGATAAATCTTCTTTTCTCTAAATTTCTGATCCATAGGACAGTGAAAAATAACAAGAAAACGGTTGTTTTAAACCAGTAAAATGTGAGGTACTTCATTAGGCAGCACTGAGTGATTGAAATACACCTAAAGGATTCAGCTTCAGAGAAAAAGTGGGGTCAAAAAGAGGAAGTGGTAAGAGGCAATATGAGAATGAATAAGAAATTAAAGATCAAAAGAAGTTGATATGAATACATAATACTGAAGAAGCCAGAGAATCCCAGAAATATAGACGTGGGCTTCAGACCATCTGTTCCATCTATATAACACCTGTAGCCCACCACCCTGAAAGAGGTAAAATGTTACTGGGTCAGAGTATGGTATGAAGCCAAAAAAGAAATCTATTTCTGCCAATTTGATCATGAAACCTCAACCATAACTGACTTAATTTTATTCGGCACTGCTGTATCAAGATTCTCCTTATGTTTCCAGCTGAGCTATAAAATTGAGATTGCCTTAAGTAATCCCAAATGATTTTCTAGATGAGAAAGGTGTTCCTTAAAAAAAAAGATTAATGTATACATTAAGATAGCACATTACTATTACTTGTATACATATGAACAAATTAAACTACAGATTCATTTGTGAAATTCTGCAGATGGCTTCAATCTACATCTGCTAGGCCAGCTGCACCATCTGCATGCGATGCTGTTTTGAGATACATACTTAAGCAGCAAAGGGCACATGAAACCTTATAGCAGCAAAGTTATCTGGACCTGGCTGCATTTTAAGAAGCTAGAAAATCTTACAGACTTACAGGCTGGCCTTACTAGTAATGATTGAAGCACTGGGGAGTAATAAAACTATCAGCAGTGCTTTTTCTTTTTTCTTTTGCCAATGCCTCTATTTTATTATGTGCAAATTGAAATGATTTTATGAGGTACCTTCCTTATAAAATTATTATGAGAATTAAATAAGTATGTAACAATTATTAAAACAATTATTGGTATGAAGCAAGATTTCAGTAACATTTATCTATCATATATAATTTCCTATATATGCCATATAATTCATCTGTTCTTTCAACAAAAATACCTTATTTAACATATTAAGCACTAACCAGAATTCTTGTTACTTTGCATGATATAATTATGCAAAGGCACCTGGTAGCTTGTCACACACACATACACACACACACACACAAAAAAAAAAAACCCTTGCTTACAAGCTTCAATTACTTTATGCAATTTTATATGGCTTGAAAGGAGATAATCAACAGCAGTAAGTTTAAGGCTATACATGATGGCTCATTATCTCGGAATCAAAACCCTATTGGATTTAACAGAGCCTAAACTGCTAAGAGAATATTAGGAACAAAGATAGGTGCTAAAAACCATTATGTCTTTTAAAAATCTTTTAATTGAAAGAAACTGATGTTGGCCTTTAAAGTAAAGAGGGAATTTATTGGAAGGATATTAGGATTTCATGCTATTGGTGGGGATATTGGCATCCACCTTATTTTGTTCAAAAAAAGCAAGTATCACCAGGTGATTGTCAGTTGAATGACATAAAAGGACAATCCAATTATACCTTAATCATTTTAGAATCCAAATTCACATTTTGTCAGCCTGAAAAGGACTCTGCCTTTTAAGCAATTATCCTCAAAAACTTTTGGCTACGCTACTACAATTATTTGCATAAACTCAGATCATTGAAATAGCAGATTGAATAGAGACATTAATTAATTACATGGTAAAACAAATTGGTTACTTGTAAAGTTATCCCACATAAACACATTAACCAGTCAGGCTATTTTCTATTACAATAGCCATTACAATGATCAATTAAGTAACTTTTCCATATTTTTTTTTATCTGTTGTAACAAACTTTCACAAACTCTATGGCTTAAAACATACAAAATAGAAGTTAATTCTCTCACGTTCTGGAAGCCTGAACTCTAAATCAGGGTGTCAATAGGGCCACAATCCCTCTGAGGGCTCTGGGGAGAACCTCTTCTTGCTCTTCCAGTTCTGGTGGCTGCAGGTATTCCTTGACTATGGCTGCATCATGCCAGTCCCCCCCGGAGTGACATTATGTCCTCCTCATCTGTGTGTCTCCTCCTCTGCGTGTCTGTTATCTTCTTCTGCCTCATTTTTATAAGAAAAATATGATGGCCTTTAGGGACATAGTTCAGGCTAATCTCATTTTTCAAGATCTTTACCTTAATTACAAATCCTCTTTTTTCCAATGAGGTAATATTTATAAATTCCAGGAAATCAGATATGATATTTTTGGTGGCTACTATTCAACCTGCTATAACCATAATAATCTATTTCTGTATATAGTTTAAATATTCATTTCTATACAAGTTTTATATGTATACAGAAGTACCCAGCAAAATAAGAATAACACATTTAACTTAAGGGGAAATTGGGTTCAAGGAAATAGTGAACATTCATATTTTAAATTACATATGAAAACAAATGGTAGTTAGGTGTTTTAAGTCTTTTCGGAGAAACAGAACCAATAGTGTGTGTGTGTTTGTGTACATGTGTGCACACTTAAAGCAAAAGAGAGTTATTTATAATAAGGGTAGGCTCATGAAATTTTAAAGGATATCAAGTCTCAATGTCCGCTGCCAGCAAGCTAGAGACTCAGGAAAGTCAGTGGTATAGATTCTAGCCTGAAGGATAGCAGACCCAAGATCCAGGAAGAATCCAGGTTTTAGTTCAAGTCCAAAGGAAGCAGGGAAAATGTCCCAGCTCAAAGTAATCAGACAGGAGGAGTTTTCTCTTACTCACCAAGACAGTGAATCTTCTTATTCCACTGAGGCTTGCAACTGATTAAATGAGACCCACCAACATTAGGAAGGTCAATTTGCTTTACTTAGTCTACCAATTCCAAAGCTAATCTTTCCAAAGATATCTTCACAGACATACCCTGGATAGCATTTGATCAAATATCTGGGCATTACATGGCACAGTCTGGTTGACATTAAATTAATTATCACAAATTTGGTTCCAGAGACATATTCAAATAGGGATTAAAGTTGCCTTAGAGAGGGTATATTGCAGTCACGTATTTATCCATATTCATCAAGAACCACCGTGAGAGGTTGAGGCAGGAGGATTGCAAGTTTGAGACCAGTTTCAGCAACTTTCAAAAATATATATAAAAATGCTGAATGTGGCTCAGTAGTTAACTGCCCCGGGTTCAATCCCCAGTAACAACAACAACAACAAACTCCTCACCATAAGCATGTCATTGTATTATCATGGAAGATATAACAAAAAGGAACAAAAGAACATGTCAATAAAAATACCAAACACATTAACACACTTGATTTTTCAGCTATCATCAGGAGAAAAAACACAAATTTCATATAGATATTTGAATATTTTTAAACAAAAAAAATATTTTATATTAGTAAAATGAAATATATGCCATAAATGTGAAATATAGAAAGAAACATGGCTTTGTTTAATATAATATTCACTTGATAAAAATAATATAAATTATTGAAAATTTAGGAAGCATGAAACATGGAAAAGAAATAGAATTATCAGTTTCATTTTTATAAAAGTTATTAACATTTTTAAAAATGTGAAGAAATGAGTTAAATATCTGCCCCAAACTACAACCAAAGTTTATTTCTCTCTACCCTCCTCTTCCTTGGAGTACATCAAAAATGCTTGCCCTTTGCCATTTGTGAGAGAAATTGAAGTACTGTTGGGAGCTGCCACACAGAAGTGAGCACGGACCCTTAACCTTGAGCAGGGAGGTGTGGGACTGGCTTCCACTCCCAGGGGAGAACAGGTGGATCCCACCTCCACTCGGCAGGGGAATGTTGCTCTGGGAGTGGGCATCACTCAATGAGACTGGGCTACACCCCCCAAAACCCAATCCCTTGCCTCCTTTGGGTTGAACTTTCTCAAATATCTTTCTCCCCATTAAATAGAGGATTTTCAGGTGGCTCGCTCTCTCTTTCCAACAGACCTTTAAGGTTGAGAGCAGTCCTTGAGAGCCATCTCTGATTCCTGCAAGCAAAAGGTATTTCTGTGTGTTGTGTGCTTCTTTCGCCATTTTCTTAGTTATTGAGGTAGCCAGATTTTGTGAACCCAGCATAAGTGGCCAGCTTGGCTAGTTGGCAATAAAGTATAATGGAAACTAGTGTAACAAGTCTGCGGAAGCATGTTGTGTGCTAGAAGTTATTTGCACAAAATATTTTCCCCTCAAGGAAGCACATTTCATATCCATGTGGTTTAGTACCTTTAAAAAGAGAATTTGTATTTTCCCCCCCATGGTAACAACTACCAAATTTAAAAGGCACAATTAAGTTGTGCCTTTTAAATTATGTAGCTTACTCACAATTGACCAGATTTAAGTCATAATCTGGTGACCTATCAAAGGAAAACATTTCAAATATTTAAGGAATTTTACATACACATACATTGCTTTGAGATAAATATTGATAATGATCTTTCTGTAATGGAAATAGAGGATTAATTATTAATTTGCCTAAGAGGCTAGTTTCTCAGAGAAGGAGTTGAAACTTGCAATACTTCATGAAAATAGCTATGCCTACTAGTACTTAAGGCCTTTATTCTCAATTAACCCCAAATCTTGGATCCTGTTGTCCTGGTCATACTAGAGGAGGGGTAAACAAATCCTGCTACTGGCATATCATATCACTTGGAACCAGGTCCCTGATTACAGCAAAGGAAGAGAAGTATTTCAACCCACACCCTATATATGCACCCTAGCCAAAGGCCTGAGTTATTAGGATATGACTACATTCCCCCAACGCCTGATCACACCAGCAGGAAGTCCAGTGCTTTCAAAATAGTCATGCACCATAGAAGTCCAACTACCCCAGAAATCACTTGCCCAGAATAGAATATCTAGCCCTGCTAAACCTCTATGTAAATACTAGCCTAGACAATGGCATACCCTAGATATTATTCTCCCCTAGTGACTGCCATTCTAAAAGATTTGGATGTGCTGCTTGACCATTTGAATTCGATGTATAATAAGAAAATATACATGCTACTCTTACTCCAAAGCTCATCATTTTCTCTTACGTGATTTTGAAACTACATTTTATTAAGTTGTTCATTAAGGTTAGCCATATTCTTTTGATAAAACTACCAAATATTTCTTACTCATGAAATTCAAGAAAATGCAAGCTAGACAAGATCATTAATAGTAAAATATTTAGCATTGCTACAGAACTGTAAAACTGCCTAAGTTGTGGCTCATATGAACTTGGAAGTCTCAGATTGACACTCTACTTAAGAGTCACCAGTAATTTGTATCAATAAATATAAATCAGCCTAACTCATTTGCCTTGTTTTAAAAAAAGGCTAAATAAACATAAAGGAATAGGCAAAGTAGACTAGGCAATTGCAAATAAAAGTAAAGCAAACATTGTGAACTTGATATCTGATGAAGGAAAATTCAGATCCAAAAGCAAATGAAACAAATAAATCAAGTGGAAAAAAACAAAACAACCACAATAAAACATAAGTATGTCAAAGACCTAAAAACATACTCACTAAAGTAAATAACTAAAAACATACTCACTAAAGTAGATACATCTCCAAAATTGTACCGATATTAGAGAATCTTATCTTCTTTTCAAACAATGTGAAACATTCAAGGAATTTGACTGTATATTATGTCACAAAGAAAACTTCAGTAAGAAAAATGCAAATATTTTTGATCACAGTATTGTCTATTTAAAAACTGAAAAAAGAATTTTTTAAAAACCAAAACTGTTACTTCACCTGAAAATGGAAAAACTCAAAATTCACCATTAAACAAATAATTCAGATCAGAATGAAAAAAAAAACCAAAACTATCAGTTTTCTTTAAAAAAAATTACAATAAAAAATCACGTATTAGAATGTAAAAAGTTAAATATTTGTGGAAACTTTAGAAAATATAATATACTTATATTAATAAAAATGAATCATATATTGAATTACTCATTTCAAAAACTATAAAAACCGCAATAAAGTTGAAAGAAAAAAATGCAAAAATAAATGCAAAATACAAGTAATTGTCTAGAAACAAAATAACAGAACTAATAATTTAAAAATCTGATTCTTTAAAGTTAATCAGCAAAATAAATAACTGCTAGTTACCTAATCAAAGAAAAGGAGTGGGAGAGAAGAAATGAGAGAAAGAACACAAATATGCAAATAGGAAATAAAGAGAAAAATGACTTAGACACCAATAATATATTTTTTAAATCATGAAAGTACTTAATATATGTCTTTGAAAATTTAAATTAAACATAATTTCCTAGGAAAATAAACCTTACCAAATTTGACAAGACAGAAAGTATAAATTGGAATTTTAAACCTTATCAAAGGACTAGCCTAGAAACAAACACCAAATTAGGTGATTTTAGAGAAATCTTCCAAATCTTCAAGGACCAAATAATCCCAGTGATATTTAAACAGTTGTTAAAAAAAAAAAAGAAGGAAGAAAAAACTTCCTAGTTATTATTATGAAGAAAATATAATATTGAATCCAAAACCTGAATTATATTGCAAAGAAATGAAAAACTTCAGACCTATCATACTTAAGAAGATCAATGCAAAATTCTAATCAAAATATTGTCAAATAGAATCAAACAACACATTACCCCAAAAAAAGAGAATAATTCGTCCACTGGGTGTGAGTTATTTCGGGAGTCTAATGATAATTCAAATATTACTAAATCCATTAGTACAAATTACAAATGATCTAAGAAAAATCCTATGATCATCTCTATGTAATCTAAAAAATCCTCAACAAAACTTAGTATCCATTACTAATACTTTAAAAGAAAATGAGGACTATTTCCTTATCATAATTACATTAGTATAATTAATCAACAAAAACATAGATCTATAGATGTACACACACATAGACCCAAATCAGCATCTCACTAATGGGAAAACACTGGAGGCATTCTCACTGAAGTTCAATATGAGGCATGGATATCATGTCTCTCTCCACCACTCTTTTTATTAGAAGTAGTAGCTAACACGATTAGAAAAAGATTAAAACAAAACAAAAACAGAGACACAGAATTGGGAGTTAAAATTATTTGTTTGCTAATTTATAAGAATAAACAGAAAATCCTGGGAAAACAAAGGTAAAGCTCAAACAATATGAGAATTCAGTATGATGGCAGAATATGAAATTAACACACCAAAACTACAAAAAGAACAGAAACAAGATGAAATACTTAAAAATATAAACTTGGGTTAAAATTTTGTAACACATATAAATAAAACTTTAAAACACTCTTGAAAGGCTGAACAATTCAAGAGTAAACTTGATGAAGCCCCTTGTTCTTAGAAAGCCAACTTTATCATAAAAATGTCAATTCTTTTCAAGTTACTATATAAATTTAACCTAAAATAAATAAAAATAACAAAGAAAGTTTATGTTCTGTAAGTGAATAGATTTATTGTAAAGTTCATTATGTAAATAAGCAAAAATAACTCAAGAACCCTAAGAATAAGGGAATAAGAGAGAGATATCTGATTTAACTCCTTCTTCTGATAAGGATACCAATTCTATTGATTTATAGTTCCACTCTCACGACCTAACTTAATTTTAATCATCTCCCTGAAGGCTCACTCTCCAAATACTATCACATGGGGAATGGGGAGGAGTTTAAAAAGATGGATTTGTTGGGCTGGGGATGTGGCTCAAGCCTTAGAGCGCTCGCCTGGCATGCATGGGGCACTGGGTTCCATCCTCAGCACCACATAAAAATAAAATAAAGATGTTGTGTCCACCGAAAAACTAAAAAATAAATATTAAAAAATTCTCTCTTTAAAAAAAAGATGGATTTGTATATAATTCAGTATACAACAGAAGTTTACTGTACTAGTTCAGCAAGACATAATGATCTAATGCCAGAAGCTTTGGAAATGAGGAATTAAAATTGAGCAAGTAGGTGAATCTGGGACAAAAAAAATGTGTATTTCAAACATGAATAAGATTTTATAGACAGAATCACTGAGAGAACTTAAGATGAAACAGCAGAAAGAGAAGTGTCATAGTCTGGAAGGAAGATAGTAAGGTCAGTTTGGGTTAGATGTGGAAGGTATCCAGAAAATCTCTATAAGGTGCTCAGCATGTGGAACTCAATAGTAGAGATTGGGTACAGAAAAACAAAAACAAACAAACAAACAAAAAACCTGAAGATCATTCATTTGTACATGGAAACTGAAGCCACAATAATGAATGAGATTATTGAAATAATGCATGTAGAGATGAGAAGGTTAAAGACTGGTTTCCTTACACAAAATTTGTTCTTTCAATGTATAGTTCCTCTCAAATCTCTTCTTCTTGTAGTTGCAAGAATGATCAAAGGTGTAATCCCAACCATTTCAACCCCTAATCTATTACCTGTAAAAGTAAAGTATAAACTTTAAAAATTTGCATTCAGATTCATGAATCCCTCTCTGGCTTCCCTTTTATTACTTTCTGCTCCACACTTTTCACATTCCAGTAACATCAAATATTTGAGATGTTCCTCCCTGTTCACTTTGTATTTTTTAAAATTCTTCTTAAGATCTTATTTCCTCTCACTGTGCTATTAACAGGCAATTCTATTCAGTTCACATATCACTTCTTGTTGGAATTCTTTCCTGCCCTCCCAGCTACCACACTGGATTAGAATACTCCCTAATCCAACATGGTGAAGTGACCATGATTACTATTATGGTTTGGATATGAGGTATATCCCCAAAAGTTCATGTGGCAATACAAGAATATTCAAAGGTGAAATAATGATAGATTATAAGAGCTATATCAATCCCTTTGATGGATTAATAATTTGAATAAATTACTGGTTGGTAACTGAAGGCACATAGCGCATGACTAGAGGAGGTAGGTCATTGGGGACATAACTTTGGGAGTTATATTTTGTTTCTGGCTCTTTTTTCTCTCTGCTTCCTGACTTTCATGAGCTGAGAATCTTTCCTCCACCATGTTCTTCCACGGTGATGTTTTACCTCAGTTCAGGGCCAGATAATGGGAGTCAGCTGATCATGAACTGAGACCAAAATAAACTTTTCCTCCTCTAAGTTTTCTTTTCAGGTATTTTGGTCACAGCAATATAAAGCTAAGTAGCACACTTACTGTTCTACAGAACAATTATGCATTTATGTGTCTACCACAACCTCAGAACATCTTGCTGAGGAAAAAGGGTTGCTCCTTGTCAATACTAATCCATACTACCTGTTTTGTCAATTAAAATAAAATTTTTAAAATCCTGTCTTGAATAAACTTACTTTTTGCTGGCAGACAAGCTATTAAAAAAAAAAAAAAGACAACTCCATAATTAAGTAAATCACATAGTATCTTAGGTGACACATGATATGGGCACAAAGTAAGAGAGGAATGTGGAGGAAATAAGGAGATATATTGTTAAAAGCTTTCAAGATGTTTAAAAGTTAAGGGAAAAGAAAAAAGAATCCTGAAGAAAGGAATAAAAGCTATTGGTTGTGACAATACCCCTCCCTTACACAGGGGAAGGCATTTAGGGGCAGAAAAGCCAGGCCCACTACCAACTGTGAAATTCATCTTTCTGGACAACACGATTTTTTTTTTAAATGCAGAGAATTTTGGGACATAATCCCCAGCTTAGCAGGCAAGTAGGTAATACTGTTTTGTGTTAAGATTCAAATTTTATCTTTTTAAATTGAAAGAAATCCACATTCAAAAGTGCACACATTTGTTAACCTTGCTTTTCTTTTTCAGGACTCAGGTAATTAGGCAGCAAGGAAGCCATGACTCTTTTAATTAAAAAGCATCAGAAATTGATATGCTATTAGCACTTTCGCTGGTCGTGACATCTGATAAGGTTTGGCTTTACAAGCAATTTGATATTTTGTATGTTTATGTATGAGTTTCAGCTTCCAAGTAACTCATAAATTAATATTTATTTATTTTTTTAAGAGAGTGAGAGAGAGAGGGGGGGGGGGGACAGAGAGAGAGAGAGAGAGAGAATATTAACATTTATTTATTTTTTCTTAGTTCTCGGCGGACACAACATCTTCGTTTGTATGTGGTGCTGAGGATCGAACCCGGGCCGCACGCATGCCAGGCGAGCGCGCTACCGCTTGAGCCACATCCCCAGCCCCGTAAATTAATATTTAATGAAATCATTTGCCTGGAGATTTTCTGTGCATTCCCATTAATCAAAATTCTTTAAATTTGATGCTGCACTGCACACTCCAAAGTCAATGATAGAGTTATCAGAACTATTTTTTTTTTCATATACATTTCTATCCCATATGTACCTGAACACAGGAGGTGTATTTCCCTATAATTATCCACTGGAAGTCATCTTTCTCCAGCCCAAGTGAAATCTCTTTACATCATACCCTTTAATTACTTACTTGCACTGCAATTAATAAACTTGTGGAAATCCCACTAGGTTGAAACCACTTTGATCAATGCTACTTTCAGAAGGCAAAAAATGGGCCACCAAATTATTTTAACATAGAAGCAAAAAAAAAAAATTAGTCATTTTTGTAGTTTGTGTCTCCGGTGTCCCCCTAGTCACATGTGGCTTAGTCTCCAGCTTGCACGGTTTTTGAGAGTTGGTAAAGTTTGGAAGGTGGAGCCTAGAGAAAGAAGATGGGTCATTTGGGTGTGCTCTTGAAAGATATATTGGGACCCCAGCTTGTTCTCTCTTTGCTTCTCAGCAGCCATGAAATGAGCAGCTTTGCACCCCACCATGATGTTCTGACTTACCAAAGACTCAAAAGGAACAGAGCCAGCTGACCATTGACTGAAACTTGAAAAAACAAGCCAAAATAAACCGTTCTTCATTTTCCTTCAATTATTTTGTAACAGCAATGGAAAGCTAATAGTCATTTTTCTTGGAAATGTGACCTCGAAACAAGCATGGAATATATCTAAAACAAGCATTTTAAAGATTATTCTTAAGAACAATGTAAGCAGTTTAATTGTGGAAATCACAATTACCTATAGGATAAATTAACTCTAATGTTTACACAATTGGTAATTTGAAGCAAGAGACTTCTTATAATTTACAGATAAAATATTACTATCTTTCAAAAAACACTTCCTTCAAATAAACTTAAGACAACAAGCTGACAGCCTTTGGAAAACTGGTATGGGCAAAATGTCAAGGAAAAATGTGAATATAGTGAATAAAAACCACAAGCAGAAAAAGGTATTTCATATAGTTAAAAGATACAATTTCCCTCATCTCTAAACTGAGAGCTACAGATTCAAATATAAACAAACTGATTTTTTAAAATTAACCTATAGCATACTGGAGGCAACATCTAGCATTACCACTTCTTAAATTAAAAAAAGTGACAAAACTACAGAAATCACTCTAGACCAGATTCTACACATCATTATTACTGACATTTAAGGCTGAGTAATTCCTTGATGAGAACTGTCCTGTGCACCATAGCAACACTCTTTTCCTTTTCCTAATAGACACCAGTAATAGCCCTTTTCTGCCCAAGTTCCAACAAACAAAAATTTCTCCAGATGTTGTCAAATGTCCAGTGAGGGCATGAAATCACTCCAGCTGAGAAGTACTACAGCAGACACATGCTGTGTCAAACATCTTGAAGTAGCTTCCATGTATTTTTTCATGTTCTATTTTAATTAACTGAAATCTACTTGAGAAAGCAGTTACAATTATCCCTGTATTTCTCCATTAAATGTGAAAAAAAATTAGTATAGATGTTATGTATAGCTGCTAACAAACATTAACATGGTAAATACACATTAAAATAAAGAGTTCCTAGAATCAAACCCCAAAAGATACAGCTAGTGAAATAAATCTTCATCAGATTGGAAACAGGTATCCTATATTCTGAATTTTTCATTTTACTCAGGCTTTCCTTCCCTAAACCAAAAAGGTTTTTTGTTGTTCCCAAAACAGCAACTTAAATTACTAGTACTAATGAAAAGCAATATAAATATGGTCAACAGCAAATAATCCAAATAGTTGAAACTAGGATTACATTTAATTTTTATTTTTTGCAATCCACTGGAATGAGTAATATAATCCCTGACTTGTTAAAGAATAGTCACGAAATTATTTTGAGAATTTATTAAAGTAACTGCATGTGAACTATATTTTTTCCAAATATTTTATTTTCATGGACTAATAAAATTGTTTATATCCAGACACAATAACAAAATATAAAACAATGCAAAACTCTCAGTTTCTGGCTTATTGTTTAAAAGAATTTATTAAACCTGGTACAGCAGGATACATTTTTTAAATAAAAATACAAAATATTTCTGGAAGGATTGTCGCCAAAAATGTAATCAACCAGTTTATTTTTCCTCTCAGACCTCTGATTTTCTTGAAACATGAATGTTTTTAAAACTTAAGCAAATTCTCTTTGCATTCCCCTTTTCCACAAATTTTACCAAACAATCTATCAGCTAGAATCTTGAGCAACTGCTGACACTAATTTCCTGGGTTTTATACTTGTTAAATATTGGTAAAGGTTGGCAATTTTAGTTAAAGGCATTTCCTATTAACCATGGTTAAAGTCGACCTTTGATAAACTTAATTTTAAATGAAAACTATACACAAAAAAAAACCCTTACAATTAGGTTTTCAAGTAAGAAAGTGAATAATATTCTATGCAGCATAAGATTAAACCATAGCTCTTACCTTTCAATTTCCTGGCTTGACAAGAAATATCAGATTCCTTTTTAAAAGGGTATACATATATACATTTTTAGCTTGGCGATTCCATATGCAATGAAAATCAATTCAGATTTTAATTACCGTGGAACTTTGACAATTCTAGCAATTGCAAAACTGAATTTTATCTATCAAAAAGTAAATAACATTTTAAGATTTCAAATGTTTAACCTGTTAAAAATGAGAATATATTTTAATCAAGGGCATACTATCTAAAAATAGTATTTCTATCTAGTCAAGAGTTTCTCATTACATTTTGCAGCCCCTAAATGTTCAGAATAAATGTAACATTCACATAATACTACAGTCCATGAAAAGAGTATATTCTTTTATTGGGTTTTGTCCGTACATGTTGTTCTCAATAATAAAATTCAATAAATTTAATTCCTTAATCATAAAAACTTGCTGTACACATTATTTACATGTTGCGCCAAAGTCTACAGCCATACAAAACATCACAAGGATTTAATTGACTCTATGCATGGTACCATCACAGGAGGGAGCTAATTAAGTAATATACATTCAAAGATTAAATTATAAGATAGCACAGTGTATTTGGCACTGCTCATTAATATGACATCTTCTCAGAGACAGGCATTCTAAAGCTGTTGTCACAATATACCAGAATTTGCTATTCACATTAAAACCAGCTTTTAAACTTTATAACAGAACCAATTAGTTTTAAGAAGCAAAGCACAACCAGAATTGGGAATGGAATTCAAACTCTCCAACTTCTTGCTATGTTACAAGCTGCCATCCATATAGTAGCTTTAATTTGGTAATTTTTTCCATTGTGGGGAGTGTTGAGAAAAACTGAAAGAAAATAACTTCAATACATATAAAGACACATTTTTCTTTCTAGCTATCAATTCTTGTGGGGGGAGTGCAAAGGGAGCCCTGAAGATGGAGAACTTGTGATAATTTTGGCAGGAATGATAGAATGACCAATGTTATTCAAATTGTAGATTGTACAAGAAGTCAAACTCATTTGAGGAGGTCCTGGAATGTCTATATCCAAATTCAGAACCTTTAGCAACATGTTTCAAGTATTTCTTCCTAGACTCAGGTGATGGGCTATAGATTTATTTTGTTGTACAAACACTATTATGAAATAGGAGAAAAGTATAAAAATTCAATATTAACTCTTTAGGTATCTGAGCTATATACCCAATGGGTAATCTATTTGACTAATTTCATTTTAACAAACATTACAACCCTTCACTTCAACTGGGGCAATTAATTTAATTCATTAAAGCTGAATATACTCCAGAATGGTTATAAATAACATATCTATAGTATTTGTAAAAGGCAAAAATTGTCTTAAGTTAGCCAAAAACAAAAACAGAGACTCTTAATGAAACATGGATCACAGCACAGAGAAACAAATGAAAAAGTCTCCCGTAAATTTTAGATATGCTGTAGTTTCACGCAAAACTTTTGGTAATAAATTAAGACTTTGAAAAAGGTTGAATAAAGAACTATGAAGTGCAAAGGAATGTCAATGAACCAAAATTTAGTTTAATCATTTTTATTTCAAGTGTATTTTTAAAATCATAAATGGGGTTTTATAATCCAAAGTTGAAACATTTATTCTTCATTACTTTAGAATCTGACAAGCATTTCTAGACCATGCTTTCCAAATTCAGTCTTCTTTGCTGTTTTTCAGACTTCTGAGACCTAGTATTTACACTACTTCATTCTAAAAGTACAATTTTAGATAACTACTGTACACTTGTTGTAAGAGAGTTTTCTGAAAACAGTCCATCAAATATAAAGTATGGTTTCTGTCCAAGGATCAGCAGTGAGGGGAAAATTTCAAACATCTTTCAAGAAATCATTTATTCATTTAAAAATACAGAACCAATGAGTTCTCTGTCATAAAAGAGAACATATAAAATTAATCTAAATTATTTTTGTAGACTTTGGTAATATTTTTCCCCACACACAGGTCTCAATCCTACTTATTTTTTTATGCAAAGTCACCACTGGAATTTACTGGAAAAGAAAAAAAAAATCCCAGGTGTTATTTCAAAGATGAATAGGTTACTACTAAGGAAAAGAGCTGCCCTGATAATTTCTCTCAAATGCTCATTTTAAATAAAAATAGTTACTGGAAATATTTTTTAAACCAACTTTGGGTACTATGCAGCATACTACTCATTACACAAAATAGGAAATCAAAACTTTTCTTTTCTAAGAAATTTTCCATCTTTACTTTTAAGATTACAACTTATTCAACTTTTTTCCATTTTGATTGCCTAATTCAACATTTAAATTTTTTAAATTCTGCATTTCAGTGTAGCAAGAGTTCTTTTCAAATGTTCTTCACAACACAGAACACAGACACCAGAGCAACATTCTCAAGTCACATTGTTTAACTACAATGAAGTAAGAAATGAACGTGGACGGATATCTCAAGGTAGATATTCTCTCTCCTCTGAAGAGGAGCAAGCTTTTAACAAGTGAGCAACACAGAACTCCACTCCCCTGCGACTCCCTCAAACTGAGAATACCTTCATTTAATAATATATTATTTTTAAAAATTAAAGTTTGGTCACTAGGAAAGAGTCAACAAAAATTATTCCCTTCTCCCCAAACAACCCAAACAGTTCTAATCACTCTCTCCCTCTACTCCCCACAAAAACAGGGAAGTAGTAGGGGCCCAAAGCTTTATATCTGAAATCTTGGCTCCTATAACATTGCGATATGCTCAAAGTTGTAGGTCTATATATTTCATTATCCAATACTTCCCCCATTTATAAGTTTAATTCCATACACACACACAACACACACACACACACACACACACACACACACACACCCCCCGCCATACACTCACTCTCAAGTAAGACACTTTTTTGTGTTTGTTGATAAATTATGAGGAATATGAACTAGGTGTGCACAGGGTTTCATAGGTGCTTTGTAAACATCAGAGTCACTTGGGTCCTTTTCTCCAAAAGCCTGAAATCAAATTATGCAACCAGGGATCACTACTTTCCCAGACGCTGTTCACAGGCTGCATATTGACGAAGGGCAGAGAAAAAGTCCTCATAACTGATGTTTAGGTGGGAAGGCAAAGAGCTGTAAAGAAAGCACAAGAGGAAAAAAAAAAAGGGCAATTAGATGATAAACTGTAATTTGGTGGGGGAAACAAAGGATAACAATGAAAATGAGGTTAAGGACAGAAGAAAATAAATCATAAGCAGAATATGTTAAACCATCTCTACTAAAAGACTGCTAAACTTATTGTAAAACAGAAGAGAAAAGCAACTATATTAAGTTAGCTTCATAAGTGGTTAAAGCAAAACCTAGATTAACATAAAGCTGGAGATCTATGTGTATAAAGATCTCACTCGAATCCACTTGTAGTACTCATCAGAGTGAAGCCATACTATGTGAACAGTTTATAAAGCCAGGCTTAATGTTGAGCAGAGCATCACAACGCCCCACATGATGATATATTATATGGTGAATAAACAAAAAATGAATATTTAATTTAACTCTATCACTTTCAACTGCTCAAGGAGATACTTATAGTGTGAAAATGAGCATTTTAAAGACAAGAGTAAACATACAACCAGAGGGTTCCCCTTTAATTATTTTAAAATAATTTTCAACAATTAACATGAAAAAAAATCTCTATTTATACAACTTTAAAATGAGATTTGGAAATGCCAAATGGTAGCAGAATCAAATACACAGTCAGATTCAGAATTTAATGGTTACATGTAACACATACACACAAACACATAGAGTGCACAAACTTGTCAGAGGAGAACTCTTGCCCTGACCTTATGGTTCCTTTTAGCCATGTTTTTTCCCTCTGACAACAGAAATTCTGAACCAAGTCACCCATTTTCTTCATATTTCCAATCATTTCTTCATAACATCAAATAATATCTCTGGGTAACATCTGTTATCAATCTTATATCTTCATCTTCTACTTAAATGATATCCTCAAAAGACACATTTAATGGCATTCTTGCTAAAGCTGGTTTCAAACATCCTCCTCAAACTCCACACTTTCCAAAGTCTGCCTCAGTTTACACTTCTCATCAACACTCTGTCTCCTGTTAACTTTTCATGAAGCACTGAGAGTCACTACCCGTCAGTGCTTCAGAAGCTGTCTATGTCCCATTTTGCTCTATCAAGGATCAAATCTTCTACTTTTCCATCATTAAGGTATCTTCCCTGCCATCATTATGCTCGGTCTGATGGAGAATCGACAGAGAACAAGCCTCAACATAACAAGAGAGAGCCTGTGACAGATGTATGGAAATAATAGGTCCAATGGAAGAGTTTGTATAAGAATCTGTTCTCCATTATCAGATTTAAATCCCCACCTCTACCTTAAAATGTCCATTTGACAAATTTCATTTTAAGTTAAAACAGAAGTTTTAACTTTCCAAAACCACATATAAAGCTGAATAGCCAAAATTCAAACCAAGATCTATCCTATCTGCTCTAAAACATTTTCTTCCCTCCAGACCACTCAACTATCACTACTGCCATTCTTAAAGTCTACCTAAAAGGCACCTGAAATGAATGACTTGGAAAATCCCTGGAGAAAACCAAATAAAACACATATATGCTCACCCTAAGGACACCCAGTTTGGAGACCTAGGTTCTTATCCACTTTGTTACAAACTTGAAAAATGTCTCTTCCCCATTTTTTTCACCTGTAGAATGAGGAGGTAGGACTAGATGATCTACAGTCCTTTCCTACTTTACCATATCACATGAACCCTGTGCCTCTTTATTTGATACTTTTTTCTTTCCTGCCCCCAAGCTTGCATTTCTGAGGACCTTTGGTACACTTTGGAGAGCTTCTCTATTCTTATACTCAAAACTACTTCCTAGGTACTGACGATCCCAAATGAAAAGATGTTCATATCTTTAGTCTTGACTTCAATCACCAAAAAAAAAATTACACCTTTTACTACTAAGTGTTTCCACGTAAACAGACTGGCTTCAAAATAATCCACATCTTCCTTTCAAAAATCAGTGCTCCCTTTATTTTCTGGTTTCCTCTCAATAACACTTCAATACACATCATCACTTCGGTTTTACCAAGTAGAAACCATTTCCTTTCTTCTCTCACATTTACCATAATTAGAGAAGTGCTAGGTCTGTGATCACACTTGGTAAATATTTCTCTTGGTAGTATCTGATCCTTCTAAGATCAGGAATTTAAATACATTTTAATGCTACCAAGTGTCTCCTTTATTCTAAAGCTGGAGTCAGCAATAACAGCCTTGGAGCCAGCACCTGATTTTATTTATAAAAAAAAAAATATATAAAGATTTTTCAGAATATAGCCATTCCCAGTTGTTCAAGTATAGTCTGTGGTTGCTTGGCTGTAGTAGATGAGTTAAGTCATTAGAATAGTGAAGGAGAGTTGCAAGAGGCTAACTGGCTTGAAAAAGCCTAAAATATTTACTATACGACACTTTTCAGAAAAAGTTTGCCAAACCATGTACTAAATAAACAATTTCATTTTCTTCACTATATTCTTCTCTTAAATTACAGCTGTGGCCTCTTCACTTGTCTTTATATTCCATGTTTCCCAAACCCAATTTGCTCTAATATACACCTGCCAAACAAAATCTTCTAAAACCACCATTCCCATATTAGTCACAGGTTCAACTATTTCTAAGTCTCTGTCTACAATTATATACATTCCTTATGTTGGTATTTAAAGCCTTCCAACCTTTGACACCCCTAGACTATTTAATTTAATTTCATACTACTGCCTAATACTCTGTTCTGGTGGGGCCAGTTATATTTCTTTAAAATGTGCCTCAGATTTTCTTTTGTTTCTATTCCTATCATCTACATGTCCCACTTTATTCTAAATACAAACATTATATCCATTTTATATAACCTGGATAAGTCATGTTTTCTGTAGAATCAACAACTCAGGCCCACAGAGATATTGCTCCCTCCTGATCTCCTACTCAATGTCAATATCAAACATGTATAAAACAATATTTTCTCTTAGGTCTAACTTATTTATTTATATGGGTATTTACTTAGCCACTGGTAATGTGAAGTACCTGAGGTAAAGAATGTAGTAACATAATTTTTTGGAAATTCCACCAGATATAGTACTGGGCTCAAGAAAACAAGTGCTGGACTGAATCAAAACAAAGTTATTACACTAATTACTTACACAATCTCAGTCAATCTGATTTGCCAGGGAAGAAAGCCTAATGTGCTGTCCACAGGACCAAACTTCAATACTAAATCAGGATCAGGGTAACCATTTGAACCTTGGAAATAAAGATACACACATGAAATTAACATGCATAGCTTACCAAAACAATGACCAAGGATAAAATCTGCTAAATAAACTGATATATCCATTTTCTTCAGAAGCTTTACCTGTGTTTCTATCTGTATGTTTTCCCCTCACATCACTCTTGAATATAATTTAATATTTATGTTCATTCCAAATGTAGAAATTTTCTCAAAAGTCCATTTAACTGGATTTCTTGATAAGGAAAGTAACCCAGTTCTCACCCTAAACCCAATAAGTACCCCACCCTCACCAACACCAACTTCCTCTATCTTTTAAGACTTAATTTAGGTATTCACTTGGCATCCTGGGAAAGATACTCCTCCTCTTAGGGCAATATTGATCTTGTGGCCCAACTGTTGATTTGGGCCACAAGATCAGTGCTTTCAATGTTCCCTAGAGCCTAAGCAACCTCACAGGGGAAAGAGAGACTACTCCAGCCTCAACAAATACATGAACATTCTTTTTCTATATTATGAACTGGTTTTCATATGAGACCTGTCTTTTCAGGGGGGCAGAGGTAGATAAGGAAGTTTCAACTGCTTCAAAATAAAGTTTAAAAGAGTCACTGGTATAGCAGATAAGATACTATAATCTGAGGGACTCAGGTTCTAACAGTTCCCCATACCCTCAGCTCACTTGCTTGCCACACAGTATCCTAGAGCTTGACCATTTTCAAGCAAGAAGATTGGATTAGGCAGTAATACTGAAGAATTAGGCAGATATTGAGGTATTGTTTCAATGACAAATTCCCTTTAAAGTTCATGGTGGTAGAGCAAACAGACTAAGCAGAACTCCTCAACCATCTAAAAAGCAATCCTCTTTAGTTTAAAAAAAAAAAAAAGAAAAGTCAAACAATACTCCCGAAGAGGATTCCAAATCCTCTCCATAAAAAATAAGTATTAAATTAGACAAAACCTGTCCTTCAAAAGCATTGGATACTGGCTAAAGGGGAAAAAAAAAAATCATTCTTTAAAAAAAAGTGTGTGTGTGTGTGTGTGTGTGTGTTTCTTAAAGCCAGGCAGGAAATCAGCTAGAACTCCAGGTAAGAATGGCAGAAGTCTATGGCCTTCTTACCTGGGATTGTTCCCAATCCCCCACAACTCTATACCCAATCAATTGCAGAGAACTATAACTTTTCTAGCACAGGGCTGATGGCAAAATCAGTAGATTTGCTTCTTATAGCAAAAAAAAAAAAAAAGAAAGAAAGAAAAAAAAGACTAAATTCAGAACTGAAAGTTGTAGCCAGGAGGAAGAGAATGGTAATAATCCATATTTGCCAGCTACACGCTGGAGACTCAAAGGGGAAGGAATAAGGAAAGTTCATATCTTTATTGGCCTGAGGCTGAAGACTCCTTGGCCAAAAATTTAACAGGAAGATCCTGGAAATAAGATCTCAGATAAAATCTCATACTTCTACAGCTGACCGGGAAACTATTTACACAGGAGAGAGTCAGGGAGAGAGGGCAGGGCAGGAAGTGAAAGGTAAAGGTGAAGGAGACTTAAAAATGTTCTCAATTTTTTTCCAATTCCACACAGAAATCACCTAAGCCTTACAAACTTAAGGTGTCTGAGCATCTGTGTGCAAATCACTGAATTACCACTCAACTATGCAGATACAGGAAGCCAGACCAAAAAAACCACAAGCAAATAAAAAAAAACACATGCACACACAAAAATAAAACAACAACAGAACCAAACAGAGACGGTCGTTGTCATCTTGATGGACAATATAATCTTATATTTAGAAAATTCCAAGTCTCTACAGAAAGAGCTGCTATCAAGATTAAGTAAATTTTAGCAAGACTGTCAGATATAAAATAAATATTTTTAAAAACCTTCTATTTACAAGTATTATCAATAATCTGAAAATAAAGTTAAGAAAATAATTCCATTAACAATTGCATCAAAAGGAATAAAATACTTAGGAATAAATTTAACAAAAGAAATTGAGTGGCTGGGGTTGTGGCTCAGTGGTTGAGCCTCACCTAGTATGTAGTGAGGCACTGGGTTCGATTCTCAGCGCCACATAAAAATAAATAAATAATTAATTAAAGAGAAGTTGGAATTCTAAAGCCTGAAATTATACAGCTCTGAGAGAAAAATTAGGACCCAAATAGAGAGAGAAACTATGTTTATGGATTGGAAGACTCAGTATCTTTAAGACAACAATTTTCCTCAAATTGAGGGACAGATTCAACTTAACCCCAAATCCCAGCAGAGTCTTTCTTTGAAATTGAAAAATTGACCTTAAAATTTACATTTAAATGCAAAGGACCCCAAATAGCCAAAAAACAATTAAATAACTAGGACCTTTAACCTCATACTGTTAACACAGGTTAAGACAAAATGGATTATAGACCTAAATATAATCACAAAATCTCTAAAACATCTAGAAGAAAACACAAGAAAAAATAATTGTGACTTTGGGTAAGGCAAAGATCTCTTAAATATGATACCAAATACACAATCCATAAAAGAAAAAAACCTGGTAAACCGGAGTTTGTAAAAATAAAAAACTTAAAAAGTTAAGAAAATGAAAAAGTAAGCCATGGACTAGGAGAAAGTATTTGTAAGTGTACCTATCTTATCACTGATAAAAGACATGTATCCAGAATATATATACTCTTAAAACTCAATAATAACACAAACAACCTGTTAAAAATAGGCAAAACATTGGAACAGACATTTCACCAAAGAAGATAAAGCACGAAAAATGTTCAACATCATTAGTCATTATAAAGATGTGAATTAAAACCAGACGGAATACTATTATACACACACTAGACTGGCCAAAATACATTTAAGATGTTTTTAGCAAGGATTTGGAGAGATTAGAACCTTCTACCTTGCTGGTAGGGATGTAAAACATAGTCTATTTGGAAAGCAGTTTGGCAGTTTCCTAAAAAAATTAAACATGGCTGGGGATGTGGCTCAAGCGGTAGCGTACTCGCCTGGCATACGCAGGGCGCTGGGTTCGATCCTCAACACCACATAAAAATAAAATAAAGATATTTAAAAAAAAAAGAAACAGAAATACCTTTTTTTAAAAAAATTAAACATTCACTCACCACATATAGCAACTCCACTGTTAGGTATCTACTCAAGAGAGAAGAAAACATGTCCACACAAAGACATATATGCCAATAGTCACATGATTATTAAAAAACTGAAAATAAGCAAATATACATAAACTAATGAATGGATAAACAAATGTGGTATTATCCATAAAATAGAATTACTATTCAACAATAAAAAGTAATGAGCTATAAATGCAAGCAACATGGATGAACCTCAAAAATATTAGGCTGAGTACATAAGCAATAAAGACTATACATTATATGATGGCTTTTCTATAACAGTTCTAGAAAACACAACGCTATGTCAGAAAGCAAACCAGTGGTTGCCTGGTTTGGGAAGTAGAAGTAGAAATTGAATACAGTTACAAGGGAACTTTTGGGCATGACAGTATTCAGAGTATTTGTTTCTGTCATATTAATTAGGTAAGGACAGCATACATACTCTTTTGTTATAAGTTTACAATACCTGAAGGCAACACCTGGGTTCAACACGTTAGCACTTTCCCAAGGGCAACCAACCTAAAGACCACCTGTTTGGCCAAGGACAACTTTAAGGATGTACTCATAAATTACTGCCTGCTTGGACCTGACAAAGTCCAAGAAACAGTCAATATCCCAGTAATCTCTAACCATAGTGCCTCTACAATGGTCCACTTCTCAGTGAGCCCAACTATAGTTACACAATCACAAACAACCATAAGAATAAAGGCAACAAGTGGAAAGTCAAAGTAGGAAGTTAGAGCAAGAGAACAGAGGGGGACTGTACTCAATGATGGCCATGTCAAAGTAGAAGAAACAAAGAATGAGGAGTTACTGAGTTAGAAAATGGATACTTAGTAAGGTAAACGGATACTAAATGTGAATAAATAAAAAATAAAAGCCCTGATACCATATGGCTATAGAACCTATGAATGGACATGTACTTATTAGAAAGATTGCCTTTCTAGTTAGAAGGATCAGGATGTTAAAGCAAAAAGTTCTTAGAGTAGCTCAATAAGGAATAAGCAACCAAAGGCATTTACACACATTGTGGAAAGACATATACATAGAGTTATATTTTGGTATAATACGAAAAACATAGTGGTTTATTTGGTACAGAAAAAATACTTAAAAAAAAGTAATCATGGATGATGGTAAGATTATATTCTTGGGATTACCTTGTAAAAAGTTATTAAGTTCAAACTAAAAAAGTGGTGGGGGGGGGCAGTCAGGAGGCTGAGGCAGGAGGATGGCAAGTTCAGAGTCAGCCTCAGCAACCTAGCAAGGTCCTAAGCAACTTAACAAGATACTAATCAAAATAAAAAACAAAATGGGCTGGGGATGTGGCTCAGTGGTTAAGCACTCCTAGATTCAATCCCCCATGCCAAAAAGAAAATTAAAAGAAAGAAAGAAAAGAAAGGGGGAAAAGTAAATAGAAGTCCTATTTCTCAGAATATTCATTAGTATAAAAAAGACTCAAAAGTCCTTTTCTTTATCAAAAAGTTCTCATGTAAGTGAGCTGACTACCAATTTTATTCTTTCAAAACCATTTCACATGTCCATCCTTTAAATTTAATAGAGTATAAAAACAAATATCAGGCTATATACTATGAAAGGAACCTAAATACTTCCTTTCATAATATATACTTGTGGTACAAAATTAAAGACATACTTACTAAGTAAACTGTCTAACGTATCTACATCCAAATCTGTAGATCTCTTTTGCTGCTGGGCTACTAACTGGCAAAAGTCCTGAGCAGCTCTCACAATATCTGCTTTTCCATCTTCTGGGGACAGCACCTTCACTGCCAAATGGCAATTTAAAACTGGAGGAAAAAACAAATAAGATATTTTAAAAACATACTCTTCCAGATTTATTTCAAAATCAGTTTTATGAATAGTAAGTTCAGAACAAAATAGAGTTCTTATAGTAAGAATCATTAATGCCCTAAAATTTCAACATTTTTTTTTTAAAGAGAGAGTGAGAGAGAGAGAGAGAGAGAGAGAGAGAGAATTTTTAATATTTATTTTTTTAGTTCTCGGCGGACACAACATCTTTGTTGGTATGTGGTGCTGAGGATCGAACCCGGGCCGCACGCATGCCAGGCGAGCGCGCTACCGCTTGAGCCACATCCCCAGCCCCTAAAATTTCAACATTAAAACATACTTGGCTATTCTCTGAAAAGATCAATGCACTCAAAATAATGTCTATGTATATATTTATTATACTGTCTTATCTTCCAGTTGCTTAGAATGACTTTGTACTGTGCATAAATTTTCTATAAAATAGGAATTTTACTCATATAAAACCCCATATATAATCATAGTAGTAATTACAAAATAGAAGAGTGAAAATTGTAGGAAAAAACTGTGTTTCAATGAACTATGTGTGCATTATCAATAGCACACACCTTATCTGATTCCCTAAGAGCTACTTTTCAACTGACAGAATTCTGTTAACTGATAACAATATAAAATCTTTATCTATAGAAAAGCAAAGTTTTTCTAGTCTGATATAGTTTCCATGGTCTTTCCTCCCACCCCAAGAAAAGCCAGTTTTCCTGTGTTTACATATTCATTTACTGATCTAAAAACACTCTTTGGATTGTCTATTGAATAATATGTCTGATTCACTAAGATCTCTAGCACATGTTCACTTTTTAGTATCTATAAACTGTTTTTATCTTTTATTGAAAATCATTTTTTAAAACTACAAAGAGGGAAAGTCTCAATCTGATGATTAAAGATGCCAACAATAAAGACTAACAGAGCAAAAATCAATGAAAAATGAATGTCAGACTTTGCTTTGAAACATAAACATACATCTTCATGTGTTACATATTCAATTTTACACTCATGCTTACCTTGATCATCTTTGTCATTACTATTTGCAAACCCCAGTGAGTATTTGGAACAATCTAGGCCTAGAAGTTCCTGCTGTTGTTTTAAAATTTCATCCATCAATCTGGAATTATTTCTTTTGAAAATACCTTAAAGAAAAAAAGAAAAAGCATGCAAATCATAACTAGGTTCATTTATCTTCTTCAGTGATTAATGGATGCTTGTCAAAAGAATACTAAATCCAGAACTGAACAAATCTGAAATAAAACAAAAAGAATTAATCCTAAATCAGAATCTATAAGGAAAACATGATGAGATTTGTTAATATAAATGTCTGGCTTCAGTCTTAAGTCAGAAAAAAAAAAAAAAAAAAAAGCTATGTGAACAGGACAGAAATTTAGACCTTGAAAGGAATTTTAAAAGCTCATTTATTTGAAACATTTACAGATTAAAAAAAAAAAAAAAAACAATGTCCTTAAAAAGCTTGTCTAAGAATTTACTTATTCCTGATTTCCAACCTTTCATTATTTTCTCTGCACATTTACTATTTATATTAAATACTACTAGCTCCATTTCAATTTGATTTTTTAACCTTAAGAGGAACTTAGATGAATTATGTAAAAAGTAAAGAATAGACAAAAGTAATAAAATCAAAATTTAATAAACTCGAAAAAAGCACAGAAATAAACTATATAAAACAGTTTTTGTTCCTCCAACTACACACAAAAAAATTTACCATCAGGTCACTGAGAAAGACAAAGGAACAATGTGACATACATTTAATGTAAATGTAATATACAGCTCCACCTTAAAACATAAGTTTCTGATTATTTTTGAAGAGGCAGTTTTCTAGTTAACACTGCTTTTTTGATCTTTATTAAGTGGTCTACTTTATATACTCTCAGGCCTGATGGTAGTTAGTAGTAATGGTAAGTAGTTAAAGTAGCAGTAAAGATTAGCTGGGAGAGAGAAGCGAGAACTCTGTGTGTGTGTGTGTGTGTGTGTGTGTCTCCCCCCCCCCCCCATGGGTGGAGAGACAGACAGGTAGAAGAATCTGCTGCACACTTCAAAGTGGTAGTATATGTGTGGCAGCAGTTATAAAAGCAATCTCTTTGGGTGGAATAAGGCTTTATAAAAGAAACAAGCCTTAGGCCAGCTGAACTCAAGAAAGGTAAAGAGGAAAAAAATGGAGAGGACATTAGAAGAGGCAAATCTTTTTTATTTTTTTATTTATTCTTTAATTACATGACAGTGGAATGCATTACAACTCTTATTACACATATAGAGCACAATTTTTCATATCTCTGGTTGTATACACAGTATATTCACACCAATTCGTGTCTTTATAACTTACTTTGGATAATAATGATCATCGCATTCCACCATCATAGAAGGGGAAAATCTTTAAGAAAAAGCACTGTTTGGAATGTTCAAAAGACAGACAAATGCTGCTGATGCAAAGGGTAAGAGAGAAGGGGCAAGAGGATAGTTCTAATTTATATTTCATATTGCCTACCAGACAGGTAACAGATAATTTGTAAGCAATGTGGAAATGTGTAGAAATTTATACCTTTAAGGAAATTTTCCTAGCATTAATCATAGGCAGGCAGCAGACTACTACAGGTTGAGGCAATGGAAAGAAGGACTCACCACAAAGAACTGAGAGGACATGGTACATGGCTTACAGAGGAACGTACAACATTCCAAGTCTTTTATCCTAGGTTGCAGAAAATGATATATTTTTTAAAAATGAGCAAATTCTACAAAAAAACTGGGTAAAAGGAAAAAAATTCAGTTTTAGATAGTAAATAACAGAATATTTAGGTGGTGTTAACAATAAAAGTGATGAGACAGAAGTACTTTACCTGTATATACAAGAACTATACAGGTAAAGGATCCTATCTGTTTTTCTTCTGAGGCCTAACACAGTGCCTGGGGCACGGAGCAAAAACTCAACAAATAAATGTCTTCTTAAAGAAGAGAGGTCATCTTCAATCTTGGCACAATCCAACTTCAGTATCTTCAATGGCTCCTAAAATGACTAGTGTATTAATAACAAACAGCTCAGCTCAACCACAGCATTCCAGCCTGTGTATCGACAATTGGTGGAGGCAAATAATTCATGTTTATGAAACAAGTCAAAATATTTCTTTGTAGTACTGTATCCCAGCAAGCAAGAACTGCCTTATGTTTCTCAAAAAATAGATGGAGTGACTCTAACCCCTATCCTTTAACTTCCCGAATCACATACCTGTAAAATTCTGTTTCTTCACACGCCTGCTGAAATGTCACCTCCCTTAAGAGCCCATCCCAATACCCTATTTAGATGTGTCCCATTTTATTCCACCCTCCACATTTTATTCAAACGCCTTGAAAACAAATACTATTATTTTTAAAACAGCAATATCTTAACCAACCACACCATCATCAGGAACTAACTATATTCTTACTTGTGAACTTGCGTTCCTCTC
This sequence comes from Urocitellus parryii, assembly GCF_045843805.1. NCBI lineage: Eukaryota > Metazoa > Chordata > Mammalia > Rodentia > Sciuridae > Urocitellus > Urocitellus parryii. Next base: position 45,208,653 of record NC_135538.1, read on the forward strand.
ATCTATTCCTTTAAGGGAACTTCCATTTAACAGAAGTTCAATGTTTACTTTATAAATGGAATTATCAATGCATAAGACGCCATCAAAAGGGACATGCCATTGAATGGAAATTTTTTTTGTTTGTTTCCAGGAACCTCTCACAATAAAAGCAGACACTTCCTTATTGCACACAGGCAGGAACTCTGTTAAAAAGACTATAACAGAGACACAGTTACAAAATATCTTTTATAAAGAAGATTTTCATAAGGTTATTTTAAACAGAACTTTTGTCTTGGTGATCCAGATGAAGAGATGAAACTAAAGTAAACTAAAAAGTATAGTTTCAGGCCTGAAGGTAGAGCTCAGTAGTAGAGTGCTTGCCTCCTACACTTGAATCCTGGTTTTGATCTCCAACACCACAAAGTAGTTAAATACATGCAGTCTCTGCTATGTTCTTAGATGAAATAGATTATAGAAAGATGATTCCCAATATTTCATAGCTTGACTCCCATCAAGAAATCTGATTACTCTATGGTAGTTATTTTACCCACAAATAATAATATCAACTTACAGTTTTCTTTAGGATTCAAAGGCAATACACACATATGCATACCTCACAAGATATACAAGAACTGCAAAAAGATATAAGGGAGGCTTTGATTGAAATCAGAAATTTCTATAGCGATAACATAGTATATGTAGATTCTTTTTCTCATATAATTCATTCTGTTTGCCTTCCAGAATTTAAAGTCAAAATGATGGTATAAATGTAAACAAATTATCGCAAAAGTAATTTTATACAAACAGAAGTTAAGATCATACTCATTCAAAAATAAGTGATTTAAGGAAAAAGCATTTAAACATTCTCAAGTTTTTGAGAAAACTATTATTTTACAGAATTATATAGTATTGAGCTTCAAGAATAATATTATTGTATCCTTTTACAGATGAAGAATAGATGCAGAATGGTCAAGCAATGGTCCTGAAGTGACATAAGAATTTGTCCTGACTTTAATTACTATTCAGTTCAGTAACTATTTTTAACTCTGACAAATGAACAATATTATTAAACAATTTTGCTAAATTTTAATTTCCTCTCTTTAAAAAGTCAAATACTGTCAAGTAAAAATGATCCTTTTTAGAAATAATTAATATCTTTTGAAAAAGGTAGAATTTCAGCTCTATTCCCCACCCCCCAATAGCTCTTTCATAAAAGGCTTTTGAGGTTTTACAGGGCAAACAAAATATGTATTTTGAATTCTTTAAGAGTGATCTGAGAATCTAAAGTAAGTCTTTGCAATAATGCTTTAAGGAATTTCACATTATGTTCACATATGGAAACTATATCATCTCATATTCTGCAACTATATCTCATGAAGACTCAATTTCCAAAAAACAAACAATATAAAATATATAGAGAAAAGGTACATGAAAGTCATTTTTTAAAACAAAATGCAAAAAAATCTCCAATTTCCATAAAAGAGGGAAATATTATGCTAGGAAAGCTACACCCATTAAGACTATAATGTTTTTGGTATTTTCTGAGAAACATTAGCTATGCACTTTAAGGACCAAATGTAGGCTTCTAATAGTCAAAGAAACATCTGTTTTAAATTCTAGTATTAAAAACTATAAAAAGGAAGTTTAGACAATAGGAGAACTGCACAATTTCAATAGTTTGAAGTGTCCCTAACTTTCCATCATAAGACAACTATTCACTTTTTTAATATTCACTAGTTCTTGTCCACATGCACAAGGTATACATGATGTACCCGGTATACAAGATTATGCAACTTTGTAACCTGTTCTTTTCACTTCTATACCATATATACTTCCTTGGTGACAGACTCATATTTATTTTTAACACTGCATTATTTAAAAAAAAAAAAAAAGGACTTTGCTGATGTTGCTCAATTCTTAAAATACAGTAATCAGTACTTCAAGGGCCAGGGATACAACTTAGCGGTAGAATACTCCCTAGCATGTGTGAAGCACTAGCTTTGATCCTCAGCACCAAAATAAAACAGTACTTCACCAACTGATTACTATTATAGAAATAACTGAATATTCTCACAGAATTCAGAATTTATCTTATTTAAGGAAAAGAAATATATCATTATGAGCAATACATAAATAGAGAGGTATATAATTCAAGACAACAGACATTAAGTGGTTATAACATTAAGGCGCATGTGGGTCTGGGTAATTAATTTATAAGCATTCTAAGTACAATGTGAAGTTATTGCAGTGATCTATTTAGAGTTTTGAGTGATGTTATCAAAAACAGATTAACTTTGCTAGTGGATGAAGAATAGATTATTCAGGGGCCAGAGTATAAATGAAGAGCAAGGGTCTACTTCAGGAATACAAGTGAAAGATGATTGCAACCTAAACTTAAGACAACTGCAAAGGAGAACAAAACAAGTGGTAGATTTGGCATATACTCCAGAAGGATGGCCAAGGTGGCCTATTTATTGATAGATTACAAGTAGAACATGAAGTCAGAGAACTCACACAAAATGATATCTAAGCTTTTAGCCTGCGGAACTGGATGGAAGTAGTATTTTGTGGGATGAGGAAAATATGAGGGGGGAGGTCTGGAACAAAATTTAAGAGTATTGTTTTAAACAGGTTAGGTAGTTGAGGAGCCTAATAAAATAAAAGTGATTTTACAAAGAAGTTGGATATACAAGTTAGGAACTGTGGAAGAAATCAGGGCTGGAGATACAAAACTGCATGTCAGCACACAGATGATAATTAAAATCACGAGACTGGAAAGTTTATCTGGGACAGTGGTCAGATAACTTCCTGCTATAGGAGCAGTCATACCTTTTCACTCAGGGCTGTTTTCAGGCTACACTGGCCCAGCTAAGCAAAAAAGCAACAACATACATACAGCTTAAAACTCTACAAGACATTTAGAAGTGAAACAAAGGAAGAAAAGCCAGACATAAAATTCAGAAAGAACAAGTAGTGAAATAGGAAGAAATCTAAGCACATGTGGTTATCTTGTCAGGAGCAAAAAATGTTTTAAAGGAGAATAAAATTAAATATGATGGATCTACCTATTAGATTATACTCTTCTTTCAGACACCTTATTAAAATCTTTTCAAGTTTCTGTGGCACGAACTCTTCCAGCAAAGCAGCCTGAAGTGATCTGTAAAAATGGTTCCCTACTCTCATCTCAGAAAACCCTAAAAAAACATGCAAATCAAGATGCTCAAATCTTTATGTTCACTTTAAGAACACCCATGAAAATGCCCAGACCGTCAAAGGTACAGGTATCTGAAAAGTCCCAAATATCTGAAAGATGTCACTTTAAAGAAACAATGCATTCCATTCCACAATGAAGTTGGGAGTTGTGTCCAGTGGTGCTAGACACAAGGTTGGTGACCCAAAAAGAGTGTTGTATTTCTGCTGCACATGCTTAGAAATGCAGAAAGAAATGTTGAACATAAAGGTTTAGATGTAGATTCTCTAGTCATTGAACATATCCAGATACACCTCAAGATGCGACACCATACTTACAGAGTTCATGGTCAGATTAACCCATACATGAGTTTTCCCTGCCACACTGAGATGATCCTCAATGAAAACAAACAAATTGCTCCTACACCAAAAGAGGAGGTGCACAAAAGAAAGATATTCCAGAAGAAACTGAGGAAACAAAAACTTATCACAAGGCACAGGAATAAATCCAACATAAGATAAAAGTTAAAAAAAAAAAAAAAGAGAGAGAAAATGACAATTTGGAATTATTTACAGATTTCCATAGATGGTCTGCCCTTAAACCCAAACAAGTACTAGGTAATGGACATGACATTCCTTTTTTTTTAAATTAAGGCAACCAAGTAACAAGGAGTTTAAAGAAGTAGGCAGTTACAAATCTTGTCTGTACTCCTTAAGTACTGACTCTTAAAATTTATGTGAAATGTAGGATCTATTCTCTAAAGTGAGACTCTAAAAATACACATTGAGCCAGGTGCAGTGGCACACGCCTGTAATCCCAGTGGCTCAGGAGGCTGGGGCAGGAGAATTGTGAGTTGAAAGCTAGACACAGAAAAAGTGAGGCGCTAAGCAACTCGGTGAGACCCTGTCTCTAAATAAAATATAAAATAGGGCTGAGGACGTGGCTCATAAAAATAAAAATACACATCGAATATGTCTTAAATATGAAATCAGAATTTTTTCTGTTGTTCATGCCTGTTATGATTTGGATATGTGGCATCCCCCAAAAGCTCATGCGTGAGACAACGCAATAAATTTCGGGTGAAAGATTAGATTATGAAAGTTGTGACCTATGAGTTGATATGGATTAACTGGATGATAACTGTAACTTTGGGGTGTGGCTAAAGGAGGCAGGTCACTGGGGCTTGCCTTTGGGCTATGTTTTGTCCCTAGTTAGTGGACTCTCCCTGCTTCCTTGTTACCATGTTCTGCCCCGTCCTCCTCTGTCATGCCCTTCTGCCACGATGTTCTTTCTCACCTCAGGTCCACAGCTACGGAGTATGCAGACTATGGAATGAACTTCTGAAACCCTGAGTCAAAATAAACTTTTGTTTTTATTAGGTTTTTTGAATACAGTGACAGATCTTTTAAGAAATATCTACAAGTATTTACAAGGACAAAGGAAGGAAGAAAAGTAAGATCATAAACACCGGGGGAAAAATTGTCCTGGCTATCAAGCATCTCACCAGCTATAGAAGTAAAGCAACACTTATATATAAACAAATACCCATTCTTCAGTCAATTGCTTTTTTTTTTTTTAATTAGACACCTAAATAAGTGACCTAGGGGTTACCCTCATTTAATTTCTCTTACAACCCAACTGTAACACTACTACAGGGGACTCTTCAGAGAAGAAAACATACACTTATGACATAATTATTTAAAATGAAAAAAACTATTAATAATTTATATAACTAGTCATAACCACATAAATCCTAGAAGCCATTTAACTATTTTATTTCAAGAGAACTTCTAGACAACCTCACAGAACAGCAATCACACTGGAATCAGTGTGCTGTAGCAAGGGAACAGATATGTATAATAGTGGAACAGTATGACGATAGAACGAGTACTGGATTTTAAGTCTAGGCACATCAGCAAAGGTGATAAATAACATGAACAAGCCATGTGGATTTCTCAGCTTCTAGCTGCACATTTTTTTTTTTTTTTGCACATTTATTTTTATTGTTGTTTACCAATCATTGAACCCAGGGCCTACCACATGTAAGGCATGTGCTCTAGTTAGCTACATTCCCAGCTCAGGCTGCACATTTTAAAAATAAAAAATCTTCACAGACTGTGCTTATCTGATAAATTAATAGTTCAATATAGAGCAAGAGCTCTATAAAATTAAACTGAGTTGATTTAAAAAGTGTATCCTATGACTCAGGAGGAACTTATATATTGGTGGTATTAAGAGAGCTCTATTTTGACTTAATAATTTCTTTAATAAGTAATTTCTATCACTTGTAGATAAGTACCACTTCACCAGGGCTTTAAGATGATCCAACATAATTAGTATAAAAAATGACTATTGTGGTCAGAGTCTCTTACTGGAAATCAATACAAAAGTACAAAAGCTTTTGAGCGAGGCCTGGTAGTACATGCTTGCAATTCCAGTGTCCCGGAGGCTGAGACAGGAGGATCTCCAGTTCAAAGCCAGCCTCAGCAACAGCAATTCAGTGAGACCCTATCGCTAATAAAATACAAAACTGGGCTGGGGACGTGGCTCAGTGGTTGAGTGCCCCTGCATTCAATACCCAGCCCCCCCCCCCACACACACACACACAAAAGCTTTTGAATAAAATCTGGTTCAAACTCTAGAACTGCTAATAGCTGAACACAGGTCTTGTCTTTTTAATTCTCAGGTTCTTGATTTATAAAACAGCTAAAGATTTGCTGAATTCTTATGTAGAAAGCAATGACTTACTTCATGTCGTTTCAATTTATAATAAATAACACTAAGTCCACTCTAAACTAACCTCACTTATAAAAAAGAACATGATGAATAATCTTATATAAGACAAGTTGCAGAGTACCCTTTGATCACTGTTGATTTAATGATACAAATAACTTGATTAAAACAGAAATGTCCTGGCCCTACTATCTTCATTCAGTCTGAACAGTAAATATTTTCAATCAGTATTTCTTAGAAGCATCCCCAATTACTCATTCACAAATGTTTTGAAAAAGGCTGACCTACAGCAAGGTTACCAACATGACACCAATACAGCCAGGCAATCAACAAGTTCTAACACTTAAGATAACAAAATATAATTAGATAACTTGAAGTTAGGTATACTTGAAGTAAGACACAGGCAAGCATAACACCCCTAAGGCTCAAACAGCAAAAGCCACTTAAGGCACAGTCATGCCCCAAATACTGGTTTTTGAAGCCGAGTTATAATAATTTCTTAAGTTATAATCATGTAAATAAAATACCAATCTTCTTACTAGAATTCTGAGCTCAAAAAATTCCTGATCAGATCTAAGAAAACTCCAGTTTTAAGTAGATGAAAGAAATACCAGCAGAAATTACTATAATCAAGAAATACTGCATAGCGTAGTATAGCAATACAGCCACATCAATGTTTACAGCAGTATAATTCACTAGCCAAATTGTGGAACCAGCCCCAGATGCCCATCAATAGATGAATGGGTTAAGAAGATGAAGTATATATACACAATGAAGTTTTACTCAGCCTTAAAGAAGAATGAAATCATTCTGGTAAATAGATGGAAATGGAGAACATCATGCTAAGTGAAATAAGCCAGACTCAGAAAATCAGGAGTTGAATGTTTTCTCTCATATGCAGAAGCTAGAGCAAAATAAGGGCAAAACGGTGGGGGATCGGATATCATGAAGATATAGAGAAAATCAGTGGAGAAGATGATCTAGGAGGAGGAAAGAGGGATGGAAAAGGTGAGGAAAAGCTAAATAAATTTGACAAAATCATACTATGTGCATATATAAACATACCACAGGAAATCCTAGCTCTATGTACATGTAAAAAGCACTGTTCAAAAACAACTAAATAAACACAATAAAGGAAGATCAGTAGAGGAAGGAGAATGGGGAAGGGGAGGGAGAGAAGAGGAGGAATGGGGACTGAAATGGAGTAAATCAAATTCCATGCATGTATGACTCTGTTGAAATGAACACAACTGCTATGTACTATTCTGATACAAAAACAAATAAAAACAACACATTCTTGCTAAAAAATGTGAAAAAAAGAAAAAGAAATAGGGCAGGTAGCCAGGCATGGTGTTGCAGGCCTGTAATCCCAGCTACTCAGGAGACTGAAGCAGAAGGATTACAAATTTCAGTCCAGCCTGAACAACTTAGACCCTGTTTCAAAATAAAACTGGTTGGGGATGTAACTCATTGGTAAAGCATCCCTGGGTTCAATCCCTAGTATGAAGAAAAGGAGAGAGATATGGAAAAAAAGATTAATTACAGAGAAAATAAAAAACAAAAAGATCAAGCTGGGTGTGTAGCTCAGTGGTAGAGGGCTTGCTTAACATGCAGAAAGTCCAGGTTTGATACCCCCAGTTCAAAAAAAAAAGGGGGGGGGCTTTTTTATAACATCAAGCCAAGTTAAATATCAAAATGGGAGGTTTTTGTCTAAAGATTAATTATAACTTACAACCTACATAATTAGAATGAATACTTGTTTAAGTACAAATATTTGGATAAAGGGATATAGGACAGGAAAAAATAAAGGTGGTAAGCTTGTTTCTAAAATGGCTGCTATCAATCCTGTCAACTCCCCACCTTTCTGCTTAAGCCACTTTTCAACTGAGAACTGAAATCCTTTTCTCCATTTCCTTAATTCAAGGCAGATGCATGACTTTCATTTCCCAAGCTCAGTCATAAGAAGTCTTACAGCTTTGGTCTTGGACTCAGTCTCTGGGAACACTTGATCCAGAGGAAGTCCACTACTTTGTTAGAAGTCTGATTAGCCTGAGGCCACTATAAAATGAGGAAGCTAAAACCAGCCTTATGAAACAACCATATAAAGACAGAGCAACCTGCTCTCATCTATACCAGTCATGACAAACCATGCATCAGGCATGAAAAAAAATCCTTTATGTGCCAACTTGTCTGCAATTGTACTATGAGTGACTATAGAAAACTGACCAATTGAGCTGCATCAACACATGAACTGTTTTAAAAAGTTATACTTCTGGGCAGAGTTTTACAAAGCAACAGATAACAGAACAGTTGTCCAATCCTTCATCTTATAATAACTTTCACTAATTTCACAAACTACCATTTACTAATCCCAACATTCCATTCAATGTTATTGCTACTGGGAATGATGCCTTTGGGGAACTCCTATTTACACATACTCAAAGAACACTGCACTTTCAAGCTAATCCAAATTCTACCTATTTTTGCTAGGTCCAGCTCAAATGTTATTTCCTTTTCTTTCCAGGACATATGGGGACTAATGCTGCTCCCCAAGGAATTCTCCCTTTTCTCTAAAGTCTCTTCTCACTTAACATTTATATATTAGCTTGTATTAATTTTTTAGATATCTCTCCTTGAGTGTAAACTTAAGAGCATCATTTCTTCTACTCCTTGTATTACAGTACAGTATTCAATAACATAACACTTATGAGTATGTTAATAGGATTTTTAAAAGTTAAATATTTACCAAGATACAGGTTTAACAAACATTTCATGGAAAAAAAACTGAATAAAGCTTAAATATCTATACTTCCCTGAAAAAGCCCAGTTTTTCTTACATATTCATGATTTGCTCCACCTCTTTTTAGATTTATACTCAAGTCACTGTGGCTTTCCCTGGCCACACTATTTAGAATGGCACCCCTTTCTACATTACTGACTTTCAACACTCCTATTTCTGCCCCACTTCTCTGCTTTATTTTTCCTCCTTGCACTTGCAATACCAAATGTTTTATATTAATTATAATGCACTAAATATTTTATACAAATTGACAAGACTCCTACAAAATCTAAGGTTCTATGAGCCAGGAATTTTTGTCTATTTTGTTCATTTCTTCATGCCCATGCCTGGAAGACTATCTAGTACTTAGATACCCAACTGTAAACTGTTGAATGAATTAATCAAAATTGATAAATTGAAGGTCTCTTAATCAAGCAGTGAAACTGTCCTCTTCTCTTTAAATAATAATAATAATAAAACCTGCTTTTAGAGTAGGACACAAAATTCTCTAATCTTTAAACCTCCATTTAGTTCTCAGCTAAAATGTGGTTCAATTTGACTTCTTCCTTTTCATTACCAATCATTTTGCTTTTAGCCAGTATGACACAAGATATGTATGAATCACATCAGAAATTCAATAACAGGAATTGCCGGAACAAGGAAGTGTGGCAATATTATAACCTGAGCTAGGATATAGTCACAAAGTCAAACAATTTAGCTATATATTTTCCTCCCCTATAGGAAGATAAAGGTACTTGATTTTAAAAGAATCACTTGGATATAAGTCAATCCAGCATATTGCTCAATGTCTTTAATTTCTCTTTCTTTAAAAAAAAAAAAAAAAAAAAAAGAGTGAGAGAGGAGAGAGGAAGACTTTTTAATATTTATTTTCTAGTTCTCGGCGGACACAACATCTTTGTTGGTATGTGGTGCTGAGGATCGAACCCGGGCCGCACGCATGCCAGGCGAGCGCGCTACCGCTTGAGCCACATCCCCAGCTCCTTTAATTTCCTTTTCTAATTCACTTTATTTTATTAACCAGACAATATGGATTACATTGGTTTAGGCAAGGATTGTCTCATCTCCTGACAATCTCTACTGGTCTGCTGAGTTTTGTTTTGTTTTTTTCAGCAAGTTCTCTAATGTCTGTCTCTGGCTATATTAAACCTTACCCTATAGGGCAAATCATCATTGGATGATGATAGGATACTGAATCATATTCCTTGCTGACAGCAAGGAAGATGATAGGGCAGTCAGAGATTACTACTTATCCTGAAGAAACCCTGCACTTAAATCTACCTATATGACGAAGATTTAAAAGTAAAAATCAAGTTGTAGCTTCTTTAGAGCACACAGGTATTCTATGTTATTGAACAGAGAATAAAACATTCGTTTTCTTTCCTTCTTACCAGTACTCCCAAACCATCATCTTTCTCATTAACCCATTAAGTCCCAAATTTTCAATTTTGTGAACACTTTATTTAAAATAGGTTGGAAATCATAACCTAAAGCTTATATATCCTTTATGTATTTTTTTTCAAATGCTCTAATCAGTCTTCTGTTACTTTTCTCAAAAGAATAGACCTCTATAAACATAATCATTATTTCAAAGTGACCATAAGTGGTATACTTGTTGCTCATTTGAAGTTTTCATGCATTTTTAACATTTGGGACAATGGGACAAAATGAGTTAAAATACCAAAGCAGTCAGAACTTGATTAAAACCCAAACCTGACATTTAGAGCCCTCCTCAACCTTATCAATTAGATATTTTCCAATAGCCTGATCAAATCCCATCTCCTCTGTATGCAACTCTCAAGTTCCTCCACTCAGAATCTCTCCTCTCTTCTCATAGTAGTTACTTTACTCAAAAAATGCCCCATGTCACTTACGTATGTACCTTTCTCCCCAAGCCTGAGAATCCATGAAATTAAAGGCAAGATTCCAAGGAATGTCTGGCACAGTGTTTTGGGCTTGTTTTTACGCAATAAGTGTTGAATTTCTGTACTTATAAAAATTGCCTGTGTTGAATTTCATTCTCTCAATCAAAACTTATGGAGGGACAATCCTATCAAGTACTGTCCTGGTCACTGAGGACCAAGAATCATACAGGATCCCAGGCTTCCAAACACAGAAGGGAACCACTGTCCTTTGTATCTACTCAATCTCTATCACAATTTTTCATAAGACTGGGTCAACTGATATCTGGCCCCTACCACTCCCATTTCCAGCACTTACCACAAAGCCTGACTGCAATTAAGAGCAGTGCCTCAAAACTCTTTGGGAAACAAGTGAAGTGTAACCAAAGGGTAACTGGCTAAAATTCCAATTTCCCCTGTACTACCTTTGTGACCTTGGATAAATCAGTTAATGTTTTTGAACTTCAACTCCCTCTTTTGTGAAACAAAGGTAAACAAATCTATCTTACTAGGATATTGTAAATAATGACACATTTTTTAAAGTATTAACTTACTGAATCGAATCCAGTGACTTAATAGGTGTTCAATAAAGCTCCCTTCCTCGAAAGCTCTGTCACTGTGATTTGCACAGAAGGGCCGGGAGAGCGACCGTGTGCGCGTACCCTGGGCACACCTGCCAAATACGCGGTGCTGCACAGCGATGTCTCTGGCAGCCCACCCACCACCATGCCTCACCTTGGTGGTCGTAGACGCTAATGTAGGAGATCCCCACAGCCATACACCACACCACGATGCTCGCGATGTCCGAGAAGCTGGGCTCCTGCTCCTCCGCGGTGATCACCAGGCCCATATGTACAGGTAGCTTCTCCAGGGAACGGCCGTCCGCGCGCCAGCGCAGCCGGGGGTGGGCGGCGGCCGGACCCGGCCCCCCGCGCGGGAGCCGGTGGTGACGGCGGTTCCTGCCTACTGCCGGGGGCTTGTGGAGCGCAAAGCCGAGCGGCGCTAGGACCGCGGCGGAGGCGGCACGGTAGCAGCGCCTCCAGATCCAGTTCCAGGTGCCGAACCGAACGCGGAGCCAGGAGGTGAGCGTGCGGTGCAGGCAGAGCAGCGCGTGTAGCACCCGCCACACCAGCTCGTACAGCCCCGTCATACTCTTGTGGCGCTCGGGCGCCCACCTCTCCCTCCCACCCACACCCGCGGCGTGATGGCTTTTTATCCTCCCCTGCTGCCGTCGCGGGCCATCACTCCGCGTCCCCCCACCCCCCGCGCCCGAACCCCTTTCCACTGCCAACACTTCACCTCGCCCCCGCCGCCATCTTCCTCCTCCCTTAGCGGCCCCGCCTCCGTTAGTACATGGACAATTCTGATTGGCTGGCGTGGAGCTCTGACGCGGCTTAGGGGCCCCGAGGATGAGGCCTAGCCCTGCGCGGCGAGAGAGGGCGTGCGCCTGGAAACTAGGCTGGCCCCAGACCGAGTGCGCCCCCTGGTCGTGTGGAGGGCAAGGAGCGGGTGCAACCGACCATTTCTGGAGGGACCCCAGAAGAAGCACACGTGTCCTAGGTAGAATGGGCGGCTCCAGGGACTAGCGTCCTGGGCGTCTTATTACTGTCGGGCTCCTTTGACAGCCAGAACAGAAACGATTTTCTAGGAGAGTAAGTGATCTAAGTGGTTAGGAAGTTAAAGATACTAGGAAGAATCGAAGGGTGGAAAGCAGTCCTCAGCAAGTGTAGACACTGGGGATCAACCAAGGTCCCCCAAAGGATAGTGTCCCCCAAGACTGGGATGTATCTCTTAGAGAGGTTCTGCTACTACTGGTTGTTCAACCTCCCAGCCTAGACTCTCTCTCCTTAATGGCACTGAAGATCCTGAAACACACCCTCTCAAAACGGAATCCTTACTGGCTGGTCCATTGCTTAGTACATAAAAGAGAAACTCAGTTGGCAGGTGATCCAATCACTTCCCTCCTATACTTATTTTTCATTCAGTGATTACTGACCCCGAGCTGGGAGTTAAGTTTAGAATGAGGAGGAAAATAGGCATGGCATCTGATCCCAGTCACCACCAAGTCGAGCCTTGTCATACCTTTTATACAACCCACTGTGCAACCAGGCTGGACTTCTGCGTGGTCCTCTAAGCTAGTTTGGTACTTCCCAGAATCTATTTTGTACCATTCTTCTCCTTTTTTTTCAAACTCTCCCCTTCTGGATTCCTGTTTCCCAATCAGTTATTGCCCAAATCCCAACCAATTCTCAAGTATTAGCCTACGTGATACATACTCAATCACTACACACACACACACACACACACACACACACGCACGTAAATACATACACATATACACAGTTGCATTTGTCATAACCTACCTTTTTCTCCTTTTCCCACTGGGAAACGTCTGTTGACTTTTTGGCTGAGTGCCTTAATTTTTTTGGTCATTGTCCTTTTTACATTTAGTCTAATTTGAATTTCTAAGGCTTACTTCACTTTATTTTAAAACTTGAATCTCATGTCTGTCTCAAAGTCTTCTTCCCTTTGGCAGCTTAGCTTGAGGAAATACCTGCTGGACACCAGGCTCACCCTTCACACACTTCTGTCTGGTCTGGATGGGCTCTTCTGATAATAGACAAAGAAAAGGATGAGGGGAAAGGCCAGAACTGGGAGGAAGCTTGCAATCTTCTTCCTCACTGGTCATAACTTGCTGTTTTTGCTGCCTCAGAATATTCGGCTAAGCATAAAGAAGAATGAACTGGAGGCAATCATGATAAATGAAATAAGCCAATCCCAAAAAACTGAAGACCAGATATTCTCTCTGATATGTGGGTGCTGCTCACAGTAGGGATGGGGGAGGAGTCTAGATCCACCAGATTGGACAGAGAGGAATGGGGAAAAGGAAGCGGGTATGGGAATGGTAAAGATAGTGGAATGAATCAGATGTAACATTCCTGTGTTCATATATGAATATACGACCAGTGTAACTCCACATCATGTACAACCACAAGATTGGGAAGTTATACTCCATGTATTGTGTGATATGTCAAAATACATTCTACTGTCCTCTATAACTAAAAATAACAAAGAATGCTCAGCTAAGGATGCTCCCTAAACATTCACTGAGATTTCGCCAGGTATTCTTCAGACACTATTCCCCGACCCACACAGCTGACACTGCCACCTCTCTCAGGTACTCACTTCTTTACCCCAGTGCTTGCTACTTCAAGTTGCACCAGGATATGAAACCCTGGGTAGGATGTTTTCTGGGTCCCTCACCTGCAGTGGAAGACACATGCAAATGAGACTCAATCCTCCCTGGGCAGCTTTCTTGATCCTTGGGGTACTGACTCATCAGGAATCCTAGGCTTCTGATGTCCCTTCCTGCCTCCTTCCTTCCTGTCTTTAATAAACACACTTCATGTAACTTGTGTGTAGGTGTTTTGCCTGGCCAGTCTTTGGCAGTAGTCAAAGTGTAGTCCAAGGTCCAGGGAGCTAAAGTAGTAACCAGAGCAAGGCAAACCTGCTTGTTCCCAACTATGGCTGCTTCTCTACATATAAAAGGAGGTAAAATCAGTGGCTTTTGTTTTAAGCCATTAATTCAGAAATGACAAGAAAACCACACTGGATGTCTTGCTCTGTATACACATTCGATCCAAAATCAGGGAGTCCTCCCTCTCCTGAAGATTTTCTTATTTTGTCACTTCAAAAAAGAAGTAATTGTGGCACTTTTAGGAATGTGGGGAGATCAAAATATAAAATTTGGACTTCTTAAACATATGTAAACTTCTACCCCCAAAATTATCCCAGGGGAAGAATAATGTAGAAAAATTTATGCACCTTAAGGAAGATATTTTATTTACTTTCGGTTACAAAATTACATTACTTTAACTTAAATCCTCACTATCAACATATGAACTATGTTGGTCAAGTGGAACCACCCTGATTTTAGAGAAAGGAAAATTGTTAAAGAGATTGTCAGACTACTGAGATGCTGAATAAGGAGTCGGACTTTGACTCAACAAACTGGATTCAGCCTACTCGTCCTTTTTCTTCTCCCACATCCTCATCTGTAAACTGGAGATGATGCTGTGGAGAGGGTTGTGTTACCTGGCCTTTCATTTGTTGTAAAAACGAAGTTGATGTTGGGCTTTGAACTGTTTAGCACTGTCTGGTCCATAGTGAAAGCTCAGTAATTTAATCTATTGCAGAAAAAAAAAAGACAAAATTTCAATATCCTGATTTAGAAAGAGCATTTTCATATAGTACATTATTTATTCTAGACAATTGTAACCTTGTGCTTGAACTAATACAACTAGCCATTCAAATGGATGATGTTCTCATTCAAAGGTGAAAATCCTGTAAGTAAAAATAAAGAGAGACATGGTACAAGTTCAACTGCTGGATCTTGAAGCAAAAAGAATGACAATATTGAGAAAAATATGTTGACTCACACGGCAAATTTTGATTTCCACTGAGTCACATTCTAAGAATAGAGCAGAGATTAAGAATTTAAAATGAAGATTATTTAAAGTAGTTTGTGAAATGTACAAGCCCCCAAAATGAGACTGGATTTTAATTAATATTTGTAATGATATCCTTGTGAAAGCCTAAAACCTCCAAACTAAAAACAAGAATAATGACAGGAAAGGATACTTGAAAATATGTTTCAGCATGCTGAACTTGTCAATAAACTTATTGTTATGGATTGGCCATGTGTTGACCCTCCCAAAAAAATTTATGTTAGGCAATGCAAGAAAGTTCAGAGGTTAAATGATTAGATTATTACAGCTGCAACCTAATCAGTGGATTAATCCATTTGGTGGATTAATAATTTGAATGGATTACTGGGTGATAGCTATGGGTGGGTGAGGGAGCTGGGGGAAGTCGGTCACTGGGGTGTACCCTTGGGAATTCTATCTTGTCCCTGGTTCCTCCTGCACACCCATGTATTCTCTCTCTCTCTCTCTCTCTCTCTCTCTCTCTCTCTCTCTCTCTCTCCTCCCTCCCTCTCTCCCCCTCTCATTCTTCATCTCCCCACCCCCATTCCTAGCTGCCATGAACTAGCGGCTTTCCTCAGCCATGCAGTTCTGCCATGATGCTGTGCCTCTCCTCTGACCCAGAGCATTGGATTCAGCCAACCATGGACGGAATCTCTGAAACCATGAGCCCAAAATAAATTTTTCCTCTTTTAAATTATTCTTGTCAGGTATTTTGGTCACAGAAATAAAAAAAATCTGACTAACAAAATTACTGGAAAAAAAAAAAGACATACAGCACAGAGAATTCCCATATAACCACTACTTTTAGGAAAAGGGGAGGGGGGAAGGGAAGGCATGGGAGGAGGAAAGATGGCAAAATGAGATGGACATCATTACCCTAGGTACATGTATGACTGACTGCACATGTGGTGTGACGCTGCATTGTGTACAACCAGAGAAATGAAAAGTTATGCTCCATTTGTGTACGATGAATCAAAATGCATTCTGCTGTCATATATACCTAATTAGAATAAATAAATTAATTAATAAAAAAGACACCTCCCGGGCTGTGGTTGTGGCTCAGAGGAAGAGCACTCGCCTAGTATGTGTGAGGCACTGGGTTCAATCCTCAGCACCACATAAAAATAAAGATATTGTGTCCACCTAAAACTAAAGTAAATAAATAAATATTTTTTAAAAAGACACCTCCCCCCCAAAAAAAAATTCTTCACAGAAAAGGAAACAATCAAGAACATGAAGAAAGAACCTACAGAATAGGAAAAAATCTTTGCCACCTGCACCTCAGATACAGCATTAATCTCCAAGATACATAAGAAACACAAAAAACTAACACACACAGAAATCATAACCCAATCAATGCATGGGCAAAGGAACTAAACAGGCACTTTGAAGAAGAAATACAATTGGTCAGCAAATATATGGAAAAAATTGTTCAACATCTTTAGCAATTAGAGAAATGCAAATTAAAACTACACTGAGATTTCATTTTATTCCAGTCAGAATGGCAATTATGAAGAATGAAAGAAACAATAAATGTTGGCAAGGATGTAGGGAAAAAGTTATACTCATATGTTGCTGGTGAGACTGTAAATTGGTGCAACTACGCGGAAAGCAGTATGGAGATTCGTCAGAAAATTAGGAATCCAACCATCATTTGACTCAGTTATCCCACACCTCAGCAGATACTCAAAGGATTTAAAATTAGCATACTACATTGACATGGCCACATCAATGTGTATAGCAGCTCAACTTACAATAGCCAAGCTATTGAACCAATCTTAGGTGCCCCTCAACAGATGAATGGCTAAAGAAAATGTGGTACATACACACAATGGAATATTACTCAGCCATAAAGAAGAATGAGTTTATGGCATTTGCCGATAAATGGAAGGAACTGCAGACCATCCTGATAAGTGAAATAAGCCAATCCCCCCAAAACAAACGCCAATGCTCTGATATGTGGATGCTAACACACAATAATGGGGAAGGAAGGAAGAATAGAAGTTCACTGGATTAGACAAAGGGTAAAGAAGGGAAGGGAGGAGGGAATGGGAATAAGAAGGCAGTAAAATGAATCAGATATAACCTTCCTATGTTCATATATGAATACACAACCAGTGTAACTCACATCATATACAACCACAAGAATGGGAAATTATACTCCATGTATGTAAAATATGTTAAAATATAGCCCTGTCATCTGTATCTAAAAAGAACAAAAAAAAATCTGTTTAGGCTGAAAAGGTCTAATGAAGAAGAAAATGCTAGTTATAATATATAATTAGTACATTAATATGGTTTTATAGCATATTGTATATGCTACATAATATATATAATCTTTTTTTTTTTTTGGTACTGGGGATCAAAGTCAGGGGCACTTAACCACTGAGTCCAGCCCTTTTTTGTATTTTATTTAGAGGCAGGGTCTTATTGAGTTGCTTAGGGCCTTGCTAAGTTGCTGAGACTGACTTTGAACTCATGAGCCTCCTGCCTCAGCTTCAGAACCGCTGAAATTACCAGCGTGCCCCACCACACCCAGCAATATATTCTATTTTACAATAAAAAAAGACGTGTGTCTTATGGCCAAAAATGTGGTCTATCATGGTGAATTGTTCGTGTGGTTTGGAGAAGAATGTGCACTCTGCTGTCGATGGATGAAATAGTCAATGGATGTCAATGAAATCTAATTGCTTGATGGTGTTTTTGAGATCCACTATGTCCTTACAGATTTTTCTGCCTTCAGGATCTGCCCATTTCTGTTAAACATGTTGAAGTCTCCAACGATAATAGTAAATTCTTCTTTTCTTACATTTTTGTCAGTTTTTGCCTTCCATATTTTGACATTCTGTTTTAAGTGGATACACATAAAAGATTTGTATTTTTTCTTGGAGAATTGACCTTACCCTCATGTAACTTTCCCTAATAACTTTCTTTGCTCAGAAGTCTGGTCTCTCTGAAATTAATATAGCTATTCCTTCTTTCTTTTGAGTAGTGTTAGCATGGTGTATCTTTCTCCATTATTTTACTTTTAACCATATGTGTCTTGATATTTACAGTTTCTTTTAGATAACATAATTGGATCATGTTCTTGTAAATGTGGGTCTTTCTGTTGCCAGTGTGGTTTTAAACTTCTGGACTCCAGTGATCCTCCTACCCCAGCCTCCGGAGTAGTCAGTACTTTAGTCATGTGCCACTATACCTGGCTTAGTTGGATCTTGTTTTTTGATGTGTTTTCATAATCTGTCTTTTAATTGATGTAATTAGGCCATTAGTGTTTAAAGTCATTAATGATGTACAGTTAGACCAATATTTACTCATTTTGTTATTGTTTTCTTTTTCCATTGTTCTTTGTTCCTATTTGTGCCTTCCACTCTTTTTATGACATTTGTAATCTTAATTGAGCATTTTATTGGACTCTATTTTCTCTCCTTTCTTAGCATATCACTTATCCTCCATTTTTTATACAGTCTTTAGAAGTTGTGCTAGAGTTTGCAATATTTATTTATAAATAATCCCAGTCCTCTTTCAAATAACATTGTACTACTTTGCAGATAATGTTAATCCTGAAAAATAATAAGGTAATCCTAATTCCTCCCTCCCATTCCCTTTTATTGTTGCTGTCATTGATTTCATTTGCATATATATGTGCATACATATTTAATATGTATACAGACATAATCAAATACATATGTGCATAATCAAATGTTGCTGCCATTTTGAACAAACTGTTTTCTGTTAAATCAAGTAAGAATTAGAAGAATAAGAGTTTTAATTTTAGCGTCATGTATTCATTCTCCAGTGCTCTTTTTTTCTTTATATTGATCTGAATTTCTAACTGATCTCATATTTCTTCTCTCCAAAGAGTTTCTGTTAACATTTCTTGCAAGGTAGATATACTGACAACAAGTTCCCTAAGTTTTGTCTGAGAAAGTCCTTACTTTCCTTCACGTTTGAAAGATAATTTTGCAGAGTACAGAATTCTAGTTTGGTGAATTTTTCCGTCAACCTTGTAAATATTTCACCTCACTCTTCTTGCTAACATGGTTTCTGAGAAGAATTTGGATGTAATTCTTATCTTTGCTTTTCTATAGGTAAAATGTCTTTCTCCTTTGGTTTCTTTAAATAATTTTTTATCTTTGACTTTTCAAAATTTAGAATATGATATGCTTAGGTGTGGTCCTGGGGTAGGGGTCATTTATCCTGCTTAAGGTTTTCTAGATTTTTGGTTTGATGAAATTCTCAGCTGTTATTGCTGTAAATACATTTTCTGTTTCTTTCTTTCTTCTCCATGAAGTGTATGTTACACTATTTATAGCTGTCCTACAGTTTGTGAATATTCTGTTCCTTCTTTTCCTAACCTTTTTCTCTCTTTGCTTTTCCTTTTGGGAATTTTCTAATAATTATATATGCTCAAGCTCAGAGGTGTTTTTTTTTTTTTTCTCAGCTGTGTCTAGTCTACTCATGAGCCAATCAAAGCATTCTTTTTTTTTTCTGCTATAGTTTTTATATCTCTAACATTTCTTTATGATTCTTGGAAGCTCCATCTCTGCCTATATAACCCATTTATTCTTTTTTTTTTTAAATAATGAGTTAATCCCAAGCCTTAGACTTTTTATTATTTTATTTTTTAAAGAGAAAGAGAGAGAGAGAGAGAGAGAGAAATAATTTTAATTTTTTTTTTTTTTTTTTTTTTTTTTAGTTTTTGGCAGACACAACATCTTTGTTTGTATGTAGTGCTGAGGATCGAACCCGGGCCGCACGCATGCCAGGTGAACGTGCTACCGCTTGAGCCACATCCCCAGCCCAGCCCATTTATTCTTACATAATGAATTTTTGACCATTAGAGTTCATAGGGTATTTATTTCTCTCTTTCTTGGGGATAGAACCCAGGACCTTGCACATGCTAGGCAAGTGCTGTGTCACTGAACTATATCCCGCCTGAGTCCACAGGATATTAATTATAGATGTTTTAAATTCTTAGTCTGATAATCTCAACATCCTTGCCAGGTTAATATTTGATTCTTTCTGTCTCTTTCAAACTGTATTTTTTCCTTTTATTATGTCTCACAATTTTTGTTGATAGCCATCATGGCAAGCTGAATAAAAAGAACTGCCATAAATAGACCTTTAGTAATGTAAAGGTAAGATGGGAGGGTGGTGTTATGGTTTGGACATTAGGTGTCTCCCCAAAATCTCCTGCATGAACTCAGGAAGTGAAATGATTAGTCTGTAAAAGACGTAACTTAATCAGTGGATTAATCCATTTGACAGATTAATAATTTGGAGTAGCTGGGTGGTAACTACAAGGCAGGTAGGATGATTGAAAGAGGTGGGTCCCTGGGAGCATGCCTTTGGGGATTATGTACTTTGTTCCTGGCTCCTCCTGCATTCTCTCCTCTTCCTGGCTACCATGAGGTGAGCAGTTTTCCTCCACCACACCCTGCTGCCAAAATGTTCTGCCTCACCTTGGTCCTAGACCAGTGGTGTCAGCAGACCCTGGTCTGAACTTCTGAAACCATGAGTCTAAAATAAACTTTGCATTCTTTAAGTCATTCTTGTCAGGTATTTTGGTTAGAGCAACAAAAAGCTAACTAATACAGGTGAGGAGCAAAAACATCCTGTTTTCCTATGATTAGGTCTCAGTTGTTTAGTGAGCCTGTGACT
The DNA here is from genome assembly GCF_045843805.1 of Urocitellus parryii. Taxonomy (NCBI): domain Eukaryota; kingdom Metazoa; phylum Chordata; class Mammalia; order Rodentia; family Sciuridae; genus Urocitellus; species Urocitellus parryii. The sequence goes on from NC_135538.1 coordinate 45,229,404, forward strand.
CTAGTCTATGAATTCACAAGTGCTTCTCAACATCCTGCATTAGAAGGACAGGCTGGCTGGAGTGGGCTGGAATTGAGTGTTTCCTTGGTTAGGCTCTGATAAAAACTTCAGTAGTTGAGGCGCTGGTAATATAGTTTCTCTAAGGGCAGGACTTGTTAATAAGAACAGTGTTCTCTTCTATATTAAAATGGTCCTTTTTTCCTTTCTGATGGTAGCAGGAGGGGTTTTTCTCTAACATTCACTTGGAGAACCTGGTCTAACTCTTAAAGGTAAAACTCATGGAAATATTTGGGTCCCCTATGAGTGGGCCTTCTTGGGGTTTTAAATCTTCAAACCTGTTCACTGTGAGCCTACAGCAATTCATCAAATACAATTCAGGGTTTCCTACCCTCTTCACTGATTCCCTTGAAGGTTTCTTCTCATAAGTTCATGCTCCAGCAAGTTGTAATTTTTCAGTATTTAACTCCTAGTCACTGCAATTTGGGAAGAGAGGTCTGACCTACTATTTTTGTAATAAAGCTTTATTGGAACACAGCCACATCCATTCATTTATGAATAGTTTATGATAGAGGTCAGTGGTTGCAACAGAGAACTCAAGGCCCACAAAATCTGAAATATATATTATTTATTTATTTACATAAAAAGATTTCCACTACCTGTTTTAGGTCATAAAGTCTCCTTAGTAAAAGGAACTTTATTCCAATTGGTTTCTAGAATCTAAAATATGCTTACAAAAGTCTAATATTCCTAGAGTTCTCAGAATTCCCAGTATATGGATTTGGCTTGACATGATTGCACCCATCTTGAGTCATAGCCAACATGATTGCTTCAGAGTAACCCTGATCAGTTTTCCCTGCATAGTTTTCCAGCAAGCAATAATTAGACAAAACCATTAGAATGGTATGTGGAACTCTACAGCTGTACCTTGGAGCCCAGGAATGTGTCTGACTCTGATGTTAGCATTAAGATAAACCAGGTGCATTCCAGCTGGAATGAGGTCACTTTTGTCCTAACCAGTTTCTATTCTCCTCCTGACTGAAGTTGTGGGGATTCAGTTGGTCTTGCTGTGGCCCAGGACCACACTTCTGATTGTAAGTCCACTGAATAAATGGTACTCTATGTAATCATGGATCTATTGGCCTATTTTCTTGGGTCTATGGCACCTTGGGTGGGATGTTCTGGAATATCCAGAAATAAGAAACTACAGCTGACTTTTTAAGGTGAAGAAATCCTTTTATTACAGAAATTGATAGGCCAAAAGCATTTTTAGATAATAATTCAAAATTCTTTGTTAAATAACCTGCTTGACAGTTTGGGTTGGTTTTTTAAAAGTCCCTGAGTCTGTTCCTTGGATTTATCTTTGCATTAAGAGACTTATTAATATCAACTTCCTGAACTTTTTGTACTGGATAATTTCAGATAAGTTTGCTCCTACATAATTCTTTAAATTAGGAAAATTTTTAAATTATATGCTAAACAATTTAGAACTATATAAATTTCAACTGTTTCAATAGAATTTCCAAAATTCTTAAGTAATTAAGAACTTGAAAAAATATTAAATCAGGTTAATTGAGTACTCAAGTTATATAGATAATGTCAAAGCAACATAAACTACTAAAACATTGTTCAGTTGATATATATATATATATATAATATGTATACACACACATATATATATCATTTGATCAATTGATATATATATACATTTATATAAATACAATATATCAACATGATCTTAGTGTATGTACGTATTTGTATGTATACAAACACTAACAAATTATAGAAACATGTTCACCCTCACTAGTAGTCAGGAAAATGCTATAGAAATGCTATACATTTGCTACACATTTTCTTACCCGTCAGATTGGCAAAAAGTGATGACCGAGGATAAATGCTGATGACTGTGGAAACAGGAACCTACAGATACTGCTGATAGGAACATGAGTTGATATAATATTTGAAGAAAGTAATCTTTGTAAAATTTTCTTGCAACCATAATCTTTGATGAATTAAACTTAATACACACAGTCTTCAACACAGGGTTCCTATTTTGGAACTTTATTACATTTCCAGATGAATCATTATCATGAACTACTTTGCATATAATAAATGGGAATTTACTGCCTAGTCAAATAATTTTCTAGCATTTGTGATTATCATTTTTAAAGGGAAAATCATGCTTCAAACATTCTTTATTTTATTTATTTGTTTTTACGTGGTGCTGAAGATCAAATTCAGTGCCTCACACATTCTAGGCAAGGGCTCTACAACTGAGCTGCAACACCAGCCCCATTTGTGATTATCTTTTTTAAATTTTTTTTAAATTTTTTAATCCATATTTTTTAATCGGTGTGCTGTAGTTGTACATAATATTGGGGTTTGTTGTTACATAAGTATGTGACACTATAACAATATAATGTAGCGAATATCACTCCCCTGCACTTCCTTCTCTCTTCGATACCCCCCACTTCTTGGTCCCTTTCCTCTATTCTACTTATCTCCTTTGCTTTTCAAGTGATCACCACCCTTCCCACCCCCCACATTTCCTTTCCTTTTTTCCTAGTGTCTTCATACATGTACTTTGGATAATAATGTCCATCACATTTCACCATCATTAATAACCCCATTCTCCCTCCCTTCCCCTTCAACCCCTCTGCTCTATCTAGAGTTCGTCTGTTCCTCCCATGCTCTCTCTCTCTCTCTCTCTCTCTCTCTCTCTGCTCTATCTAGAGTTCGTCTATTCCTCCCATTCTCTCTCTCTCTCTCTCTCTCTCTCTCTCTCTCTCTCTCTCTCTCTCCCACTATTAATCAGCCTCTTTATATCAGAGAAAACATTCAGCATTTGGCTTTTTGGGATTGGCTAACTTCACTTAGCATTGTCTTCTCTAACTCCATCCATTTACCTGCAAATGCCATGATTGTATTCTCTTTTATTGCCGAGTAATATTCCATTGTGTATATATGCCACAGTGTTTTTATCTATTCACCTATTGAAGGGCATCTAGGTTGGTTCCACAGTTTAGTTATTGTGAATTGTGCTACTACAAACATTGATGTCACTGTGTCCTTGTAGTATGCTGTTTTTAAGTCTTGTTTCTAAGATCAAGGAGAGGGATAGCTGGGTCAAGTGGTGGTTCCATTCCCAATTTTCCAAGAAATCTCCATACTGCTTTCCATATTGGCTGCACCAATTTGCAGTCCCACCAGCAGTGTATGAGTGTTCCTTTTTCCCCACATCCTCACCAACACTTATTGTTGTTTGTATGCATAATAGCTGCCATTCTGACTGGAGTGAGATGAAATCTTAGAGTGGTTTTAATGTGCATTTCTCTAATGGCTAGCGATGATGAACAATTTTTTCATATATTTATTGATTGATTGTACATCATCTTCTGAGAAGTGACTATTCAGGTCCTTGGCCCATTTATTGATTAGGTTATTTGGTTTTTTTAGTGTTTAACTTTTGGAGTTCTTTATATACCCTAGAGATTAGTGCTCTATCTGATGCGTGAGGGGTAAAGATTTGCTCCCAAGATGTAGGCTCTCTGTTCATCTCACAGATTGCTTGTTTTGCTGAGAAAAACTTTTTAGTTTGGGTCCATCCCATTTATTGATTCTTGATTTTAATTCTTACACCAAAGTGTTATTATCTTAAAAAAAAAAAAAAGGGTTTGGATTGTGGCTCAGCGGTAGAGCACTCACCTAGCACATGCGAGGCCCTGGGTTTGATACTCAGCACTACATAAAAATAAATAAATAAAATAAAGGTAATGTGTCCAACTACAACTAAAAAATGAATATTAAAAAAATGAATAAGTCTAAATAACAAAATAAGTCTAAATAAAAAAATGTAAGTCTAAATAACAGTGATCCAGTCCAGGATAGGATGTAGGTAGATGTGGGGACTGTGTGGTAGGGGAAGAGAATAGCTAACTACAGAGTGTTTTTCTGAGTTCAAGATAGATCTGTTAAGAACACACCCTCACTCTCAAGGCAATTGTCAGTGACTATTTCAAAAGCTGAATAATGTTTATTAAATCAAATCCTCTATATTGAATTCCTAAAGACAGTGTTTTGTAGAATCCAATTGAGTATATTAAAACAATATCTTGCCTTAGAGAGGAGGAAGATAGGGTAATCCATCATATTGGTTCTTTCCTGCCAAAAAACAGATACCATCTAAAATAAAGGCAAGCCTAGGGCTCAGAGAGAGTTCAAGATCCCTAAACTGTTAAGATAATCCATTATTATTACAGGATGACACCAGTCATGAAAAGTTTATTCTTGCAAAACTGTGCTTTGGGAAGCTTTTACCTTTCCCTTGGATTGATATTCTGGCAAGAATCTAGTTATTAAATTCAACACACAACAATATGATGAAAAAATATTGAGTCCTGAGTGACTGTTCAAAGACAATAATTATTTTATTTGTGTATTTGGTTAAGCAACTTTAGCTAAGATCAAAATATCTAATTAAGTGATATGGGTCTTATTATTATATTGAACTATTATCCATGACTGACTAGAACTTTAAATATTCAGCTGAGCATATACATTCAATTCAGCCTTTCAGTGCTGGTGAAATCCATATAACCTATATGTAAAAGGCATGAAAGAATTAAATGCTTTCAGCAACCCCCTCCCAACATGTGCGCACCAATGGTTCTTTTATAAAGAAAAGATCAGAATTCTGGACGACAGCCTTACCACGAGAGCATTATTTGATGAGGGGGACATGGTAAAGAGCTATAACAGAAGCACCCAAGTAAGTTTTTTGAGAATAAACTCAAAGAGATCTTTCCTTTATAAAGCCAAGACATCCGCAGACTTCTCCTCTCTGAAATAAAGAAGGAGACTCACAGGTGCAGTAAGCAGATTTTGAAACTCATGAACCACCTTGCAAAGGCCTTAGCTGAAAGCCCACACATTGGAAGGAGACAAGTGTACAGCATCTCCTGTGAGGAAACCATTCAAAGTTTGTAAATTTCGAACATTTCTGAGTAAAAACTAATAATTTGCTTTACTGAAAATATTGATTCTAATGAAAGTTGTTCTTTCACATTAGATCACATGTGTGTGCCAGAAAGGAGAATCAGCACCCTCTTTTCAGATCCTTTATTTTAGGAATTCTTCCTAGAGTTCCAAACTGGGATAACATTCCTTCCAGATTTGAGTGGGAAACTATTCTTCATCTGAAAACAATCAAATCCCTACAGGGGGCAATGTAAAAGCTTAAGTCAGAATTTATATTACCAAAGGAGCACTTGGGAATGGGTGTTGCAGGGGGCTGATGGTAAGAACAGGCTGTGGTACAGTTCTGACTCTTGCAGTTCTAGGCAGGCATGACTTGAAGTGTTAGCAATTCCAGGAAGGGAAGAGAAAGCTCTTCTGGATGGGCTCACACTGTCCACTGCATAACCCTATTTACATGAGAAATATAATTGGCATTTGGGTTGTTGAGCAATATCTCCATTTGGAGAGGGGCAGATTTGCTAATCATAGGGGTGTTAGGAAATTTTTTCCTTCCATAAATTTTAATTATAGCACTTTCATAATCATCTTTTCACAGATGAGGAAACAAATCACTAAAAGACCATACAGGAAAAATTGGTCTCTGCAAGTGCCCTTTTCTTTTGTCCCTAATAAATTCACTTCCTCAGGCCTCAGATGGACCCTTTTGCCAAGAGGACTGGTCTGTTCAAATCCAGTGACACTTAACCTACTCCACATGGTTCTTCTCCAGGGCCTTAAAGCAATTTTTTCGAATTTCATTCATTCTTCCAGGTTTTACCAGCCCTACATCCCAGTTCTGATCTCTAGCTACTTTCCAAAATGGTTCTTTAAAAGTCTGTACACAAGTATAAATGTATAATAATCAAGCTTTAAATTTTCCTTACCCTTTCTACTTTGTTGCTCCCCCTTTTTTGTAAATTAATCAATAAACTTAATTAAGAACCAGAAGTAGATAGGTAGGTAGATAGATAGGTGAATACTGTTATGGACTAATTGTATTCCTCCCAAATTCAAGACTTATCCTTGCTGTAACAGTATTTGGAGATAGGGCCTTAGAGAGGTAATTAAAATTAAGATCATAAGGATGGGCCCCTAATCTAATAGGTCTGTATCCTATAAAAAGAGGAAGAGGTACCAGAAATGTCTTTTTCTGTGTGTACATAAAGAAGAGATCATATGAGGACACAGCAAGAAGGTGGATATCTATAAGCCAGAAAGAGAAAGGAAGAGAGCCCTCCCCAGACACCAACACTGATATACTTTGATCTTGGACTTCCAGCCTCCAAGACCTGTGAGAAAATGAAAAGTTCTGCTGTTTAGCCATCCAGCCTGTAATATTTTATTGTGGCTTTCCAAGCAGATAAATGCAAATGTTTTCTTGTACATCTGTGTTTTGAGGGTATTTTTTGTCAGTGTGCTAGGGAGTACAAGAAACCACAATATGAACATGGTTCTTCTCCAAGGGGTGTCAATTTTATAAAATTTGAAGGAAGAAAATATGAACATAAAGCATGAGATTTTAAGTTAAAACATGGCTTTCTGGAGAAAGTCCTATCTTCTGCTAGCATCTTTGCTCATTCACACAATTTCTACTTTCTCTGCCATTAGGAGTATTTTGATGGAAAACTTTGTTAAGTGTTGCAGTAGGTGAATCTTAACTAATGAGAACATAAACTAATTTTGGTTATAGTTTCTAATAATCATAAGTAGATTGAAAGAAAAATGTTTTTCTACAGCCATACCTCTATTACAAAGCATGCCATGGATCAAAAGGAAGGCATTGTGGGGACTGTGGTTAACTCAGGGAAACAATATAAATGAAAGCACAACTCTTTTTTGGAAAGCCCTTTTGGAACACCTGTGGTATTTTCTAAGGTACCAGTTGCATTTCCCTTTCTGGTTTCCCTTTGGTCTTGGTGAAACTGTCAAACAAGATTTTCTGTCACCTAGCCAAGAGGCACGAACACATGTGAGTCAGGCTAGGCCGATTCTCTGCTCCCTCTGAGGACAGTAATCTTGAAAAGGAGGGAAGCAGACCCCGAAAAGAGTGGGAGATACTTCATTCTGTAGCAGGAAAGCTCTTGAAGAAGCTATGGGTCTCTCCATTACATCCTTCTGCAAGAAGCCCTGGGGCAGTTCTGATCTGAAATTTCCCCAAAGGCCTATGTGTTAAAGGATTGGTTCCCACCCTGTGGCATTATTAGGAGGTGGTGGAACCTTTAAAAGGTGGGGCCTCGTTGGAGGAAATTAGGTCACTGGGACATGCCAATGGAGGAAATATTGGGACCTTGGCCTCTGTCTCTCTCTCTTTGCTTCCCGGCTGCCTGGAGGTGAACAGGCCTTGTCTACTGTGTGCTTGCATTATGATGTATTTTTCTAACATGGGCCCAAAGCAATAGGCCAAACTACCATGGATGAAAACCTCTGAAGCCATAAGCCAAAATAAAACTTTCCTTCTTATAAGCAGTTTATCTTTGGTATTTTGTCATAGTGACAATGACTAACGCAATGTCCTTGCTTTGCTTTTCAGGTTTTCTTTGGATTTACCTACCCCAAATCCTTCCAGTAAGTTCTTTTATGCTTAAGTCAATCAGAGGTCATTTTTATTGCATATAGCCAAAAAACCTGTAGTACCCAGCTTACAGTGTAGACCTATCATACCAATCATAACTTACTTGATAAAATACTCTATTTGCAGGAAGTTAGCTACGTAAGATTTTATTTAACATTATTATTTGCCTAGGTTTCAGAATAAAACATAAACAAATTACTTTTAAAGTGGAAAACAACCTGTTACTATTTTTTTTCTACTACTTTACTCCCCACCTCAACTTATCTTAACCCTCATTCCCATTTTGTTTTTAAAAAAATGAAAACAAAAACTACTTACAAAAGAGAAGCTTTTATATCTAAAGTCTAGTATATTTCTGCTTAAGAGATTAAATATTGAAAATTGTTTTCTAAGCAGTAAACAAAGCTCATACTTAATCTATTTCATAATCGTAATCATCATCGTCCATGATGAGTTTGATGCTGGAGGACTCTTCCGGTTTTGGTTTCTTTTTGACCTCTTTGCTTTTCTCGGTCAAGTATAAGTGCTGCTCACATTGCTTCATAATCTTCTTGGAAGACATCCAGCTTTCCCCTTGTTGTTCTGCTGGGGCTGCACACCGTCCTCCCTTCACATCTGTGCCCTTGGCCTTCAGTATCTCCCTGGCTCTTAGGAGAGTACAGGTGCAGTTCCACGGATTTCCATCCAGGTACAAGTGCCTGAGGCGAGGCAGACCCTCCAAGGCTTTGAGGTCTAAGGCAGAGATCTTGTTGTTCCTCAGGTTTAGAACCTGAAGCTGCTTGAGATCCTTGAGCTCCCTCTCAGCAATATCCTGGATGGCATTGCCTTTTAGGTCCAGCCTGGCTAAGGTTTTGGGGAGCCTGCAAAGTATGAAGACAGGATGGGAGAGGAGACCACAACCATCATTCCACAACCATCAAGGCATCAGAAACTGAGCATCACCTGCCTCTTCGGTACAATTCTTATCAAGTTAGGACACAAGCTTTATGTTAGAAAGTTAAATATAAGCACCAACTTGCCTGATCCTATAGGTCTTTAACTCTTTTTCATAGGTCTTACTTTTTTTTTAAAACCTAAATTTAATTTATTTATTAAAATAACAATTGTGGAACCATCATAACTGTATCTTGTCAGACACAATGAAAACAAAATTAAAACCTAAATCATCAAGAAAAATTGTATTCTTAGCTTCCTTGCATTTATAATATGTGACTAGAGAGACAGGGCTGGCCCTGTGACTGGCCCCATAGGAACAGGCCCTGGAAGACAATTCAGCATGATGGGAGGTTGTTCCCAAGAAGACCAAGACAGGGTGGAGCACCATGCCTGGAAAGCTACTAGAGCTACCAGGCACCTCAGGTCATAGGTCTTATTTTTTAACCCCCTGATTTTTCTGGTTCCTAATCATAAAGCTCTTTAAGGTTTTGATTTATAAGATGAAAATGATTAAGATGGTAAATTTTATGTTAGGTGTATTTTAACACAACTTTTAAAAATCAACTGAGTGGGGCATGGCGGCACATGCCACTGGCGTGGGAAGCTGAGGCAGGAGGATCACAAGTTCAAAGCCAGCCTCAGTAACAGCAAGGCACTGAGCAACAGAATAGAGCTGGAGATGTGGCTCAGTGGGTGAGGGCCCCTGAGTTCAATTAAAAAAAAAAAATCAAATGAGTCATGTGTCACAAACACAGGAACCACTTGGAAGGACTCCCGCTGCCAAATTTGGGATAATGGGAACATCAAAAGGGACTAGCAACTGCACATGATTATGACACACTAAATTAAGATGCATGAGGGAGTCTATAGCAGTACTTGAGAAAAAAGAGAGAAAAGGGAAAAAAGAAAAAAATTCTATGATATTAAGTAGAAAAATATATAGTCGAATGACCCCAAATATGTGAAAACAGATTATGTTCTTATGTCTAGACATGGTTCTGATTGAGCAATTATAGCAATTATAATTTAAAAAATAAATTAATTTTGGCACACTAAGTTTCCAACCTTGATCAGCTGTTTATTTATAATAATCAGGAGGAAAATTTTTTCTAATACTTTGGATATCAGCTTGACAAATGTCATGCTAATGTCTATTGATAAAAAATCTTTTCAAAATCAGAATGAACTAGAGACTCTTTCTGTTACATTATTTGCATATAGTTTGAACATATAGGTGGACCTTCATGTATATAGTATTCAGAAACTTATGGCAGACCCAGTTATATTATTGCTATATGGAAGAGAGAAAGCAAACAAGTTTAACCATATTCTATGATAGTACTACCTTTGCTTATTATAGTATTATTCTTTTATGAATATCATTCCTAAAAGTGTTCTCAGTTAGTCTAAATTATTGGCAGTTAGCCTAAATTTTGATCTTGGGTTTTCTTTTCTTTTTTAATTAAATCGGTCGTTTTATATTTGTACTCATATCCTGAACTACACAGTACCTCAACACACAAAAGCATTTATGCTTTTTTAGTACAGTCACACAACACTTAATGATAGCGGGATACATCGTATGAAATGTGGCATTAGATGATTTCATTTGTGCAAACATCACAACTACAATATTACTGGATGACATCATCTTATGGGACCATTGTGGTATACACAGTGTATCTTTAATAGAATCATTGTTTTGTGACACATGACTCTATTTAAAGCCTTAATTATTTAAAATGTCATCTTCTTAGGTGGGATAAAATTTACCTAACAAGGTAGATTAATTTACCAGGGAAAAATATTTTATACTTAGTGGTTTGAGCATTAAATTCAGTATTAAAGTTAATCTTCAAGAAAATACAACTTTACTCATATACCAATTTATAAAAGGTGAGTCTCCACAAAAGTATATGGGAAAATCTCTTATTCATAGTTTTATTTTGTTACTTCCCTAAGGAAAGATGAACTATTCATAGACTTTAGTTGCAACAGTGACTAAGACTCTACTAACATTGCAGAGGACAACAGGGCCTAATTGGGGAAAAATGGTGTAATAAACCAGAGTCAAAAATACCTACTTATTAAGACTTGCATTCTAACTTGGGTCATTTTATTTACCAGTATGTGGCTTTAGGTAAGTTATTTATGTTCTCGAAGCTTCTGGTTTTCCACCCTAACAGATGAAAGTGCTCAGTACACAGAAGTCACATACAAATGTTAGCTAATAAAAATTAACAAGCCATATTTTCTTTTAAATAAATACGATTATTCAGTTCTGGCTGTTTGCAGAAATTGTACATGTTTTTAGGCATCTCCCTTTCTTTCTTTCCTTCCGTCTTTCTTCCCTTTTTCCCTCTTTCATGTTTCTAGTGAAGTTACAGCCAAAATGACATCATAAGAAAAAATACTAATTATCCTGGTTTTATAAATGTTTGACAGTTACTTTTTGCTTCAATATAATTTGTCTATGTAAATCTGATTCATATTAAAAGATTGATGTGATTTGAAGGTAAACGTGCCTCTAGAAATACCATCATATATTCTTTGGGTTTTGCCAGTAGATGGTGCTTATGTGTAAATAAGATTAAATGCTAACTGCCTTATGTTGTGAAAAGCTATTCTAAATTTGAATTAACTGAAGGGAGAATAAAAAAGACATGATGTTACTTCTCCTTGTTCACTAAGATGCAGATTGGTGAGAGGTGAAGCAGCAAAAAGTGAAGCCTGTATCTTGGGTATTCTAAGTAGTATAGTATTGTTGACAGTAGAGTAAATCACAAAGGTGGGATCATGAGTTGGCTAAATCTCCCTGGGTCTGGAGTTAAATGACTGTGTTTAAATCCATTTATTAAGGATGTGCATGGAGAGCAAGCTGTGCCTTGCTCTTAGTTACTCCATTTTACAAAGCAGTACTTTGCTATTAGTTATTCCATCTTGAGTACAAATGCTGATGCAAAATCCACTAATCCCTGTTTGTACAAGTAAACAGCCACCATCAGAATAGCACAATCATAAGACAAAAACTAATAAATAAGTGAATTGTGCTCATAAAAAAAAAAAAAAAGACAACCTGTGAACCTGTCAAATTAAATCAGAGGCATATGGAACCATGAGTATATCAAACCCAGGTCAAGGAAACCACACACAAATAATGCAAAACCCTCATCTAAAACACATGAAAGGGTCTGGGATTGTAGCTCAGTGGTAGAGTGCTTGCCTTGCACTCGTGAGGCCCTGGGTTCAATCCTCAGCACCACATAAAAATAAATAAATAAAAATAAAGATATTGTATCCACCTACAACAACAACAACAAAAAAAAAAACAAAAAAACAAACAAACAACAACAACAAAAAAAAACACATGAAAGGAGAGAGAACTAAGATGGTGATATGGTGGCACAGACTGACTGGTCATCAGACCATCTGGTGAACACTTTATGACGCTGGCAGACAACACAAACTACTGACTTTATCCTGAGACTTCAGCTTGGCTCCATCTCCCTACTTGCATAACCTCTTTCCAAATTGCCTTCCATCCAGACACTGGCCTAGAATAAGTTCTGTGAGTCTTGTCAGCTCTGCATCCTGAAAGAATTCTTTGGTTCCTAATTTTATCTGACTACCTGCAGTGACTCTTTGCATTTGAATCTACTGTCTTTGCTTTCAGTGTGGCTTTTAAAATCCTGTAGCTGTCTTAACCCTTTCTTAGCCCTTCCATAAGCTATTTATCATTATGTAAAGTATTGTAATTTGTGACTTGAGTGTTAGAGATGATAAAATTAAGATTGGAATAAAGAACCTATTGATTGCCAGCTCTTGGGACTAAGTGACCCATGAGTATTCAGTGAATTACAACCAGTGGAAGTGATGTAGCTTGTGAATTTATTGTTATTCAATAAATTCTGACATTGTAGAAAGACAAAAATGTATCCTGTGTTAATGGCATGGCTCTCTTATGATAATGAATTTCAACAGGTTTCTTATTACCTCTAAGTCTTAGTGTCCTAATCTGTAAAATAATAGGTCAAACAATGAACTTACTTTTATAGGATTGTTGTATAGAGTACAAAGAATAGCAAATGTATTTATAGCAACTTCATTGCTGATTTTAGCAAGCATGTAATAAATGCTAGATATCATTTACTATTATTGAGGTGAATATAAACACAAAATTTATTTATGTTTTTTGAGTATGTGTGCACTCCAAATCATGTACTATTACGTTCTAGATGAATTGTAGAATGGAGGATGATAAGAAAAAGAAGGAGCTCATGAAAATCCTATTGTAATAGGAGCAGGTTACTATGTATAGACAACTGAATTTTATAGTACAGATTTTACGTATGAATAAGAAGCATGAAAATAAATAGAAAAGGTGTGCTGTTTAAAGGTCATAAATAAAAATGTTTAAACTCAAATATAGGGAATTAATATTGTTATGTTTTTGTTCTTTATCAGAGGAAAACCACAGAGAACCTTTTCTGGATAATTCTCACTTTCTAGTATAAAGAAAAGTCATGGAGTGGGGGTGATAATGCTGGGACGTGCTTAAAAATCACAGGAATTCTGTTATCTTACGTGGCCAAGTTCCTTGATGGAACATACAGTTGTGTTGCTTAAATTAAACTTCATGAAAATCCCACTCTCACCTCCCAAGCTCCATCGTTGCTGAGTGGTTCTCAATCCCAGCTGCAAATTAAATTTATTTGAGGAGCTTTTCAAAAATACCGATGCCTGGGTCCCAACCCTGGAGCAGCTGACTTAACTGGTTTGAACTAAGGCCTGGTTATATATGAGTATACTTTTTTATGCTTTTCTAGATAATTATATTGTGAAGTCAGATTTGAGAACTATGGCTAGTTGACGTTTGCAATTTTATTATATACTCCACTGAATAAAAGCATTATGTTTTCTCCAGTCCCTTATAAACACACAAATACTCTCATAGGAGTATATAATTAAGATATTTTTACTCATTAAATTTAGCAGGATTAGTTAACTAAATCCTTTCTAAAAGTCACTGAGTAGAAAAGTCCATTGACTATACCATTTTGCCCATGGCTGTCACAGCCTGCTGTCATATCTTTATGTGACATAGTTACCTCTTATCCTGATTTATGGATTTTTATTTTTATATACATTTTTTTCTTAAAGTAGGACCATTCAGTAATATAAAATAAGGCTACTAAATAAATTATTTAAATAGCAAGTATTAGGCTTGTTCTTGCTTTAGAGGCTAGTGTTGGCTGTTCTTCTATTTAAGACACTTTTCTCCAAAAATACTTCATGGCTAAATCCCTCACCTCTTCCAAGTCTTTGCTGAAATCTTACCTTTTCATAAGGATTACTGTGCTTACCCTAATTAAAATGGCAACCAGCCACTCCACCTTCTACTCGGCAGACCTGGTATATTTGTGTCTTTTTTGTTGTTATAACTATAATATCAACATGGTCTAAATGTTATATACTTTACTTATATATTACTTTTATTGTCAGTCTTCCTCTGTTAGAATTTAAACTGTACAGAATTGCAAATTTTATCTCTTTTATTACATTTGTGTTCCAAGTACCTGGTACTTGACATGTGGTAAGTTTTCAAAACAGGAAAAGAGAAGGATGAGGAAGGGGAGAGGGAAAGGGAGGGAGGAGAAAGGAAAGAATAGAGAAAAAAAAGAGCTAACGAGATAGCCAAAAACAGAAAGTAAGACCATCACAGATGGACTCCCTCACTCATACAGACACATGAGGAAATAAGCAGAGCCAGCTTAAGCCCTTTAAAGGTCAGAGCACTGAGAATATGATGCTCCTCAATAAATTATTCAAAACAAATACAGAATTACACTGTAAAGTTTTGATTTTTCTCCATAACTACTACATAAATGATTTTAAAAATATAAATTTTAATGTCTATGCCCCCTCAATTTTTCCTGGTATCCTTGCTAGTAGCCACTCATGCATGTTCTGCCTGCCTGTTGGTTATCTATACCACATACTTAGAAGTCTTGATGATTTTTACAATATCATCACATTATGTTTCTATAGATATCGACAGTTGGAATCTTGTCCTACATAGGAGATAAATTAAGTTAGTATTGGATTCAGTTTGAAGGCTGGAGATTCTAAACCTCCGCTTAAAATTTCTATCCCTAAGCCTTTGTTATGTTTGCTGACTCATTCTGTTGTTTGTACAATATGCTGCTATGTCCCAATCTTTGGAAAATGCTCATAGTAGTTACAATAAATGATAGCACTCACTTACCTTAAAGGTATAGACAACAGCAGGTTCTGCTCCAGGGCCAGGTTGGACAGCTGAGAACACTTCTGAAGGGCCCCAGCTTCAAATAAGCTGACAACGTTATTGTCCAGAAACAGATGTTTCAAGTCTGGAAGGTCCTGAAAGTCTTGTGCTGTAACCTTCTGGATCAGATTGTTGCTACAGTCAAGCTTCTGTAGCCTTACTGGTAGTCGGAAGGGCAGTGTTTGAAGTTGGTTTTGGGATATCTCAAGAGTAGTTAAATTGGCAAGGATCTGTGCCCCATCAATGGAAGAGAGGAGGTTCTCTGACAGGTAAAGATGGGAAAGGCTCTCCAAGTGTTTCATATCTTGAAACCTAACCACTTTGAGCTGGTTTCTCTCCATCTTTAAAGATAGCAAGGATTTGGGTAAATTAATAGGAATTTTAGTTAGAAAATTACCACTGAAACTGAGAAACTGCAAAGACTGCAGAGAAGTAAAGAAGCCACCTGATATAAGATGTAGCTTATTATTCTCCATGCTCATGTGTTTCAGATGGGGAAGAATGAAGGGTCCAGTTACAGACTCTATATTGTTATCATCCACCATCAAACTTTGCAAACTGACAAGGGAGGAGAGCACGCTGGGAGACAGGGAGGAGATCAGGTTATTTTTAAGTTCAAGGACTTTCAATTTCTTCAGTCCTTCAAAATCTGATCCATGTAGGACATATATTGAGTTATCATTTAGTTTTAACACTTCGAGACTGGCTGGGAGAGCACGGGGGACTCGTCTTAACTTATTTTTCCAGAGTTCTAAGGTCTTCAAGGTATTCAGAATTTTGAAGGTGTCATTTTCTACAGACTCTGTTCCACTGGCCAGAAGAATAAAATCTTCCAGAGCCAACATTCTGGTGAAGTTAGATTGCTACAAAAGATATGGGGCAAGGAAGGGGAGAAAACAAGATTGTAGTGAAAAAATTCCTTATAAATTATTGTTATGATGCTAATGATACTCCAGATTTCCTTTCAGGTTCTATTTAAAATGACCTCTTGGAAAAGGGCTGATACTTAGATCCTGACTACTTTTATTTATGATTTCTAACATCCATTTAAGATATTAAAAATTTTTGTTTCACACACTTTAGACATATAATATTGGCCAATTCTTACTGTGTATTCTCTGAACCCACAAATTTGCTTCTAGGCAGAGGTATTTACAAATTGCACAATTATCTATTGTGCACTAGAGTGTTCTTTTGTTGCATTATCTTATCATAGCCAGAAATCGAACAATCTATAAGTCTTTCACCAAACTATTAACAGTTTGTAATTCTTTGTAAGACTACAAGAATATTTGAGTTGCTTGGACTTTTGAAATTATGACATTTTAAAAATGTTTTCCCTTTAAAAAAAATAAAAGTAAAACTTTCAAATGTTCTAGATTCCACTTTCAGTAAGATACACTTACCTGAGAAACATTTTCAGCTATATTATAATTTGAAAAATGAGCTTACCTGTTTCCTATCCACGGTTTGCACTTTGCCAATTAAAAATGAATCTTCCACCATCTCTAGAAAGCTTCATTCATCCAAATATTCCAGAACTAATGCTATTCTTCTCCAAGAATTTACATAATTACTAATTCTGATATATTCCCTCATGTTTTGCAAGTTCCTCCATCTGTCCACGTCTGCCAACCTCCTAACTTAACATCTATCTTTTTTCTTCAATGATACAATCATTTGTATTTGGTTGTAAGAGTATGGTTGTATTTAAACAGAAAGAATTGCTAAAAGTTTTCTTCAGGTTGCTAAATATTTACAAAATTTTCAATCTTCTGTAGAATTTGATTTAGTTGAAAATTTCAGTGTACAATTTTATGAATTTTACTATCGATAGTCTCTAAATATTTGATATAACTATGCAGTTGAGCCCTTTTATAATACCAATGTATGACCTTCAAAGTGAGTTCATTTTGTATCACATTTATTATAGGTATCTATATTGTGGAAAGACATATGATGTGTATTATGGTACATAAGCATCTTCTAGTATATTATTCTTTTAGAAAAATCCCAAAAATGGATGGGATTAACATTTCCATTAATGGAAGTTTTTACTCTTAATTTTTTGGCAGCTGCCTTGCATTATATATGCTGCCAATATTTGACATTCTCTTAAGAATTAATCAGTTGTATTAATTTGTCTATTCCCCAAATGCTTGCAATTTTATTCTTGCATTTGTTGAGTATGTACAATGCCAAGTGCTTCTGTTTTTGTTTGCAGGCCAGGCCAACTCTCTACCACTGAGCTATATTCCTAAGCCCTCAAGTGCTTTTTTATATGTTATCATCAATCTTCTGATAATGTTGCAAGTTTGCTCTCCTCAACACTAGCTTCCTGATAAGGGTATTAGGAAATGAAAGAGTCAAGAACTGAATAAGGTCTATGTGACTCTAAAGGTTTTTCATTCTTGGTGTCACCATTTCATTTTCTATTGCATTTGACCTAAAATTAATGTTTTTTTTTTAAAAAGACTCAAGATCTGAACACAAATCACAAAGTTTTCAAAAAGCAAATATTTTATCAACTAATAAGTCTAAGTCTACCATTTCAGCAGTAGATTTCAGGCCACAAAAAGTTAAATGATCTGCTTAAAATTCAAGAGATCTTTAATCTGGGTTCCATTCTGAAATGTTCCATTCTGTCACGTGAATTCAGAAGTAGCTGTAGTCATGGATCTTTACTTCTTGGACTGCTGAAATCCCAAAAGAAGAACCTGGTGTTACTAATACTTCCACTTGTATCCAAATGACAGCAAACTCTGAAAGATTGCTGACTATGTGGTAAGTCTGAGAGATGACAGGAATCTGGACAGGCAATTTATTTTGGAACTAAAGTGTGACGTCAAAATTTCTGTTTGTTTGCCTTTCTATTTATGATGTTTAGAAACTAAGGGGAATCAAAACTAGACTTCATATTTTTAACCTGAATCTAGTAGCTAGCTTTTTCCCTTTAAGTAAAGAAAACATGTTCATTTTCTTTTTTGTCAGATTCAATAAATATTAGTTTTAATTATTATTATTAAAATGGCTACCATTTTCTAAGCATTTACAAAGTTTAATCTTTATAAAGCCCTATATATACACGTAGCATTATTATTGCTTTTTCAGAGAAACTAAGGCTTAAGAAAGTGAAATCACCCATCCAAATACATCCTGCTAGCAAGAATATAAAGTCTTGTGTCACAAACAGCGAGGAAGATACCCACTGATTTTCAACTTTCCTATGGGGTTTGCAGAGCTATTAATGGGTGGAAGAATCTGCCAGACCTAATGTTTTTAATTTCCATGGCCTCAGCAATGCTGTATTCACCAGATGTGAAAAGAGAAGCTTTTGCCCTAGAGCTAACCTTGGAGCTGCTGACAGCTTATTCAATGTTGCTTTAAAAAACAAGGCAAGTAATGTGAAGTAGAGCACAAGGTTGCTCCTGCTGGCTTTCCCACAAAAGGCTTTGTTTCTAGTTTCAATTCAGTGCAGGCCCTACTCTAAGCAGTAGAGGGCCACACACCCTTCTTGGTATCCTTATAGATCCAATGTGCCACATACCCACAGAGACCTGGCCTCAGACCTGTGTAAACCAAGCCAGTGAAGAGTTTGTAAAATAAAGTTGGAATTGAACGTTTGTTCTGTAAAAACCATCTTAAAATCCTGGAAAAATATGGGAAGAAAATAAAAATAATTCATAATCCCACTACTTGTTATAAACTGTTTATGTGTGTTTTACCAAGGAGAAATTAGATGCAGTTCCTCCTCTTTCATAAAAGATGTAAATAGAATCATTTTAATTGTCTGACAATACTGTCTGCAAGTGCAAACTACATTTGCATTTGTCCTCTGCCTTTGAAGAGAAAATGTCCTTTGCCTTGTGTGAATGGTAATAATGAGGTAAATTTAGTTATGTTTTGCATGTGTGGACACAAAGAACTGAGCTAAGCCTGCATGC
The DNA here is from genome assembly GCF_045843805.1 of Urocitellus parryii. NCBI lineage: Eukaryota > Metazoa > Chordata > Mammalia > Rodentia > Sciuridae > Urocitellus > Urocitellus parryii. Next base: position 45,248,173 of record NC_135538.1, read on the forward strand.
CTCAAAATAGGAGTGGCTTGGGTAGACTGAAATATGAATATTCATAGCAACATCACTCATAATAGCAAAAAAGAAGAAACAATTCAAGTGTCCAGTAGCTGATGAATGAATAAATGACATTTAGTATATACATATAATGGAATCCAGTAAGCCTTAAAGTGGAAGGAAAGGCTGATAAGTGCTACAACATGGATGAACCCTGAGGACATGCTAAGTAAAAGAAGTGAGTCACAAAAGATCACAAACTTAGAGGAAAAGACTGAATTCAGTTTGGGACATGTGGTTTTGAGATCCTTCTCATATATCTAAGAAGTCCAGTGGGCATCTGGATAAATCCGAAACATGGGAAGTCTGCATTAGAAATTCAATTATGGGAGCCATTGTCACTTGGATACAATGAGGTCACCTAAGCAGAGGTGATGTAAGAAGAAAAAGAATGGCTGAGGATTGAGATTCCTTGAAGATACTCCAAAAAAGGGAGGAGAATTAGAGGAAAGGAAACCTACAAAATAGTAGAAAAGACATATAAGAAAGGAATAAAAGTGTGGTATCACAGAAGGCAAAAAAGTAAGAATTTCTGGAAAATAGAAGTGAGCAATCATGCTTTAGAATAGTTTAACTATGTGGAATAGATAGAAACCAGACATGAGTGAATTTATAAATAATAAGTAAATTAGAGTGAAAATAAGAATAAATAAGACTGAGGCCTTGCTGGATAGGTGTTGAGATAACTAATTGTGAAATGCAGAGAGGAAAATAGTAGGGAAAGAAGCGAGAAAAGAAATACACTGATTATCTGGGAGAGCAAGTGTAAGGGTAAGAAGTCTTTACAAGGTACAATGATAATTGACAGCTTAAAGACAAGGAGATAATGACCAAATTCAAGATCTTCTCGGTAGAGAAGTATGATACATGATTATGATATGACTAAGTGATAAAATCAGGATGGCTGAAATAAAGTTGAAATACAGGTAGATACTTGTTTTTATGATTTCAAGGAAGTGTGAGACTGGGACATTGGACCAGCCATGCACATGGACATTAAAGTTGCTGGGACTGTAGCTCAGTGGTAGAGGGCTTGCTTCACATGAGGGAGGCCCTGAGTTCGATCCTCAGAACCACAAAAAAAATAAGTAAATAAATAAATAAAAATAAAGGGGGGAAAGTAAAAAGACTGTATCTAACTTGAAAAAAAAAAAGGTGACCAAGAAGATGCAGGACTTAGGATGGGGGGGCGGGGGAAGCGGGGGACTACCAGCTACACGAAAGGGACCAGAGGCACAGTATAAAACAAAAGAACAAGAAAGACTATTATCGCCCAATGGCATGCACCTCAAAGAAGTGGGAATTTTGCAGATAACTGTGTAAATAAAATCTCTCCTTTCCTGAGGGCAGAAACCATGAATTTTTAATATTTTATATTCAGCCTCAAACACAGCATTAGTCCCAAACATAGTTGATTTATAGGAATGTCATATAAGTATTTTAAAATGTGATATATATTTATTAATATAAACATAATTATATCTAATTTTTATTAATCTTGAAGATTCAAATTTTAAGGCACTTTTTCCCTGTAAATAAAGGCACTTAATTCTGTAAGTTCAAACCAAATAAACAGGATATACATTGTATTCACCAAAAACAAGAAAAATATGGTCATTTAAAACCCGAGCATTTTCAAAAGAGAAGTTTCATTGCTCAAGGCTTTTTACTTCCTTAACAAAATAATTCTGTCTTTCATTAGTCTTTCTGATGTGAACTGTCCTTCCAAGAGACAAGTAGGGTAAAGTCAGAGGAGTAGCAATGCCATGGTTTAAGGAAACTAAGTCAATGACAATCTGATTTTGATGAGAGGTATTATTTCATCTTATGGGCTACAAAGTGGCAGAGTAGAATCATTATTAGGCTTAGTTAGCTCAAGTAGAAATGTGTAACCACTTAACCAGGTGTCTTGCTTAAATGCTTAGACCTTAAAGGGTCAGACTCATTCTGGCTTTATGTACTATTGTACTGGAAACTAGGCAACAATGCCTATTGAGCCTGGACATAAATACCACGGCACTTATATAAAATTCTGATACCTACATGAAAATTTTTTAACCAAATGCAGAATGGGATTGTCTCTATTTGATGGGAAGATATATCCACCTGCCACCTCTCTGTACCTGGTTAATTAAGAGGTATTTTCTTAGGATGGTTCTGTGAGGGAGAAGCAGCAAAGAGGAAAGGGAAACTCAAGAGAGTCACAGAATTTTCTATCTAGGAGAGGCCTGAAATCACTTACTTAATTCAGCCTTTTCACTTTATAAAGGTAAGAAGCGAGGCCCAAAGATTTTCTAATTACTGAGAAAGCTAGGATGAGAACCCTAGTCTGTTGATGCCTTTCAAAAAAAGCAAAGATCAAACATAAAAGTTCCTTCATGTTGTAAAAGTTAGAAAAATCTATAGCACTCTTTACAGTGTCCTCTGGATAGGTGAGCATAAAAGTAAAAGTCATAATTAAAAGAACATAGAATGAGATATGCAGATAACTTGACACAACAAAAATATATTTCCTCTGTATTAGTTTCCACAAAGACACTGATACTTGACTGGTATGTGCGTTTATGTGAATTTTTCTGATATACTGAGTTCATCCTGATAGCCTTATGATGCTCTGTCATCTGCCATGCATAGCATAAAATAAAATGTTTTACCTTGGAAGGACTTATTCTTAACCCTAGGGATATAAAGTGACAATATGCTCTTTTTGTTAAGAAATAGGCCCTTCTTTTCTTTTACTTTGCAATAACATAGTTTAATTTTTTTCAAAAATTGAAATAAAATATTACTAATTGCAGATTCTGTTTTTTTCCCTATGTTTTTTTTTTCTAAAAAGAAATACCCAGAGGCATATGCCATCTCAGTAATATACAACAGACAAGAAGCTAGTACAACTGCCCTAACTTGGTAACTAGGGCTTCTAAATTATGATATTTAAATCAAATTTAACAACTCCACACTCACCCAACACACTGTCTCACAAAATAAAACTTCAGCAACTTGAGTGTAGAATGACATAGTTACCTGGAGGTGCTGGATTTTGCTATGGCTGATGTAGAGTCTCTTGGTGGTGGAAGGAATACCTGATGGCACCTCCATCACTCTGTAGCATTGCACCGACTGCTCAGAATCACAGCTGCATCTTCCTGGACAGTTAGGACTGAAACCGTCACTAAGAGAGAACAAAACAAGAAGAGCAGAAAGCAGATGCATCTTCCAAGTCAGGGGCTCTCAGGTAGCAGGTGGGAGTTTAGGTGATGTCTCACTCTTTATACCCTGAAATCTGATCATAGAATCTTATGAATGTGTACTCTGTCAATGTAAGAAGACAGGAAAGAAAAAAATTCTCAAATTGTCCGGGTTAAAATGTTAGCAACCATTACAAAGAGGAAGGGGCTTAAACATTGATAAGCTGCCTTAATATTTGTAGGTGAGCAAAACCCTGTGTTATTTATGGCTTGGAAGGCTAATCTGCAAACACCTCTATTATCTGTAGTTTCCTTGTTTTGTTAAAAGTGACACTAGGGGATTAGTGGGAGAAGACAAAGAGCTATTTTATAGTGGGCCATAAAACCTTTGAATTTTCTGTGACCCTATATTAAAACCATTTTTGTAGGAGTGAAACTGGCAGGTGTTTTCTTCTCACATTAACTAGGAAGGGAAAATAGGCAGGTTTTACATTTGTTATTGTTGTTTCAGTAACATTTTATTGCTAGACGAATCAGTGGGGTACAATGGAGAACTATTTAGGGACACAGATAATTTATTTCATTCATCTATCATTTAAGCCAACCAAACATGATATTTTAGAAATACCTTTGTCATTCAAAAATATTGTTGACCATGTTAAGAACAAAACATCAAAATAGTTCTACTAGCTTTATTTGTAATAATGGTAGAATGGGTCTCTAGTTTCTTCAAAGTAATTTGTCAGTCCTGAAACCTCAGCTTACTGCAGAGGGGAAAGTTCACTTGGTTGGGCACTTCTTTGTTGTGGCTTTTTGTCTTCCTCCCAGTATACCTGCTGAGACTTTTGGAAAGCATTTTAATAGTTGCTTTAAAAAAATTGTTTTTTAAAAAAAGCATTTTAAGCAAAAGATTATGTAAAGAACCCCTTAAACAAAAGAACTAAATGTCTTCCTGTTAATGAGCCTCAGCTGGTTGTTCCAAAGAAACAAAGTGCTTTTTAGCATTGAAAAACTTCTTTAGTCTTCTATTCAACCACTACTACAATTGTCATTTAAAGCCAAAGTTTCTTTGATGTGATAATCAATTCATTTCATTTCTAAAGTAAAGTTTTATGTGTTTTTTCCCCCAAAACTTGTCTACTCCCTCTTTCTGATGCTTTTTCCTTTAACTATCAAAGAAATGGAGTGGTAATGATGTTTCTTTTCTGTCAATAGTCTGACTTTCTACAATCTTGTTTTAAATTACTCTTTATCGCATAATTCTTTTAATTTTTAGAATTTTCAAGTATCAAATAATGCTTAATAAAAGAAAATTTGGAAAAAATGGCAAGGAAGAAAAAATAATACCTTTACTCTTGTCCAAAGGCAAACATTCTATTTGTATTTCTTTTCTATGCCAGTCTCTGAATATGTTTTTGTGTGTTGCTAAAAAGGCATATTCACAAGTTACATGAAATAAAGTGCCTGTAAAATCTTATCCTCTCATCTGCTGTCAATGACAACAAGTTTTTGTTATGTAGCATAGCAGTGAGTTCTATTTTCTATTCTTTGTTGGTGACAATTGGATTCTCTTTGAGCCTTATACTGTATAATTTTTTCTTATTTTTATGGTAATTCTGTTAGCTTTATTATAATTTTGGCATTATTTCTAATATTAAACTATGAATAGCTTTATCTAATCAGATTGTGGACACTCATTTATAATATTTTTCGTGTTATTTTTATAGTCTTCATAAACTTGAATGTCTAAATAATTCTCCATCAAGACAATTGTCCAGGGGCTGGGATTGTGGCTCAGTGGTAGAGTGATTGCCTAGCCTGTGTGTGGCACTGGGTTCTATTCTCAGCACCGCATATAAATAAATAAAAGAAAGTTCATTGACAACTAAAAAAAATTTTTTAAAAGACTATTTTAATTTTTAATTTAATTTTAACTGTTAGATTTTTAGGTTGTTTCCCAATTTTGCTATTGAAAATGTAAATAACATTGATCAAACAAATTTTGGGAATTCTCTGATGGATAAAAGAACTGTCTGTTTCCCAGATTGCACCTCTTTATTTAGGTTGAGAATTCAGCCTTTTTTTTTTTTTCAGGAAGAAGGAAAAGTTTTATTGACACTATAAACTGCAGAGAAAATATAGTATAGACGTGCAGCCTGAGTTCTTGAAGGACTTGCATATTTTGTTGTATCTGCTCTAAAGTTGACAGGCTCCTTTGCCTGTTTACTGTACTAGGAAGTAAGCTATAGAAGCTGCCACTATTGCTCAGCTTCTAGCTTACTTTCTGCTGATTTTTGGAGTTTCACATGCTGATTAAGGGCCAAGGGTATAAAGTTCAGGCTTCTAGCTCTTGAGCTTAAAAGCATAAAGCATGCAATTCATTCCTCTAAGAGTTTTAACAAAACCTAATCTGATCCATTTTTATTTGGTTTCTTTGGGTAAGAAGGCAAATAAAAGAACATGGATGTCTTTCTCAAGCATGGAAATTCAGTGAATCAACCAGCAACTCTGTTCAAAATTAGCCCAGAATCTAAGTTTAATCTTTCAATACAAGAAAGATAGCACTTTCAAGCAGTATGCTTTGAATTTGAATTTGAACTGGATTCTCAGTTCAGATTCTTAAACCAAGGTTTTCTTGGACTTTATTCTCCCACTTTCCCTAGAAACAGTTTTGATTGTCATAAAAAACGTAAGTGAAGGGGAGTCATTCTGTTGTTCTCCAGGGGTGCTGAAACACCCTTAAATGCATAGGATAGCCCCCCTAACAAATATTTTTGAAATAGTGCCATTGTTAAGAAACTGAGATGAGCACAATGCATATACCTCTACGAAATAGATATTGACTTTTCCTTGTTTATTAAAAGCAAAAGAAGGCAAGAAATAATTGGCCTAAAACTTGAAGCTACCTAATATCTCATGTGTAGTAGTATTTTGGGAGCTATTAGTGAAAGTATATTATACTAGAATTTTAAAAAATCTGCAGAAATCTCAAATTTTTAAGGGATATTCCTGTTGTTCTTACAAGGAAGATTTAACTTTTTTTTCTGGATGTTGATGAATTTTTATTAGTTTCATAGAATGTTAGCACTGACAGGAACCTTAGAGACCATCCAAATCAATACCTTCTTTCCTACTGTCAATAGGAAATTTGATTCCAGGAAGGAAAGTGACTAATTCAAATTCTTCCTGACCTGAGACTAGAATCACCAGCTCATGATTCTGACAATAAAACGGATCAGTGAAAAGCTAAACAGAAGGCTTTAAAAAATTAAATCCTCCCTCAGATAAAAGAAAAAATAGTGAATAAAGTACAGATGATTCTTCTTAAAGGTATTTGCTTATTCTGGAACATGTTGCATGAAAAGTGTAAGTTTAAAGTAAAACAGAAAAATAAATGCTTCTACTACTTAAACCCACTAAGCTTCATTTCTATCTCTTATCAAACACAGATAAAAACAAGGGAAATAATTTCCATTTTACAGAAAGGAAAAGATGAAATGGTCCAAGGCTTGTCAAATCCATGGGCAAAAAGAAGAAACTATAGTTGTATCAATTTGGCTTATTGATTGCAAGAAAAACAAATTTTGGTCAATTAAGCATAAAAGGAAATACTGGGTGAAAACTGTGTAGTACATGGGATTGTGGGAAATTCTGGGAACCAGATTTGGTAATGGGCAAGAATAAAAGTAAGTCTACATAGCTGAATCACAAGCAAAATTGCACCTCAGTTAAGTGAGGATACCATTGCTACTGCTAGGACAGAACATTGGTCACCCAGTCTCTACCATAACCAGAAATTGAAAACCCTCATTAGTAGAACTGATTAAATTGGATGTCTCTATCTCCACTTTCCTCTCTACTCCCTATCAAGGATAATTCTCCTGATCCCTACTTCATTAACTCCATGTTAAAACTTCAGGTAGATGATTCTAGTTAGCTGAGCCTTGGTCCAGCTGTCACAGAGCTGGGAAAGGGATTTACATTTCCTGTTCATTATGGAAGGGCTCTATCTCCTACCAAGGAGATACACAAGGTAGGAAATTCCCTACACAGAGGAAGGGAGTTCAAATATAGACAGTCCCCATATGTAGTGACAAATTTTCATTAGACAAGTCTTTTTGCCTTCATTCACTCTGCTCGCCAAGGCCACAAAAACCAAACAAATTTTTAGTAAGTTACAACCAACTAGAGACAAAACAAATATATTTCCAACAACTGTTGTGGCATGACTTTTTGTGTAACTGTTTCACTATAATTTTTCTAACTTGCTAATTTAGAAGACTATACAAATTCTAACCAGATAATTTATTCTTATATATTTTTTTTATAAAAGTGCAAAGAAAAGATAATTAATGTTGAGAGGGCTTAGAATTAACCTGTTTGGGAGGTCTTTGTAGGACTAATCTATAAAAACCATAATTGACAAAGGCTAGTGGGGGGTGTATGTGTTTGATCTGTAAAGTCTGACAATCTGAGAAATAAACAAAGACTTGGCAGTAGGTGAAAGAAGAAGAATCAATAAGTAGTAAACTTTAATATCGTTGTTGATAAAAGGTGTTTCTCAATAATGCTGAATCAAACCTGGAGCTGTGGGAAAGGATAAATGTGAATGTAGATCAAGCAACAGTGGAAAAGCATTTAGAGTCTATCTTTAATCTTGTAAAGTAATACAACTGTAGTAACAGGGATTAAAATAGTTTTGTTTTTAGGTTTGACTATACCATACAAAATGTAGTATCTGTTTTAACTATGAAATAGGTAAAATAATTTTTGATATCTAAATTATATTTGACTTGTTAGTCAAATAAGCCAGATCATTGTTAAAGTAAGCCATCTTTTTTTGGTTGAGAAAAATATTCCTTGAATTTTAGAAATTGATGAGTATTTTATAGATATCCCTAACCCCCAAGACAATATCAAAGTCTACATTGCTATGTTCTCTAGCATGTATCTAAAGTATGTCTTAAAAAGCGACTGTAGAATTTCCTACATATATTGCTGGAAAATCTCATTACTGAAGTTATTCCACAGTTATAACATTCCTGCTACATTCCAGATCCTGTGTTAGCACCTAAGGTTCCAAGATAAGCAAGATACAGATAAGTAAGGGGCTTGTAGTTTATGGGGCTCCAAAAGAATATGACAATTGCTACAGCAGATATTTGCAAAAAACTAAATAGTGATGTAGTCCATAGCTTCACATGAGAAGTAAGAAGGTATCTAAGCTACTCTTAAATCATTCCACGAAAATTCTCAAGTTTTATAAACCAGGGAACAAACAATTATCCCATTATATTAAAAATAACAAGGAGAATGAGGATAATAAATCACTTTAGAACACTCAAATTTACTTCTTTAGCATGATTATTTCAAATTGTTTGCAAACATAAATAATAAATTTAATAAATATAAATAATACATATAAGCATAATATTCCAAGATTGTCCCACATTGTTCAAGTAAAGTGGCAGTGGATTTTCTTGACTATAGTCATTCATCATACATCTTTTTATAACCACCAATAACACTTAATAACTGCTTTTCCTTTGTCTTTTAGAGTTACTGGAAATTAATTGAAACAAGTGAAGCTTAGCAAAGAACCTGGAACATAGAAGAGGTGAATAAATTGATAGTCTCCCTCTCCTGTCCAAGGTGGGTATATGTTGTTTATGGTGTCTTTGAAGTTAATGGTGCTCTACAAGTATCTTTATATTTCACAACTAATGACCAACACCCATCAAAGAAACTTTAAGTATCTTCTCTATTTCCTCATTTTCCTCAGTCTCCTACCCTATTTGTTCCTTTTAAAAATTTTTCCTGGTGCCAGGGATTGAACTCAAAGGTGCTTAACCACCGAGCCACAACCTAGCCCTTTTTATTTTTTATTTTTGAGACAGGGTCTCACTAGGTTGCTTACAGTCTCACTAAATTGCTAAGGCTGGCTTTGAACCTGCAATCCTTCTGCCTCAGCCTCCTGAGTGGTTGGTGGCATTAGCCACCATGCCAGGTCCTATTTGTTTTTAATGGCAAAACTGTGTAGGGATAAGATTGTCATATTTTAGTTATATTAGATTGTTTTAAATCACAAAAGCATAATTTATGAAACAGTTTTTGGAAGTTTATGCCACTCCAACTACAAATATAAGTGTCAAGATTTTTTTTAATCTGTTGGAAATCAAATTACACAAGTACAGAGATTAAGTACAATTCCAAGTTTCTAAGGTGAAGACAATAAATGTAGATAGAGTACACTGACAACAGATGGCAGCACTTGAATACCAAGCCCTCTTTTCCATTTCTATGTTCTGCTGTGACTTGCAGAATTGCAAAACCACAATTTCTGTGGGCAAAAAATTATATTAAAGCATCTCATGAACATTTGAAATGGTCATGTAGTAACAAGACGGCAAACACAGAAGAATACAGCAGCTGCTACGCAGAAAGGATAATGACAAGAAATTATTTTTCAACACAGAGGGTGTGACTTGTGAGATTGTAACAGAAGTGGAGTTGGGTTCTGCAATTCTGAAAATAGGGGTATGCGTCAACCATCAGAGCACTGGACACATAAATACTTAAAGTGTAGCTCAGCTGCACCCACACAATATAGTTGGAAATTAAAGATTATATTCAAGTGTGGGCTATATAAACTACAGAGAGCCATGAGTAATAGAAAATGGGTATCCAATTACTTTTTTTTTTTTTTAAAGAGAGAGTGAGAGAGGAGAGAGAGAGAGAATTTTTTAATATTTATTTTTTAGTTTTCAACGGACACAACATCTTTGTTTGTATGTGGTGCTGAGGATCGAACCCGGGCCGCACGCATGCCAGGCAAGCGCGCTACCGCTTGAGCCACATCCCCAGCCCTGCAATTACTCTTTATTAATATTTCTTATATGTTATTAGATTTGTATATAGCTTATAACTGGGAAGAAATTTTTTGAAAAAATCTTTTGGAACTCACTTGCTAATTTATTATACTGGAAACTTATGCAAGAAGAAATGGATTCCCTCAGTTCTCTGTATCCCATGGTTAACAGCAAAGATTTTAGAGTAAAAATTTCCTAGACTGAACTTTCTTGCTGTGTGACCTTACCAAGATACTTAAGCAGTCTGTGATTCATCTATTAAAAAAGTGATGATATCCACCTGACAGGATTTTGTGAGGATCAAAGTAAAGCATTTAGGACAATGCCTAACACATATTACATACCCAATGATTGAAAGTTGTTATTATTAAGGTTCCCTTTAATTTCCCTCCCTTTCCCACAAATTTTTAACTTTTTACTTCAAGTTCCTGAAAATGCACTGCTAAGTGTAGAGAAAGTGGGGAGTCTGGTACCTCTAGCAATGATTCTTGCAAACACTGCAGATGAAAATAAAGATAATTTTGGAAGAAAACGGGGTGAGATGTAAAATTTAATTTTATATTGTTTCTAGTGTATTAAGACCTGTGTGAAGCTCAAGGAAAGGATCTTATGGTTAGTTTTGCTAAACGAAGTTTGCTGAAGCCAAAGAAGTTTATTGCTTGATGCTAACCAGCAGCTGAAGTAATCAAAGTGCAAACTGAAGCTATGATTTCTTGTTTCTCTTTGGTGCTGCGTTGGCGAGGGGCACACAGTACAAGCTTTGGTTGATGATTAATTATAGAAGGGTCTGTCCCAAGAATGGATCACAGAAGATTCTGTACTCAGTCCCTAAATACTCCCCTAGGCAATGCAGGAAAGACAATTTCTACCAGCCTACTCTAATCAGACTGGTTTCTCCTTCCCTTTCCAACACTTTGTACTCTTGGACTGTAAGAGGGTTGAGAGAGAGAGAGAGTAGGTGGAATGCAAAGAGCAGTTGCTCCATGCTCCTAAATGCATGCAAAATTTAAAGTTGTCGTTGTGAGAGCTACCCTCACTAGCCTGAGCTCAGTTTGAGTAAAGGTCATGTTTCATTAGTTTTTGTGTCCTTAATGCCTCAACTGGGGTCTGTATTCAATATATTTATGAATATATGAATCTTCATAATTTTTTCCGTATTTTATTGGTGCATTGTAAACATAATGGTGGATTTTGTTGTTACATAGTCTTGCACGCACAAAATATAATAATTTGGCCAATATCATTTCCAAGTGTTTCCTCTTTGTCCACATACATTTGTTTTTCTGAAATGTCACTAATGGGAACATTAAAAAATAATTGTTTTAAAAATGATTACGCCATGTAAAGTAGTTGCTTTAGAAATGTGTAACCGATGGTGTAATAAGATTAATACCATCTGCCAAGCAACGAAGCTGAACATTTTACCTTTGTGCTGAATGAAATAAATTTTGGAAACTAGGATTACAGGTTAAATAATACAACTTAGGTGTGGAGGACACTACATGATGGGGTGTAAAAACTTCAACCTAGGCCTGTCTGACTCTTTAATCAGCAAAACCTGGTGAGCCAGCTTCAACAGGCAGCTTTAGGAAGTCCTAACTGGAATGTAGAACGCGACTTGCCAAGAAGAGCCTGGATATCCACCCACCCCACCCTAAACAGGAACTGGAATGGAAAAGGTAAAACGTGGCTCTCAGCGCATGCTCACACCGCCCTTGCCTGTTCTCCCTTTTCTGCCCCTGGACGCCACTGCAGCAACTTTCCCAGGAGGCTTTGGAACCGCTCCCGCCCACTGTGAAGTCAAACTGGCGAAAGCCATTCGTTTCTGCGACGTGGACACGGTTCTCTCCTTCAGGTCTTTCCAACTTGGAAGCAGACACCATGCTCCTCCGTTTCTCTGGGAATCAGTTGTCAATATGGCCGCTGACAGACTGGTCCCGGGCCGAATCCTGTCATAGGCCAAGGTCGCATCTCGGCTCCGCCCACTTCGTCCCTCCGGTCTCCGCCCGCCCGGCTCTTCTCTACGCATGCGCAGCGGGGGCGGGCCGGGAGGTGGGACAGCCCGAGTCTTCCGTGTGCGGCCGCAGCTGCCCTGTCCTCGCTGCTTCTGCCACCGTGGGACTGCATTGCCGGCGTTAGCGGCGCGAGAGGAAAGGAGGGACTGACGGAACCCCGTGTGTTCGCGCGCTGGGGTCCAGGTAGTCCCAGCAGTTCCCCTCGCGTGGTGTGTGGCTGACGAGGGTCAGCAGCAGTCTGGGGAGGCCTTAGACGGCGCCATGTCGGCGGGCGGCCCATGCCCGGCAGGAGCCGGAGGGGGCCCAGGGGGCGCCTCCTGCGCTGTTGGGGTCTCTCCCGGCGGGGTATCCATGTTCCGGTGGCTGGAGGTGCTGGAGAAGGAGTTCGACAAGGCCTTTGTGGATGTGGATCTGCTTCTGGGAGAGATCGATCCTGACCAAGCGGACATCACTTATGAGGGGCGACAGAAGATGACCAGCTTGAGCTCCTGCTTCGCGCAGCTTTGCCACAAAGCCCAGACTGTGTCCCAAATCAATCACAAGCTAGAGGTGAGTCCTGGGGGCTGGCAGCGATGGCATTCAATCCCAGGCTACTGGGGGGCGTTAGATCCCATTTAACGCACCAGTGAAACGACCCTAGAAAACTGCCCACTGGGGCACTTGGGCATCGAATGTGATGGGAGAGTGAGTGTATATGTGTGAAGGAGAGAGTGAGGTGAGGTTGGGGGAGAAAACGATGTGACCGACGTGTGGGTGTCGCGGAGTCCTGTCATCCACCTTCTTAAGTATCTCTCCCAGGAGAGAAGGATTAGACTCCCTTTTGGTATTATCTTAAGGAACCTATCAGATTCTCTGTTATGATACCTTAGCCCACCATTTGACATTTGAGTTTTGCAGATTTGCTTTTACATTGATAAACCAGATTGGTGTATTTTTAGACAAGCAGAACCTTGATCATTTTCATTTTTAACTATCCCAGATCAACGTGTGTGATTGCACTCAGAGACATGCATGAACTATTTAGGGGGACCTGATCAAAGCTTTTAGGAAAATTCAATGGATATATATTGAACAGTGTCGTTGTCTTTCTTGGTTGACGTCCACAGTTGGTTCTTAAATGACAAGCAGATATTTACAGAGATCCTTGTAATTATTCAAATAACTTCTAACATTGAGGCTTATGTGTTCATACTGTATTTCCTGAAGTCTGGCTTTATATTTGAGAGTATTTAAAGAATGATAATTTGCTTTAGTCTCTGGGTGTGAATGTGGGTGGAGTATTGGTGATTACAAAACAGACAACAAAAAATCCTACCACATTGTGCAGAAAATTAAATTAGGCCATTATTACAATATTTAGTAATCATGATTAATTAACATTATTACATAAAGAGCATTTTTCAACTAGGCAATTTAAATAAGAGAATTTTTCCGTTTTAACGCACATAAAAATGGGATAATCAGTGTTGTGCAAAGCTCTTTGAGCATTGGCTTTCTTAAGAAAAATTATCATTTCTACTAGTTGTAATTAATTGAGAATGTCCATTGTATCCAAATTAATATGTATGTCAGATACACACACTCTCCTGGCATAGTGGTCAGTGTTCTTCTTTAGTATCTGTGAAAAATGTATAATTAACCACCGATTAGCTAGATTACTTAGCCCTGATTTTGTGGCCTTTTTCACTGAGAGGACTGTTTATTTCTTCCATCCCTTTGGAAAAGGTTGGAACTAAAGTGCTGATATGAAGGTAGTCACTTATTATGGGTAAATTAATATGTCTCGTAGTGATAAATTAGTGATAAATTCTAGAAGGTAGTCATTTTATCAGATATTGAATTGCATTTGATGATTTCTAGAAATAATACTTTAGCTTTAAAGAACAAAGATCAAGAGTAGTTTTTTCTTTTTTTTAACCACATGAGAATTTTCATGTCATTTACAGATTTGAGTATCTATTGGGGATAAATAGTTTTTTAAAAAAGAAACAAAGTCTAATTTATTTTTTAAGTAAATTAAGGGAAATAAACTCATGTTTTTGATGTCAGCTATAAAATCTAATTTTGAAGAAAGTCTCATTCTATGAGTAGGAGGTAGTATCCCTTTTTTAAAAAATCTTTAAATATTTAGTTGAGTATTCAGAGTTATAATAAATTAGGCATGTTATTTTTTCAGAAATTATAATTGCATGTTCTGATTCCATGTCCTAACTTAGGTGGTAGCAGCATTTCTCAAAATAAGAAATGCTAGCATATCACAATGTGAGCATGGTTTTTTAATGGGCATAAAGCCCTGGTAGATCTTAGAAAACGGTGAGGAGACATATAGATTTAATTATTTTTTTGTTTGTGTGTATTTTCAGTTATAGCTGATTCATCTGTCTTTGGTGTTAACCTCTACATATATAGCATCTTATACAATTTTAATGGAATCACTTATAAATTGCTGTGGAAAGGCTCATTGTCAGCAATTCGTTTCAAAATAGACCTGTGGATATACTATCTGCAGAATTTTGAGAGTTGCTCCATAAACATTAATTTTCAGAGATCTTGAAATCTTAAAAGAGATTACTTTCTTAATTTCTTATTAAGCAGTTGAATTAGTTTTATTGTTACAATTACATGGATATTAAGATATTTTAGGCCAGTACTATAGGTAGTGCCATTTCAGATTACTGTCTTTGAAACTTCCCACCTGCTTGAGAATTTATTCTGTTGTGAGCCACTTGGTGATGGCTGAGCTGGAGTCATAGGCCCTGATTTGGGTGGTGGTGGTGGTAGTATTAGTAGTAATAGTAGTAGTAGTAGCAGCAGTAGAACCACAAGTTCTGTGGTTTTAGAGATTAATATTTTAAACCTTGTTGTCATAATAAAATAGTTTTATATTACCAAACAGATTCCTCCAGGGTGTGGGTAACATATAACATTTAAATTGGTCTTGTGTGTCCTCCTCAATTACCACTTCTTCTTACCCAAGACTTATGTGTTTAGGTAACACTACACTTAATTTGGTAGTTAGAAAAACACTTTTGCTGGGCACAGGGGCCCTTAAGTTACATTTGTAAATTAAATACAAATTACCTTCATATGACTGTTTCCTGCCATAAATTATTTGGGGGAAGAAACATCAATAAAGGGAAGGGGAAGGCAGAGAATACCAGAGGAGTGCCATTTCAGATTCTTACTATCTTTGAAACTTTCCACCTGCTTGAGAATTCTTTCTGTTGTGAGCCACTTGGTGATGGATGAGCTGGAGTCATCGGCCCTGATTGGGGTGGTGGTGGTAGTAGTAGTACCAGCAGTCATAGAAGGTTTGTTGGAATAGAACAAAGGCTTGAACCAGTACTGTAGAAAAACTCACCTCTGCTGTGAAATACAATTTTCTGCTTGTTCATTCCTTTAAAATAATAGCCAAACAATAGTCTTCTATTGCCTCTTCCTTTCCCTGTGTAACTGCTTAATTAGAATCATTTTTAAGTGATTAACTTTAAACAATAGAGAATCTTTTAACTTTGGTCAAGAGCCACACAGATAATGAACTGGTGATATGCTTGTCCTTGTACTCTTTTAAATCTGTCCATTATTAGAATAGGCTATTTTGCAACTTTGAAGTTGAAGTTTAATGTTGATCCAGTATATATTAATTCAACCTAGTTACATGCCACATGTTTATTGGGCACTTGGGATAAAATAGAAAACAAAAAGAGATATAATCATTGCTGTTGTGAAGCTTGGATTCTATTGGGGGAATTTGTTGGAGAAATAATACCATAAATGAGAAATTGCAGCTTTCATAAGAGTAATGAAAGATACATGGAGTAAATGAGAACTGATTCTGGAGAGTCAAGAAAGGCTCCCTGAGGAAGCTACTATTAAGCTAAGACATAAAAGATGAGTAGGAATTAATTAGACTTGGAGAAGTAGGAATATCATTCCATATTGGAGTAGAGGGGCTACAAAGTGGAAAGCAGTAGAATGAACAAGAGCATAGTGCACTTAAAGATCAGAAAGAGGCTCGATAGGTGTTAGATAAAAGAAGTGAGAGATGAGATAGTTTTAACATGGAAGTACAGACCAAATCTTAAGTGGTTTTACAGGCTATGCAGTACATTGATACTTTCATAGCAATGGAAAGTGTTTTAAACTAGATGATAACCAGATGGTCACCAGATGGTCATTCTGGCTATGGTATGGAGAAAGTTTGGAAGAATAAAAATAAATGCAGAAAATCATTTAGGAGGTTCTTATCATTATCCATGTGACAGTGTGGTGTAAGAAGTGGCAAGGGAGGAAAGTGTTCAGAACCAGAGTGACTTGAGAGGTAAAAAAACAACAGTCCATCTTGAGATGGATTGAAATGGAGGGATGAGAGAATGCAGGGTGACTCCATCATGATAGTCTTGCAGCTGATTGCCAGGTAGATGGATATGAGATATTATTGGCAATAATGATATTGCTAACTCTTATTGGTCAATGCCTATGGGCCAGATTTGGTCCTGAATTTTTTATGTGTATTGATTCATCTAATTCTCATAACAGTCCCATGAGACAGGTTTTTAGTATAGTTATTCCCATCTTATGGGATTAAGTAAGGGTCCTGAGGCTACAGAGCCTGGGAAATGAATTTCTGTATAAAGACACATTTATTACTGGTGGGGGACAAGGAAGGTGGATAGAAAGTAGGCAGAAAATGAGTGTGTCTGCATAGAAAACTTAGAAGGGAGAATGTGGTGTTCAAGGGAAGGGTATCTCATTTTGATTATAAATGAAAAATAATTTTGAACATGTTTCTAAGAAGCATCAAGTTGAGAGAAAAACTGAATATTATAGAAAAAAGGATAATATTAGTAAGATTCTGTGTGAAGAGGAGATAGAAAGTACAAGTAAAAAGAATAGTCTTATATTGAAAGAAGGACAGTTATTAGAGGGAAAGGGAGAGATGATGAGGTTGTGGGGAATTTTTGTGGGTTGGCACTTTCTCTCTCTCTCTCTCTCTCTCTCTCTCTCTTAACCAGGGGTGCTTAACCACTGAGCCACATTTCCATCCCCTTGTTTATTCATCCATTTATTTATATTTTGAGATAGGTCTCACTGAGTTGCTTAGGACCTTGCTAAGTTACTGAGGCTGACTTTGAACGTGCCATCCTCCTGCCTCAGCCTCTCAAACTTCTGGGATTACATGCATGTGCCACCGCCCAGCTTTTCTTCCCTCCTTCCCTCCCTCCCTCCCTCCTTCCTTCCTTCCTTCTCCTATTTCTATAAAATAGAAATAGGCCAGCTGCTGAAATTGGGTGAGAGAAAAGGCTTGAGAATGATACAAGTGGTTTGAATACTTGTGGAAGAGTGAGAAAGCCAGTTGGCCAGAGAGATAGAATGATTGCCAGGTAGGATTAAGTGGTTACCTGGGACTAGTTATCTTAAATTCATGCTGCATGCAGTCTGCCCTGTGGTGTGACTTTCTCCAGCAATATTTACCCTGCAGGCACAGTAATGAGAGTGATATTTGGGTTCCTCTAATGTTGTAGCAAAGGCGGTTTTCTTTCTTCTTTTTTCTTTTTTGTTCTTTTTAGATATGCATGACAATAGAGTTTTGACATATACATAAATGGAGAATAACTTATTCTAATTAGGATCCCATTTTTGTTTTTGGATGTGGAGTAGGAGTAGGAGTTGTTATGTAGACAACAATATTATTGAAATGAAGATGGTCATGGGGATGAAGAAAAGGAGATAGATTGTAAATTAATGAAGTAGAAAGGACAGAAGTTGATCATTATACAGATACAAAAGATAAAAGAAATGGTTAAGGGTGACATCATGTTTCTGTTTGGGAAATATCTTGTCAGATATCTGTAGTGGGTTGAAAAGTGTCTCCCCAAAATTCATGTCTACCCAGAACCTCAGAATGTGACCTTATTTAGAAATAGGTATATAATTTGGGGAGATAAGATCATAGTGGATTGGAATGGATCCTAAATCTAAAAAGAGTGTCCTGATAAGAGATAGAAGAGAACACACAGAGAAGAAGGTTATATGAAAATGGAAGGAGATTGAAGTGATATGTCTACAAACTAAGGAATCACTGGGATTACTAACAACCACCAAAAACTAGGAGAGAATCATGGGATATTTCAACACCTTGATATCAAACCCCTGGTGTCCTGAACTGTGAGAAAATAACCTTGTTATTTTAAGAGACCAAATTTGCAATGATTTGTTATGATGGCCCTAGGAAACCAATATAGTTCCATTCACTGAAGTAAGGAAACCAGGGGAAGGAGCCAGTCTGGTAGGAAAGGTAATAAGTTTAGGATATTATGCGTAGTTAAGATTCTTATCCTCTTTCACATGTTCCTAACATAGTCTCCTAATTGTTTATTAATTTAGCCCCTCCAAACCATATATCTTTGTTGACTGAGTATTCTAAAATGATTCATTTTAGTGGATCATGTCAAAAGGACAAATCTGTCACTCTTCTTTCTATACCTCCATCTATTGCCTAAAATTCAAATTGTTTTAACATGGTGATCAGTATTCATTTGTCTGTCTTTATCACTTGTCACTCATTCTTAGCTGCTTTTGTTTCAGTGAAATAGTCAATTTGTAGTTTTCTAAATAGGCCTTCCTTGTTCATGGCACCTCTGTTTTTGTATCGACTTTCACGTATAATGCCTTTTCTCTCCCACTGTCCACAGTATTAGACGCCCACTCATCTCTTAAGACTCTGTTTACACATCACCATCTCTGGAAGGCTTTCCTCATCCCACCTCTTCTCTGCTCTCTATACGCAGAATCTGTCCTGACACCTTTTGAACTCACTTGTACTATTAGATTTATTATCTTGTACTGTAATTAGTGGTTGCCATATCTCTCTGCCTCCGGAATGTAAGCTTTTTGAGGGTGAGGACCATGTCTTAGGTAAAATAATCTGAACAGTCAAATGCTTTGTGAAAGTTGACTTAATGGGTAGCATTATCTCTTTGTGAATCCATTTGGTTTTTTTTTCTCTGCAGTGCTTCAAAACTACATGGAGTATTAAGTACGTTCCTTTGAGTATGGATGATAAGTTGGTTTATAGTAGCTTACAGAATTGATCTTTGGCCCTTTTTAAAATTTAAAATTAGGAACTCAACTCACATTAAACATCAACTTTTCTGACCTATTTACGTCCTTGTATTTACCTGACAGAGGTTTTCATATCCCAGACCTTTTTTTCTTTACCACTCCATGTATAAGTAGACCTTCTTTCAATGTCATCTTTCTAACTGCCTCCATTTGCCTCATTTTGAACTGATGCGTAAAGACTCCTCTATGATAGTGTTTGCCACACTTTGCATCATAATTAGAAATGTATTTTTTTTCTAATATTGAACTTCTTCAGGGGAGAATTCTTATTTCTTATTTGTTCTTAAATTCTATTGAATATTGTGCACTCAGTAAATGTTTATTTATATGAATAAATTAGTCAAAACCACGCTAGTGTTCTGTAGTATATCTTCAAAGATTACGAGCAGTCCTTTTGTAATATAAACTCCATGAGAGCTGGGATGGTTTCTGTTTTGTTGCTTCTATCTATATCTGTGCTATCACAATGCCCACCATACTATCTAATGGCTGAATCATTTATTCCCCTGATATTTAATTTACGAAACTATGATGTGTGAATTAATTTTTCACAGTTTTCTATTTAAAAAAATGAAAATGTGATTAAAAATGTCATAAGGGTATTGAGTATGGGTTTAATGTTCTTGTGACATTCCTAAAATATCGTGTAGGTTGATCTCCTTATCATCCTACTTCTAAGTTTGATTGTGGAGCAAATGAGTTCTTTGACATTAAAACAGAAACTTCATTTTGAATAATGTGCAGATTGCTTATTATGACTGGCAAGCTCTGCACAGTCTGATCTCTGAATATTCCTCCAGCGACATATCTTACCATTCTTTCCTTTTAACCTACATTACCCAGCCACACAGGTCTCCTTGCAGAATCTTTGAGATAAGATAGGCAAAGTTTTTGATTTCAGGACTGCTTATGATAAAATTTTGAGGACCTCATTTTTAAAATTTGGGATACATGTACTGGTAATTGCTGTGTTAGAAATTAGAACTGAGAAACTTTAAATATTTATTACATAATTTAAAAATAGCAATAATAAGCCCATTACTTTTTTTTTTCTTTTTTACTTTGGTATCAGGGATTGAATCCAGGGGCGCTTAACTGCTGAGCCATATTCCCAACCTGTTTTTTATTTTTTATTTTGAGACAAGTTCTCACTAGATTGCTTAGGGCTTCCCTAGGTTGCTTAGGGCTTCATTAAGTTGTTGAGACTGGCTTTTGAACTTGAGATCCTCTGCCTTAGCCTTCAGAGTCACAGGAATTACAGGCATGCACCATGATGCCAGGCCAAGCCCATTGCATTTTAATATCATTTTAAATTTAAAATAACTATTTTCTAAAACCAAACTAAATTAGTGAAGAAAGTTATGTCAGTTTATATTCTTTCAAATACTTTAAACGTCTGGTTTAATAGAAGACTGTTATATTTTCACATCTTTTTTTTATATTCAATCTGTTGTGCTATGTTGTTTTATTTAAACTATAGGAAGAATATGTGATCTTTGAGAGATTGGTATTTGAAGGAGAAAGGGATGTTTTCATAGCCTTTTCAGATAATTGTTGATGTTCTTTTTTGATAGTAAAAGTGTACAAGAGGTGGTTCCTTAAATGTGGTGTCTGAAACAATATAAATGAATTTTTCATATATTGTTTAATTGACTGAGAATTTGAGTGGATCTTTTTACCCAGGCATGATTTTATAACATCACACATGGATCATTTTGAAGTGGTTTACTGAGTTTTGCAGGTCTTCCAAACGTTGGCACATCTCATACAATATTTAAAAAAATCACATTTGTTAATATCTTCAGTCTCATCAGGAAAATCTTTTAAGTGTTGGGAAATTTTCCAACTCTGACAATGGATTATGGTTTTCCAAAATTTTAATTTTCACTTGAAAGTTCAATGTTTATCTTTGGTAACACATACACTTGACTTTCTTTCCCTTCCTTCCTTTCTTCTTTTTTCTTTCTTTTTTTTTTAAGTAACAAGTTTGCTTTATTCATTCCTAAGAATGTGTCTTGCAAATATTTTAATCTGAATAACTGTTGTTTGTCCTTCATTCAAGTGAAAGTCCTATTCCTTTATTAAGAAAAAAATGTTTAATTTGCAACTCAGGCAATTGTCTAGGTACTTTTTTTTGAGAGAACATAGCTTGTATATAATAGGAATGTTATATGAATACTTTACATTTCATCACTTAGAAGGTTAAAAAAACATGCTCTCAAAAGGATTGTGATTTTTAAAAATTAATAATTTCTACTACTTCATGAAGGATGTCATTAAGTGAACTTCTCAAATGTAGTTGCATAGCAGTGACTGGTAGAGTTTGAAGCTCCTGATTTAATTTGCACTCACCTGCCAGCCTTTTACTCATCATTGCTTTTGTGCCTCAGTATAAACAGTGAAAAAGTCAAATATGTTTTATTATTACAAAAGTAGTTTTGACTTCACAGATCCACTGGAAGAGTCCTACAGAATTTCCCAAATGTGTTCTTTCCACTGGTGTTCTGATAATGATTGAAACTCTTCCCAGAGGAATAACCATGCATCCCTGTCTCGCTAATTCTTTTCTTTTAGTTTCTTTCATAAAGCTTATAATTTATTATTTAACCAGCACTGTAATGACCTTGGGCAGATTACCTAATATCTGTGCTTCAGTTTCCTTCCCTGGACAAAATATGCACATCAGGATTAATGTGAGGCTTAAGATAATTAAAATATGAGTATTTAAAATAATGCCAGCCGGCCATTGTGGCCATGCCAGTGACTCCAGAGACTCTGAAGGCTGAGGCAGGAGCATTGCAAATTCAAGGCCTATCTCAGTGAGACCCTAAGCACTTTAAGGAGACCCTGTCTTAAAAAAAATAAAAATAAAAAGCACTGGGGATGCGGCTCAGTTGTTAAGTACCCCTGGGTTAAATTTCTGGTACCAAAAAAGGGAAAAAAAAAGTGTGGCATTAGCTAATATTATATTGTTACACAATTCATTTTCTTAGTGGGCTGCCCTATGTACCAAACCTCTATAAGGGCAAGATCCACATTTACTTTCTTCACCTATGTTTCCTCAGAACCCAACCCAGTGTTTGGTATATGGCTGTAGTATAGTAAATACTGGTTGAATGAGTATAATTGTGATGATGTGGAAGACTGAAAATAAAAATGTTTGCTTGTATAGACTGCAGAACAGTTTAGGGAGAAAGAATGACAGATGAAATTAGTGTTCATTATGATTGGATAGGAAAAAAAGTAAAGTGCCTAGGTAAAATTTTCTCAGAACTTTCATAAGCTAATGAACAGACTATTTCAGAAGCCTATTCAGACTTGGAATAAGGAGGGTATTATTTTCTAACTTGGGAGGTGGCAGAGATTTTCAAATCTGACTTTTGAATTTGTAGTGTTAGTCTTGTATTTTAGAATAGTACTCATTGGCTTTCTGTAATTTTTGAATAGTAGGAACAACACAGCACCGCAGACACAGGGAGAAAAAAATAGAGGAAAATTATTTTTTAAAATGAATGCATTAAATTAAATATTTTGAATGGATAGAGGAAAAAAAGAATGGATGGAAATTTTCTCATTAGTTACATTCTTCCCTTGACTTTTGTCACAGAATAAAAGATCTTGTGAAGAATAGTTCAACTTCCACTAGCTGTCAGATAGTTTGGGATCCTTTATATAAGAATCTTATGATATATTCTTTTAAAAGTTTAGTTCTAGGAAAAAGGACAGCCTTGCCAGATAAAATGGCCTTGCTTCCTTCAATGAGAGGAGAAATAGGTAATCTGTAAAGATCTCTTATTAGTTGGAAGGTCACTATTAAATTTAGTAATCAATAAGTTGTAAGAGGTATTTTTATAGTGATGTGTTGCAATCTCTGATTTTTATTTTTTACGTTTGTTGTATTGACTATCTGGGCTGTAAAGCATTTTGAAAAGTATGTGCGTACATGATAAATTTTAGATGCTGGATTAAAGAGCACAATTGCTAGAGATTTAAATACTCATACTTTTCATCTTAAATTGTATTTTCAAATGTAAACAGCACTTTTAAAAGCATAAGTTTCTTTTCTGGTAATCACATTTATATACATTCTTTAAGACAAAAGGTGTAGAAGTAATTATAGGTAGATGTGAGATTTTGTGTCTATATATGTGTGTGTGTGTGTGTGTGTGTGTGTGTGTACACACACACGTATATGTATATTTTTTATCAGCATCTTTCTTTGCCATAGTTTAATAGTTACACTGCTATTTGGAGTCAACATTTTTTAAAATTCTGAACAGATTAGGAAAATGTGTCCTTTTATGTGCAGGCATGTTTGTGTCTGTTTGCATGCCTGCATGTGTGTCTGTGTGGGTTCATGTGACAAGAATATGTATCCCAGTGCTTGGTCAGTGTGCATTCGAGGTATGGTGTATATGATGGGAAAGGTTTCAGAATTTTTTGCTTACATATTAATTTATTTGTTTTGGTTTTTGGTGCTGGGGATCGAACCCAGGGCCTTGTGCATGCAAGGCAAGCACTCTACCCACTGAGCTGTATCCTCAGCCCCTTGCTTAGTATAGTTCTAAGATTTGGGAACGTGATCTCATTTGGAGCTCATGGACTGCTTCATCAGTTCTCTTCTTATTGCTGGAACTACAAAAGATGTCACAAGATGAGTTTTAATCCAACGTAGTTTGTAATTTGGGGCAATTCACATAATAAGCTCTTTGTCCTCAGTTCCTACATGTGCAAAATTAGGATGTTTTATCATATTTTTAAAACCTTTTTATCTTGGACCTTCTAAAATCTTATCAAAAGTTTATATATTAAAATTAGGGAATGTGCTGGATCCAATTTCCCTGCTGTGCAACTTTATCTTTGTTAATTTCTGGTTCTAATTTGATTCTCCCCCAAACCAGGAGGTTTTTAAGGGGATGCTTAAAGTAAAAATAATTAGTATTTTTATCTATACAATGATTTAGAAATAAAATCTAGTTTATATTTGGAAAGAAAAAAGTGCAGCTGTTATGTATTTTTGAAGATTATATAGGCAGAGGATTTAGGTCTAGATAAAGTGGAATAATAGCTAATTCTGAATGAAACAATTATTTTGATTTTGGTGCTACATATTAGAATCTAGAAGTTAAGAATTATATTAGGAAGGAATTATCTTCATAGAAAAGTTTGGATGCTTTGAAGAGAGTATGTGATGAGAAATAGAATACTAATGACTTCTAAATACTAATGAATAGTGATGACAGTCCTGAAATGCTACTTAGGTAAAATGCTTCTCTTTCTTTTCCATTCCTGGTAATTCATTTCTACTTTGTGCAGTATACCTTGAATTTTTAAATTCATGAACATGTAATAATTTTACATATAGCATGGATGTTTCAGTACATGTATACATTGTGTAATGATCAAATTGGGATAATTAGCATATTCATTGCCCTAAACAATGAGACAATGTTCTCTTTATAATGAGAACATTGGAAATCCACTCTTCTAGCTATTGTGAAATATACATTATTGTTAATTCTAGTCCCTCTACTATGCAATAGAACACCAGAATTTATTCATAATTGTAATTGTACCCATTGATTAATCTCTCCTCATCTACCTTACCCCGTCCCCACCCTAGTAACCATTATTGTGCTCTCTACTTCAATGAAAATGGTTTTATTTAGATACCACATATGAGTGAGATCATGCAGCATTTGTCTTTTTATTCCTGGTTTATTTCATTTGATAAAATGTTCCCCTGGTTCATCCATGTTGCCACAAATAACATCATTTTTTTTAATGGTTGAACAGTATTTTATTGTATATACATTCATTATATTTTCTTTATCCATTCATCCATCAATGGACACCTATGAAGTTGCTTCCATATCTTGGCTAATGTGAGTAGTGCTGCACTAAACATAGGAGTACAGGTATTTTTTCGATGTATTGATTTCATTTCCTTTGGGTGTATATACAGTTGTAGGATTGCTAAGTCTTACAGTAATTCAATTTGTAGTGTTTTTTTTTGAGAGAATTTTTTTTTTTTTTTTTTTTTTTAGTATTTATTTTTTTAGTTCTCCGCGGACACAACATCTTTGTTTGTATGTGGTGCTGAGGATCGAACCCGGGCCGCACGCATGCCAGGGAGCGCACTACCTCTTGAGCCACATCCCCAGCCCCAATTTGTAGTTTTTTAAATGGAAATGCCATACTGTTTTCTATAATGGCTATGCTAATTTGGATTATTTTCTCTCCATATCCTTGCCAATGCTTATCTTTTTTTTAATAGTCATTATAATTGGAGTGACATATTTTGTTGTAGTTTTGATTTGTACTGTTTCCCTAATGGTTATTGTACTGAGCACTTTTTCATGTATCTATTGGCCATTTGTATATCCTTTGAGAAATGTCTTTTCAGTTCTTTTGTCCACTTTTAATTGAAATGTTTGGTTCTTTTGTTTTGAGTTTTTTGAGTTCTTTATGTATTTTGGATGTTAACCTCCTATCAGATGTCTAGTTTGTAAAGATAGTTTTCTATTGTGTGGTTTATCTCTGCTTTGTTGTTTCCTTTGTGTGCTGAAGCTTTTTAATTTGATGTTCCTGTCTTTATTTGCTTTTCTGCCTATGCTTTTGAGGTCATAAAACATTGATAATTGAAGAAATTGAAGAGGACACAACAAAATGAAAAGAAATTGATATTTATGCATTAGAAAATATAATATTGTTATTCTTGTTACTCAAAGCAGTCTACAGGTTGAGAGTAATCCCTGTCAAAATGCTAATGACATTCTTCACAAAAGTAGAGAAAACAATCCTAAAATTTGTATGGAACCAACCACAGAACACTCAAAAAATCAACTCAGAATGATTCAAAGACTTAATGTAAGACCTGGAATTATGAGACTATGAGAAGAAATCACAAGGGCAGAGCTTCGTGACATTGGCCTTGAATTTTTATCTATCCCTGATTCAATTCCAATTTATACTGATAATCCCGGACCATGTTTTGAGAAATCACTACCTTAGAAAATCTTACCTGTGGTTGATTTAGTGTCTTGGGGGAAATGAAGACCAGGATTTTAAGGCCTTGAAACTTCTCCTAGGATGAGATTATTTCCTCTTTGATGAGTTCTAGGTAGACTGTCTTGAAGGGCAGTTTTGTTTTATTTTTTCTGTAAATTAACCTTTTGATCAAATATAAGAAATTGAAAAGATTGTCTACCAAATAAAATCTGTATGTAATATAATTTCTAATTTTTTTCCTTTAAAACATTTATTGGGGCATCACTCAAAATTTTAAGTAAGGCTGGAAGTTGAAATTGGCTGTTTCTCTTTAACTTTCACTCTTCATTAAAGTATAGTCTAGGTAATACAATGAGGTGAAAGATGTCTAGGCATTTTTTTTTTTAATGCTGCAACTATGGTCTATTATTTACTATTTGTGTGATCTCAGGTAAGTTGTTTAAATCATGACTTCCAGTTTCCTTAACTGTTAAAAAAGTATTGAGAGGAGTATGATAAGAGAGATAATGTGGAGAGTGTGTATCCCTGCCATATGGTAGATGCTTGCTTTGTGGTAGTGTGAGTATTTTAAGTTAATCATGTTTACTGTAGCTATAGAAATGAATTTTTCCTTTGGCTGCTTGATAATACTTTCACTTCTGTCCTGGGGATCAGAAGAATGGGATTCAGGTGCTCTTTTGCCACTGACCAACTGGGTAATCCTAGAAAGCAAACAGGTTTGATGGGCCTTAGTTTTATTATCTAAATAATATTTGACTTAAATATTACTCAGTGAAGAGTAAACTTGAAACACTTATTTCAAAAGAAGAAAATTGGACTTTGAATTTTAATACCTCCTTCCCTGGGGATGTAGCTTAGTGGTAAAACACCTCTGGGTTCAATCCCCAGTTAAAAAAAATTCAAGCGATTTGTTCCTTAAAAGACAACTGGAATAAAGTGAAAAGAAGATATTTGTAACTCACGTGCATGTGTATGTGTGTGTGTGTGTGTGTGTGGGGGGGCTCTTACAAATACTTAACAAAGAAAATAAATAGTCAATAAATAAATGAAAAGGTGATCTATCTTATGAGCAATCAGGAAGGATTAATTAAAACAACAGTAAAATGCCAGTACATTCCTGCTAGACTGGCTAACATTAAAAAGATTGGCATTGTCAAGTGAAGGCAAGGATGTGAAGCTGTCAGAGTTGTTGTACAACTCTGTGGGTATGTCAGTTACACCATCACTTTAAAAACTGTTCAACCTTTTCTACTGAGGGTTAATATATATATAGTTTCTCCTCTGTATGTACATGGGTTCTGAATCTGTGGATTCAACCAATAATGGATCAGAAATACTTGAAAAAATATGTCTGGACTTTTTGTATGGACTTTTTTCTTGTCATTATTTTCTGAACAATACAGTATAACAACTATTTCCATAACATTTATATTATATTAGGTACTATAAGTAATCTAAAGATGATTTAAAGTATATAGGAGGGTGTGTGGAAGTTAAATGCTAGGTCATTTACATAAGGGACATGAACATATGTGGATTTTGATATGTGAAGGAGGTGTCCTGTAACCAGTCCTCTGAGACAACATACATATTCTGCAACTCAGAAATTTCCCTCCAAGATACACAGTCAAGAGAAGTATGCTAAATATTTATTGAAACACAGGTTATAACAATATCATTTTAATAGTAAAAACCTGGAAATAGCACAAATGTCCATCAAGGGTAAAATAAAATTTGTTAGTTGTGGTATACTTATTTGCATACCATATAAAAATGAAAATGAATGAAGTACAGCATAAATGAATCTCATAAACATACTCTTGAAGCAAAAAGCCAAACGTAATGAATGTACACTATATAATTTCATTTAGATAGCATTTAAAAACAGAAAAACTATCAGTAATGTTGGAAGTCAGGGTATTACTCTGATAGTTACCTTTGTGGATGAGGTGGAGGTAGTGATTGAGAGGAGTTTACAAGAAGGGGCCTGGGGTTCTATATTGCCCTAATTTTTTTTTTTCCCCTGGTGCTGGGGATTGAACCTAGGACGGATCTACCACTAAGCTATATTCCCAGCCCCTTTTTAATTTTTTTTTTTTTTTTTTAGAAACAGTCTTGCTAAGTTGCCTGGGCTGGCCTTGAACTGGCTCTCCTCCTGCCTTAGCCTTGCCAGTCACTGGGATTCCAGGCCTGTTTCACTGTGCCTGGCACCCTTATTGTTTAAAAATATCTGGGTGGTAGTTAAATTAGTATGTTTAGTTGCTTTAATTCTTTGTGTACTTATGTAAGTTTATACATGAATAAAAACGTTACAAAAATGAAATGAGAAAACTCTCCTGATACGAAGTGATTTCTAGGAAGTTTAAAAAAGGAAAACAAAACAAAACAGGAAGTATCACAGTATTTCTGTTATGCCAAGTTATGATTCAGTTTTTTGTATGCCACCTTTTTACTTCTATCTCTCAGGTCATCCTTGATTGATTATTTCCTCAGTCCTTGATATTCTCTTCTCCCTGTAACTCTTAGAGTATTAATCCACATCTCTATTTCTGGTCCCGATCCAAGCCTCAGCTTTTTACTTGTTTATTTCTAGCATTCTGGTGGAATAGTTCCTGTTTATTATTTATATCATGGTTTATACAGAGAGCAGCATGTCTAAAATTTCAAATAATATCTTTCTTCCTCCCTTATGTCCAAGTAAGCTACCATTCTATCTAATCTGTTTCTATCAATGGCTTTTACTCTTCTCTAAATTTGAAATATATTAGTTATTATTAAACCCAGTTTTCCACTGGAATTCACTGTACTAGACAATGCAAGTGTTGGTAACAATTTTTTTAGCATTGCAAAATTTTATTTCTGCTTACAAAATTACCTTGATAACCTACTGTTTAGAAAGCTGTAATAGGGTGTTGCTACTGTTTCCTTGTCTTTGCTCCCTTACCTGAAAATAGCATGTTGCTAAAATGTCAGTGAGAATAATGTTTCAAAATGATATAGAGACAATGTTTGCACTAGTGTATGAGTATACTAAAAACCACCCAGTAACTCCCCATGCCACCCAAAAAAAGAATGGATTTTATGGTCTTGAATTGTATTTCAATGAAGGCATTATTAGATATAAAAACAAAAATATCATTGACTCATTAATGGTGCCCTATCAGACTAAATAGTTTATCATCCAAAGCCATTCATTATATCCAGCCTCACCTTTCCTATCTAGTCCTATATAGTATGTCAGTATTCAGTCCCTCTGGATGGTCTTATCCCCTGGAAAATATCATTTTCATATTCTAATAAGTTCTTTTGTATCAAATATTAATAAATTTATGAAAATAGTCAAAACCACAGAAATTATTCCTACTTTAAAATTGAGGAAACTTGAATGGAGACAATATTCAGAGCCACAAGGTTAGTATTAGGAATCATTTCAACTTAATCTTCACTGAATATCTTTTATATTCTAGAAAGTTTTTCTTGCCATTGGTATATAGAGAGATATTCCAGTCCTCTGGTCCTTGAGTCAGAGTATTTACCTAAGATGCTTCTAGTGTCTCTCTGCCTTTTTGCCTTTGCTAGTCTTATTCCCATCTCTAGATTTTGTCACTGCTTATATTTTGTCCATGTTTTTGTTTTCCTTAAATTTTCTAACTTACTCTGAAGTATAAATTTTTCCTTATTGCCTTTTAAAACTTTCCTTTACTTTGCATTCCTGGAGACTGGTCCTATTTTCTCTATATAATTTTGTTTAGTTGGTTATGTGCATATTTTTCACCCTAGTTAATGTGAAAGCTTCTCAAGGGCATAAATATCCTTTCTCTCCCTCTTTCTTTCTCTCTCTCTTTTTCTCTCTCTCTCCCCCCCCTCCCCCCCCTCTCTCATGTGTGTATACACACACACACATAGATAGATAGATAGATAGATAGACAGACTGACTGACTTTTTTTTTTTTTTTTGGTATTGAGGAATGAACTCTGGGGCACTTAACCACTGACTTATACCTCCAGCACCTTTTTTTTTTTTTGGACACCGTCTCATTGTATTGCTTAGGGCCTCACTTAAGTTGCTGAGATTGGTCTTGAATTTGCTATCCTCTCTCCTCAGCCTCCCGAGTCATTGGGATTGCAGGCATGTGCCACTACATCTGGTCATCTATAATTTTTAAAGTGCTATCTACAGTTTTTTTCCTTATTATGCCAGGATAGTTCTTAGTCCTTTGATTCTTAGTAAAATTATATTGAGTTGAATAGAAAACAAAGATGTTGTGTTGATCTTTGATCTGCTGACTGGTTGGGAAGAATAAACACAAAGGGCACATCTTCTGTATAGTGGTAAAACAATATATTATGAGTTGTGCAAAAATTTAAAACATTTTTAATTGAATGGGTAGGTTGAATTGTTTTGTTATACTATAACTGAAAACTTAAGAGTTAATTCTGATCTTTAGAAATTCTGTGTTCTTTGATGAACTGTCCTGTACTTGTATGTTTTTATTAGCTTTAAAGGTGAAGGTGAAATAATGAAAAGGCATTTTAATATGAGCTATTTAAAATGGAAGTGGCATTCTGGATTATTAGAAGATATTATTTATAGCAGGACTTTCTTTCCACTCAAGTATCTCATGTGTACTGTTGATTTCATGTCAGTTTAGATGGGTATCTTGGTCAGTTAATAGTCTTCTGGTATTCATGTATTCATGTTAAAGAGTCTTTGTCATTCTTGAATAATGATATAAGAATAAATATAAAATAAGTAAAGAAAATTTAAGCATCCTTAATTTTTTTTTATTGTTTTATAAGGCACAATTGGTGGATCTAAGATCTGAATTGACAGAGACCCAAGCAGAGAAAGTTGTATTGGAGAAAGAAGTGCATGATCAGCTTTTACAGTTGCACTCTGTTCAGCTTCAGCTTCATGCTAAAACTGGTCAAAGTGTTGATTCTGGTACCATTAAAGCAAAGCTGGTAAGTATTTAAAGAGTGACATGTATTTCAGAAGGTATAGAGGATAATTTTTAATTAGGCATTTCAATTATAAAACATCAAATGTGCTTGTTGTGGAAAATTTAGGATACAGGAAATACAGATTGTAATCATCTTTTTTGTCTACAATCTCACCATCAAGAGATAATTAATGATAATATCAATAACCATCTGATAGCTAGAATAGAATTTTTTCCTATTTAAAAATGTTTAAAAGAATTTGTGATTATTATATAGAAACAATTTTTTACTATATCAGGATTAAGTTCTGCAGCATATAATTAAAACCCCACTGACATTGGGATTATTCTTAAATAGTAGTTATTTTTCTCTCAAAAGAACTCTGAGTTGTTAGGGCAACTCTATCGATACAAGGACCCAGTTTCCCTCTTTTGTAGTGCTATGCCAGTTTTAGCTCATTGTTTCCATACTCAGGATTTCTTCTGTCTGCACTCCAGGCAGAAAGAAGGAAGAATCTTAAGGAAAGGACAAAAAGATGCTTTTCACCTGTGTTAATCTCTTTCAAGAATTTTTCATCAAATTCTCCGTAGTAATTTCAGCCGTCATCTCCCTGGCTATCCCTAGCTGCATGCCAGTTTCTTAGTTGGTTTCAAGGCCACTTTCAGTGCTGTTGGAGTTCTATTAATAAGGAAGGGGAAAGTGGAATTGGATGCCATAGCACATTGTCTTTGCAGGAATTTGTCATTCTTTTGCTTTTAGTTTATTATAAGCATCTTTTCCTGCTATTGAACTCTTTGCAATGTCTGCATGTTACTTCATTGTATGAATTTACTCTAATTCAATTTGTCTCTTAATTAATGGGAAAAAATTTGAAATCTCATTTTAATTTAACCTCATGTACTGTGTGTATGCTATGTACCAGACATTAACTCTGTGGAGACATAGTGATAAATAGACATACATAACTTTGGAGAGACAGAACATGTAGTGATGCTTGATATGATGAAAGTAATGTGTTTTGAAGTTTTAATTGTTTCCAGCTATTTTAATTGGTTTCTTGTACTGATATGTTAGAATTTATTTAAATGAATATATTCTAAAGTCCTTAAATTATGAAATTCTGTGAATTTAAGTTAGTAGTGGTTTATCTAACTGAATAAAGGTCAGATCATAACTGCTTCTTTGAGTTATTTGATAATAACATTGAAAAATAATCTACATATTTCACTAGGAAAGAATTTAACTGAAATTTTAATATTAGATTTGAAATATGGTACTATAGAGGAAAGAACACTGAACCAATTGTGTTTTATGTGTTTAATAAAACAAAAAATTTTAATTTAGTACTGTATGGTTATTATTGTTTATAGATTTGCAAATATATTTTTTCTTATGAACTTTACCCAAATGATATTCAGCATATAGAGATTTTCTTTATAATGATTATACCACTAGGTAAATTCATTTGTTTGATGGTTTTCTAATTCTAAAACTTTTTTCTTGTATCTTAAGTCTGTCCCCTCTATGGAGGAGCTGGTAAGTATGTTGTTTCTGTTTTGCTTTAATATGTCATGCTGAAGTGTTTCTTTTGTTTTATTTGCATAGTACATGTTGTCACTCTTTGTATTTGAAAACTATGTTAACAGTAGCAATTTTTAAATTTCAAATACCTGAAAAGTTCAATGGATGGCCAGTTGTACTTTTCTCACTGCATGTTGTTAAACTTTTTCTTTTGTTTGTGATTTATAGTCATTATTTGCAGAGCCCATCAGTGTTTGACAACCTGCATAGCCTGTGGCTTGTTCAGAACTCTACTTAAAAGAGTAATTGGTTTCCCCACACAAGGGTATTAAAAATATTTTGAGAAGCCTAGTATTTAGCCCTGTTAAGTTTCTATTTGAATTTATTCCCAGAAAAAGATGATGCATGTTGATTTCTTGGTTATCCACTGCATGTGTTACATTTTTTCAGCAGTCTTGAGAAAAATTGTGTGGCTTTTTAAACAATTAGATTTTGAAAATCTTTTACCAGAAATTAATTTGGAAATAACAAAGTATAAAATTTTTGTATCAACCTAATGAGGTTTTAGTTTATCTTATGACTTTACATCTTTTGAAAATTTATTCTTTGGATAACTAAATTTAAAAAAAAAATCTCTTGTTTATTACCTACTAACAAGCAGATTAAATTAAAAACCAGCAAAATTATCTTGAATTCTGAAAGTAATTACTTTCAGTTAACTTAATCTTATTCTTTTATCTATTAATTTCAGCTCTGAGTTTGTCAGATTCCTTAGGGGTTTGAATCATTAATGCAAAGTGGTAGTTAATGTTTCTCAGATTTCATTAATATAGTATAAATAGCTCATTAAAGTAATTGAAAGTCACTGTACACCAAAGAAATCTTGATATTTTACGAATATTTTTTCCTGAAAGGGCACCAACTTTAATAAATGTCATAAAACAATTTTTGTTCATGTTATTCAAACTGTCTTTATGTGGTGGGGGGGGGAAAGATACCTCCCCTTTTAGGAAATAAGTTCTGAAATAAATTGTGATGTTAATAATTCCAAATTTATTACAAAAGAGAATTTTAGATTATTATTTTTCATAATCTTTAAAAATAATGTGGACAGTCCCCAGTAGTGCAAAACAAACCAACAAAAAATATCTAGAGTTGTGTTCTAAAGGATATATATATATATATATATATTTTTTTTTACAGAAGTTAAAAAAGTTTGCTAATCTTCCTTATATCGTATATATAACAAATATTTTGAAACAAAATGATAAATGCATTCAGCATTTTGTAGTTTTCATTAATTTTAGCTTCTATGTGTGTGTATGTATATGTGTATTTGCTTAAAACATACACATTTTTAGGAAAATGTATTTTTTTAATATTATGATGTGCATGTTCCTTGAATTTTAATATATCATATTTTTTATGTTAGTCAAAACAGTAGACCAAAACAGACAATTGAAACAGTACCAAAATACATTCCAGGAATTGCTAAAAATTTGCTTAAATTTGTTTTTAGCATCTCAGTATTGAGAATAAAAATGGAAATAATTATGTAGTCTATGCCCATACAATAGAAACAATATCATTTGCCATTTCCTCAAAAGAAAGTTTTTTCCTGATACTAAGACAGATTTTTTTGAAGTTTTCATAAAAGAATGTGGTGGTATTAGTAAACAATGTCTTACACATCTGATGAGCATGTATCACCTTTTTGTAGCATTTGTGGATTCTGTAAATCAGAAGTCAGTAAAAGCAGTTTTGTTCAGGATAAGTGCAAGTTTTTGGGTGGTTTTCTTCATTCTAAATAGCACTTAAAGCACCTACTAGGGTCTACATTTAACTCTGAGAAAGGTTTTGTTTGACTTTACACTATGTATATTTGATTTTGAATTTGCCTACCTTTGAGCAGGACTTTGAACCTTCTGTTCTTCATTCTCCTTTGTCTTGAAGCTACCTGTCTGTTCTGTGTTTGGGTCATTTGTAACCCTGAAGGCATTTACATTTATAAACCTTGATCTTTGGGAATATATTGTCTGTACTTTATGCTTTTAAGGTGAATTGAATATTATTTCTCACATATGAACCTGTGATTAAAAACTTGATAGCAAAGACCTTCTGGGTTATACATTTTGGCTCACATGTATAGATTCACATAGATGGACTACCTACCTAGTGTAGCATTGGAGGGCATCCTTTTATGAAAGCTGAAATTGGATAGTCATTTTACTTCATCAGAGACAAAGGGAGGCCAGTGTTTTCTTCAGAAAACAGTTCTACATCCACTTTAACATAGATAAATAGATGAGCCAGATCCCAAAGTTTAGTGATAATCTACACTAAAGATGCACTTATCCAAAGAAATTTTTAATCTGTAGAATTTTTTTTTTTTTTTTAATATTAGAATAATGGGCTGAGTATGTAGCTCAGTGGTAGAGTGCTTGCCTAGCATACATGGGCTAGGTCCTGGGTTCTATTCCCAGTACTGGGGGCGAAAATTAGAATAATTCTTTTAATTTAAGCATTTTGTTTTTTAAAGTCCTCCAAGTTAAATTTAGTTATAAAATGAATCTCCATGTAACTGAATGATTTTGACTTGTCTTATAGCATTGTTGCATTAAAATTAATTGTTAGAAAAAATAGTGATTATATTAGTCTAGTTTCTTAAGTAATTTTTAGGAAATAAGTTGCAGATTTCATTATCTACTTAGAGAAACTGCTTCTTCTACTATCCTCAATATCAGGGTGCTTCATCACCTACAGTTATCTAATCTATAAGACATATGGTACGAATTTAAAACAAACCAGGTGGGCTGGGGATGTAGCTCTCATTAATAGATTGCTTGCCTAGCAAGTATAAGGCCCTGGGTTTGATTCACAGCACTACCAACAACAACAACAAAAAAAATTCTCAAAAAGAATCAGATTCAAACCTTTGTGTTCTATTACATAGAAATGAAGTGGCAATTTTTATCATATCATTGTTGGTATTATAGACTGTGTGCTGATGTGTATTTTAAGGAACATGGTCTACTGCTTAGAGTCATAGGAATTTTTATTAATTTATATTTTTAAAAAAATTACACTAGGAAAGAGAGCTTGAAGCAAACAAAAAAGAAAAGGTGAAAGAAGCTCAACTTGAAGCTGAAGTGAAATTATTGAGAAAAGAGAATGAGGCCCTTCGTAGACATATAGCCGTTCTCCAGGCTGAAGTTTATGGGGCAAGATTGGCTGCCAAATACTTGGATAAGGAACTGGCAGGAAGGTGTGTAAAAAAATGGGCATACTTGTATTCTTAAGTGACACATTGGATATTTAATGAGACTGACTCTACTTGTTATAAATGAAATAATTTTTATCCCTAGAATTATTTTGTAGTTGTTTATGTCTTATTATTGTTAAATTGATATCGATAATATTATATATTGCATGTATGTTTAAGCATACATACAGATACATTAACACAGACAGTAATAGTCAGCTTTTTGTCCTGTGACCAAAATACCCGACAAGAAGAAACTAGAGGAGAAAAAGTTTATTTTGGACTCAGTTTCAGAGGTTTCAGTCCATGGTTGATTGGCTCGATTGCTCTAGGCTCAAGGTGAGGCAGAACATGATAGAAGGGGCCTGGCAGAGGAAAACTGCTTAATTCATGGCAGCCAGAAAGAGAGCTGGGGGTGAGTGTGAGAGGAGCTTCCCTCCAGTGACCTACTTCCTCCAGCCATGCCATACCTTTTTACAGTTATAATAATCCATTCAGGTGATTAACCCATCAGATCAGTCTACTGATTAGATTATAGTTCTCATGATCCTTTCAGTTCTGGACATTGATGTATTGCCTGACATGAGCTTTTGGGGGGACACCTCATGTTCAAACCATAATACAACTTATTGTGAAATGCTGACAACTTTGCGGAGGATCATATTCCATCTACTTCCTGCTTTGACAACATAGCAGGTGATGTTCACATTGCCCCCTCAAAAAATAAAAAAAATAAAAGAAATAAAAAAGTTGGAATTATCATTAAAAAATTAATTCCTCTGCCATTAATTTTTGAAGGTAAATCATTTATGACCTTTGGTGATTTATTATTAGTACTAAGTCCTTTTATACTTATTATTTTAATGTTACATTGAGAACTGATGTGAAGCATTGAAAAAGAATTTCTATCTTAAATTTTTTTTTTTTGTAGTTGTAGATGGTCAGAATGTCTTTATTTTATTTGTTCATTTTTGTGGATTGAACCCAGTGCCTCACACATGCTAGGT
Source organism: Urocitellus parryii (assembly GCF_045843805.1). Lineage (NCBI taxonomy): Eukaryota > Metazoa > Chordata > Mammalia > Rodentia > Sciuridae > Urocitellus > Urocitellus parryii. The sequence continues at coordinate 45,285,159 of NC_135538.1, forward strand.
AAACACTCTACCACTGAGCTACAGCCCCAGCCCAATTTCTGTCATCTTGAAATACAAATTTTCTAATAACTTTTTACCATATTTAAAGTATTCATTTTGTTGGAAGAAACTATCATTAAAAGGAATTTTTCATACAGTCAGTGTCATCTAAAAGCTAATATTTAATACTGTTTAGTTGAGTTCAGTTAGTTACTTTGATTATATGCAAGGCATAAAACATTTTATTTGACATTAAAAGCATAAATTGTTTTTTAGATATTTTGAATTAAGTATATGACTAAAGGAATTTTCTCTCTCTGCTTTTTTTTTCTTGGTCTTTTGGTACCAGGGATTGAACCCAGGGGTGTTCAGCCACCACTGAGTCACATCCACAGCCCATTTTTTACTTTTTATTTTGAGACAGGATCTCACTAAGTTACTCAGGGCCTCGCTAAGTTGCTGAGGCTGGCTTTGAACTTGTGATCCGCCTGCCTCAGCCTCCTGAGCTGGAATTACAGGTGTACATCACCATGCCTGGCTATTCATCTCTTCAAAAAAATTTTTTTTCCACTATTTTTTTCTTCTTCTTGAAAATGAATGTCCTTTTCAGAGTTTTCATATCTTTATAAACCTGAATGACATCAAGAAATTCCTGAGTATTTGTTTTGTTATCAGTTGAGATTTATGCAAAAGCTACTTGTGTTCAGTAATTCTTCTGAATCTCTCTAGTAAGTATAATAAAAGACTAACTAAACTCTTTTCTCAACATGAAGGGTCCAACAAATACAGTTACTAGGACGAGATATGAAAGGACCTGCTCATGATAAACTGTGGAACCAATTAGAAGCTGAAATACATTTGCATCGTCACAAAACTGTTATCAGAGCCTGTAGAGGACGTAATGACTTGAAACGACCCATGCAAGCACCACCAGGCCATGTACGTTACTTTGCTACTGCTTCCCACACAACCTGTGCCTTGCTCTAATCACAAGTCTTTTCTGTTTTTCTAGTAGTTTGAAACCTTTATTTAAAGAGTGAAAATGGTATTCAACATATTTAAAATAGATGCATATTTAAAGTTTTGGTAACCCAGAGAATTTTTTTTGGATATATATACTATAAAATAGTGGATATAATATTATGGTATTGTGACCACTTAATTCAGTCAGTTCTTAACAGAGTAACTAAATGCCCTGAGAGTGATCTCTCTGCAGATTGTGAGCCATTGCTAGCAAACATATTTTGCACTAGTGCTAAGGGCCTTTACCAAGTAGGTATGACGCATCGTAATTCTTGCCAGTGTACCCCATGTTAAATGGACTTGCCTTGGAAATTTGCTGCGACCTTCCTTGTGTGTTTGAGAAAGGTGACCCTGCTCAATCACCAGGGTGGATCCAGGATTAGGGTGTATTCCTGCAGGAAGTATCTCTGTCCTTGGGTTTAGGGCGTGACAATAGGAGTTTTAGGGAAGTTGAGGTTGAAGATTATTGATGCTGGGATTAGGGTGTTCCTGCTGCTTGTTCCCGTTGAGTTCTCGTGAGATTCAAATGGGATTTGGAAAAAGCCTCGTAGAGTAGGATTTGGGATCGGACATATTGGAATTGCCCCTGAACGTGTGTGGAGGCTGGTGTGAGATCGGGAATAAAGAATTGCTGTTTGAACCTACAAAGCTGTGTGGTGGCTCGTGATTCTGTGCCAAGCCGAGACATTGGCACTTGGCTTTTGGCATTTGATGGTCCCTACGCGGAACGTCTGAAACTTGGAGGTGAGTAAATTGCTCGCCCCTGAGGGAAGGCGAGAGAATGGGTGACCATTTCAAAAAACAATGTGTTCTTGTTTTGATTTATTTCGTTTTTGTTTCAAGTTGCCTGTCCCTAGAAATTTCTGAGGCAAACTGGGAAAATTGGTTGACTCAAGGTTTGAAGTTTGTTAGCCCCGAGAAAGAGAAAATTGATACAGCGAATTTTTATTCAGTTTTTGTTTCATTCACTTGCGGTTTTGTTTTGTGTTATCTTATTGGGTTGCGTTATCTTTATAGAAGATTAGAAATTAGTAAAAAAGAAACCGAAAAGTTGTTAAGTAAATTGTTAGAGATTCAGACCATGGAGAAAGACATTTTAGATCAAGGAAAAGAGAAGGTCTCTCAAGCTAGTCAGAGAGAGGAAGAAAATTTAAAGGAAAAGGGGTTATTAGGAAAAAGGCCACAACAAAAGGCTGTTACTAACTCCGTTTTATTACCAGAGGGCGTAATTCAACCAACAGCCCTGCCGATGGAGACAGCTGAGTGGCCCTCAAACCCCGTCGTAGTTGATAGATGGGATCCTGAGACAGGACCTCAAAGATTAGCATGCCCTATATTTGAACAGGTAGGAGGGCAGCGAATTCACCGTGCTTTAGAATTTAAAACAGTGAAGCAGTTAAAGGAGGCTGTAACAACCTGTGGTCCTCAAGCCCCCTTCACGGTAAGCATGGTGGAGTCCATTACTAACTTGGACATGACGCCAGCAGATTGGGCCAGCATGTGTAAATCTGTGCTAAATGGAGGCCAATATTTGTTATGGAAGGTTGCCAATGAGGAATTTTGCAGGGAGACAGCTAGACGAAATGCAGCAGCCGGTTACCCTCAAAGAAATCTAGAGATGCTGCTAGGAAAAGGACCTTATGAGGGTCAGCGGCAACAAATTGAATATGATCCTGCTGTATATGCACAGATTGCTGCAGACGCAGTTAGGGCATGGAAGACTTTACAAGGACATGGAGATTTACAAGGTCAGCTATCTAAGGTAATACAGAGACCTAATGAACCTTACGCTGACTTTGTAGATAGGCTTATTCAAACGGCCGCCAAAATTTTTGGTGACACAGAACAAGCAATGCCATTAATAAAACAACTGGCTTATGACCAAGCAAATCGTTGCTGCAGAGAGGTTATTAGACCATGGAGACATGAAGATTTAAACACATATATTAAATTATGTAGAGATGTTAATGAACAAAGGCAAGTCCATTTAACATGGGGTACACTGGCAAGGATTACGATGCGTCATACCTACTTGGTAATGGCCCTCAGCACACTAGCATACTGTGCATCACATCTCAAAATTTCCTGGCTGATGATTGGGCATGCTTAAATTTGTTTTAAGCTTAGTCAGTACGTGTGCTTGGTTTAAACTTCTATCCAGTACTTGATAGCAAGTACTGGATAGAAGTTCTTTAAGGCAGTTTTTAGTAGTTAAATACAAGTGTAGATTTTGAACTAACATTTACACCCATTTGGTCTTGGAGTGAGATGGAATTTGAGATAATGTGTCCAATTGTTGTTTTCATAGCCATCATTTTATAGGAATTTTCCTATCTGCGTAAATTTTATTATGTAATTTTATTATAAGAGATGTTTGATAATACACACCTTAATATATGAAAACATGTCTAAACTCTTACCCAGTGGCTCACATTTTTTATTAAGAGATAAAATATTACCTTAAATAGTAAAAAATAATTTGTTGCTTCTACAAAAATTACTGTAAGAAAAATTGTTATGTACCTAGAATGAGTGAAATAGGAATGGGGGATTGCAATACACACTTACATTATTGTTTTCTCTAGGACACTGGTGGTACCCATTAACTTTTAGGTTCAGTAGATTTGGGAAATGGAAAGATTAGGAAAGTAGTTAGTGTCTTGCCTGTCTGTGTGATAAAAGCATACTTGTGAAAGTGGCTAAATATAAAGCTGAAGTTTTTGTAGTGGTCAGATGAGAGAAGTTATTTTATACAACATAAAGGCATTTTTATTTTTACCTGAGGATCATGGGATCCTCATCTATCTAAATAAAATAGTGGATATAATATTATGGTATTGTGACCACTTAATTCAGTCAGAATATATTATGGTAATTGAAGGAGACAGTGGTGAAGGCAGGGGAAAAGGCATTTGAGAAGAAGGACAGCTTTGGGAGAATTAAAATTAGAAGGACTTGATTGGTTAAGTCCTTGACTGCTGTTAATTAAGTAGGTGAGTAAGAAGGAAAGAGTCTAGGTTTTGGGTTTGGGTTTTGTGATCTGGCTTTTTTCAAGGAGATAGAGGAAAGGAAGTTGCAGGGAGAAAGACAGTAGCAGTTTTAGATGTACAATATTTAAGATGCCGGTGGGACATCCAAGATGTCCGTTCAATTGTCTGTATGATTGGATTCAGGAGAAAAATCTTGAGTTATGGCATGAAGGAAGAAAATGGATTACCAAACGAGGAGGGTTGAGATGGAGCTGTCAGATACAGGGCCATTAGGAAAGTGGTATTGATAGAAAGCAAGGGAAAAAAGCAGGTGTCAAGAAGAGTTAGTAAACAGGATCAATTTCTGCAGGCTTGAGGAATGGTAGTGAATAAAATGTGCTAATTGGATATAGGAATATTTAGAGAAGAAAATTTCAGCTGTTGAGTTTAGCAGTAGAACCTTCATTTCAGTGATTAGAGTACTGAATGTGGGAGGCAGGGAAATAAATACAGTGCATATGAACTTTATGTGGAGGTTTAGGGAAGACAAAGGTGCATGGTTGCTAAAGAAGATAGTGGAGGATCAAGAGATTGTTTTGCGTGTGTACATGGTCAGTATTTTAGCTGAAAGGTGCTTAGAATTTGTCTTCTGGGTAGGGAAGAAGTTTAGTAGAAAGTAGAAATGTACAAGAGAAAAAATTGTTAATGGAGCAAAGTCCTTTAAGAGGTAAACTGTAGAGCACCAGGGAATGAAAAAGAAAATGATCAAATTGGAAATTTATTTTTATTTTATAAATTTCAAGTTGAAATTAAGTAAGTTGAAATGTATTTGAAATCAATTGAAATCATCAAGATATTTTTCAGTGAAGAAAGATATAGTTATCCACTTGGATTTCTTGAAGATACTTAGACATTGATTAATTACTGACAGTAATTTCTTTTCTAATGTCCTACAGTTTTAAAAGAGATGTATCAGTATTTTAAAAAATTGACAAAAGGGTGAGAAAACCATCTATAAATTAATATAACATTTTTTTCTTTTACTTCTTAATTACTTTCTTTACACTACAGTGTGTGTCTTTACCAGAAAATCAATAAAGATTTCTAAAGGTGAGTTATGTAATGTGAATTTATCCTACTTAGAATATTATTTCAGTGATACTATTTTTTGTTTTCCTCCCGATAAGGATCAAGACTCCTTGAAGAAAAGCCAAGGAGTTGGTCCAATTAGGAAAGTTCTCCTCCTCAAGGAAGATCATGAAGGACTTGGCATTTCAATTACAGTAAGAAGTAGTGCTTCCAGTTTTCTTTTGTGCAATTATCTAGTATAATCATGCTCATTTGTTGGGCATTATTTGGAGAACAAAATATTCTGGATATATTTTTAAATAAATATATCTAACACTTGGGCACAGTAACTTTGGTGTTGATATTTTTTTCCAATATATATTTTTTTAGTTGTAGATGGACACAATATTTTTATTTTATTTGTTTTTGTACGGTGCTGAAAATCTAACCCAGTGCTTCACACGTGCTAGGCAAGTGCTCTATGTCTGAGCCACAACTCCGGCCCCTGGTGTTGATATTTTTTCTTGTATGTAAATCTTAACAACTGCTAAGTGTGCCTTTAGGAAGCATAGTGTAACATTTTTATTATGACTGAAGTTATAGATCTGTATCACGTACTGTGATGCCTGTAGGAGCCTTTGGAACTGTTTTCTTCTAATGGCTCCAGATTGTGTTGTTTTCTTTCCGGTATGTGTTCTCTTTTTCTTGTCTCATTCATTGCTGTCTGATTGCACTAGGTTTAGGGTCTAAATTATACATATTCTTTTGTTAATTTGATGCCTTCAGTTGTCTTGGACATCATTCCTGAGAAGAGTCTATTGGGAGTCCTTTTGTTTTAGTCTTGGTGCTTTACTGAATAGAGTAGTTTTTCATCTAATAATACTTAGGCACGTGTAAGTTCATTTTTTCCCCCTAGTGTTGCTTAATGTAGAAAACATTTCTTATAATAAAAAGTTCATCTCATCTGTTTATTAAGCATCTTCCTTTTAAACTACACTTCCCTCAAAGTTCATAAACTTTAGTAGGAGAGTAATATGTACACACTTTGGTATGAGCTAGAAAGTGAGAGATACTAATTATTGTATTTCAATTCTACATTGCATATTTTTCCACTTTTTTAAACATTTCTGAAATTGAGATGCAGCTTATGATCTTAGTTATTTTTGTGGTACATAAAATCAGTATCCTTTTCATACTTAGCAATTTAGATTTGATAAAATAAATGAAATACTAGTACATAAATATTTTAATTTATGTTTTAGAGTTTAGTCTATTGTGTTTTTGTGTTTTTTTTTTCATTTTGGTGTTTTGGCTCTGACACATGTTATTAATCATTTTACATGATACTTATAATAATTTATTTATCATTATCTAAGTAACAAATTTTCACCCATTGTTTACAGAGGTGGTAGAGATGCTTTATGAAAGGTATTTTTAAGAAAATATTTTATCTCTAGAATAGTCTGTTACTACAATTTACAAAGTGTAAACTAATTTACTGCCTTTTTGTTGTCAGGGTGGGAAAGAACATGGTGTTCCAATCCTTATCTCTGAGATCCATCCAGGGCAACCTGCTGATAGATGTGGAGGGCTACATGTTGGGGATGCTATTTTGGCTGTCAATGGAGTTAACCTAAGGGACACAAAACATAAAGAAGCTGTAACTATACTTTCCCAGCAGGTAAATTCCTTTTATGTAATTAAAATTGAATCTATCACTTGGTTCCTTTTGAATCTTTGAAGTGTTATGGGTACACATTTGTTTCTTTTGATTTGGGACTTTTACAAATGTCATTTGGTCCGGTTTACTTGCCTACACAATTTCCTTGCCTACACAATTTTGAACAAGTTATTTAAGTCCTTTGTGCTACAGTCTTCTTGTCTCTGTGTAGTAGGTTTTAAAATAGAGCTATAGGGAGTGTGTTAACACTCAGAATATGATATGGTAGTTAGAAAGCAGCATCCTTAATTACAGGATCATGATACAAATGTAAAGTGTTACAAAAAGACAATACTTGAAGTAGATTTGTTTTAGAATAGATTTTAAAATAGAATATTGAACTGAAAGAATCCTTAGAAAACATTTAGCCCAATTCTGTTATTTAAAAAGAGTAAACTTATCTTATTCAAGATTAAAAAAATTGCCTAAGGTTGCAGAACAAATACATTACAGAATTGGAATATGTATCCAAGAGTTGTATTGTTATCCGTTGTTATCTGGTGTATTTGAAAATCTTTTTTTTCCCCCCCAGGGGTGGTTGTCTTTTTTTTTTTTTTTTTCTTTTTGAGAATAGGATTGAGGGAATTACACAGATGTTGTTAGTATGTTTAGATGTTTCTGGGATCATCAGTATAGTATGCCTGTGTAAAATTGAATCTTAGTTAAATGTGAATTTATAGCTCATTGGTTCAGCTCCATATCATGTATAAATCGCCTCTGCAATATAACTACTTATATACTGCATTAAAGGGAAGACTCACAGTCCATTCCATTCCATAGTACTATATAGTAAATATGTATATTTTTTATTACAAATATATTAAATAAAATACAGTACTATATTTTATTTATTTATTTATTTGTAGTACTAGGGATTAAACCAGTAGTACTGTACGACTCAGCTATATCTGCAGCCCTCCTCCTCCTTTTTTTTTTTTTTTTTGGTTTGGTACCCAGCGGTGCTATATCTTGAGCCCTTTTTAATTTTTTATTTTGAGATAGTGTTTCACTAAGTTGCTTAGGGTCTTGCTAATTTGCTGAAGCTGGCTTTGAACTTGGAATCCTCCTGCCTCAGTCTCCCAAGTCCCTGGGATTACAGGCATGTGCTACCACACCCAGCTCCAGTTTACATTTTAATGTATCTGATAAGATAGATTTAAGAATGCTACTGTAGCCTCTTAAGTTAGTGATTCCTCAACCTAATTTGACTGTTAGACAGAAGCACAAAGAATGGGATGAATGGAAACTGGTAAAGGAGCTACAAATAGGCCATCATAATGTTTAACGAAATGCTAAGCACATATTAAAATTATCAGGTATAACTTTCCTAACAGTTTAGTCTGGGAAGAAAGAGCACCAGAGAAACTCACTTAGTGAGTAGCAGTTAAAAATGACATGCTTTCTCTTTTCAACAAAGGCAGACCATAATTTTCAGAGTTGCAAACACCAGACTTGTATGTAGCGATCATAATCTCTTATTAAATGACAACTCTAGCTTGGAATTTTTAAACCTTAAGTGATTTATAACTTTGTACTTTAATATGAGTTATTGACTAATAACAATACAAATAGTGTACATTTCATCTTGCATAATAAAAAGAGCAGGAACTTTGGAACTGTGTTTGTGTATGCTGTTTTTGTTCCTCTTATTGAGGACGTTATCTGCTCATTGCATGTGTACTTGGGTTTCTCATTCATGAAGAAAAAGAGACTACAATGGGGTTACAGTAGTCTGAGGATTGAAGACTATAATTTTGCATAATAAATATAGTAATTAATGTTATTACTAGACAGAATACCTTGATTGATACTATGTCTGGTACGCAGTGAAAGTTGAGAGAAGATTCAAGATTTATGCATTAAGAAACAACGAATCGTGTAAGGGTTTCTTGAACTAAAGGAAGTTTGTGTGATACCCTTACATGCAAGTTTGTTTAATATTTATGATGGATTTGTGGAATTGCTGTGTAAAATACAAACTGGCAAAATGCCTTTTTTAAAAAATATTTTTTTAGTTATAGATGGACGCAATATCTTTATTTTTTTTATATTTATTTTTATGTGGTGCTGAGGCTCGAACCCAGTAACTCACATGTGTGAGGTGGGCGCTCTGCCACTGAGCTACAGCCTCAGCCCTGCAAAATCACTTTTAAATCGAACATTTGTTCCAAAAATCTGAAAAATTTTTTTAGTTTTGATGGACACAGTACCTTTATTTTATTTATTTATTTTTAGCGTAGTGCTGAGGATGGAACCCTCATATATGTGAGGCAAGCACGCTTCCACTGAGCCACAATCCCAGCCTAAAAGTCTGAAAATTTAATAGTTAAGTTTTATCTTTTTTTAAAATCTGATATTAAAAATATTGTGATTAGTAGAAAGAGCTTCTATAATATTAAAAGGAAATTTCATGTAGAGAAGGATCATAGTGTTTCGACATCATGTTCTCTCAGACTCCTTTAACTTCTTGAAGTTCTAGAGTTTCTTTTTTGTTGTCTGGAAAGGAGCTGTATCTGAAGTGTCCTCACCCCAAAGATTTTGGAAATCCATTTTGAATTAAGTTGCAGTAATTTGGCTTTCTCATTTTCATCCTCTATTTTAGAGAGGAGAGATTGAGTTTGAAGTAGTTTATGTGGCTCCTGAAGTGGATTCTGATGATGAAAATGTAGAGTATGAAGACGAGAGTGGACATCGTTACCGTTTGTACCTTGATGAATTAGAGGGAAGTGGTAATCCTGGTGCTAGTTGCAAAGATGCAGGTGGGGAAATCAAAGTGTTACAAGGTAAAAATCACTCTAAAAATTATTATGCCTAAATTTATTATTAATACATTTTAAAAGTGTAAAACCCTCTGTTCTTTAGTAATATTTGTAATGATGAGGAAACCAAAGCAATAAATAGCTTTCCCTTGCTTGTACACCACTGACTATTCTTAAATTTTATTTACGTGTATGTTTCTTAGATTCATCATAAGACTTTTATCCTTGAATGGTGAAGAAAATTCAAGTTTTCTAGGCTCTGAAACAAAGTCAACATACCTTTTAGAGTAGATATATATTAATATATAGTCTCTCTTAATGCAAATTCTTCTCATAATACATGTAATGTACATAATATATATATATATAATTTATAATTTATATAATTATATATATATAATTTATATGATGAGTAAGCTTTTAGATTATTGTCTTATGAATCAGGACATGTGATCCTGAGGATCTTTGGTTTAGTTCCACCATTATCATTTATACTTTTTAAGGAAAAATTCCAGCTCTTTCTGGGTTCACTTCCATTGCTATCATTTACACATTTTAAGGAAAAATTCTAGCACTTTCTTATAGAGCAATGGTTCTGAAATTATGATCCATGGATCTCTGGAGCCTTAAGATCTTTCAGGAGTGAGGTGGGAGGTCCATGAGGTAGGTCAAAGCTTTTCATAATAATACCGAGATGTCATCTGTCTTTTGATATTTGTATTGATCATATAAAAGCAATTGAGGTAAAACTGCTGGTGACTGCTAGCATGAATCAAGGCAGTAGCATCCAGCGATACTAGAAATCATTGTTTTCTTCCTTGCCATTCACTCAGTTAAAGTGAAGAATGAAATGATGGTTTCATTTAAGCATTCTTGATGAAATAGTAAGAACCTTATTTGTAAGTGAAATTGATATTTTGTTTTTTTTTTTTGTTTGTTTTTTTTTTTTTTTTTAAAGGCAGATGATTTTTTTTTTTTTTAAAGAGAGAGTGAGAGAGGGGAGAGAGAGAGAGAGAGAATTTTTAATATTTATTTTTTAGTTCTCGGCGGACACAACATCTTTGTTGGTATGTGGTGCTGAGGATCGAACCCGGGCCGCACGCATGCCAGGCGAGCGCGCTACCGCTGAGCCACATCTCCAGCCCTGAAATTGATATTTTGAAATGAAACCATAAACTCTTCATTTTCTTAAATGTTGACCCTTGAATATGTTGCTTTGTAAAAATCTGTATGATGAGATGAAAGTACACATAAAGCACTTATCCTGCATAATGCACAAAGAACCTGGCCTCAAAGGAAAATACTAACCTGATCTACTATCTGAACTAGATATTTTTTTCATGGAAGATAATTTTTACTTGAAAGAATTACTGACAATGTATGGTTGTTAGACTGTTTGGCAGCCATTATTTTAAAAATGAACAAAATTGGTTCATAACTTCAAAGACAACTAGCAGTATTATAGAGTTTTATAAAAGATGCATCAGTCACCATGAGCTTGATAGCTTCCCAACACTTAGAACTTTCCCTTGCTTATACATCATTGACTATTCTTAAATTTTGATTGATTCTGATATTAATGAGTGTGAGGTTTTTTGTTTGTTTTGTTTTGTTTTTACAGTGCTGGGAGTTGAACCCAAGGCCTGTAGCCCACTAAGCAAGCACTCTAGTATGAGTTATGTCCCTAGTCCCTGAATGCAATTTTTTGTTGTAGTAAAATGAAATGTGTCAATTTTTGAAATTCCTGCATAACTCAGTGGTGCAGTACTTTTGAAATGACAGAATATAATATTGCCAAATTGTGTATGGGTTAAAATGCAAATAAGGCAAATGGATTTTAGTAGCAGATTCTTCATTGATAAATTTTCAGTTTTTACATTGTCAAGTTTTGGTATTATATCAAAGAATAATATTGACATTTATTTGAAAAGGCTATTAAAATACTCTTACTTTGCTGTTTATTCCTGAGGGACTGGATTTTCTTCATTGTAACAAATTGAGCAGAAGCAGAAATGAGAATCTACACAGCTACTTTCTATGCATATAAATGGCTTTCTGTAAAGTCATATACTAAGGAGAATGGCAAAATTGGAAAACTGTGCTGTTCTGACTAAAATTTTTTTTGTTTGGAATGTAGAGTTGTCATTAAACATGTTGTTTATGTTAACATATTGCATTTATTCTTGTCATTTTTAAAGAAGTAATGCAATTTTTTAGCTTTCTCAGTTTTAATTACTAATATGGTAAACATCAGTATCTGAAATTCATGTAAACAGAACAGAGTAAATTAATTCATATTCTACATTCCAGAATGTTAACTGTAGTGTTTCAAAGGAGAACTTTACTCAGTAAATTGAAGAAATGTAGCCTTGGCTTAAGTTTTTTTTAACCAAAAGAATGGTTTTAGGGTTTAATTTAGTGCTTATTAAATATATGAAAGCATTCTGAGACCAACAGGTAGAGAACTCAAGGCATAGAGTATTATGATAAACAGATGAACTCCGTTGCCTGTTTGGTAAACCTGTATGTTGTTGATGTGTACACAAAGGCATCAGTAGCAATTACTGTTCTCTGCGTGCCTCTTAAACAAAACTATTGTGGTAATATGTTCAAACTTTACACTGTTCACTGATTCCCCCATGGTCTCATCATCATTCATTCTTTTAGATTTATTCCTTTGTTAGCTGAGGCCACTTCTCTGACACCATGCAAATTGAAGACACTTACATTGTGTCTCAAATAATCAAAAATGTATACTTACAATTTATCATTGTAACTTACGCACATTTTTTTTGTACACACAAAAATGTATCTTTGCTTATTGTTTGGCACTTAGCTATACTTCATAGCTCACTAGGTGCTGTAGTTAACTCTTATTTGTTTACAAGTCTCTATTTTGTAGAGTAAACAAAATTAGTTTTAATGTTTAACTAGATATGATCTTGCCAACAAATGATTTTTAGCAAACAACTTGTATGTATTTCAATTAACTAAAGTTAATTTTAATAATATGAAAGCCAAAATGTAAAATAAAAATGTAATTCACAATTCTGTAGATATTTGTACTGATATCCAGTTGACTAAATTTTACAATTGTGTGTGTCAATTCTAAGTTTCATAGAACACTTAATAAGAAATTTTATATGATTTTTAGGTAGGGCCCAATAGGTAATACTTTAACATCTGCATAGTGTTTGCTATCCACCATAAGAAAGAAAAATTCTTTTGTTTAGGAATTGCTAACTTGATTACTCTGAGATCAGGTTATTATATTGGGAGTTCTTTTGTTTTTTTGTGCAATAAAATTAAAAAACTAAGTGTTTTTTTAGATCAGAAAGTATCTGCTTTTATTATTTTCTTTTCTTTTAGGATATAATAAGAAGGCAGTAAGTGATGCACATGAAAATGGAGACATGGGAACTTCAAATGAAACGCTGCAAGATGACAGTGCTTCAAAATTAGATGATCTGCACAGTCTGTATCATAAAAAATCTTATTAAATTGACTGTATCTCCAGACAAGATTGTTAATCAGACTATTTTGAATTTGGGGCACTAGGGAAGATGGTGACAAAGACTACACAAGATGAAGGGAGGCTGTTTGTTGCCTAAGGAAAGGCGGGTACCTCAGGGCTTCGTGTGAACAATTCTAAATGCATAAAACTCTGTTTTCTGTGTTATACCATAATTAGCTATTGCATGTAAAGCAATTTTGATTTTCTTGAAATTGTAAGCACCAAAGCATGTGTTTCCCAAAGGGATTTTACTAGGCTCATAAGTACCAAATGAAGTGCTACTATTTTATTTGGCTCTTTTCCTGTTTAGTAGAAGGACAATGTTAACTGGAATTTTATTATAAAAAAATAGCCTTTAAATACAAGAGAGTAAATTAATTCATATTGTACATTCCAGAATGTTAACTGTAGTGTTTCAAAGGAGAACTTCACTCAGTGAATTGAAGAAATGTAGCCTTGACTTAAGTTTTTTTTTAACCAAAAGAATGGTTTTAGGGTTTAAAAATATATATATTGTGCATCCTGACGTCTAAATTAGTTCTTCATGATCATTTATTATGAGTTTTCCTTCCAGCTTTTTCAATGCAGTACAAAGTAGTTTTCTTTAAGCAATCCTTTATCAATCAATGCTGCACTAGAAATAGTTTCTGAAAAGTTACTGTACATTTTACTTTTGGTTTTTAAAAGAAATGAAATGAGTGTAAAATACCTGTTCTCAATTATGTTGATCTGTGTGCATGGTATTGGAACATTACACTATTAATGTTTTGTCTTAAATGTTTATGGGATCCATGAAAGACAGTTTTATACATTTTGAGTTGTTCATAAAATTTGTCTTGTGATAGTTCTGGCACTTAAAGATAAATTTTTCTGGCAGGAAAGGCTCAAATTTATTACTGTGTCTTGAAATACATTGCATTCAAACAACGGTTTTATCTAAGTACCTGATTTGCCAATCATCCAAAAGTTGGGGGCTAAGGTAGGCAAGATGAGGTGAAGAGATTTTAATACATTAATTGATTTGATTTTCATACCAATATGTTTTACTAAAGCAATTTTCATATGCAAAATTGGGATTTGCTAGTTCTTTTGTCCTAGGATTAAGCATAGCTATGCCTCTTTTATTATTTACTATTCTGCAGGCCACTGTTACCTTCTGGGCAAAATTGTATTTAAAAAAGTGTTGGTTTTTGTGAATGTCATTGTTTTAAAGGATATACACTTAAGGGAATATTAAATGGAAGAAAGCTTACAACGCTTTTAAAATATTACCAGTATCTTTATTTCTAGTATTCAGATGTTGATAAAACTCATTTTCTTGTCTTTTCCAAATGTACTATATGTTTGTTGAAAGTTAAATCTATAAAATGTATATACTTTATTTTGTGATTTTACTATTTATAAATTTAATGTTGTAACTGTTGCTCGTTTATGGTTTGTTTGGGGTGGTTATGTTCATCTGTAAATCACCATGTTAATTTGTAACTAGAAGTGCACTTCATAGTGTATATTGTTACTGATATTAATATGCTTTGGTAGCATTAACATTGCTTCTGAGCAAAAGTTAGTATTTAAATGTACAAATGAATAAGCAAGTTACATATTATTGTTTGCTCCGGACAGGCTGGGCCTCTTAAAAGAAAAGGATTGATTTTTCTTCATGCATTCCCTCTATGCCAAACCCATACATCTATGCATGACATAAGATCTGCAAACTGGATTTTAGCCAGTTTATTCATTTAGTTAAAAAAAAAAAAATTCTGTGTGGCAGATCTAAAAGTTTTGCTGTGAGATGAAACCATGTTATTATTATCTTCTTAAAACATGGCCTGGATGGAACGACCATGACATTTTTTCAGAGAATGTCCTTTTTTTTTTTACAATGACTGAATCCATAGGAAATGCAAGCTATAATCCTTCAATTTTTAAGAAATACATATCTAAAGAGCTTTTTTTAAAAAAAAAACTTTGGTAGTTTTGCATATAATTTGAAGGATTGTATGGCTATGATATAAATTCTTTTCAAGGGTTGATAAACAGAATAAAAAGTTTTCCAAGTAGCTTTAAGATTTCACAGGTCAGTTTCTTTTTCATCCTGCTTCATCATGGTTTGCAGGCATACATGAGGGTACAGCTGTTTAGATGCTTCTGTGAGCTTCCTCATAGTGGTCAGAAGGTACCTGGTTGAAAGTTCATTTTAGAATATATGGTCTTTGTGGGTGATCTGAGTTTCAGGCTTTCCCCCAAAGGACTGAGTGAGAACCAGTTTTTTGTGTTTACATTTATAAAAGGAAACCCATGCAATACTAAAGCTTCTGTGACAAAGCCAAATGGATAAGAAGGGATCTGCTACGAAGCCATCACAGCGGAAAAGTGAAAAGAGAAAACAAAATACATGCATACAAAAACAGTAATTGAAAAAAAAAATTGTTCAGTAGAATATGAGGGTTATATGTGTGTGTGTATTTAGACTTTTAACCTCTGAAATTCTCTTCTATAGTGTCTCTGTTATGAATATGACCAAAACAACATTTGGATTATAGGACTATTGTTTAGATTTAAGATGATGACAGTTTTGTGGGTCTTGATAATTATAACTAAACAGTTGCCAAAAGTTAATGCAATTTGTCCATGGTGCTGGTTTTTTCTTTACCACAGTAGACCTATTTTTGTTTCATATTTAAAAGCAAGAAATACATTGATTCACATGTAAGTTGTACATTATTTGACATCTTTATTATGGAGTCCAGTATTCTACCTATCTAGCCTTTCACTTAGGGTCAGCCTCAAATCTATAGGATTTATGACAAATGTGTTATATCTAGTTGAGTTAAATATTTTTATTAGCCTGTAAATAAAGATAGCATCTCCTACATTAAAATGCTATTGATCTCATTTTTATTTATTTATTTTTTGCAGTGCTGTTGGTCAAACCCAGGACCTTGAGCATGCTTGAGAAGTGCTTTTTCACTACACCACACCCCCGGCCCTTGACCTCATTAAAAGAAAATAAACACTATATGTTTCTTTCAAACAAATATTTTGGTTTATTATTTATTTTAAGTAGATTCTGTTATTTGTACTAGCATGTCAAAATCTACACAAAGGCTGAACCTAGTTGGGGTGGTAGAACAATATTAGTTTGGAATAGGAAGAAACTGTTTAATCTCAGTAGTCATTTAATCTGAATTAATTAAAAGCATTTTGGTTGGAAAGAACAATCTGAGCAACTGTGGGACCAGTTTTCTGCTGAAAGTTAGCAGACAACAAAAACCCTTGTCTTTGGTTTAGTTTTGTGGTATAAATATTGGCAGCTAATGTTATTTATGAGGATAACATTGATAAAAATTAGAGTAACTTAATTCTGTCAGTATTTAAGAGGATAGTCTTTCATTTTAGAATCTAAGTATACATAATTTAGAAGTATCCAAGTTATTTCCAAAATATTTTTTAGAAAACATTGATAATGGATATAAATCATATTTTAGAAAATGTGTTGAATTTATTATGTACATTTAGAAATATTTGCTCTTTTGTTATCAACAAATTTGATTTCATTCTAAAACTTATATGTTTTCTGTGTGTTGGCTTAAGCTTCCAATTCCTGTTGTTTGGAAAAGAAGTCTGTGTCCAGAACTCATTCTCATGGGATATTGTGCAGTTTATAAGATTTAAAAGATGATTTGCAGTTTCATTGTTAATCAGTGTTCTATATTAAGGGTTTATAACTAACTTTACAAAAAGAAAACTTAAGTACTGCAAATTACTATGTGCTACTGGTGCTAAATATTTTGTTTGATAATAAATCTTTTCCAGGTGTATTTTGAGAGCCATACCCACCATGGCGGCAGCCATGAGATTGCATCTGTCGTATCTCCAGCAGGAGAGAGCATAGCTGTCTACAGACTCAGCTTCCTTGCTCTGAAACTGTCCCTGTGTTCAGGCTGAGGCTATCATTCTTCATGCTGCTGCCAGCCAATGACTGATCATCACAGGGATACTATGTCTCCTGGATGTTCACTGGAGGACTCCCTGAAAGTCTGGCCAAACTCCCTTAAGTATTACATTGTAGTCTAAATTGCTTTCAAACAACCTTCCCTCTTTATTCACCTGCATTATGGTCTGGTTGTCTCCAAGCGCCCTACCTGTTTTTCCTCACCAGAATTGCCACTAATAAATCTATTGCACATCAGATCCCTTTCGGGTGTTGGTGTCTGCTTTTAGGGGAACTCTGATGAAAACAAGTTGTCCAAGAGTGAGATTTGAGGAAATAGGTAATAAACTGGGATTTAAGAGCTGGCTTATCCACCCTGCTCCAAAGAGTAAAGAGGATGACATTTTGGCAGGTAAGTGGAGTATATATAGTATGTGGCACAAGGTTATGGTGCTAAATATTTTTAGTTGTTTAGTATTTTGTAGAAGATTTACAGAAGAGTTAACAGCAGTCATGGATCTGTTGTCTTTCGAAAGGCCTGCTTATATTGGTCCTTGGCTAGTGTCTAGCAACTTGGATTTTCCATTTACTAACTTAACATAGGTGATTTACTGTGCCTGAAATGTTTGTAAAAACAGTAAGATTTGTGTTGAACACCTGTTTTCCCACTGGGGAATCTAGAATTTTGGTACATACTAGGCAGAGGGTGCCTATGTGACTGACCCTTACAAAATCTTGATGAGTGGGCTCAGTCAGGCCAGCTTCCCTGGTGAACACTTTATATGTATTGTTACCCATCATTGCTGGATGCATTAGGCAATCCTGTTTGCTCCACTGGGAGAAGACTTAATTAAGAGTTTGTACCTAATTAATTGTTAATTTTGCACATGTGCCTTTTCCCTTTACTGATTTTGGTTTGTGTTCTTCTCTATAATAACTCATAATTGTAAGTATGATCCTTTGCTTAGTCCTGTAGGCCCTTTTAGCAAATCATGCAATTTGAGGGTGGCCTTGGAGACCCCAGACACAGTCTGTAATTGGGGGAAAATGTCCCTAAAGAGAGGAATTTTCAAGGAGTTTCCATGATGCAGGTATTTGAATAATGTGGGAAGAACAATGTCTGGAAGAGAGCAGAGTTGACTGGTTACTACTAGGTTGTATTAGTGACCTACAGAAAGATAATGATACTGTGATCCAGCTGTTAATGCCTAAATGTGAGAGCCAGAGGTCCTTGTTGATGGAGAGCATTTCAAAGAGGCCTTCCTGCAATGAAAGGATGAAGACAGCTGAATTTCAGGCCAAACATCTTAACTGTTAAAATTGCAGAGTTTTGGAAGCTTGAATGCTTTGCCAAGACCTATTTTGTGAAAGTCAAAGCATCTGTATGGATGGATACCCCTGAGGATACTAACTCTGCTGTTCCTACCTGATCCCTTATCTTACAGAAGTTACCCACTCGCCTTAATAAGACCTAGCACCTCCTCTATGCTACAAGATGCTCATAGATCTTGCTGCTAATCCCTTCCCTCCAAGACTCTGGCACCCCCACATACTCTCTTCTACCTGACTTATAGTAGTAATAAAGTCTGGCAAAGCCTACCTGGATATGCTAAAGGAAAAAGATGTGCACTAAAAATTTAAGAATTAGCTAGCATATCCTGGCAAAGATTACTTAATTTACTATGAAGTCAAAATAGTTCTAATCTTGTACATGATATTTAAAATAAAATAGCTTCAAAATGCAGAAAGCAAAAATTGAACAAGAAAACTAAAAATCTCACAGTGGGAGATTATAGTATTTTGAAAACGATATGAAAAAGGAAAATTTGAACAGCAAAATCTTGTTTTATAGTTCAAGTTAAGAGTGTAATATTTGGTTGTAAAGGAAGGACCTCTGGCTTCTAAGTAGGAACAAACTATACCAAGGACAATTATACAAACAAATGTAAACCCCTGGAACTGGGATTCTTGCTTTGGAAAGGCAGAACTTGCAATTTGTTGAATTGCCAGCAGGGGGAAGCAGAATCAAAATGTGATGTTAATTTAGTCTGCTACAACTGAAAGGCTTTTTGAAAAGTATTAAAATATTGTTAGGATGAATAAGTTGAAGACTGAAGAAGTTATATTATTTATTTAGAGTTACACCACTAGTAAGCACTAGAATAAGGACTCAAATTCCTCTCAATTTTACCTTAATAGGCTATACAAAGGAAAAAGATACATGAAATTACAGGCTTTTCAGTCTTTCTCCCCAGCTGATTATTTTCATTTTTCTTAAATGGTACAAGGTTTGGTGGAGCCTAAGTTTTTAGTTTTTTTAAAATAATAAGTGAAATGGATTTAAATTTCATGAGAAATACCTTTGTTGCAGTTAGGTAAATATGGAATGCAAGAAAAGTTCTTAAACCTTCTAGATCCTTGTGATTAAAGCATTTCCCTCCTCCCCGCCAACAAATACTTAGGGAATGGAATTATCTCTTCCTGTGTGCCCACTGTCATATTTTTTAGAATATTAGTGATATTTTTGTTATCTTCACTAGATGCTCCCTACTGTCATTATGGTTGAGGGAATTTTTAGCTCTGTCTAATGTTATATTGAGTGGGCTGTTTGCTTCTGAAAGCACAAAAGTTGTAAAACTAATTTTAAAAATAAAATGATTTTTCAGAGGAAAAAGACAATAAAATTAACTGTTGACTGAATCATAAAAAAGAATAAATGCAAATATACAAAATAAAAATTAAGGGAGAAAGCAATAGCAACTAAGAGACAGTATTTTGTTCCATTATATAGGAATAAATGTGAAAACTTTTCTAGGAAGGTGTAATGTAACCAAATTGACTCCAGTGAAGTTTTAAAATTCAATGTTTTAGGGAAGGAAAATGGCAAAAAGCTGTCAAAGCACCTCTCCCACATATTACCAGAATATATGGTCTTAATGGCATCACCAGTGAAAGAGCAGGTAACTTCAACGCCTAGCAAAAGAAGAACTGACAGAAGAAATTTTCTAAATTTCTAAGTCTGATGATGTTTTCTTTTCAAAGAAAACAAAAGACCTAACTGGCAGAAGAATATTGTTGCAAAGATCAGTATGGATTTGGCAACATGTTAATAGATTCATCCATTGTAACCAAGTTTTTAAATATTAGGGCATCTAGTGATGTAATTAATCCTACAATGGGTCTCTGAGGGGTCCTTATGGGGGGAAATCATTTGCTTCTGATTCCAAATGCTGAAAAGGTACTGTTCGGTATTTAACATACATTCTTGGTGAATGGGGGGAAAAGATATAATGGATGGTTTCTTAACTTGGTAACATGCCTTAGAGTAATATGTGTGTGTCTGTTCCAAAACTAGCATCATGGTGAGTATGGAGCTACTTGAAGTATTTTATCTCAAATGTAACTGGCTGGGTTGATGGGGAACAAACAGTTGAGCCAGGTGAGGGGCTAGGTGGAGTGAAATGGGAAACAGGACTGCTAGGCATGGGGTGGGTCAGTGGCCTGATTGAGCTTCAGACTAGACTGTTCCCCTACATTGTCATTCCTCCTGCTGAACTGTCCTGGAGGTAGAACTAGGGATTGGAGTTTTACTTTGATTTTATGTTGCATTCCGATGAACAAAGACTTATCTGTCCGTATGCTGATGGACTTGAGTGAAAATGCTTTTTAATTGGCTTCAACTAAGGACTTGGTGGCTAAGAATACAGAATCTGAGTTCCGATTTTGCTCTGTCACTATTTTTTTGCTCAAAGGAAAGTCACTTCCCTTCCCTGTACCTCCTCTTCCCTCCCTCTACTAACATTAGCTATCTGGGATGGCTGTCTGAGGATTGGTTGAGGTGAAGTGTGGGAAACAGAAGGCCCTGCACGCGTCTTATAAGATGGGTCTAAGGATGTGGTGTTGCCCTTGTCTGAAGTACAGGCAGCAATTCTCCAGCCTCTAGGTAAGCCTCAGCACCAATATCATTTGCTTTTTTTTTTTTTTTAATATTTATTTTTTAGTTCTCGGCGGACACAACATCTTTGTTGGTATGTGGTGCTGAGGATCGAACCCGGGCCGCACGCATGCCAGGCGAGCGTGCTACCGCTTGAGCCACATCCCCAGCCCCCATCATTTGCTTTTGATCCCTGACCATTCTGAAGAGTGGAAGAGAAATTGTAAAATGATCTTCTTGTCAAATAACTTGAGTAGCCAAACATTTCTTAATACTATGTGTAAAAGAATTTTTTCTTCCATGTAGGAAGATGTCACCAGATACTTTGGTGAATTCTACAGTGCAGGGGAACAGAGTCTTGAATTCTAGGATGCAGCAAGACACGTGTCTAGAGCAAATGCTACAAATACCTCAGAAGGCTTTTTCAATTTCAACAGATAAACTTCGAGTTTGCTGCCTAGCAGGTGCTCTACCTGTTCACTTTTCTCCAAAGAATTTATAGAAACTTCCATTACTGGAAGCACATAAAGGACCAATGGGCCAGAGATGACACTGTTTTCTTGGTCCTATTAAGTATTTGACTCTATCTACTGAAATATTTGGTTTGGTGCTGGGCATTGGATTTTTTGAGACAATAAAGCTCCTATGGGTTGCATTCAAGGATCGTGTAGGTGTTGGTCTTCTGATATCAACTTTAATGTGTTATCTCTAATGAGTAGTGAAAGGACAGAGCAGAGACTATGATATGGAGTAGGACTATATCTTTGATGTACATCTGAATGTTTTTTATCCACTCCTAGTCATAGTACATTTTGTCCAGGTTTTTTCATCAGCCATGTTTTCCTAACATGAAGTTATTGAGTATTTAGTTGGAAATACCTGTGACTGATTGCATTTGGCTATTATATCTATATAAACTTCCTAGGTTATATGTATTGCCTTATTCGAAAAATATAGTAATTCTTGTTTATCCATTTGCATACCTCATTCTACTCTATGGGTGGTCACTAGTGCTAGGATGGAACTTTATGCCCATGTTCTGTTTTTTTTTTTTTTTTTTTAATTGGGGGGAGTACTGTGGATTGAACTCAGAGGCACTCAACCCCTGAGACACATCCCCAGCCCTATTTTGTATTTTATTTAGAGACAGGATCACTGAGTTGCGCCTTGCTGATGCTGAGGCTGGTTTTGAACTTTCGGGCCTCCTGCCTCGGCTTCCCAGGCCACTGAGATTACAGGCCTGCGCCACTGCGCCCGGCTTCTGTGTTTTTACACAGTGAAATGAAAAGAAAAAGAAACAATATTCTAGCTTAACTGCATCAATAGCATTGGGAAGTGACAATTTCTTGTAAAATTTGAAAATATATTTGTAGATTTTTAAAAATAAATAAATGCTTCACTTAGTTTTCTGACAGCTATAATAGATACCCTTGTTTTTCTACCAGGCACCAAACCGTTTCAGATTCTTGTCAGGCAATCCAAAGTCTGTGTATTCAACCACCATGCCATATTGTCTTTTAGGAATTTACCCAGAATGCAGCACAGAAAGATAAAAAGAAAACAAGAGGGATTAAGAGACATGAGCGATAGAATTAAAAGCTCTAATGGACATCCAATAGGAATTCCAGAAGGGGAGATGAAAGAAAACAGTAAAAAGATGGCTGAAAAAATTTCATAGTTGATGAAGATGATTCAAGACATCCAATTTCAAGCAATGTGAATGCAAATTAATTCATAGGCAAACACAGTAGTAAAATTGCAGAATACTGAAGGCTGAACAAAAAGCATCTAGGGGAGTTTATTCCAGGAGCAGATTGGCAGGGAGTGTCATCAATAGTGGGGAAATGAGATCTATCACGTGCTGTGGATATAGCTGTGTGTAAGTGCAAGGAAATACTGGGTGACTGAATAGACTGGGGACAGGAAATGCTAGCAGGTAGGTGCAGGTGATTGTGTTCAACTTTAGCATCCTATTAACAAGATTAAACTCCTTCCAGGGCCTGGAGAGATCCTGGGCATACTGTCTTTCAAATACAGCTCTCAAAATGTTAATAACTATTTGGGGCATGAATGGATGCAAGATGAGAATTTCAGGAATAGAGGCCAATCTGGTGGGCCCACTTGGACTTCTGTGATTGATTGGTCAGGGTGAACTGATAGATTTAGGAAAGGTATCTTTGTGTCTGCAATAAAAATGTGATTTGATTTTCTGCTAAGAATCCCAAGCAGTGTGAAATAAAAATCAAACAACCCCTCACATCCTTTCTGGATATTTTTAGATTAATTACAATAATAAAACCCAGAGCAAAGTTTCAGCAGCCTCTAGCCAGTGAAGTCTTGCTTGTCAAGGCAGATGTGTTTCAGCCACAATTTCAAGTGACAAGAAGTAATCTTGGCTTTTTGGTAGGATTTGATAGCTTAGAAGAAAACCAGACAATTAGAATGATCTGTTCCTCACTCACACTGAAAAAGATACATGCTCTTATCTGCTAGTTTAGGCTTGGCTGCATAGGGTTTATCAGACCTTTCCACTCATACACCCTAGTCTACAGAGGCCACCCTGAGGAAGTACTGCTCCCGAACAAAGTTCTTGCTTTTTTCACAATTGGATCACAAGTATGGGGAAGAAATGTGATGGGTGGAAAACACCTCTATTGTAAAAAAGGGCTGCAGATCCAACTTCATTCTTGTGGACTAATATTTTCAAGTTAAAATGCTATATATAGCCTACAGATGACCTAGATTAGAAATAAAGGCCCATTTATAGAACAGGAACTTTAATAAATGTCCCAACTGATTCTTACCAGTAATCTTTGGAAGAAGAGGACACGTTAACACCATTTTCCATCATGAGGAAACCAAGGTTCAATGATACATAAATAGCCAAAAATTCTCAACTATTTCATGGCCAATCTGTGTAGAACCAACACCCACCTGTCACCAAGGCCATCCGTGCTCTTCATTGTACCACCTGTCCTTAATTATTGAGGATTGTTGCTGAACCAGTCTCCCAACTCAAATGAGAAATAATTTAATTCATGAAGTGGCCAAGAGTCAGGAGAGAGAGCTCTTGAACTTAAATCTGTCTCCCTGAGTTTAGGGTTATTTATGGGATGAAAAAACAATGAGGTGTGGTGAAAGGTGTTTGGAGGTAAGGATATGTAAGGTAATTGGTGATCTGCACGTGCAAAAACAATCTTCATGGCTCTCTATATGGTGCATGTTTAGAAAATGGTATGATGGAGATTTTGGTTCTCCGGCATCAAATGGTCACCCATTGGACACTTTTGCAGGTTCAGGTTGGGGCCCCCTGGCTTCAACAAATGTGAGCCAGACAAGGCTTTCTCCAAATACCATTTTTTAAAAAGCAATTTAAACTAAGGTGACCATTCATCAGAGGTATTATCTATAGTAAAGCTAGCATCAGTCTATTCAGGTTTCCTATGAATGAGTTTCAGAAAAGAAAAATGTGCCCTTTGATTTTAATTTTAACTAGGAAGGGATTTTTTTTTTAATTTCATTATGGGAAATTGGTTTCAGAGTGAGCCTCTCAACAGCCCAGCAAACAGGGCACCAATGAGGGTCAGGGGTACTCTGATTTGGCATAGTTTATTACAGTCAGTATGCACATGAAACTATGTAAACTCCAAAAAAAAAAAATGGTTTATCCTCCACAGTAACCAACAGAGAGTCTCCCTTTATCTTCCAGCACCCTTGCTACTTTATATACATTTCACAGAAAGTGATAACCTTACAAAAGGGTTATAAATATGGTTTTTTTTAGAGGAAAAAATTTTGGTTCATATTGTCCATTAAAAAATGAAACACTCTCCTCTTTGGCAAAAGAGGTTAAATCCCCACAGTTAATTCTACACAGCAAACTCAGATTAAAAAAATCACTGAACATGAGGTACAGCTGAGATCTGGGCTACTCCAGAAATGTAGACACTTTGGGGTAAATTAAGGCTCTTTTTAGACAATCTCAGTCACTTTCATTGGAATACATTTCAAATAATTTTATTCTGTTTAGGGAACAATGGAAGTCACCAGCATGCACCTTTTATGAAGGTCATGAAAAGTGTGAGTTTCTGTCTTCAGCAGTATTTTTAATCTGAGGTACAGAAACAACTGACAGTAATTCAGGCTGTAATTGCTGTGCCACCTCATTACAATTTGTGGAAAAAACAGTTTGGGTTGCTTTTAAGTCTCAGCATTTGGCTTTGCAGTTCAAAAAGGCAGATTTGCTTATGAAGGCTGCATAAGCAAATTTATGCAGTTCCTCAGAGCCCATTGCCTTTGGGCCTAGAGCAGCTGGAGTACCTGAGGGTCAGAGGATAATGGGCTTCTGTGGCAGGCCACTTCACATCTGCATCTGAAATGGAGCATAAGGAAACCAGCAGCTGTTGAGGTGGTGTATGTCGTTATTCAATCTACAATTATGATTCCAAACAAGCAACCACCCTGGTGTGGTTTTCATACTTCAAGTAATTCCATTTCTTCCAGGAGAAGAATGTTAAAAATGCTTTTAATTGTAGTTATCAAAGGAAAGGAAATGAGCCACAATAACAAGATCAAGTTTAAACAGACCTGCTGTTAACACAGTATCAGATAATCAAACTTTGAAAAAAGTGAACACATACTACTACTATTTGTTTTTGCAACCGCTGCATTTTTCACTTAACCTCTGCGCAGAACTAAAATCTGACAAAGCAAACTTAAGTTACTTTAATTCTTGTTAAATACAACTCTGTACAGATTGCACATTTTGCAAGAAAGCAGCTCAATATCACAGTTAGAGAAATGAAAATGCCATCAGAATTTTTTCCCCCCATTTTTCTAGTCCAACAAAAACCAACAGGCTCTCGCCTAAGGGTCAGAACAAAACCAGCTGCAGAGTTTTGTAAACAGTAGGAGAAGTTCTCTCTAGGATCCTATTGAGTCACGTGCACGCGCACACACAACTTGAACAGCACTCTCCCATCTTCCAGTGACTGGCCACAACCGCACGCTCAGTACCACAGCAGGTTTCTTTCACATTGTGTTCACAGAAGAGCGGTCACGGCTGTCTGGTTGAGGGGGGTGAGGCAGTCTCTGGGGGCTGAATAACCATCATTCACCCCGGGATTTGTCTCTGGCTTCTGAGAGGCGAAGTCTCTGTTCTCTGCAGCGAAGCTGCTGCTGGCTTTGGGCTTGTCGTAGCCCCTGTCCGCGGGCTTGGGGCTTTGTGGCAACTGATAGTCTCCGCTCTTGGTGGCCCCTGCCTCAGGGGAGAAGCTGCCGGAAGAAAGGGAATGTTTGTGAGCCGGCCTGGGCCCGGGAACGTGGTAGCCACTCTGGGCCGAGAAGGTGTGGGCCCGCGGCAGGTGCCGCTCCACGATGGGCGTGGCGTACTCGGGCTCCGCGTGGGTCAAGGGCAGCGCGTACTCGTGGCGGCCAGCGCGCTGGGGGCAGTCGTAGTGGCTGCTGGCCTCCGCGCCCGTCCCGGCCTCGTCGGCGTCAGTGTCTATGGGCCGGAAGGTGGAGCCCTTCCTGGCGACTGTCCCGGTTCCAATCATGAGAGGCTGCTGGTAATCTGAAACCAAGCGTATAAAAGACACAGAGTTTGTGCACGACATAGGTACAAGGACAAGCCAGCTGCCTGTCGCTTGGGGATGCTCTGCTTTCCCCTCCACTCAACTCTTCACTGAGTGCCTATCTAATGTGTCCCAGGCTCTGTGGGAAAGACCACAAGCGAGTCACAGATAACAAGCAGGGACTCTACAACCACACTGCCTGCTTCAGGAAGCCTCAAAGGGCCATAGCAATCTAGGGAAGGGAGACAGTAAGTTGCACCTGAGGTAGAGGGACAATAAGCTGCTTCTCGAGATGCTCAATTTTAGAGGTGGAGATAACCCTGAAGAAAAAGAGAACAACCATGAAAAGAGAGTTTGATATGGCCAGGAATGAGGGATGCTGATTAGTTTGTTTAATGGAAATGAAGAACAAAGCCGGTCTGGAGCTAATGATGATGGTGAGGATAATGAAAGAGATCACATTTGTTGAGCCTGACTGTGCCAGGCACTATCTAAGATAACAAGATATTCACGACTTAAATCTTTTAAAAAAAATCCTCTGGAAGGAATTATTACTTTGTTTCACAAGTAAGAAAACAGAACAAGACTATGTTAACTTTTCCCAGATCACTTGGCTAGCCATGATTCAAACCCACATTACAAGTGCTTGCTGTTAACCATCTGTTAGATCTTGGGATGTGCTGAGTGCCTTGCTAGGAAGTTTGGTTTAATTCTGTAGAAACCTACACACTGGCACAATTAGAAGTAACTCTGAAGGCAGACTGAAGAAGGAAAGATAAAAAATTGATAAGTAAAAATAGCAAAGAAAGATGACACATAGATGGCTTCTTAGGGACATTGTCCCTAACACTGGAAGAGTTCCTCCATATATCTCCTCCTCAAGGGCAGGAGCTGTATTTAATTCATCTTTCTAGTTCCTCTTTTCCAGTGTCTTAGTCAAAACCTTGGTAACAAAAGTAGATTAAGGCCTTTCCTCACTAATATTACTTTGGGCCATCATAATGAATCTCACTATGTGACCCACAGGCATAAGAGACTCAGCTGAATGGAGCTGCTGAGTATATTTTGGTGTTGGTTTATAACCGTACAGAGTGCAGGAAAAAAATAACATATTTCTACTTTTTTAAAGGATTATAGTGTTATTTCCATCCTGTCTCCCCTTCCTGCTGGGCAGCAGCTATCTGCTAGCATTGTCCTGGAGGTGTGACACTTACCTGCCATATCACTTGTGATGAGATCTAACTTTTGTGTAATCTCCTTCTCATTGTCATAGGTGATGGTAAACTCAGCTGATTGATGTCTGGCAAAGGGATATTTAATCTGCTTCCAACAACCTGAAATAAAGATCATGTGAAGCAAACTGATGTCAGAAATGTAATCCATGTGCTCTAAAATGTGTTTCTTAATGAATCAGAGGTCAGGCTGTGGCTTGGTGACTGACAGTGACAAATGCACAGCCAGAATGCCTCAGGTACAAATGATGAGAATAGCATGCTAAGGCCAATACTCGATGACAATAGCAAACACTACTACAAGGATGTTTCCACTGGTTTTCAAAGCGTTTGTGTATTGATTGTGTCCCAGATTATCCCTGTGTGAACCATCTGGACATGGTTCTCTGTCATCCACACTAACACAGCACTCATGACCTAGAAGGGACAGCACAGCTGGCATTCAGACTGTCTTCAAGCCTTCACTGTATTTTCTGGTAAAGTGAGGAAAGAACCAGATAGGGATCAGGTGCAGGTTTCAGAGTACCCTTAGGACACATATTGCCCAAGCAGTGAATTAGCTGGGGTCCAGAGAGAGACCTGAAGATGCTTAGAGTGCTGGACTACCTAAATGATGGGGCTGTTGTAACTTCTTCTTCACAACAGTGTAGTGACTTCAACTCCATGGCAAAAAAAAAAAAAAAAAAAGCTTATGAATGATAGGGATAATATTGAACATATAAGTAAAGTGGCCATGAAAATTCTGAATGAAAATACAGAGGCAAGCAAGCCCCGCATGATGGTGCATGCTTGTAATCTCAGCTACTTGGGAGGCTGAAACAGGAGATTTGTAAGTTCCAGACCTGCCTGGGAAACTTAGCAAAATCCTGTCTCAAAACATATACAGAAAGAGACTACACACAATAAAAGTTCTACCTTGCAGAAATTTAATTACCCTGTTAATTTAAGGGTTACTAGAGCTTAATAAAAAAATAGTTTCCCCCCCATCCATAGTTTTGCTTTCCAAAAAAAAGAGGACCCCAGTCAACATGAAACAAAAATATTAAATGGAAAATTCCAGAAAAAAATTACAAGTTTTAAATTCTGTGATGTTCTGAGAAGCTTGGTGAAATCTTGCACTGTTCCTGCGGAGGCTATGATTCATCACTTGTGTAGAATATCCACTGTGTATATGCTACCCACTACCTTCTCTTTAGCCACTTAATAGCAGTCACAGTGATCAGATTGACTGTTACAGTATCACAAAGCTTGTGTGAACCTTATTTACTTAATAATGGCTCCCAAATGCAAACATTGTGACATTAGCAATTTTATTTCCATATTTTATTATAGTTGTTCTTTTTTATTGTTAGTTATTATTGTCAATTTCTTACTAACCTAATGTATAAATTAAATTTTATTATAGGTATGCATATGTAGAGAAAAACATAGTATGTATAAGGCTCAGCACTATCCATAGTTTCTGGCATTCACTGAGAGTCCCCCACAGATAAAGGGGGACTGTGGTATAATTATGAGCCACTGGGCTCCTTATGTTTTCAATCAGCAAATCCTGTTACTTCCTCAAAGACAAAATAAAATTGCAGATGAAGAACAGATTTAACCAACCTGTTTTCTGGGCCTCAGCTGATATATATGGATTTCCTTTCTTCTTCTTCCTGTCAAGACAAAAAATCCTACTTAATAATTAAAAGCAAATATATCTACCTCTGTCTCCTTGCATAACATAGGTTCATAATAGTACTTACCTCATAGAGCTGATGTGAGGATTAAATGAGAGAGCAGATGCCATGTGCTCACAAAGTCATATGAAAACAGGGTTATATATAAATTTATCTCACTTATAATAATGGTCACAATATTTTCACTAAAGGATGTGTACTATTTTTTTGTATATCAGAAAGTAATGCCTTATTATTTCTATTTTCACATTAGCTCATACAGTCAATAAATCCTGAAGAAATTCCTCATGACCATGTGCTCTCACTTCATCTCTGTTTTCTACACTAAAGTACAAAATTGTCGGTGTCTTTAAAAGAATTTAACTCAAACACGTTAAGCTAAGAGTCACAAATATCTTCCTGAAGCTTAGAATTCTATGCCCTTGCTCATGTTAATAAAATTCTTCATTCTGTTTGCACTAATATACACACTGATACATTCTGAAGCTGTTTAAAAGGTAGAAAGAAGACTTCAGAATGATTTTCATTTAAAAAAATCTAACTCCTGAAATATGTTATAATAATTATGGAATAAGCTCCTTTATTTTATACATGAGAAAATTGGGGCTTGGAGAGACTGGGATGGGATCATAACATGGGCCTCCTTATTTCCATTTAATAAATCTTCCTACTGT
Source organism: Urocitellus parryii (assembly GCF_045843805.1). Classification (NCBI taxonomy): domain Eukaryota; kingdom Metazoa; phylum Chordata; class Mammalia; order Rodentia; family Sciuridae; genus Urocitellus; species Urocitellus parryii. The sequence continues at coordinate 45,315,220 of NC_135538.1, forward strand.
ACAGGTGGGAGAGAGGACACCTCAAATGTGTCAGTGCCCAGACTCTCCTCAACAGTGCTCACTGGTTAAGCCTTTATCAAAGGACAAGAACTGCCTTTCATAAGACATCAGAATCTTTACTTCTATCTAACTTGTTTTTAAAATACAGATTATTATTTTATCTTGAAAGCAGTCATGCTGCTTTCTACATATGAATATCCAAAAAGTAAACATTTTGGGTTTATGATTGCTTACATAATTAGAGGAGAAATCTAAAAATGTAAAGTCACATACTTTCTAAGGGCAGCAAAGACCCCCATTCCAGCCAGCAGAAGGGCAACAAGTAGCACCAATGGAATCGCCACAGTTGTAATGTTTATTCCTAGAGAAGGGGAAAGCCACCATGTTACAACATAAAGGACCAGTAAGGGGAATAGTTAACTAAATAATGGTATATCCATTGAAAAAATACCATAAAGATATTAATAATTGTTTTTTAACTATGTAATAACATTAGAAGAGTCTCATGATATGTCAAATGAAAATATATGCAACAAAACAGAATGTATGACATGCTACTATTTTGTCTTGAAGTAAAAAATATAAATACAGTTGACTGAATACAATGGAATATGGTAATTATCTATAGATGCTGATTTATGGTTCACCTTTAGCTTCTTATTTATATTTTTCTAATCATTCCAAATTTTCTAATGTTGATATGCAAATTATATTCTGGGGAAAATAAAGCACTTTCAATGTACATTACCTGAATATACAATTACATGTTCAAAATTCAAAAAGTATGAGAAGATATGGGGAATAAAATGACTTCTCTCTCCCTCTCTGTTCCTCTTCTATTAGATTCCAAATTGTGTGTTTTTTGACATTCTTCTAAAGATATGGGAATGAATACATGTATTCATTCTTTATTCCCCCTTTTATACAAATGACCATATAGATTGTTCCATAACTTCTGTAAGTTGCCAGTGTATCTCAGACAACTTTCCATATTACTAACACATTGTTTTTTATGGCTACAGAGTATTCCATTATACAGATTTGCTATTATAGTTTTCCATAAAATATGACCTGACTGTTTGAAGGACATACAAGTTTTTCTACTCCCAAGATTACATCAAATAGTTGTAAACAGAGAGATATCGTTTTACATACGTGCAAATACCACTGGACCATATTCTCCAGCACTTACATGATAGAAAAATAAATTCTGTTAAAACTATTATGCTAAATCTTGTGGGCTACCAGTTACAACACTCCTTATGAAACCATGAAACCATAGCTTCTCTACCTGTGGGCATGTCTTCTGAGGGGATGGGCTTTGTGATTGTCTTGTCGTCTCTCTCGGTTGAAACATCAGTGTTTGAAACTGTTTTGTGCCACACCAGTGAGTCATTCTCTGGGAAAGAAGGGTGTTGGAGAAACCACATTAGTAACAATGATGTGTGAAGGGGATGACAAGAATCTAACTCACTGACTCGCCATGAGTCCTACCACCATAGATTTTCTTTTCTAACCTAAATTGACCCTGATTTCAACACACTGTAGTGTCATAGGACCTTAACTCTTCTTGGACAGGTAGCAGACAATGTGGATGTAGCAAATAAAGGCCAGATTCCTCTTTTGGGGCAAAGACACATTCATATTGTTTTCCTTAAAATAATTTATTTTATGCTGAGGGAGAATATTTATGGGGATTATATTTCATGATGGGTGAACTAAAAAGTTTATTTTATATACTCATGTTCAATCACCTTATTCAAGATAAGCCAGATTCAAATATAATCTTTAAAAGCTTCTCTTCTTAAAACTGAACATAAAGGAATTATCTGAATAAAATCAATGTCATTCTGTTCTTCCTTCTTTCTCATAGAAGTTTGAGAGATGTTAGCTCGTGAAGAAAGACCTTTTTCTACTTAATGCTAAGGGGACTTACTGTCTTGCATATTTTTAAGTCACAGAAAATTTGGTGCTATGTGACCTGTGGAAAAAAGAAAATGCTTTAAACTATATGATCTTGTGGGGTTTGTAGGAATAAACTATCACTGGAGACATTTTAAATGATCAAATTCTTAAGGAAACCGTGATCCTTACCAGTGGAGGTAAACAGAAATCGCTTTTCTGACAGGGAACCACTGAAAGAAAATAAAGACAGATATGAGGAGTGAGTGGCTTCATAGATCTTGAGTGACCCATACAGGGCCTAGTCCCAGGGCTCACAGCGCCTTCCCACAGATGCTGCCTCGGTAATCTCTGCGACACCCTGCGGGGCCCACTGCTGTTATCGTCATCATCATATTTTATGCATCAGGAAACTCAGACCTATGGAGCTGAGACACTTTCAAAAATTCATGCAGGTGACCAAGACCAGGATTCTGAGACATTGCTTTTGAGTCAAAATCCTGTACTGTTTCCCCTCATGCCACATTAACAAATGGCCTTCCTAATAGAGAAGGAATGTACAGAAATATAGTCTCAAAAACCATCATAAATCCCAAAAACCATCATAAATCCCAATGAATATACAGTGACAGAGACAGAAAGGATTACTGCCCTGAAATCTCCCTTCGCTTCAGCAATCACCTTAAAAGCCTCATACTCATTGTCAACAATCAAGGGTCATGGAGAGAAATGAAGAAGCCCAGTCATTTTTATAAGAATGAGCAGGGCATGTACAGCCGCCCTTTCTACAGACTGCTCTACTGTTTCCCTAAGGAGTACTGCTCTGGGGACTGATGGCCTCAGCCCTGTCTCCCTTTCCACAACCACACTTCTACCTACTCTGGCAACCAGCACCAAGCCACGAACTATGTCCTGCTTCTGCACAAAAAGGCAGAAAAGCTGGAGAGAACTCACGACATCTCAGTGACCTGGCTGGAGCACTCCTCCTGCTACCAGACACTCTTCCTGCCCTCCTGACACCCATCCTCTGGCCTTTTGGCCCCTGTAGCTCTCCAGCTTATATTACCCGCATAGGAGAGCTTACCAAATCAGCCTAGTTCTATGGTTGTCTCCTTCAGTGAAGAGATGCTAAAGCCCAAGACCATCTCTACCTTAAAACAAACAAACAAACAAAAATCCTCAGCAAGTCAGTGATGTGAAAACTACATAGAATGAATAGAAATTCTGGAATCCTCAGTGTTACTCTCTTGTGTAGTACTTACTATACTAGATACTATACTAAAAAGTAATACACCATGGCTGCATTAAATTATTTCACATTCTGAGAATATTTCTTACAATTCTGCTTAATTCTGAATTATATACTTTATGGGAATAATGGAGAGAGAGAGAGAGAGAGAGAGAGAGAGAGAGAGAGAGAGAGAGAAGAGAAGAGAAGAGGAGGGGAGGGGAGGGGAGGGGAGGGGAGGGGAGGAGGGGAGGGGAGGGGAGGGGAGGGGAGGGGAGGGGAGGGGAGGGGAAGGGAGGGGAGGAGAGACAAGGACGAAAACATGAAACCCATAAAGAATCCAAAATAATCTGTTTAAGAATGTAAGGACCAAAGTAAGGACCTTCCCATCAAAGGCTCTCTTGAGAAGTGTCAGGTAACAAGGCTCTGTAATAGATTTTCTCCTTCACATTCTTCACATTCTCCTCTTAAGAACAGCCTCCACAAATCCTGGACTTCCACCTAAAGGTTCTATTATAATCTGTACACTGAATATAATGCAGGTGCCAATCATCTCTCCTGTGAGAAAATTTAGACCATATGGACCATGAGACCTGCCTACATTCAGCATTAATGACGATGCTGGGACCAAGATCTAGCTCTCATCGCACTTAAAAGAAGGTGCACATTGTTGCAAATAAATTTAAAATTTATTTTGAGAATCCCTTTTCTCTGATTTTCCCATTTTCTCTAATGTTCCTGTACGGAGTCTAACACTTGAAATTTGGCCCAGGTAAGCCTGAACATACTGCTGTGACCATGAAAGCCTATGTTCTCTCCCACTGCAATGAAAGAGTAAAATGTTTATTTTTACTTCTTGATGACCAAAGAGAATGCATGTGGATAGAGGGATAACTTTGGCATTGACACAGAGAAGAAGACAGCAGGCAGGGCTCTGCTCCTAACAGGTCTGTCAAGCCTTCTTCCAGTTTCAGCTGTAATATCTTTTTCTCTTTTGTTCTACTGAAGTAGCCAGAAGTGACCACCTAGAGAATGCTATAGGTAACCAAGCCTTCTCTTTGAAAAAAGAAAACAGTCCTGGGGAGTGGGGCGGTTCAGAGGTTCTGGCACACTGGGGTGAATGAATTCACATTATAGGAATGAGGAGACTCCCAGAGGCTACAGAAGCAAGCAAGAGTAATCTGATGTAAACACAAAGAAAGGCTTTCCCTGCGGATGGCCAGAGCCCTCATCCTCTGTATGAGGTCAGTCCCTCTTCCTGATTCCATTCTGGTCTCCTCGGATCAAGGAAATGGCCTGACCCGGGGATGAATCCCAGAACCCTGGATATTTACTTAAGGGACTCCTTCTTCCTCAGCTTCAGTGCTTCCTTCTCTGTTTTTTCCTGAACACCAAACAATCATGTGTGGGAACAGAAGTTCAATGACCGCGTGTACAGTGGCTTCCCAACAGCAAAACAACACGGATAAAAACAACTGTTCCCTGAAGATTTGGGAGTCCAAGTGAGTGGAAGTGACTGTATTAGCATACAGTTTACTTGTGACTCACAGCAAAAGTCACAGAACTAGAAGGAAGAAGAGACCTTGATATAATTCTGGGCAATGAAATCCCACCAAAACAAAAATCAGACAATTATTTAAAATAACTATGTGCAATATAGAGCAAACCTTTTTCCAGTTCTTTAATGGTTTAAATTTATGTGGTGGTTTTTTTTTGGGGGGGCATGGACATTTAATTTCAAATTACATAAAAGTTATCTACATGTATTAAGTCCAATTGATGCAGAAATCATTGAAAGAGTGAAGGCTAGTTTTTTATCTAATAATTTTTTTTGTGGGGGGGGCAGGTACCAGAGATTGAACTCAGGGGTACTCGACACTTAGCCACATCCTCAGCCCTATTTTATATTTTATTTAGAGACAGGGTCTCACTGAGTTGTTTAGCATTTCGCTTTTTGCTGAGGCTGGCTTTGAATTTGCTATCCTCTTGTCTCAGCCTCCCAAGCCAGTGGGATTACAGGCATGCACCATCACACCTAGCTCCAATAATTTTAATAACTTTTCTTCAAACATAAAATAAAATCCAAGCAGTATGAGTTAACCTTTACCTTTAAAAAAAAAAAAAAAAAAGAAGAAGCATCTGATTGTATACAAACATAGGCAAGAGATTTGAATCCAAATACCAAGTCTTCATTCCTATTTGGAGACAGCAGTACCCAACAGATCTACCCTGGGGCCTCATATCTTCCTGAAATAGCATACTAGTGTCAATAGAAGAAACCATCAAAAGACTAGAAAGAGAGAAATCCTCAGAAGTCATGATAAAGTGGATGTTAAAAGACTCACAGTGCATAAGCAATCACTTTTACTATAAATCAAGATCTAAATGTTAATGTTCCAAAAGTTTGGAAACTCACTTAAGTTTTTACATATGTGAAAAAATGTGTGTGTGTGTGTGTGTGTGAGATCTTATTTATTTGAATGAGGATTTTAATTTTCTAAAGGCATCCTGTTACTAAGCTGTTATATCTTCAACTTTGGCACAAATTTAAAGACTAATTGATCTCTGATTGTTCAGATAGTATGGCAAGAAGACTTTGTGGCCTGCCTTTCATAACTAGAAATCCTATCCAGAAGAGGAAAGTAAATAGAAAGTTGTATAGGTAGAAAACACCCCCATGGGGAGGGGTGGTGGTGGTAACTCTGCATGTCCAATGTGTAACACATTCCCTGTCCTTAAGGTATGACAACCTTTGTGGATTACACCAGTAGAGCTGGTGAATGAGTTAGATTGGATCACACTTGCAGGTTATGCCCACTCCTAAACCAGACTGGGAGTTGCCAGAGTTCTGCTGTTTCTCCTTGGTCACCCACCAGCCACCTGCTGTCCAGGAGCATGAGGACAATACAAATCCCCTCTGGCGTCCCTCCTTAGACCTTGACTCTATCAGGGTATTCTTCCTAGGCCTTGTTCCTGCCTCACATCAAACCCAAGGCTCACCCCCTTCATGATAGTGACCTAATCAACTTCCAAACCCCTCTCCTATGAGTCTGGGCCAACATCCCATCTTGAAATCGGTTTTAGTCCCAAAATTTACTTGTGACTTCATTATGTCTCTTTTTGGAATTTAGAATACGTTTTAGTATAAAAACATTTATCACCTATGGTCAGGATCACTATTTGACTCACGACATTGCTATGTTGTAATACATTAAAAAAAAAAGTAGACAAGAGGAAAATTGTGTAATATTCTTGCCATATTCAATGCTGACTTACTTGGGAACCTAGTTACCACCCATAAGGTGATTTTTACCCGAGGGGCTAGACAGTGAGGTTGGAGATCTTTACACCGCCTGGTGACTGGCAGGAAGACAAGGTTCCTGTAAGCAGCATCTGCCACAGACATGCTGGGACTCACTAAGTTGCTGGCTGTAAGGAAGAGCAGCCACAGGCATACTTAGTCATGTCTGGACGCAACTGATAAGGACCATCATCTAGAGACAGACAGAACAACGCTGGAGCGTAATAACAATGAGCACCAACTTGAAACTGTATATAAACCTCCTGTCCTGAGACATCAGAGAGATTTGCTCCAAGGACTTGGGTGAGACTGGCTGCCTTGCTCCCTGGACTGACTTCACCATTCCCTGATGTCCAACTGTCGGCTGGAGAGAACTACCTGGCAATGACATTTAATCTTCGGCTAGTGGCATCGGAGGTATTTTGGGGCTTGTGGTTGCCCTGGGATTGCATGTTGTGTTTGCTGTGTTTAATTACTGTCAATTGAGTTAACTGCTTTGGACAATTAGTGTGATCATATATACGCTTGCATTCAAAGACAATCTGCCTCCAAGTAATTATTAAAGCACTGCTCACGACACTGACTTACTTTTTCCCACTTTTGGATCCCCAAATGCCTATACTCTGTGTCTTGTGCCTTATCACTGGGACTAAAACTATATAGAAACCTGTCCAAAAAGACAGAGCTGAAGTACAAAAAGACATTTCCAGGAGCACAAGGAGAGTGAGGAAAAGAAAGAGAAATCTGGGGGCTCCCTCACTAGTTGTCTGTCCTAGAAGAACCTCCTTCTCCACCATTCCAAGCTGCCTATTCGCATATGCAGACATCTGCAGCACAAAGCTAGCCTACAGTGGGTTCCACACAGCTCTTGTGTTCTACGTCTGGACTCCCAGGAAATCTGAAAGTATGGAGCGCGTAGGTTAAAATGTTTAAAGCAATTGACATACTGTTTCCTTATGAAGTAAAAGGAGAAGATAACACCAAATCAAGATCCTAACAACATTAACAAAAGTCATTTTTTTTTCTAACTTCCTTTTCTTCACTACTACTCATCATTAAGAGACTATCTCTAGGATAGGAATCTCAGTGGTTCTATAAGGGTTTATTTCAGTTTCCTGTCCCCTTCAGTATTTTAAGTAAAATCACAGATAGCTAGTAATTTACTGAAACTATAAAATCAAAAAAAGAATAAGCCTTTATTCTGTCCCACTAAAGCACCTGAGAGTAGAAATACTCCTCTGCTCCGAGGCTTCAAATGTGGGCCATTTTAATTTACATGTCAGCCTAATGAGTGGGCTTTTTTTATTACTACATTTATCTTCCACACAGAGACTGTAAATGCTGCTTAAGCACTCACACTTATTTATCCCAGCTGGCAAATGCTTGGTATCACATCCCTGCTGCCCTTTCAAAGCTGTGAGCTGATTAATTATGGCCTCAGTACTAGTTTCCTCTTAGAACAAAAAGTAAAGTACTTACATCCTTGAGAGCACACCATTGGCCAGGATGCCTTCATAGCGGCTTATCCCCTTGCGCAGAAGCACACTGATCCGGCCACCCAGTTCATCTGCAATTATTCCTGCATGGATAGCAGCTTTACACAATAAAGAGGTCTGAAACACAGCAGAATCACTGTTCAGAGCTTACTGAAGAACACACTTAAGATTTGATTGGAGCTTTCGATTTTTATTATGTGGTAATTTACATAATGCCCTTCCCCCCACAAAGAATCATGCATTCTGGTGGCCATGGCTTTATGCAGTCAATTCCCATAAGCACTCTGAACTGGCCCCTGGAGCTTGTTTTCTTCTGGGGCAAATTGTGTGGATCTGCCAACCTACACATGTGAAGAAAGTCACCTTTGGTCTCTGAAGCTCCAGTTGATCTGCCACATGAGCAATTCCAATGCTAAGGGAGATGAAGAATGATCTACCCAAACACTAGCAAACTTGCAAACTCATCTGCAAATAAAATAGTGGTTATTTCAAGCTATTAAGTTTTGAGGTGACTTGCTATGCATAAAAAGATAAAGAAGTCGGGCACACGAGTAATCCCAAGAGCTCAGGAGGCTAAGAAAGAAGGAACACAAGTTCAAAGCCAACCTCAGCAAGATCGAGGTGCTAATAAGCAACTCAGCAAGACCCTGTCTCTAAATAAACTACAAAATAGGATGGAGATGTGGCTCAGTGGTCCCGTGCCTGAGTTCAATCCCCAGTACCAATAAAAATAAAAATAAAAAAAAGATAATGGACCTGACTTAGACCTGGTTTGCCAGAAACACATACTAGGTGTTGAGAAGGTGAACTCTCCATACCAGAGTCTCATCTGGTAATTTAGAGATTCAGCAAGGCTTCAAAACCATAATGGTAGCCACAGCCAAAGAACACAAAATGGAACAGAAAATTCAATATGGGTCTTGGAGAAATTATGAAAACATCACAGACCACAGCCTCACCTGATTTTCTGAATGCCTTCAGAAAAAGTCAGCCAGCAGGTGCCTGCCCAGCCCTGCCTGGCTTGGGCGAGGCTTCGGCAGGCTGCAGGATGTTCTGGCAAACTGAAGCAGGAACAACTCACTGGCTCTGGTTGATACACAGTGATGGGCTTTGGAATTGGGTCTTTTGGAAAATGGGTCTTCAGCCTGACTAAAACTTTCCTGTGGGGCGCCCAGGTTTTGAAGACAGACCTGTGTGGGAAAGTAACATGGCAGACAGGCCCAGGACTGAAGAGCTGAGACAATCATTTTCTAAATAAACTTCAGCTCTGTTCCACTTCCCCCTGATAGCTAATGCCCAAAGAGAGAACAGCAGCTCATGAAATTGTGAATATCAATAACTGACCTTAGGAGTTACTCTGTGGTAAGGAGTGCTAGTTACCTTCCTTGTAATAGTAAATTTCCCTTAGATTGAAGTTACATATTAGCAGGACCAATGAGACAAGTCACATTTGAGAACTTTTGTAGTCTTCCATTTAGACACTTCATATTTTCCAAACTAGACTAGATTTGCAGAGAAAGTCAGTTTTGCACTAACTGCTATCATAGCCAAAGAGAGGGAAGACTTCATGACAGAAAAGAAAATGAGAATGCTGAGACCCAGAGGCAGATGTTTCCTGACTGGGGGGAGGTGGGGTAAGGCAGATTTCATTTTTTTTTTTTTCCTGAGTCTGCTTTCATGTAAAAGAAAATATCCTATCACTGGCTTAGATTCTTAGGGTAGAAAATGGAGAAGCCAGTTGTAAAAAATAAATAAATAAATAAAATAAAGTGCTGAATTTAAATTTAGCAGTTGAGTTTGTCATCTGGTTCTGACTCGAACCCCACTAGATAAACTGAGTCATTTCTATGCTCTTGACCTGGCTTCCCAACTCATCTGGGCTATGAAAAGGACTAGATCTTATCTAGTGTCTGTTCTGAGGTCCTGTCACCCTGTGATTCTTAAGAGTACCCAGTGTACTTTTCGTAAGGTCCATAAATGTCTGCTTCTCTAAAGAATGGAAAGCAAATCAAACCACCAGTCTGTTGAGCAGCTATTTCGACCATCCTTAGGATCATGTTTTCCTCAGCATTCTGCCTCAGGATGGGTGGGTCTTTATCCCGAGAACCCTGCCCTAGGTAGAGCTCTCACTGGTTACAAGAGTGCAGATTCACAGGTCAACAAGCAGCAGAACCTCCAACAGAACCTCTTTGTCCAACAGATATTCTCATTTCCTACAATACCCACTACTGAAGAAATCCAAAGGCTTATGCCCTTCTTATGGAATTTATCTAATTGCAACTTTTATTTTTCCCCTGATATTTAATGTAGGCCATAGGATAAATCTCTAAGAGAAGGGCCACCAGATCTGCCTATCATATCACTGTAAAATTACCAGCCTTTTCCACGATTATTTCCTTTAAAAAAAAAATTCACCAGGCTGGAAACATATAGTTCAATGGTAGGGTGCTTGTCTAGCATGTGTGAAACACTAGTTTGATACCCAGTACTGCCAAAAAAAAAAAATCATTCCCTTGCCCATCCAACTTAAACAAAATTGATGTCTATTTTAGTGTAGCTTTTTGGCATCAATTTTAAAAATTCACCTTCATTGAATCTGATTTCTTAAAAAAAATTCCCTTTTGAGTAGAGATATAATTTTTACTGTAATTAGCTACATTTGGAGTCTTAACTCTCACTCAAATGTAAATATAGGAGAGCCATATCATTGGCCTGTGTTAATTATTGATTTACTTTAAACAACATTTATTAACCCAAATGAAGTAGTTTAAGTATAATAATTCCTCAGAAATGGGAGGAGAACACCTGCAGTTGAAGATAGACCATGTCATCTACACTAAACATTTTTGAAGCTCACTAAGCCACGAAAGATGGTCAAACAGATTAGCATGAGATAAGAGTAAAGCAATTGTCAAATCACACCATAATTGAAGCATTTTCTTAAGTCTTTCCTTAGGAAAATCCAACTTGTTTTAAAAAAGTATTGATAGGGCTGCATGCAGTGGCACATGCCTGTAATCCCAGGGACTTGGAAGGATGAGGCAGGAGGATACCAAGTTCAAAGCTAGCCTTAGCAACTTAGTGAGGCCCTGTCTCAAAATAAAAAATAAAAAATAAAATGAGCTGGGACATGGCTCAGTGGTTAAACAACCCTGGATTTAATCCCAGGTACCAAAAAAAAAAAAAAAAAAGTATGGACAATGCATTAAAAAGAATTGAATATAAAAGTCAACATTTTAGGTTGTGTTTAATAAGCATGAACCAAAAACAGTAAGTTGGAATAAAGAACAGATTTCAGAATGTTGGTGGAATGATGGTAAATTATAAATATATTCTAGGGCTGGGGATGTAGATGCCTGTTCTAGTACGTGTGAGGCCCTTGGTTGGATCCCCAGCACTGGGAGGGTGGGTTAAAAAATATATATATATACAAACATACATAAACATAAATTTGTATACATAACAATTATAATAATATAAGTACACACATAATTATATCAATACCTTCATAATTATTATATCAATATTTTCTTTTTTTTTTTTTAGAGAGAGAGAGAGAGAGAAAATTTTTAATATTTATTTTTTAGTTTTCGGCGGACACAACATCATTATTTGTATGTGGTGCTGAGGATCGAACCCAGGCCACACGCATGCCAAGCAAGCACGCTACCACTTAAGCCACATCCCCATCCCATATCAATATTTTCTTTATGAAAGAAATATACATTATTATAGAAATGTTGGAAAATATAAACAACAATAAAATCATTTCCTCCTCACTCAGAGATAATCATTCATAATACACTGTATCTCCCTGAGTCCCTGAGACTTTCCGTGAGTGTATACATGAGGCCTGGTTTTTCTTTTTTCCCACTTGAACTAGGAACACATTATACGGACTTTATAAATATATTACTTCTTGATTGTTTTTTGAGAAGGAGCATTACCAAGATGAACTAACTAAGCAATGTTTTCCACTTAAAAGCAGTAGGTACAATCAGCAGGCTTACAGGTGCCAAGAGAAAGACTGTTCTGGAGGCAGGTAAGCAGGTCTTAAAGAGAAACCCACACTGCTTGCCTTGCTGACATTGGAAGCAGACACCAATGCAGATGCCTGAATTCTAAGGAGATAGAATCCAGAAAAAGACCATTTATTTTTTTTTTTAATTTTTTTTTTTAATATTTATTTTTTAGTTCTCGGCAGACACAACATCTTTGTTGGTATGTGGTGCTGAGGATCGAACCCGGGCCGCACGCATGCCAGGCGAGCGCGCTACCGCTGAGCCACATCTCCAGCCCAGAAAAAGACCATTTAAAGTCGTCATTTCTTTCCTCCCGACAGATCATCCCCCATCTCCACACCATTGTATCCCTCTGCACACAAACTATGGCCAACAAATTTTTGCAATGTCTACATGAGTTTTTCCAGCCATCCTTATCCCATTTTTGCATTGTTCAATTATTTATTACATGCACCTGAAATTGTTCTCCCTATAACTTTTATCCACTGATTCTAGTTTTGCCATTTGGATCCACACAGAATGAAACAATGTCTTTGCTATAACAGCTCTTTAAAACAACATATTCTCTCCTGAAATATAGCACCTGCTTCTTCAGTGGCTCCTCTAGTATTTTGCTTTACAGATTCTGTCATCCTAACATAGGACATGCTTTGGTTTTGCAAAGATTCTTCCAAGAAAGACTTGCTACAACTGAATACATTTCCCAAGATTAAGATGCCATCTGGAGCAAACTCTAAGACAATGCCTATGATCCCTGCCTCCAGATACCCGCCTTGTAGAATAACCCTAGTCTGTGGCTGGAGTTGTGACATTCTTTTAATTCATAACATATGGCAAAGGAAGGGGATACCATCCCTGTGAAAGTATTACATAAGACTGTAATCTGTTTTACTAGGAGACTCTTTTACTAGAAGATTCTCCTGTAGTGGCTTTGAGGAAGCAAATGGCCATGGTGGGAAGGCCCACATGACACCAGCTGAGGACAGCTTGGCCCCAGTCCATGAAGAAACTAAGGCAACAAATCCCAAGTAACCAAATGCTGCAAACACCATGTAAACTCTGAAGCACATCTGTGTCTAGCTGAGCCTGGGAAGACCGGAGCCCTGGCTGACACCTTGGGCGAACCCTTGTGAGATCCTAAAGTACAAAGCCAGTGAAGCTACACCCAGATTCCTAACCCATAGAAAATGAAAGATAATAAATACATGTTGTTTTAAGCCTTAAATTTATGGTAATATTGTTATGCTACAATAAATAGGTAATATTCCCACAATATAGACATATACAAAAAAGATACTAGTCAACTTTTCTTTAAATTGATTAGCTTTCAAAATACAAATTTTCCCTTTAGATAAAAATCATTCTGAAAGCAAAGGGTGCCAAATCAGTTTGTAAGTCAATGGGAAATCTATTTGCCAGCACTTGCAGATCAAGTACAAGATCCACCATGTAGAAAACCATTTACCTGTGTCACTGAAAAAGATAGCTGTCAAGAGGCAGCAAGATTAACACCCAGGGGAAGAAAAACCTATGCTCTTTCTCGTATTGTACATAATTCTTAATGCTTCTTGTACAAAAACAGTAAAACAGAAAATAAAATTTTCTATTGTTAGGGGAAAAAAACCCTGTACTTCAACATTTTAATTCTTTGAGCTTATTTCCTGGGGTCATTTGTGCCAAGTAAATCTTCAAACTTAAGAAGTATAAATCATTTTGAGATTAAAATAATTTACACGTCAACTGAATATCCTGTATCAAACTTATAATTAAAAGCAATATAGGGAAAAGGAAACAAAAAGCAACATAGTAAAATCTGCCACTATCAGAATCAGGATGTACTCAAAAGTAAAAAAAAAAAAAAAAAAAATCAAAGTCAAGTTTTTATTCCTCTCTGCCAGAGATAAATTGTCAATCTTTAAAATGTGTAAAAGGGTATTTCCCCCGATGCCTGAAGACATAGATCAATAACTTTAAGAATAACTCCAACACTATATAGATTTTTCAATTTCTAATCATTCAAACCAATTCCCAAAAGCCAAGCTGTAAACCTAACTATTTTAAATTGTAATGTTAATTTTTAAAAACATAGATACCAGATTTCTAGTATAGAAATCTGTAAATAAAAATAAATGAAGGATTAGGTATCTGTAGATAGGATATATAGCTTAGAAAAATGATCTCCTGGGAATTTATTTTTGCCTTAGAATAATGTATATAATCTAAATGGTTTCACTTGGCACAAAAACTGGGGGTGCAGGGAGTGAGGGGAGAGGGGAGTAATCTACAAGCAGAGGGCATATGGCTTTACTGGGCACAGATACAATGTCACTATTCTGTGATGTGAATATACATGTCATTTTCTCTATTATAGAAACCAATTGAAATATTAAAGAAATAAGTAATAAGAAAAGGACACAAATCTACAACCTCTTTTAAAAAGTAAATGGATGCTAGTGTTTGGATCTGGAAAGTCCTCCAAAGGACCATGTATTAAAGGTTTGGTCTCCAGACCATGGCACTACTGGGATGTAGTATAAACTTTAGAATGTGGGCTTAATGGGAAGAAGTTAAACTCCTGGGAGTGTGCCCCACAAAGGAAACTGTAGGACCCTTCCCATTCCCTTCTCTGCTTCTTAGCTGCTATTAGGTGAGCAGCTTGCTTACCACATACTCCCCCATGCTGCACGCCCTCTCCATAAGCCCCAAAGCAACTGGGCCAATTGGTCATGCACTGAAACCTCCAAAACTGTGAGCTAAAAATAAACTTATCTTCTTTTTAAGTAGATTTATCTCAGATATTTGTTATAGTAATAGAAATCTGACTAACAAAACTCTTGGTGTTGAAAAGTTTTTGTTTTTCATTTCATTTATAATATGCATAATTGGAAATGCTAGAAATAGGAATTAATGTATGCATAGATAACCTTGGTTTTTATACTTATTGTTTTATTTAATTTAGTCTCAGAAAAGAGAGAACCATGCACCCATTTAGAGTTTTATATATTAATTCACTTTGAAATGAATTTAGACAAAGCAACCAACATTTCTTTTAATTCCTTCCCTCTCTGCCATTACCCTCAATTACTCACATCTCTATAGCCATCTATTATGTTCCCAGAAATGTCTCCTGCTATGTCTCTACAACCAGCTGGGCAGAATTTGCTGGAAAAAGAAAAATAATTTGTATTTATTAAATTATACTGAAACAGAAGAAATATTATACTATACTTAAATTTAAAAGTACTTTCTTTTATAGAATAGAAGGGGATACTTGCTTTAATGATAAATCACAAACCTGACTCATGAAAACAAGTTGATGTAAAATTTTAATCTAAAAGCAAGTTTTACCCAGTAATTATTTATTTTATATGAGGATTGACCATAAACTCTATACTAAACAATGCGTTTTCCTAATGCATTTTGATTCGAAGATGTCTAAGAAGTATTTTTAAGGTAAAAGAAAATTTTCATCTATATAGTGTAATCTCATTTTTATAACAACAAATGCTTAAAATGTATAACAATTTATTTATTTTAAAAATAGTTTTTAGGGCTGGGGATATAGCTCAGTGGATAGAGTGCCTGCCTTGTATGCACAAGGCCCTGGGTTCAATCCCCAGAACCACACACACAAAAAAAATTTTTTTTAGTTGTCAATGGACCTTTATTTTATTTATTTACATATGGTGCTGAGAATCCAACCCAGTGCCTCACATATGCTAGGCAAGTGCTCTACCACTGAGCCACCACTCCAACCCCTGACAATTTATTTATTTAAATATTTTTAGTTGTAGATGGACACAATTCCTTTAATTTTATTAAGTTTATGTGATGCTGGGGAATTGAACCCCGTGGCTCACACATGCTAGGCAAACACTCTATCACTGAGCCACAACCCCAGCCCCTGACAATTTATTTTTATGAATAAAAATAAGGTAAAAGGGAATGCTCCTGAATTCTCTCTGAGAATAAAATTGTAAGGAATTTTCACTCTGTATGCTACATTTACCATAATATCTTCAATCTTTGTGCTGGCACTGATAGAAACATAACGGAAGCTACATATGCAAATTTAAATATTTTAGTAGCCAAATTAAAAATGTAAAAGGCACAATCAATAATATATCCCAATTTGTTCATTTTTACATGTCATAAAAAACTATCAATGAAGATATTTTACTTTCTTTCTTATTTTTTTAAACTTAGTTCTCAGTAACTGGGGTGTATTTTACACCGTCAGCACATCTCCATTTGAACTTGCCCCCAGTTCAAGCATTTGATAGCTACAAGTCACCAGTGGTTACTGTCCTGGGTAGTCCTCATCTATGTATGTTTAAAATTAGGGTTTGGTTTACTGAACAGCCATCTTTCAAGAACCTTTCAAGAAGCACATTATGAAATATAGTGTGGCTGAGGGTCTTAGTGCTATAGACAGGGTGACCAGGCTACGTTACCTCCTAGCTAGCTATGTGACCCTAATACTGCATACACTCCCTCTTCATTCAGTTTTTTCACCTTTAGTTCCTTCAAGAATTAACATATCAGTAGGATATGAGAGAGAGTGATTTACATTTATGAAATTAAAAAAGGAAGCTAAGTCTTATGAGAACATTAATAGCTTTGAAGATGAATGACATGTGCCCTAGTTTCTATATATGCCAGTTAACAGTGTTTACTTGGTTTGTTTAAAAAGAGTGTGCCAGACCACATTCCACAATAACAGCTGTTTTTATTGCATTTCCTTTCAGTTTTCCCTTGCTGTCTCAGCAAATTGTACTGTAATGACAACTAATTATCACAACTATCCAAATAAATGTTTCATAATTCTTTCCCAGTAACCTTTTGGAGTACTGGTATTAAAGCAGTAATCAAGGAATTAACAACCAAAAATAGTGGGGAATCTTTATAGGTTCACAATTTCTTAAGAGTCAGTTCTCTTCATGTCTGCATTTAAAATGTTTTGGATATCAGAAAAGTTAAAAGGCGCTAATGATACATATAATGTGAGACCCCTCTAGAGTCAAAACAGTAATAGCTCTGTTTCAAACACATGAAGAGCAACTTTAAATAAAATACACAAACTAAATAACTTTATGTGAGTGAATCTAATCCAATTTTGCTGTCAAATGAATTTAAAGTCACATTAATCAGATTAATGTCACCCAAATGAGTAGCAAAGGATTTCAAAGTTTTTCATATTTCAGAATTATGGATGAGGGATATGAATCCACTACAAAATGGCTGGCCTACAGCTTAGACCATCTGGCATCATATTGCCACCCTGTGGCCTTGAGTATTTTTCCTATCTCTAGGATAGAAAATGACCTCGGATGCCCAGAGGCCTTATCACTTTGAAGGCATGGCTGGCAAAGCCTTAGAGAAGCTGGAGTATGTGGGTGTGGGATAAACAGCAAGACTACAAGGTGACACTGCATTGTTACTCATTTCTGGTTTTCCCTTTCCTCTACTATACAGTATTAACTAACACTGGAGTTGGTTCTGTACATAAAATAATCACATTCAGAATGTCCAAATGTCTGAGATATTATAAGCATAGGTTGTTAAACCCTCTCCCCTGGGATATACTTTAGTAGCTCTGTGGGCCTAGGCAAGTTACTTAATTGCTCTGTGCCTCATTTTCAGGATAAATAAGAACACACCTTATAGGAACAATCGCATGAATTATTCCTGTGCTAAGTGCAGGGAGAGCCACTAAGGAAACACCCTAAAGCACTACAAGTTTTTGTGGGCAGTGATCTCTAGACAAGCGGTTCTCAGCTGGGGGTGCTTTTGCTCACAAAAGACTTTTACCAATGTCTGGAGACAATCTTGGATATCACAGTTGGCATGTAGAGGGGAGAAGCCAGGGGTGCAACAATGCACAGGACAGCCCCACACAATGACAACCTGAAGCATCACCAGTGCTGGGGTTGAAAATCCTGCTGAAGACCATTTTATTCTATAGAGGAGGAAATGTGTATCAAAGAGATTATGTAGATATTCCAGTTAAAGTAAAGCGGGGAATGACAATTTTCATCTCCTTATTCTCAGTAGCTTTTTTTTTTTAAATTCTTTTTCTTTTCTTTCTTTTAAGTGGGAAAGACAAAATAATGCCCTCCTTACCAACACTCACCTATGAAGGGATTACAAAAGTCACTCCCAAATACTGATCAGGAAAAAAGTGTACTCTAGACTCAATTATGGCTCTTTGGTAAAACAATAAGCAAGTTATAGTTCGTGGGCCAAATTCGGCCTGCTTCTTGTTTTGGTAAAATTTGGAGCGTAGCCATGTTTATTTGTTTACATGTTAGCTATGTTTGCTTTTTCACTACAACAGCAAAAGATGCTGTATGAATCCATCCCATGTATTCTAAAATATTTACTATCTGGCCTTTGATAAAAAAAAGTTTGCTCACCTCTGCTGTATTAAAAAATCATTTTTGTTGGGTACAGTGGCACATGCCTATAATCCCAGAGGCTTGGAAGGCTGAGTCTGGAGGTTTTCGAGTTCAAGGCCAGCCTCAACAATTTATGGAAGCCCTAAATAACTCAACAAAGTCCTAAATAACTCAGCGAGACCCTGTCTCTAAATAAAGTACAAAAAAGGGCTGGGGAAGTGATTCAGTGGTTAAGCGCCCCTGGGTTCAATCCAAAAAGAAAAAAATCCAAAAAGAAAAAAAATATTCAGCATTAGTTAAACCATGAATGGTTTAAGTACAAATACAGTACTTTATCTGATTTCATATTAAAGAAAACATAATGTCTAGCAACATGGCTGAAGTGCAGTTGGGACACCTATATTTACCTGTATTCTGTCTTCAAATAGTGGTTACCTCGTTCCAAACACGTAATTAAATCTGTCATAAATAAAGATAATTGCAGTTAGTAAACTAAGTGGAAATTAAGGCACTCATATTCTAAAGATTTCTTTTTAAATAAAAAAGACAATTTAAAAAAAGCATTTATTCATTGTCTAGTTATCTGGATTTCCCTGTTTAAAAATAAACAAAAACTGAGGACATTATCTCTAGTATGAAATCAGTTCCTTTTCTTTCTTTTTTCTATCACCGTGAAGGTTTTTCAGTGTTATCATCTAGTGCACAATAAGAGAATCTATTTTCAACAGAAAAATCAACACCAGTTAGTTATTATCTACTACATACCTACACAGATCCTGTGTATAACTCCCCTGACAGGAGGAAAAGAATTTCAAAAGCCCAGCATGGTTCCTACAGTTTCCCAGGAACATTTTAACAACAATTTAGTCAGTGGCCTCCAGTGACACAAAAGCAGGTATTTACCCAGAACACCAACAGCATATCAGCTTTGATCATTTAGGGTCAAGCACTTAAAAAAGAGCATGCTTTCTAGAGTTATTTACATAACTAAACTAATATTCAGCAATTGGGAAGCTAAAATACTATGAATCACTGTTTTTTTTTTCCCCCTTTGTGATACAAGTAAATAAACCTATGGACACTCTTATTACTGAGTTATACCTCCAGACCTTTTTATTTTGTGAAGGGTCTCAGTAAGTTGCCCAGCCTGTCCTTGAACTTATGATTCTCCTGCCTCAGGCTCCTAAGTAGCTGGTATTAGAGATACCACCACAGCCAGAGATACTATGTGGATCTCAACAAATTCAGATAAACTTACTTCACTGCCCTAAATACTCCACTCTTGCTACAATAGTTTTTTTCTTTCATAAACCTTTTCAAGAATCGTAGGAAGCAAGATACAGTGAACACTGGCCATGTGGCCCGTCAGATCTAGTTAGCTGTGGAAGAAATGAACAGCGCATCCCTTTCCCAGAATATTTCTGCCAGAGGGGACTGAGAGCAGAACTTTTGAGCACCTCTGTGACCCTGGGAGGGTGTGAAGAGGGCTGCATCGTAATTACTCTGGAGTTCAAGGAGCCAGGACAGGAGGACACACTTTTTCCCTCTCCTCACTTTGTGTTTCTTTTCCCTTCTCTTTCACTCAAGGTTAGCTCCAAGGTTAAAACACCATGTGACAGCACCTTCTGCATACTACTTAAAATTATGGGTGTCTCCTGTGCTGGTGCATTCGGGTATGTTGAGGGTAGAGATGGGGTCACCAGTTCAAAGGCTTGTCCCCTGAGGAAAGGGAAGCTAGGGGAGAACTCAGAGAAGACCAGGCCTTATCGGGGCCAGGAGGGGAGCCCTGAAGAAGTATCACCCAAGCCTTTTAGAAAAAATGAGATCCACCTTAGGCCACATAGGTCAAGGGATCCATTTATGACATAATGATTCCATTAAAATCTAACCACCTCTACTTATGAAGACAGTTTTCTTCTCTTCCCTCACATCTTAATTGTGCACTTCAGATCACAATTCTGCCCAGAGAAGGTGAGAGGAAGTCTTAGATAGCATTTACAGATTTGTGTTGATTCTTATGCTATACCTGGATGGTCGCTGCTGGCATAGGTCAGCAAGAAACCTCGACCAGAAATGTGGGATCCACTCTCAAAACGGACAGTTACTTCACTTGTATTCAGCAAGAGTTCTCTCGGAACAGTCATTCTTCCACAATATGGACCTAAAACAAAGCATACTTGTGGCACACTTCAAAATTTACACCAACTGAAAAAATTGTTTATGTTATTTCTTCCCTTAAGGGTCAAATTTATCACATAACACATAGGTAAGATTCTAATCCTTACCCCTCTGGAATTTTGCTTGACCTGGAGATTGATAATTTGTGACTGAGTTGTGAACTTGATAGGAATACTAGGCTAAGGGGTAAAGTGGCTTACTCTTAATAAGCAATAGGCTGTAGTTAGTTAATCATGAACAACCTGGATAGGTTTTGATTTTGGAAAAAGAAGACTAATAAACACAGATACATTAGGTAATAAAGAAAATATTTTCACAAGAAAGATATTCTAGGGTTGTTCTAAATTTGCTCAAAGAAACTCATAAATTCTGAGGTTCCAGAATGAAGACTGCCAAATGCATGATGAAAATCTTACTCATCTTACAATGTTCATGTTTGTCTCTGTCTTATAGAAACTTCTGCTTAAATCATACAGTGTATTTTGATGGATACAATAGGTTTACAGAAAGCAGAAAAATTTCTAAAGTCTTGTAATACCATAGTATAAATTATGTAGTTTTAAAAAAAAAATGCTTGAAAAGCAATAAGAATCTCAATGAATTTTACACGAGCAAAATTACATTTGGAGCTTAAAAAAACAAACAACAAAAACCTTTTTTAAGACTATTCAAATAAAAGTTTAGCTTGCAAGTGTCACCTTAAAAGTCAGGTAGGTAAAATAATCTCTATAAAATAGGGATTAGGATGCAAATTTGGAAGAGAGGTATTCTTCATGAACTTCTCTCAAAACAAGAACAATGATCAAGTTAATGAAAGAGAAGGAAAGGAAGAAAAATGATCACTTCCACTCAGTGTGAATAAAACTGTGTTACACAAACCACAACCAACAAAGGCACTGAACTGTTTAACATCCAGGAGATCATGAATCAACTAATCCTTTCTCTCCAGCTATGAAGGATTTGATCTCTCTCCTATCCTGTCGAGGGTTCACATTCTGGAGATGTGACAGAATAAGCGTGCTGGGTGCTTACCTGCATGCCCTGAATCTCTGCTGTTCCTTATTATTGAGTCATAGTTAATTCCAAATAAAAAATGACCATGTCCTTCTTTAGAAACCTCATCACATATAATTAAAGACTAAATGCTGCAAATTACTTAAAATAGTATACCTAGAACATAGTGAGATCGATATAAATGCTTATTAAATAAATAAATGAACAAATTAAAAATGAACAAACAAATAATGCCTATTTTCTCTTTAGACTGCATTCCAGGGAGCAAGAAAGTTTTATATCCATCTATTTGGCTCCAACAGATTGCACCTGGCGGGTGCAGTTTGTCGAATATTGTTTGGATTGAATTGATCCAAATGGTCTTCTATTTACAACAGTATATGAAAGCCAAACCCAAATAAAAGGATAATAAAATATTTTTAATTGTGTCACTTTAAAACAACATGGAAAGCCAGAGGTGGTGATACACACCTGTAATCCCAAAGACTTGGGAGGTTGAGGCAGGAGAATCATAGGTTCAAAGCTAGCCTCGGCAACTTAGTGAGGCTGTAAGCAACCTAGTGAGATCCTGCCTCTAAATAAACAAACAAACAAATAAATAAATAAATAAAGGGCTGGGGATATTGCTCAGTGTTTAAGCGTTTTGGGTTCAATCCCTGGTACCAAAAAAATAAAAACACAGAAAAGTCAAGAAGAAAACAATAGAGAAGAAAAAAAATAGTGTAATGGATAATATAGATTTTTATGTTTTACATTTTAATATTGCTCATAAATATTGTAGATAAGCAATAGAAACTAAATCTATTTTAATATAATGAGGTTGAATGACAAGCATTTAAAAAAATTTAATGTATTTTTTTGTTGTTGTTATAGGTGGACACAATACCTTTATTTCATTTTTAATATGGTGCTGAGGATCGAACCTAGTGCTTGAAGTGTGCCAGGCGAGTGCTCTACCATTGAACCCCAGCCCCAGACCAAATGAGAAGCATTTTTACAAGATTAAATTGAGTCACATTGATGTACTTGACTTAATTATCAATGGGAATGTTTGCTTTTTTGTTTTTGTTTTGTTTAGATTTTTATGGAAAAGTTGAAAGGAAAGATTGCAAACTTGTATTCATTTTACACAGATAAGTGTATGTTATCACACTAAGTTGTGCAATATATATGATTCCCTAGACTCAAAAATACAGTAAATACAGTAATACAGTAAAACTCTAATTTGGTTTTATCCTCCCAAAGTTATGATGGGCATGTAAATACTTCTGGAAGAAGTTCAAAGAAAGAAAAGGTAAACACACTCTCCTGTAATTACCCTTATGCCCCAGACACCAACCCCTCTCACATCTACCAAAAATGTGCTGCAAAAATGTAACTGAATCCTAGAGGGAGTGGAATACACCCTCTTTGTGTAAATGTCATGATCAAGAGTCATTTTCATGGTTTCCTCACAATTGCCACCATCACAACAGCAGGAGGGAATGATCTTGGCATGGGCATAGGAGGGAGCCCCAGCTACAGGGTGGCCTGTAGCAAAACATCCAAATTATTCCGTCTCAAGGCTTGACAGATGCAGATTCCTTAGAGACGAGACATCAGTAACTACCTTCCAAGCATTAAAAGGGAAAAGAGATGAAAACAGAAAAATGGGACTGACTGTGAGAGAGAAAAATAATTCATGGGAAACCACTGAAAGGCCCTGGTCTGTCCTAAGCCATGTTCTCCATTTTCACCAGATGGTATCTTTTCTTATGAAAGCCTTTCTCAGCCCACTCCTGCCCAAAGGATGTAAAGTCATCTACTGCATAAAAATATTCTGGTCAATGGCAGACTATTTTCATTTTGGTGGTCCCATACAATAGTAATGGAGCTGGGATTCCTATTGCCTTGTGTCACTGTGGCCATTGTTATGTCAGCACAACATGGTAACATTAACTTCCTAGGCTACTAACTGTATAAAAGTACAGAGCATACAAGCATGTGCAGTACATATGCTTGCTCATGTTAAATAATTATAGTACTGGTTTACCTATTTATATTTTTATCATTATTTTGGAGTGTATTCCTTCTATTTATATATATATAAAAGGTTTACAGTTAAAGAGTAAGCCACATGTCACCAGCAGCAGCTTCATACATCTCATGCTTACCACATCATGGGTTGCATCAAGGACCGTGTAAAGTGATGGATCTGTCCCACTTAGGTTTGCATGACGATAGTCTGATGTTTGAACAATGACAAAATTGCCTAACAGGGCATTTCTCAGAATCTATCTCTACTGCTAAGTGACAGTAGAGACAGGTCTCTTCACTGTTATGCTCTGTCTTGACTTTTAAGAAGGGTTCACACCTGTATGTAAACATTTACAAGGATAAATTTAATTGGAAATGAAAGCTTAATGATTTCTCATTTTGACCATGGTTATATTTTCTAGCCCAAGCCAGCGTTACTGAATTTGCAAACCTGTCTCAATTCAAAGCCAGAATGGATTCCAGCTTTTTATAGTTCCCTCTAAAAAGAAGACTTGCATTTTCCAGGGATGTTTGCTTTATAACCAGCAGGGCCACACTACACTGTGACTTGCCATCTAACTTTTACCTTTTGTGGAATGTAACTGGCAGCCTTGGATTGTGGGAAGGACTGTCAGTGACGCCAAATGCAACCACATTTTGTGGCATTTGGCATCAGACGTGAGAGACCAAGACCTAGTAGACAATGGACTGATTCCTTGGACAAAAGGAATAAAGGGCCAAGAACCCTAGGAGCTGCCTTCTTTTGAGCCCAGTAGCCCCATTCCTCTCTGGACATCCCCTGTTTGGGGCTACTGTTCCCTTAGCAGCTGAGAGGAAAACCCTTTATCTTTCCATCCATGAATAAAGAGAGCTGTCCTACCAGGAAGAATAAATTGCCTGTTCCTAGCCAAGGCCAGAATCCTCTTGATTCTCTGTGACAATCTCTGAAGCAATTTATAGCATTTCTCCATTCTCCATGAACTGTCTGCCCAAGTCTCTGGGCATTAGGAAGCAATGGGAGTTTGATTAAAAACGGTTCCAGGCCATTCATTCAGGTGCATGTGTGGTTTTGATCTTGAAATTGATGAAACTGTGTTATTGTTTCATCTGTGAAAGGGACATGTTTTTTAAAGTGCTATGACATCATTAGAAAAAGACAAAGAAACCTCACTCCCTCCATTACCACACTGTCAGTGGTAAGAAACCGAAACACTAATCAAATACCTAACTCCTGAGGGGGTTGGCATAAATTAAGAGGAACAAGAACAAAACAGCCCCCTAAAACCCCTGGTCAGTCTTACAAAGCTCCTTCTGGAGTACACATGTATTTTTCATAATAGCCAAGAAAGTGCCTGGTGGACCTCAGTGGCCTTGCCTGGGAGTATCACTGGCAGAGGCAGCTACATGGCACACCCTCAGCTGCCAGAGAAGTGGCTCTGGGCTTGGCCTGGCTTTGAGGCATGCTGATAAAACAACTTCCAGAAATGCTGAAGCTGCAAACACATTAGATTTGTGTCCATTTTCCATTTGCTTTTTCAATGCAGTCCAATAGCAGGGTTTGTCCTTGCTTGCTAATTGTAGTAGAGTCATTGTACAAAATTACAGAATTTTCAGGGCCATTTTCTTTGAAAACGAGAGAAATTAGCATTAAAAAGGGATATTCCTAGACTGTGCCATTAAAACCATAGTCACGTAACAATGTAAGTGGTATCCCTAGAGAGTTTTGGCCTCTGGTTCCCAGACAAAAATCAGTGACTGATGACAGATGAACAGGCGGGTTCCTAGACAAAGGTGCAACTTTCTTTGGGGTTCAGGGACCCAGGTCAATAGTGCCTTAGCACTGGAGCTTATTGCTGTCCCCAAAAAGATGACAGTTACTGACACAGTTTGTCTTGGGAAGTATTTGGGAGGAAGGAAAAGGAGGAGGCCAATAGCTCTTTCTTCTGGACACATATGGTCATGTTAATGAAATATTCTAGCTAATTTGACCTTTAATATGTTGAAAATTTCTTTGAAGTTTTGTTTTATCTTTAAAACTCATAATTCTAATCAATAATACGTCTGAGAGACATAAACTACTTATAAAATAGAGGCTTCTGATATATTGTTTCCCCTCTTTGGGCTTTTAAAAATCAAGAGACATTACAATTAGATCACATTGCAGTATGTCAGATATATATCATTGTAAAAAATAATCAGAGAAATATTATGATTATGAGTCAAAACTCTTACTATTGCTTCCTGCTTTCCCCATTTCTTTTTTTCCTAGTGCGAACATCAACAGTTGACTTCACATCATTGTACTTCTAAGTCACTGACAATGGTTAAAAAATTGAGGTTGGAGGTGGAGGTATAGGAAATGCAAGAGAACAATTCTTGAACTTCCTGATTTTCCTACAGTGCAAATCATTTAGCAGAATATGATTAATGTAACTGACTGCACGTAGGATCCTGTAGTAAAGCAATTCCTCGTCTCCCTGGCCAACCTGCCTCCTCTAAGTATTTTAACTAAAAAGCATTTTTTTAAAAAGTTTTAAATTTATACCAGTAGTCTGTGAGTGAGTGATTTCTCATAATCCCATCTTACTTTCAGGATACATCTGTGGAGAGGCCTGGAGAAGTTTCCCTTTCTTCCAGCAAGTGATAAATAAGAACTGTAATAGGGGTCTTCTAAAACACAAACCAAGGGATCAGACAGTGTGGTGCTTAAGAGTGGATTTTTTGGAGCCAAATGAGCACTTGTATCTTGCTAAGTGATCTAAGCATATTTCTTGACCTCTTTAAGCTTCAGTTTCCTTGTGTACAGTGGTTAGTAACAGGACCTGTCTCACAGGGATACTGTGAGGGTGAAATAAGTCAGGAACTCTAAGGTACTGAGCACATGGTTGAGTGCTCAGTCACAGGCACCTTCTACACTATTTCAAAGTCTTTTCCATACAATAAATGTAGACCTAAAACTTTATGGACATTGGGTCGTTTAATGCAGAAGAGATGTCTATAGATAGAGAAATCTTACTATGAGTCTTCTTACAGTGTGAATAAATACATCTTTTCTAAAAATCCAGACTTTTATATTATGTTTGTCAAAATCAAACTACATACAACCTGATGTTGATTGAGCATCTGCAATTGTAGGGCTATGCTAAGCATTAACCAATAATAAAAGGATGAATAAAAGGTACTTTGTGGTTCAGGGAACCCCATATCTGGTAGAGAAGACACAATAATTATCTCAACTGAAAATGGGTACTCTGCTGAAAGTTTGGAAAAGGTTATTGGCAAAGAAGATAGTGATTGAAATTGCCAGACATTTGAGAAGTTTCTAGGGCAGGTAGCCCTAGATTTTGGAACTTGACGTGTGTGTGTGTGTGTGTGTGTGTGTGTGTGTGTTAGAAGGAGCAGGAAAAGCAGGAGAAGGAAAAAAAAAAAAGAGCTCATGAGAGCAAAAACATCAACAAATGCAAAAACATACCGGGACAGGAAACTGTAAGATATATTTAGGAAGAGGCATGAAGTTAACAGTTTTAGAGATGAGGCTGGAAAGGACAGTATAGAAGAGAGAAAGAAGTGTCTTGATGTCATGCTAGAGAGCTCCTTTAGCCAGAGGAGCACAATTGACAATTTTTGAAATAAAGAATTATTACCACAATATTTAACAAGATAACCTTGGATGAAATGGAGACTGGCAAGAGGAGAGAGGAAAACCAGGAGGATTGTTCATAAAGAAATACAGGTTTAGTGCACTTTATCTGAAATGCTCTGGACCAGGAGTGTTTCAGATCCTGAAGCTTTTGAATTTTGGAATATTTGCCAAAATTTTACCAGCCGAACTTCCTTAACTAAAAACCCAAAGCCAAAATGTTTTGAAATCCAAAGTGCTCTAAAATCCAAAACTTTTTGAATGTCATGAGTGCTTAACAAGTTTTGCATTTTAAAGCATTTTAGATATCAGATTTTTGGAGTAGAGAAGCTCAACGTATAGATATGGAGATGTGACCTGGTATTATCAGTGGAAAAAAACTTAAAAAGCCAGGCTGATCATATTTAATGAATAGTCTTAATGAATAGGTGTTTTCTGCTCATTTCACAAAGATAAATGGAGAATATCCATATACAGAGCTAGTTCTGGCTCAGGGAACACCTGCCATTGGCTTGGAATGATTTGAGCAAATTCTAAGGCCACTGAAACACACCAGGAGTAAAGTAGGGTATGCAGTTGCCGTTCAGTTCAGTCTCTGCTTGGTGGAAGGACCAAGGAGCATCTTAAGACAAGGAATAACAATGTGCAAGATTACTGGGAGGAGGAGAGGAAGGGGGAGGAAGGACAGAGCTGATGAGGCTAACAGTTACTGAATGCTTATTCTGAGCCAGACATCATTCACACATATGCATCCATCACCCATAAGTGGTAGACACTATAATTTGCTCATTTCAAAGATGAGGAAATGAGACACAGAAAGGCTAAGTAATTTGTTCAAAGTTAAAATATGTGGTGAGAAGTATAAAAATTTAGTCAGAAACAAAAACTCAATCCAAGCTAAAGGCCAGCCTGAACAAGGTCCTTTTGAGGTCGTAAGGGTCTATGAGAACTGGCCAGTATCTGGTTCCTGCTAAGACCTCTCCAGGAGTTATTTCAGGATGTCAAGGAACAACCCAAACTTCATCCATAGGGAAAAGGTCAGTTTTCAGGGAACAGAGTCAATCTCTTGAGAGACCAGGAAAATGGAAATGATAGTTCCTCTGGGGTCCCCAAAGACAGTGGTGGCACAATGTACCTGTAAGTAAATTCAAATCCCTAGGTCCCTTCTGGTCAGCAAGACTGGAGATGGAACTTAGCCAGAAGGCAAGTGAAATTTTAAAGTTAAGAATAAAGATCACCTGTTGGGCATGGTGGTGCACAAGGGCTTGGGAAGCTGAGGCAGGAGGATTGCAAGTTCAAAGCCAGCATCAGCAACTTAGCATCTCACCTAAGCAACTTGGTGAGACTCTGTCTCCAAATAAAATACAAAAAGGGCTGGGGATGTGGCTCAGTGGTTGATTACCCTTGGTACCAAAAAAAAAATAATAATAATAATAATAAAGATCACTCATATGAACTCAGTCTTTCCTCTTCAGTAAAGCAACCTTAGACATTTTATATTTAGGTGCCTGAGTTAGCACCCATTTTTTTCAAGTTTTTTTTTTTTTTTTTTTTTTTGGTGGTGTTGGGGATTGGACCCAGGGCCTTGTGTATGCTAGGCAAGCACTCTACCAACTGAGCTATATCTCCAGTCCCTTTTCTCCAAGATATTTTAATGTTTCATGTAGCCAACCTACTATTTTACATCATGAACATAAAAGTGGGGGGAAGGGATGGTATGCGAAGCAGTACAAAAGCAACATTCTTAAAGTCCTACATCACAATTTTAAATTTAATGAATAGGTGTTTTCTGCTCATTTCACAAAGATAAATGGAGAATATCCATATACAGAGCTAGTTATGGCTCAGGGAACACCTGCCATTGGCGATGGTGTTGGGGATTGAGAGAAAGGCTACTTAACTTAAGGTTACTTGTTTGAAACTTCAAACTC
The DNA here is from genome assembly GCF_045843805.1 of Urocitellus parryii. Taxonomy (NCBI): domain Eukaryota; kingdom Metazoa; phylum Chordata; class Mammalia; order Rodentia; family Sciuridae; genus Urocitellus; species Urocitellus parryii. The sequence continues at coordinate 45,344,346 of NC_135538.1, forward strand.
CACCTTTAAAAGTAAGTGTATTCAGTCTTAGAACAGATTTACTACCTTAATCAAGTTTCTGTTATTTTACATGTCCAAATAGAAGGTAAACTTGTTTCCCAAAATTATGTTCCAAAAACAAACATCACCTTATTATATGAGTCCTGTTGAAGTCTCATAATGATCTATTTGAAGAACAAAGAAACAACCATTCAGGAAGATGTTTGAGCTTGACAGAACCTAAAATCAATACAATTTTGAATGTGCAAAAAGAGTCCACCTGACAAGATAGTGAAAAGGAAAACGAGAAAATTTAATGCAGATTTAGTTCTTATTTTGTGGGGCAGGGATCTATGACTTCACAATTTTCAATGGAAATTGGAAATTGTTATAATATTATGCTAGCCAAGAATGTATCATCTGAGTTTAATCATAAGGGCACATCAAACAAACCTAAATTGATAGATACTCTATAAACTAACTGGTCAGCACTCTTTAAACCATACAAAAGATAAAGACAGACTGAGTAACTATTCTAGATTAAAGGAGACTGAGAAGCATGGCAAATAAATGCTTTGTAATCCTGAATTGAATCCCAGACCAAAAAAGGGACATTAGTGTTTCTTTTGAAGGAAATCTCAGTTAAACTGAGAAGCATGGCAAATAAATGCTTTGTAATCCTGAATTGGATCCTAGACTAAAAAAGGGACATTAGTGTTTCTTTTGAAGAAAATCTCAGTTAGTTTGGTCTCTTAAATAAAAACCTACAGTTCCCTTGGTACTAGGAAAGACAATGTTTACTAAGCAAAGTATAATACTTCTTAAAGACTTTTTTTTTTGGCTAAGATAACAGCACACACAATCTTGAAAAAACTTATCCAAAGAAGAGGAAATGGAGACACAGAAATTAAATTTTTATTGAAATGTGAAATTAATTTTTATTGAAAAGTGAAATTAATTTTTATTGAAAAGTAAAATTAATGTTTATAATATCTCAATAACTTATTTTTTCTATAAAAATCTTAACATATTTTCTAAAATGAAGTTGATACATTTAACATTATAAATTTTTCTGTCTTTTGAGTGTTTCAAGGGTATTTTGAAGAGACAGTTTCTTCACTCAGCCATAGACATAAATATACATTCTTGGGCTGGGGTTGTGGCTCAGTGGTAGAACACTCACCTAGCATGTGGGAGGCGCTGGGTTCAATCCTCAGCACCACATAATAAATAAATAAAATGAAGGTATTATGTCAACTACAACTAAAATATACACAAAAAATATATGCTTTCTATGGATACTGGAATCTGAAAGATAAGCTACAGTTGTAATATACATAACAAAGAGAGTAATATTATCTATCATCTAGCCTGTATCAGACCTTTTAACACTGATGAGATCAAGTGCACTGTGAAAGCTGTTGTGGCTGTTGACACTTATTTACAGTTCATTTTGTTACCAAGAATGTGGATCTTAAAAATGCCCAAAGTATATGAAACAAACATTTTAAAACAATATTGACATGGGGATGAACTTTTAAAAATTAACTGCACAGTGATAAAACTGTACAGCTGCAGCATATTCACAATGATTAATGTAATCACATTCCAAGTATGTCCACTCTTGGCGGAGCTCATAAACACTAATGCCAGAAAACATTATTCTTTTTCAAAACATTAACTCTACATTCAAAATTCTGACAGCTATGAGTCTTAAAATACCTTGGCAGTGGGTTTTAACAATTAGTTGGTTAATGAAAATTATCGAGCTAGATAAACTAAAATTAATCAGCTGCTCAGCCCTATATACACAACTGCTAGAGCTGCCATATATCAAAATTTGAGAGGCTATTTCAGAATGTACTGCTGTAACTCAGGGGGCATCCCCTCCACTGCTGGCCCAGGCTATACAGCTATGGATGTCTGGGATCCCGTGCTGGCCACAGGGCCAGACATCTGCAGTCATGCTGATCCTGTGAAACCCTCGCTCTCCAATGTAGAGGTGCCTCCCATCCTTCTACCATCCTACCCTCCCAGGGAGCTGGGCAGCTGCCACACAGGACCCACAGAAAGACAAAGCACTTCTGCTTCCACCCCCTTCTTCATTCCTTAGAGCAATTCAAACTGACCAAGGGACTATTTAACTCAGTTAAAATAGATGTCTGGTTAGTGTTTTTGGTAAAAGAAAACCTTAAAAATAGCCACAAAAGAGAGAATTCTGAGTACCACTAAACATTTTATCTTGAGAACACTCCCAACTAAGAAAATTACTTCCTCCTTGTGATTTAGGCAAAATTGCTACATAACATAATAATGGGCTGGCCTACCTTGGAAGGTAATAATTCAATGGCTTTCTTTGGGTGGTAGAACTGGGAGATAGGAGCAAAGTCTTAGAGCCACAAAGACAAAGAAATCAATCTTTCTTTTAGCCTTTAGTTTAGCTAGCTAGCCATATGGTCCTGGGCATGTTACCTAATCTCTTTGTGCCTCAGTTTATCTGTAGAAAGAAATTAATAATATTTACCTGAGGATGGACGTGGGGGATTCTAGAAGATATATAAAAGGGTCAAGTGTGTGCCAAGCAGCATAATAGGGACTAAGTATGTTTATTTCCTTGATCATATACTCTGTTTTTAAAAGACAAATATAACTTTATACAGAAAAACTTTAAAGAGAAATAAAAAATTTAGTTGGCTTTACTGCTACAAATGAATTGCAATTCCTAGTGAAAAGTGTGTCTTGAAAACTCAAGAATCTAGAAATGCGGAGTGCAGCACCCTGAAGCCAAGCTCACCTATGCAACTACAGAAGTGGTTAATCTCATTCTTTTCCTCCTTTTTGTATATTTGGGAATACACATCAAAGTTGATGGAGAAACTTCCTGGTGTGGGAAGCTGCATTTATTTTCCAAGTCCTGCTTTGGAAGGATTTGCTCCCCTCTGTACTGCTGCCACCTCACCAAGGCAACAGGGATGAGCCTCCACTGCTCTGTCAGCAGGTGGAATTACCTGCTCATTTATTTTCCAGGCAAGGAGCTGCTTCTCCAAAGAGGCCAGTGTAGGAAAGTCATGTTTGGTCCTGCAGCAGCTGTCTCATATTTTACACTGAAGCTCTGACCCTCCCTCCCTCCGTGGCATCTGAAGGGAATCCCTGGCTAAGGAATTCCCTGGCAAGTGCCTCCCTGAGCCAGTTCACTTTAGATTATCAGAGGTTACTGAATTATCATTGTCCCCAGGGGACTTCAACATTCCCACAAGTGTCATTTTTCACATTTGTGCCAAACTCCAGTTAAAAAGTTACAACCAATTGTATGAAACCACCACCTTGACTCTGTCAGAATAATTCAACCATCATTAAAATAGGCATAATATTCCAAAAGATTAAAAAAAAAAACTTAGATGTTTATACCTTTCTGGGCTAGACAAGTTTAGACTTCTGAGTTGTCTTGGGGCTGGACTGGGTTTCTAGACTGTGAGGGAGGCACTAAGATCTAGGAAACTACTGGGCAAAAGGATGAAGATAGGTGGACAGTTGAGTGTGTTTGAGAAACTACCTATAGAGCTAATGGGTGACAGATTGGAGTTGAACGAATACAGAATTTTAAAAATATTCCTAAATGCAGAAGAACCTATATATAGAATTTTGTCTTTGTTTTCCAGTTGTCTAACTCCAAACCATCTTCTGGAGCTTAGGATTAAAGGTACTGCTGTTACTCGTGATTTCACACTCTGATACACTTACACCACATCTGGAAGCACAAAAAGCTAAATTTCAACAGTTACTTAGGAAAGTATCTTTTGCACTTTCTGTTCCCTTTCCCAGAAAACTCCTATGGAGTTCATTCCTTCACTTCATTCAAAACTCTGCTCAAATGTCCTCTTATTCGAGTGACCTTCGTGACCATGCCTTCTGATGTAGAACAGACAGGCTCAACATCACCATGGGATGCCTTATTTTTCTTACTCCCTGTTTTTCTTTCTCACCACCTGTCATATTATAGATGCTTTTATTTATTTCCTTCCTTCCTTTAGCTGCAAGTATAAGCTTCATGAGAGGAACTTTATTTTTTAACTGCTACATTTCATTTCTTTACAGTGTCTGAAACACATGGTCACTATTTGATAAACATTGGTAAAATGAATGAATGAACTGTAGACATTTTAGCCAAATGTCACACATCTCCAATTCTCTTTCCAGCAAGACTGAAACTCAAATGAAGCTTCTGAAATACACATCTCTTCATTGGATGTCCACTGTTGTTTGAGCTTATGAGCAAATACATCCATCTAATTTATCCCAAGAGTTTACTAAAAGCAAGTTTCTCTTTCTATCTTCCCAGGCTGTAATATTAATTAGCACATCATATTCCCTTCTCCCCAAATGTTCCATTCTCACAGAACACCAAGTCAGTTTTCTTACCATACTGATCTGAAGAACTGGTGAAGAGAAGATAGTCAGAAGCACAGGTCTGGGATTCGATATCCAAATCTCCCAACCTCAGAATTAGCCTCTTTCCTTTTGGGACTGTGATAGTCTTTTCGCAAACAGTGTGATTGGGGTAAGTTCCTGGATAATTCTTAGATGTCATTGTTCCACTATCCTGATAGGTCACTATGTGCCCACAGCCATCACCTGATAAAGAAAAAAAGATAAAAGACATAAATGCAATTAATTCTGAGAACTGGCAGAAACCAGTACAATTTTATTCCTTTATTTTTCTGAGAGAAGAAAAAGCTAATCAATGAAGATTGAATTATTAAACAGTATTTATCATTTTAGGTTATTTCATTTCTTACGTCTCAGTTTAGTCTTCTGAACACTGATGATCAAAATGTTTCATACAGTGTATTAGAATGGAAAGCTATTTTTTTTTCTTATCACATATCTACCCATCTGAATTTGTCCAGTAGGCCCTTGACATTGACTCATTTGTTAAGACACTCCAAAAACCAATGTCATAAAATAATTTGAAGCAGAAAAAAAAAGTTACTCATCTCAGACACTTGTGCTGATAAATGAAATATTATATATATGTGATGCCCCTGGTAGAATCCCAGGCTTACACCGAGAGGACTTGGTTTAGGTGCAAGTCACTTAACTGGAGAGTGAGCCTACTGGGCATTTCCTATTTATGTTTTATTTAATGACAGTCACAGATTTGAATGTTCCTGATAGACTCAGTATGTATCCTTAGAAAACATTAAGAATCTACTTGCCACATTCTAGACACACGTTGACTATTGGAGACCCAAAAATATCATAAGCTACCCCATGGACTAGAGTAAAATGGATGATAGTCATGCATTTGAAAAACTAATTTTAGGTGCCATGCACTCTCTACCAAGGGATCAATCAAAATGCCTAAGGGGACAAAGAAGAAAAAAGCAAGACAGACTCTGTTTCTGTGAATTATTAGTATTTCACTAAAACAAGAATTATTTTAAGACTATCTGAATAAGGAAGTCCATCAATTAACCAACAAGTTGTTCCAGTTGATTAGTGATCAAGTTAAATCGCACAAATAATCTAATGACATGTACAACCCATTGGGCTGCAAACATCCAGATTACAAAAAGCCTGCGGCTAGTGTGGTTTCACAATAACAGAGGAAGAATTTCTGACCTCAGCAGGAGTGAGGGAAAGTAGAAATCTGTTGAAGAAGGATCTCTTTAAGGTAGTGTAAGAAGGTCTCTCCATGCAAAGATCTGCCACAAAGAAGCCATAACTGGGAATCTGAAGGACCCAAAGAATCTCATTCCACCGTGCCTCTTCTCTAGCTAGAGGAGGTCCCATTTGGAGTTTTCCACTATTCCACTTCCTTCTTACTGAGGCTTCTAGCCCAAAGGGTAAACAGGACAAATAGTCAAAACAGCTATACAACTCCAGAATCTATCTGAACTCAGGAGTCAAAGCTGAGGAAGAGGATTCACCCTTTATCTAGAAACTTGGACAAAGATTCACCCATTATCCAGAAACTTGGACAAGGTTCTTGGCAGCTCCTGGATGGGGGAAGCAGAGTTAGTTCTAATGGAATGCCAGGAGAAAATATTGGAGAGACAGCTAAGATAAAACTACCATGAAATCTTGAGATCTAAAGAAGTAGTTGTGAAAGTTACATGGTAGGCAATAAAGACCTACAGAATTTTCTCAATAGGGAATTAAGGACAGGGTATTAGAAAAAAATGATCAATTGGTTGGATAATACTCCAGGAACTAGAAAGGAGAGAGAATTTTATTAGAAAAGCAGCAGGACTGAGAGTGGGCAAGGTGGGGAGGAAAGGAAAGAAAAATGGGAAATTCACAGACAAAATCAAGTCTCAAGCTTGGGCTGGTTATATAGAGAAAGACAAGAGGAAAAAAAATCCAAGTTTTGAGTGAAGAAAAATGATTGGAGCACTGATGCTAATACAGAAAAGAATTCCAGAAAGGAAGCAGGTCTGGGGCAAAGGTTGTAAGCTTGGTTGTAAAGTTTAAAATGACAACCAAATTCCCTGGGCTCTTGGGCAGTTGTCAGTAAGCACAAAATTGTTGAGACTTAAATGAATATTACACTAGAGAGAGGCATATTGTGTAGAAGCACATAGTGCATAGATCATTGATTTAAATTTTGAATTATTTTCCTTCCTTTAAAAGCTTTAATAATAAGTCAGGTGCAGTGATGTATGCCTGTAATCCCAGTTGGAATCACAAGTTCAAGGCCAGCCTTGGCAACTTAATGAGACTCTGTCTCAAAATAAAGAACAATGAAAAGGGCTGGGGATGTAAATTGGTGGTAGAGCATCTTTGGGCTCAATCCCCAGTATCAAACAAACAGACAAAGCCAAAAACCAAAGAAATTGCACTGACAGTTTCTCTTGGAAACTGGAAGACATGACAATCACATTCTCACAGTGCTAGTGAGATGGTGGCTGCCCCTTTTAAGGAAACAAACTGGATCTGGTAGTTCCCCACTGGATCCTTGTCACTTGCCCCACCACCACTGTAGGACTGATTTTTGAGCACACCGAGAAAGCAATCCTGGGGTAACTAGTATACAAACAACTGTGCACATACACATACACATAACTTCTCCAAGCCACCAAGATAGAGCCTGGCCAAACACTTGAACACCTTTTTCCTGTTAGAATTCTCCTCAATAAAAGAAGAAAAAGAAAACTTTTTAAAAGATACACAAGCTAATATAAAATGAGTAGCAATTATGTGACTCAAACTGTGTGAGGTTCTTGTATTCTAAATTTTATTTTTTAAAGGGTGACATGTCACAACAAAGGAACACCCCAGGGTGTCATTTTCATTCAATCCTATAATTCTACTTCTTTCCAACAACTTCTATTCTAAAACCCAAGAGGAAGCTTGTCACCCAGAGAGGCTGGCAGGATGAAGGAAGGTTTGTCTTTGACATCCCCATCCTTAACATCCCTATCCTTTGCCTGGGGACTTGGAGCTCCTTGGGAAAATTCCACTTTTCCATTAACTATCAGACTGAAACCCTATGAGTCTTTGTTCTGCCAAAAAACTGAATTTAAAAGTAATAAGAGTCCCAGTTTATCAAAAGGAAAACTGTCATCAAAAATGGAAGTTTCACTCTTGTTCATAGAATTAGACCATGGAGTTTCCTGTGACAAGCTTTAATGCAATATAGTTAAATGTGGGTCTTACTGCATCAGGAATTTTCATCCAGTTTTTCTTCTAATGATGTCCCAGGACTAGATAGAATATGCCAAATGAGAAAATGAAAAGTAGGGAGAGAAAATGTCTACCTTTTCATGTTCTAAATAAGACACATGTAAATGAAAAAACAAGAGAAGCACTGTTTCCATGATATGATCCTGACACTCAGGCAGCCTAAATCTCACAGTTAGACTCTTTAATTCAGAATCATGGACAAGGGAGTAGACGATATTTAAGAATCCATCAGCTCAAGTTCCTTATTTTGTACATCAATGTGAACATTCTGGTTGTGATATTGTAGTATGGTTTGCAAGATGTTACCATTTGGGGAAACTAGAAAAAGAGTATACAACATCTTTCTGTGTTAGTTCTTATAACTATATGTGATTATAATTATCTCAAAATAAAAAATATAACATGCTGAAAAAAATCTGGTTAAAAATTAAATGTTAAAAAAAAATCTGAGCTGGGCACAGTGGCACATGCCTGAATTTCTGCTACTTGGGAGGCTATGGCAGGAAGATGGCAAGTTCGAGCCTCATCAACTTAATGAGACCCTGTCTGAATACAAAAAGTTAAAAACAGGGCTGGGGGTGTAGCTTAGTAGGATAGGGCCTATAGTACTTAATTTTTTTTTTTTTTGAGCTTCTTGTTATCCTGTGTTTCTTCTATTTAAGTTGCTTTCATTAAATGAAGCATTTATACAAATTTTTATTGAAGAGATCTTTTTGAAATGAGAACCAATAAAGGAGGCAAATTTTATTCTAAAACCTCTATATACCAAATCCATTATCCCAGTTCCTTCCATTTGTCTAAGGAGCATGAAGCCCTGTGTCTGAAGAGGGCTCACAATACATGTTCCAGTTCAGAAATGAGAAAACAAAAGACAGATTGACTTTCTTTAAAGCTGGTGGGTTTTTCAAACATTTTAGTCTCACTGCTGTATTTGATTGAACAACACTTGTGTTTTTGTGTTAAATCTTGAAAAACACCTGAATTTCTGCCCTATCAGACCATCCCTTTTGATATTTTTACAACATTCTTCCATTAAAAGGGATAGCTCCTAGTGAGATGTAACTGACTCTGGCAATCTTATCCATAGATAATAAAACTATTTGGTAGCAGGTTGAACAACTTGAAAAACGGAGGGATGACACTTGCTATCATCTAAACTCACAGCCAGATCTCAGCATGACTACATGTGAGGAGACATATTATGTGTCTCCCTGGAGGATAAAATATACATCAATACCTATGAAGCACTCCTGCCCAAAAGCAAAACATGTGAATCAACAATAATTGATCTTGAATCTCATCGGTTTTTTTTCCAGTCTACAGGAAACACAAGGGATAGAAGCACAAATTTATTGATTCCAAGAAGATGCCATTAAAGCCAGGCATGGGACCACAAGTCTCTAACCCCAGTGACTAGGGAGGCTGAGGCAGAAGAAATGCAAGTGTGAGACCAGTCTGGGCAACTCAGTGAGATTCTGTCTAAATAAACAAATAAGCAAATAAGCCATTAGTTGAATCCAGGCTGTAGACATTCTGGGTGCAATTGACATTGTTTTCACCATATTGAATTATACGAAGAAACACACTTATCAAAGTGTTAATTTTAGATTAAAGGAGATTAAAGAGCCACAATAACCACATGAACCTTGTTTGAGTCCTAACTTGAAAAACTAACTTTATAAAACCTTTAAAAAGAGAATTGGCATATTAAATAATAAAATATCAGGAATAATAATTAATTTTATTAGTTGTGACAAGAGTATGGAGGTTATGTTAGAAAATGTCATTTTAACAGATGTCTACTGAGTTATATAGGGCTGAAATGACATGAGTACTGGGATTTGCCTTAAAATACTTAGCAAAAAAAGAGGACAGGCATTATAAATTATAAGATATGAGGACATGTTGATGGTTGCTGTAGCTGCATGGTGAGTAGCCACAGTGCTAAAAGAAATAATTTAAAAGTAATAAAAGTCAGTTTTTAAAGAAAAAAATAAAGCCATAGTTTTATGCTTAAGTTTTGTGCAGTGTAGGGAGGAAGACTGGTGGACAGAAAGCTGAAGTGATGCTGTTGTGCATAGTGACAGCTGGATTAAACTGCCACCTACTTACCTAACATCAAAAGGTGGGGGAATTGGGGGAGAGAAGAGGGAAGGAGGAAGTTTCGCCACAGGGAATTGTCTGCTCTTCAAAAGCAACTACTACACAATGTTTATCTTTTCCTTTCTTTGAACTATAATTTAATTGCCAAAACACATGGTGACTAAACTATGTATCATTTCCTCCTTGCCCCAGATTGAAAGCTCTCCACTTCAGAATATTTCAAGGGTGGTCCTTCCCTCCATGATGGGCCTGCATTCTGGCATTTGCTGAGGGTAGATGGTCTTCGAGTCGAAGCAACCACCTACAACTCACAAAAATAAAACTGGATGTATAAAATTTAGGTTTTAGAAAAAGCTGTAAGTTCTCATAAATATTTTACAACTCTCAAAGTGATCTGTACACAGAGTTAAGTATTTTATTTCTGAACATTTGGAAGCAATTTCATTAGAAAAGAACAAACTATAATATCACCAAGCAATGTGATATTAAGAAAATCCATCATGTTTTGGAAGAATATTAAAATTTAAAACAATATATAATACATGCATGGATATGTAATAAATGTGCTTAGTTAATAAATACTTTATTTCTATGGTATGAGTTAAAGGCAATTTTCATCTTATTACTTTTATTTTCTAAATTTTCTATAATACGAATCCATCTAAATCAGAAAAAAATAATATTATTAAAAACACCAAATTCATCAAATGCTCTTTGTAGCAATTAAAGCTACTTTCAGCATTAGTCTTATAATACAGACAGGAAAGAGGCTCCATAAACCAGGATGCTTAAACTGTCATTAAAAATGCATGCAACAAACAGCTCAGAATTTAGGATAATGGTAGTTTTTACTTCAAGGAGCCCATGGTCATGAGAGACATATTCACAAATAATTCTCAAGAGTAAAGTGGCAGGCACAAAGCCAGAGATATGGACTCAACATCTATTCTCCAAATAGCGAATATGCCTCTACCTATTAGCTTTTAACATCAGTAATTCAGGAGGTATGGGTATATAAACTATTTTCTAAATAAGCTTAAAATGAACCCTATATGCTTGTCTGAATGAGCCAACCTTTTATTTAGTCTACTCTAATTCAACCCACAAAGAAAGGAAAACAATAACTTCCTTAAAAGACTATTTCCTTTTGATAAGAAATCATGTTCCACTAACAGAAAAGCAAAATAAGATATAACTAGTATGGTCTCAGATCTGCAATACTAGAAAGCATGACTTAAGATTGAAAATAAAACTGAGTTTGCACTTGTAAGAAAATGATTTGGGTGAATTACCATGAATATTGCCAAATTATCTTTCTGATTGTTTACTAACTAGTCTCTAAACTATGACGGCAGTTTCAAACTTTTTTGATTATGAGCTATAGTTAGCATATAACCAAGTAAACACATATGCATACACATGCATAAACAACACATAAAAGTTGATGATACAATGCTTTTATTATATGTGAGGTACTGTCATATTCCCTCTTTTATTCCATTTCATTGTTTATTAAAAGAATTCTGGTTGTGCCTACTGAGTTGATTTCATTATTTACTACTGGGTTCCCACCAACAATTTGAAAAGAGCACTCTCTAAAATATCATAAGAGTGAAACCATTTTTTAGAAAAATGATTTCATTACAGTTGCATCCTCGCTTTTCTAAAGTTCAAGTCACAACAGGTCTGAAAACACACAATCATCCATATGTGGGTGTGAGAAAATTTCTTCCCATGTCTAAGATCAAGTGAGCTTTTGATGACTATAATCTTTTCAACCACAAAGGCGAGCTTGCAATTATTACAAAGGTCTTTGTCTGATGGTAAGGCAGACAGATTTCCCTAGGTATCATTAATTTCACTGCCAGCCATACTCTAAACTTTGCTCTTTTCCAATTTGTGCTTAACTTTATATTTTGGATGTTGCCACAAGAAATAGAAAAACAAAGGCAGAAGGGTCTCAGTGGCTATGTGAAAATAAAGAGAGGTAAAACAAAGTCGTGATGATAAAACAGAACAATTATTCAAAATCTTTAGTTTTCCTGAAAGGAAAAGACATAATACTACTATGCTGAAAATAAATCACAGCTAAATTGTGCAAAACTATTTTTGGTAATCTCTTTCAATCTTATTACATATAAAACAGATGCTAATGATATGACTAAAGATCTAATGAAGATGATAATAATTTTTCCTGAGCAGATAAAAGACATTTGAAAGTAAAAGGAAACACTAGAAACTTGTCAAAAGTCTCTTCAAAGGAAATTCTCAATTCCATGTTTCCTATAGCCATATTTATCACTGAAAAAAATCAAAACCTAATTCAGTATTACTCTTTAAGTTACTATAAGTACAATCAATGAACATTCTGTAGTTCTTGGTCATTCTCCAGTTTCATGACTTCCACCAGAAATTAAGGATGTTGTGGGAGTGTCTGAACACCTATCATTTTCTTATTTTGTAAATTATTTCCCTATGCTTTGGAGGTGACAGAGAACTACAATCCTTGGTTCTGGCACAGCGTTGCCCAATACTGACTGTGTGGCCTTAGGTGAGTCTTTTCACTTCTCTAAGCTTTAACTTCATGTGTAATATGCAGACAATGGAAGTGCCCAACTCACAGCATTATCATGGGCATTAAAAGAAACAGAGGCACAGAGACAACCATATGTAAAGAATTTAATGTGTGTGTGTGTGTGTGTGTGTGTGTGTGTGTGTGTGTGTGTTTGTACCAGGGATTGAACCCAGGGGTGCTTAACCACATCCCCAACCTTATTTATTTATTTATTAAATTTGGGACAAGGTGTTACTAAGTTGCTTTTAAGTTGCTGAGGCTGACCTTGAACTTGTATCCTCCTGCCTCAGCCTCCTGAGTGCTGAAATCACAGGCATGCATCACTGTGCTGGGTGAATTTCATGTATTTTAAATTGCTATTAGTATTATTTCAACATACTACAAATATTAGAATATAAAGAATCTTGCTTTGAATGAGCTGATTTTGCCCAAATTCCATCACTCATTGGTTGTATGATCTTAAGAAGTTACCCATTTTGTTTGTTATCCATTTTCCTCATCTTTGAAATTACCAACCTTAATAGGGTGTTGGTAAAGATAAATGAGGCTGGATGTGCTCAATGCTTTAAACTGCTGAGAAAATCTAAAAGTCTAATAAGAATGCATTCTCCAACAGTAATATAATGCCCAATTCCTGCTAGTCAGCATATCCTTGAGTACTAGTACCACAAGTCCTTGAGAAGTATAAGGAAGTTGTTCCCTTTTCCCCAAAAAGGAGCCGTATGGTAAATGAATAAACTTGCTTCCTCCACCACAGTGCATCTCAAAGCCCTAGCAGTGCACAGTGAAGCTCCAATAGGGGAGGAGGTCAGCTTGCAGTATTTCCCAGGAGGCTCCTTCCTCATCAGGCATCTCCTGGGAGTAGGAACAGATTGGTGAACTTCTGCACTAGGCTCTGACAAGTGGGACTCACAGAGAGATCCCAGAATGGGGCTTCTGAGGTTCTAGATCCAGCATGGAGAAGTGGACTTCAGCTTTTAGAGTTCTAAAAATGACACTGCAATTGTACTATGTGATTTGATATTCAAAAGCAAGAGTTTCCACACTGTGACTAGGTGACAAGCGCTTTGGAGGCACTGACAACAAATTAGATGCATTGGTTAAAAAGAAGTTTCTTAATTTCACAGATAAACATTTAGGAAAAAGAACTTGTTTATGCAGCAAAAAAAAAAATGTCTAAGACAACTATGTTGAATAGATGCTCAGAATAAGGAAGTCAGAGAAAAGTGGCCACTGACCTTTACTAATAATGTCAGGATATTGACGTAACGTCCAAACTGCTGATTCTTAAGTTGAAGATAAATTCAGAAGTCTTTCCTGACTCTACAACATGTTGTGTTTTCTAATCTTGGTTTCATGTTAAACATGGATCCACCAATACTCAGATAAAGACACTGACACTGTCTTTTCTGTCTGAAGTCAGAAAATACAATTTACTAAATACCAAGTTATATCAGTTATAGAAATTAAATTGGTAAACATCTTCCCTTCACACACATGTGTTTTCACTTTCACACTTATTGTTTTAAAAAAAAATCATTAAGAACCAAAAAGTTAGTGGAATGGGAGGAAAATTATAAAATTAATTTTGAGAGGGTCTTTGCCAAGAATTAGCATTTATCATGCATTTATTGTAAAAGGTAACACCTACAGATTATTCTGGGGGCTTTTTATGTTATCTTGATCTTTATAATCATAATTGATGGGTGATATTGATACTTTTTAAAAAATATCACATATATATATATACACACAGAGATACATACATATAGACAGTGATATCTTAGACAGCAAAGTGTATATCCTATAGCTTATAAGACAGGACATTTCCAATGCAACAAATTGAAGCCTTACACACCCTTTCTTCACCATGTGTCCCTCGGAGTCTCCCTATTCTACATGTGAAGAAATGGAGGCTCTGAGAGGCAGAATAACTCAGCCTTTGTGGCTGAGCTGAGATCTGAGCCTGCCTGGTCTGACTTCAGAGACAGTGGGACAGAATCACCCAGCTCAAAGGTCAGGAAACTGAGGCAGATAGATTTAGAGCACTGCCCAAGCTTATATTACTGCTGAGCAGCACAACTGGTCTTCAAGCCAACAATACATTCCATTATTTGCAGTTATATAATTTTTATCTCAAAATTAACTTGAGGAAAATAGTCATGTTTAATTCAAGGTTTCTTATAAAACTTATATGAGAAATCCCATCACTGTCTTTTTAATTATTTAAGTACTCTTCACTAGACTATTAAGGGAACAGCCTAATGAGAGGTGACTATTTCACCTCCAACAAAGATTGTTCACTTTGCTTAGCACTGCTGTGGCTCCTAAAAGATGCTCTGTAAATGAAGCTGTCAGTAGATCAAAGTGCTGCTTCCCAAACTTCATTCTGCACATTGAGCACCTTGAGATCTTATGCAGGGCCTGGAAATTCTGCATTTCTGAAAAGCTCTTGGTAATTACTATTCTGCTGGTCCCTGTAAGGTATACTCTGAGTAGGAAAAAACTAAAAAAGTCCTCAATATTGATTTGAATCTTGAGGTGAATCTTTTTTTTTTTTTTAAAGACACTCACAAGGGAGAGATCATCATATTTTTTAAAATATTTTTTATATTTTTAGTAGATGTTCACAATACCTTTATTTTGTTTATTTAGTGTTTTTATGTGGTGCTGGGGAACGAACCCAGTGCCTATGTGTGCTAAGCAAGCGCTCTCCCACTGAGCCACAGCCCCAGCCCCTTGAGGTGAATCTTTTTAAAAGTAAGATGTCCTTGATATATCAGTTTTATATTTTATTTTAACATCTCTTCCTAAAATTGGAATACATCTGCTTTTCAATTTTCCAATATTTATTTTCATTCTAGATTTCATTTATAAGTCCAAATCAGGCAATAATAAGATCCAGGATCTATATTTAAGCAAGGGTGGCATTTATGACACCTGGACAAGAACGTCAATTTAAGGAATTACTTGAGTGTACTGTGGAAAATACACAAGAAATGAAATGAGAAGGTTTGTAGGCACATAAGTGTATGTACTATAAATAAGAAAAGTGTCATCAATATTTACTAGTCAGAAAATAGCAAATCTTAGTAGGGAAAGAGAGCATATATAATAAGGTATGAAATACAAGTTGAGAAGAAAAAAATAAACTAAATTAAACTCATATCACATTCCACAGCCTGGAAAACAACTGTTTTTGCACATTCTGTATTCTATGCTGCTGAATTTATTACAATGTGATAGAAGCAAATAAATTAGCTACAATTGGAAGTTTCAAATGTGTTATTGTTTCTGCAGCAAATGTGATCATCGCTGAGAAAAACCAAAGACTATTAACTTAAAACTTGATTGCATAAGCAGGGCATGATGGCACATGTCTACAATTCCAGTGACTTGAGAGGATGAGGCAGGAGGATCACAAGTTCAAAGCCAGCCCCAGCAACTTAGCGCAGCCTGAAGCAACTCAGTGAGACTCTGTCTCAAAATAAAAAATAAAAAGGGCTGAGGATGTAGCTCAGTGGTTAAGCACCCCAGGGTTCAATCCCTGGTACCAAAAACAACTTTATTGCATAAATAATGCTCTGACACTGTTCCTCCAAGACTTGTTTTCTTTCTTTTAGTTAATTAATTTTACTATATATCTATTTATTTATTTATTTATTAATGCTGGGGATAGAACCCTGGGCCTCAGGTATGTCATATCTTTGAGCTACATCTCCAATAAAACCTCTTTTCTTTAACTTGCTCTCCCCTGGACATGAGCATGCAATAGGCTTCTTTATGTGATGAGCAAGTGACCATATTAAGAATTAAAATTCACGGGGCTGGGGATGTGGCTCAGGCGGTGGCGCGCTCGCCTGGCATGCGTGCGGCCCGGGTTCGATCCTCAGCACCACATACAAACAAAGATGTTGTGTCTGTCAATAACTAAAAAATAAAGAAATATTTAAAAAAAAAAAAAAAGAATTAAAATTCACAGAGTCCGCACCTGCACACATGAAGTGAATATGCCTGGGAGAAATGATTCAAGCTTTCTGGATCTCAGTTCCCTTAATATTCTTAGAATTGTTGGGACTAAATTAGATATTTTTAAAAACCACACATATAATAAATCTAGATGCATATGAAGACAGGGGTTTGAAAATTTATTCCATGGGTTGGGGTTGTAGCTCACTGGTTGAGTGCTTGCCTAACATACATGAGGCACTGGGTTTGATCCTCAGCACCACATAAAAATAAGTAAATAAATAAAATAAAGATTTAAAAAAATGTATCTCCATGGATAAGCCAACAAGTGGACAAGCAAAAAATAAAAATAAGTAAATAAATAAAATAAAGATTTAAAAAAATGTATCTCCATGGACAAGCAACCACAAGTGACTGCACATTTGAAGCCATTGAATGAAATGTTGATGGAGAAGTAGTTTAACTAGAAAACTATCATTCTACAAAGTATTTGCAGGTCTTCAGGAGAAAAGGCAACAATATAATGGAGGAATCAAACTGTCACTTCCTAAAATCATGGATCATTCTCAGCACCATTAAAAATATGACAACAACAACAAAAATAATATGTGCATCTTATTTTAATTAGAAGTGCTTGGCATGTTTACCTCAATCTAATTAAGACTTTAAGTCTAACTTCAGGTTTTTCAGAAAAAATATAGGGGATAATGACCAATGACAAGAAAGCAGTCAGTATAATTAGAATGTGAGCTGTGTCATAGGACAGGGAAGCTGGCTTCCTCACAGGAAAAGAAAGGACATGTGGGTGAGGGTCAGTGGAAGACTGAAAATGATTCAAGAGATAGGATAACTAATTGCAATTTGAGACCTTCCTTGTACAAATCAAAGGTATAAAAGATGATGCTTAGGAAACGGGAAATTTGAATAGGACTTGACATAATGTAAATTCAGTATTCTTCAGTGTGCTCATGGCATTGCAGTTATGTAAGAAAATGTTTAAAGATGTAAATGAAATATTTAAGGAGCCAGGTACAGAGGCACATGCCTGTCATCCCAGCTACTTAGCTTGGGCAACTTGGTAAGAGCCTGTCTCAAAGTAAAAAATAAAAAGTTCTGGGGATATAGCTCAGTGGTAGAGGGTCCCTGGGTTTGATCCCTAGTACTGCAGGAAAAAAAAAAAAAGGATAAAAATGTTATAAATTTTTTCATAGAATTTTAGTTTCTTCATAATAGACTTTGAGGTCTCGAAAGATTTTTAGACTCTGCTGAGCTAGTTGTGACAGCAGGTACAGAGCCATTTCTCTACCTTTAGGTTTAGGTCATCTCCTATTTAACTCGTTGGCTTTCCAAGGGGCTAGCAGAAAATTGAAAAAAGGCAAATCTCGGTTCATTTTATTCTCATAACAAGCAGTCTCCATTCTAAAGTCCCTGAAGTAGGAGCAATTCAATACATAAATCTCATGTTCCGGTGATACCATGGGCTATTAAGTCTCCCCCGTTTACTCCTTGAACTGAAATCAACCATGTTTCAATCTGAGTTGAACTTGCTTTTGTGAGACTCAATAAAAGGACTGAATTAAATCCACTCAACCATTTAAAAATTAAATGGCAAACACAGAAATGTTTGCCTATTTCCCCTGTAGAAAATTTTATGCACTGGTAATTCAAACTTAACTGGACTTTAAAGTTTTAATATCCTTTTCTCTTGTTCTTCATCAGAAATAATAATGAAAACTCTTTTTTTTGGTTCAAAAATACAGTGCTTCATAAAAAGTAATTTACATACAAGTTTTAGGTACATCCACTAAGCATGCTCAATTGCAAAATCGAGCCATATAATACTAATTTGCAAGGATTTTCATTTTGTGATGAAAGAGAACAAAAACTGTGTTCTTTCTCCTTGCAGTAAGATGTAAATATGGTAGGCAGTGAATAAAAAGGCTATAATAGTGGTTATAATTTGAGTTGAAAATGCTGAATATAAAACCAAGTGTGGTTCTCAGACTTCAAATAGTCTAATATTTGACATTCAACCCCTTTAATATAAATTAAGAATCTCATCTAAAAAGGATTAAGAAATATACCTTACCTTTTTTTGATGCTTAATATATTTAAAGTTATGTATTTTTCTCAAATAAAGTATGGATGAGCAAATTACTTCTAACTTCATAAGGAAGGAAGAGTTATTTGTATAATACAAAGACAAAACTCTTGACAAGATTCATAGCTGATGTGTCAGTCAAGATGAAAATTCTCCTTTCCAATTGGATATTAGTAGGAAGCAGTAAATGACTTTGAAATAAATCTTTTGGTTTAGCTAAAAGCAAATTATAAAAATAAATATCTGTAGAATTTTTCCAAGTATTATGGTTAGAATCTTTTTATAAGTTAGTTTGAAAGAAACAGAGCATAAAAGCATGTACACCTGTATAATTTAATGAACAAATTCATTAAATAATAGCAAACAAAAATACGATAAAAAATGTGCAGAGTATATAGTAGATTGGGTATCCACGTATTATGGCTGTTGTTTATATTTTACACATACTTTATAAATAATTTCATGTCCATCTGATATTTAATAAAAATAAATAGTAGACAATAAACAGTGTATAAGTGTGTGCACACATATCTGACAACTTGGGTTAACACAGTACAAACATCACAAATGCCTAAATAGTGCCTCTAAATGATCACTGAGGTGAAACAGGTCCCTGCTGTCCTATACTCATTGCAGATCTTAGGGGTACACTGACTTACCTGGTCCAGATCAGTGTGCTACCTGCTCTTTTATTCTCACAACTGCAGGCACCTAACTCATGGCATTTTGCAGTTGATGCCCAAAAGAGACTTCAGAGATTCTCAACCCTTTTCAGAGTTGGAATTCACTTATTTTCTTGAATACATGTGCAATGTTCTCTGAGGTTTCATAATAGACCTATATATAATGTCTGTTGAAATTGAACAGTGTATATTAGCCTTTAGCTCATTTTTTCAAACCTCAGCCACAACATGACTGCCTCAGCAAATGCTAACTCAGGATACAGCTTTTGGGAGCCTGTTCTCCACCAGGCACTGTACTGGGTGCTAGTGGTAAAGTAAGAGACTCCTACTCAGATGGACATGGTGGCGCATGCCTGTGATCCCAGCAGCTTGGGAAGCTGAGACAGGAGGATGAGAATTCAAAGCCAGCCTCAGCAATTTAGCAAGGCCCTAAGCAACTCAGCAAGACCTTGGCTCTAAATAAAATATACAAAAAGGGCTGGGAATGTGGCTCAGTGGTTAAGTGCCTCTGGATTCAATCCCCAGTACCTCCCTTCCCCCCCAAAAGAGGCTCTTTCTCACTTTTGCTCTCATGAATTTGAGAGAATCCCTCAATCCCTCTCTAATCTCCAAACAATCCCTCCTCTTCAAACCTGCTAAAAGGCAAATTTGGTAGTTGGTTCAGTGTACCAGGGCTTACAGTTTCAACTTCATTTTCACATTGGGTTAGAAATCACCAAATGTTCCACCCTACCCCCAATCAAGTAAGTTTCCTCTACCCCACAAGGCAAACAATTACTTCTTAAAAATATATACAAAGCAGAGAATGAACATCTGGAACATGACAACAACATGACTCTTCAGTTGCAAAAGTACAAAATTACTTCACAGTCTAATGAGGAAAAGAAAGAAAGAAAGAAAGAAAGAGAGAGAGGGGGGGGGGAGGGAGGGAGGGAGGGAGGAAGGAAAGAAGACCTGAAATTCTAAAAAAAATAGTTTTCTTTGCACCCCAAATGCCAGACTTCTCATACAACCAGAATGAGTTTCTCTATTTTAAATCCATACTCTCAGACGTTTTACTTACAAACAACAGTTGAATTAGACACACAGTTTCATTATTTTGCTGCTTCCAGGATTTAATTCTCAATGAGTCAGGTCTGAGTCTTCAATGGAGCAAGGACTGTTTCACTGGGTCCTCGCCCCTTGAGCACTCTTCCCCACTGAGCACCCAAAGATGCAGGCTGCTGTTCAAGGCACAGACCTCCTCGTGGACCTTATATTCTAGTAGGGGGAAGATGGTTCAATGAAAGTGTAAATGACATAGTCTATTGGAAGAGGTTTTGTGCTCTAGAAAAAAACTGAAAGAAGAGAAGGGGAAGATGGTGTTCTGGGAATGGAGGGAGGGTTTCATGTGGTTAAGGAAAGTTCTCTCTAAGAGGCAACTTATGGACAAAGACTCAAGGAGGAGGGAGCCATGTGGATATTCGGGGGAAGACTGGTTCAGGCACAGGGAACAACCTCTGTAAAGACCCCAAGGGTAGACGGGTGCCTGACACCTTGGAGAAACAGCAAGAAAGCCAGTATGGCTGGACAGTCCTGAATATGTGGGAGCATGACAGGGAATAAGATAAGAGAGGTGGCAGAGGAGGCAGAAGCCCTAATATTTTTCAAACTAATAGTAATAAACAGTAATGCTGAGTAAGGTAGTTGAAATTTTTGAGCTTTAAATATATACTAATTGCAATACCAGACAGGTTATGTGCAATATTTCCTTAACAAAGAAAACAATCTATTGCTCTAATATGTATAGAGTTCACTCTAAGCTTTAGGAAACACAAAGAGACAAATCCCAAACTCTCTATAGGATGTACTGCCATGACCAAGCTTTCTTTTATTTTCTGCCTTAACCTGATCAAACCTTTGTCATAGTCTGCAATTAATTAAACTTCCCCATGCATCTTAAAAATAAAAACATAATTTCTCATAAATGTCAGAAGTTTTACTTATTTCCAGGTTGTAGGGGTTCCCACCCCCCACCCCACCCCACCCCCGCTGCTGGCGGGAGGGTTTCAAGTCTGTCTCAGTACTACAAGGTTAAAGGGCTTAAATTATGAGATGAAAAGTTAATAAATACAGTACAGGGCATGATTCAGAGTTCAAATCCTGCTTTAATAACATGCTTTGAGCTCTCTTGCTTCCGTATAACATCTCTCCCTCTCTCCTTCCCTTTTCCCCTTATACCATGAACAAAAAAATTCCTTTGACTTGTTCACTGAATCCTTTAACATAATGTCTTTCTTAATGTTTCTGAGTGTTGCAAATTATGTCTACTAAAACCAAGAGACATGGTACATATTGTCCTGCTGGCACATTCTCTCCTTTCTGCTATACTTCATTTAAAAGGCATCCTTACATGTAGAAATAAGCATGCAAGAGAGCTGGGCTTGAAAAATTAATTAGTGGACACTGCAAACATACCTTCATAAAGAACTTTGGTAGGCTCTTTACTACTTAGTTTGTACTAACTAGGAAATGGTCTAAAAATATCTCCTGAACACAAAGAGGGTGTTCAGTTCAACTCAAGAAATATTTGTCGAGTGCCTCTGTCAGAGGCTAGAAAGACAAAGATGACAGTCCCAGTCACTGCCTTAAGGAACTCAGAAGACTCCTGGGCTGACTGAATCTCAGACTTTTTCCTAGACAGATAAGATCAGGGAAAGTCTGGGGGGAGTGTATACACTAGTGTAGAAGGTGCCAGAATAAACTTGTACTTACTTTTTAAAAAGCCACTCACCTAAAACATCAGATATCAGTGGAACCCATGTCTAACCACACATATATGACTGAAGACTGAAGAGCAGACCCTCTAAGAGTAACAAATGAGCAATTGTAAGCATCCAGGTTTTCAACTGACACTTAAAAGTTTCTTCAGAGGTCAACTGATTATTTTTATTTTCCCCTCACTACTTAAATCAAAAGAAGGAAATTCTTATACCCATTTGCAAATATTTTTGTAAAGAAAGAATTAGAGATTTTTAGTTTGTGCAAATACAACAAAATAATTAAGGATATTTTATTCTACAAAACTTACATGAAGGTAGTAAAGCAGGACTAAACCCAATCCTATGGATTTATACAAATTGAATCAAAACTAGTGATCAATTTATATGTCATATTATGGAAGGTCAAAAATCACGTGAAATAGTCTATGCAAATATCTAATTTTACTTAAGTGGGTCCAGAAGAACAGTGTGAAAGATTAAGCTGAAGTCAGCCCACATTGTTCACCAAGTGCCTAGGGCTTAGCAGACAGAGAACACCAGAAGGGATGGACACTTTGTAAATAAATTCAACAAAAGCATGATCTATATCAAGTAGCAGTCACACAAAGAAACCAGCATAACTTCATAGGGTCACCAGACCCTAACAAACATGCAAAAATTCAAAATAATTTCATTGATTAGGCTTATAAATGTTTGAGTTAAATTATGACATTTGTTTCCTGAAACATAACAAATGAATAAAAGTCTAATATTATCTATTACACAAATGGTAGCCCTTCAGCCATCCCAACCCTAACATTTGAAAATGTTTCCGCCATCTCAAAGGTGATTTGAATCAGAATTACCTGGGGGAACTTTGTGAAATTGCAAATTCCCAAGCCCCACCTTCTAGAAATCTGATTTAAAATAAGGGACAGAGGCTTTTTAAAGCCTCCAGAGAGATTAATTATCAGATAGGTTGGGGAGCCTGAAGAACCAAGAAGCCTCACATTAAGTTGAATCCATGAACAAGAAAAGTAAAATACAAAAAAAGATATATGTTGTTTTTTTTTCCTCACAAGAAATAGGCTATTACATTAAAGCTACCCTCTGCTAAACAATGAGAGACCTGATATCATGTATGACCACCATTCAACTACATGCCAGTAGCATACCTCAACTTTTAGTGGGTATGCATGCTTAAACTTATGAACACTTGAAAAAATACATGACCAAGTGCTAGTCTGAAAAATCACAGATGTAAAAAATAAAATTAAAAAAATAAAAACAGAACAAAACAACAAACAAAACCCCAAACAACAAAACACTGACTATGCCTCTTTGCTTAAATAAGAGATTTTTCTTTCTATACTGAAGATGTTTTTCAGTAAAGGACCCAAATACAAGCTTTACTTTTTTTTTTTTTTTTTTTTTTTTTTAGGTGCTGAGGATGGGACCCAGGGTTCCTGGCATACTAAGCAGCTGCTCTACCACTGAGGTACATCCTCAGTTCTAACTTTACCTTTTTTGCGTGACTACATACCTACATCTTTACTGTCTTAAAAAAATTCCTAACTATATAGAATGTTTTGCAAAAACCCAAAAGACAATATTCTCTTCCATCAATCTTTGACAATAAAGTCTCAAACTTAAAGCTCAGTAAGAATCTAAACAATCACACTTCCCAGAGAACTGTTCTACACTGTTCCCAGTTAACAGCCTGGATGGCCACATGGAAAGAAAAGTGATAGCTTTGGCCAGATTAGTGTGGAGACATACTTTTGGATAAATTGGTAAAAATGTACAGTATAAAAGATACATTTTCAAACAGTGACCTGAAAAAAAAAACCTCTAATAGTTCAAATGTCCATTGTAAAAATCCTGTATATTTAATAAAACTTTACATATTTATTACACATTTTACCATATGCTAGTATTGTGTTATGGTGACTGTCAACAAAGTAACTTTGGGGTTAGTCTTTTGACAAATTGGTATGCAAGAAAACTCAGGAACCACTACCTACTGGAATGGATGGATGATTTAGTGAAAAAGTGCCAGCATTTGGTTTAGCTTTGAAATTTGTTTCACCAAAAAGCACAGTGGTGACGGGAGCTGTCAACTATTCTGCATAGACTACCTGCTGCTAAATAACCTGTTATACAGGGGCAAAAGCAGGGGAGGAGAGAAAAAAAACAAAAGCTGGAAAAAAAAAAAAACTTGACAGAAAGCTGGCCCGTCTATCAAAAAAGAACTAATTAGGGAGGATTAATGAAGTAGAGCCACCTAGGGCTGGTAACTAGTTTCCGGCTTCAGTCTGGTAGACAGAGAGAAGGTAAACTCGGTTGTGGGTTAATGAGTTCCAATTTGAAGTCAGGTCTGGAGAAAAGGTAGTCTGGTCAAGAGGTGACACTCGCAAATACCCTAGAAGGATCTCGTGAGGAGAAACGGTCTGGCCGCCTGCTCGGAGGTCTACCTGGGGGCGGGATGGGGGGGGTGTACCCTCCCCAACCTTTCAGCAGGAGCACACAAACGCGCACGCCAGGATTCCAGCGCCGCGCGGGAGGAGCGGCATTGGGAGGGCCCAGCCGCCCAGCCTGAGCAGTTGTTCAAAAGGAGACTGGAGAGAACCGACCCTGCACAGACTGTCCCCTAAGGCGACCCCTGGGCCATGTCACTTCTCACCGGGCCGGCAGAGTCAGAAAGTCTGGAAACTGTGATCTAGGCTGGTAGACAGGAAGGAGAAAGTGGAGAGGCGCCAAGTTGATTTTCTTGTTTGGTAGGGAAGGAAGGAGTTTGTGGGGGAGCGATCGGAATGCAGTAACTTATTTTACCCCGGAGCCGCGGCCTGGCAGAGCCAGCGCCAACAGTGTAGGCAGCCAGCCCGACTTCCTCCCGCGCTGGGTCTCTGGGGCCGGGCCTGCCCCGCAGCCCGCCCGCAGCGCCCAGGGTCCCCCTGTCCGCCAGACGCGCTCTACTCACCGAGCTCCTCCGCCTGCAGCCAGAGCGGGGCGCAGACAGCGAGCAGCAGGGCCAGGAGGCCGGGTCCTGGAGCCGCAGCCAGCGCGCCGCCGCCACCGCCGCGGGCGCGGGGCACCATAGCCCCTCCGGGAGCCAGCTTGGCAGGCTCGTCCTCCCTTCGACGGGCCCTGCGCCGCCGCTGCCCCGGCCGGGCCGCCTCCTCCGTGGCCCAGCGCGGCGCCTGGATGGGGCGCAGCCGCTGCCCGGCACCGAATCCCATTGGGGCGGCCCAGCGCCCAGTCGGGCGGGGGCGTCTCCGGTCCCGCCCCGCCCTGCCCCGCCCCGCGCTGCGCTCGGGCCCCCAGAAGAGGGAGTCGTATTCCCAGGCGGTGACCCGAGGCGGGATCGGGGCTCCCCTCAGGGGAGCTCCCTTCTTCGCTCCCCCGCCTTGCCAGGGCTCCACCTGTTCCATCACACGTGAACCTGGGAACCAGAAGAACGCCAGGTGGAAAGACCAGTCCAAAGCCTAGATGTGCGGTCATATTCCACAGTGTCTGAGCGCGTGGCAGGCGCTGCAGCAGAGACCCTTATCCTTCATGACTTTGCCAACTCTGTGGGGGTGGCATGCCAGTGATAGCAACACTGGAGGACCTGAAATAGTTTGATGACAGGATGTTGATGGTGGCAAGCAAAATCTAATTTAAGTCTCCCTATTCATTCATTAATTCATTCATTCATTACCTTCATTCAAAGTTATTCAAAGTTCAGGCAGTGTGCTAAGTCCAGGTGGCTCTTGCAGACATTTAAAATGATAAGGCAAGCACAAATGGCATTAAGTGACACGAAGGGTGTTCTGGTAGCACATTTAGGGAAATCTAATTAGATGAATGGTGAAGGGACTACGGGGCGGGGTGGGGGTGGGGGTCTGAAAGAAAAGACCTCGCACTAAGTGGCATCTAGGCTAAGACTTGGGGAACCCTTGCGACTTGGAAAAGCAGAACTTGGAGGGCAGAAGTAAGTAATGGGCAGGGTGTTCAAGGACTTAGGGAAGAACAGGCTGAGGGAGCGAGTGAACACGTGGGTGTATGGCCAGAGGTGAAAGTCAGTGTACAGTGTCGGGTCTAAAACTTGAAGCTCCAGGCAGGCCACGAAAAGGATTTTTAACTTGATGCTCGGTAGCCACCGAAGATTCAGACAGAGCAGTGACACGGTTTGATTCACTGGGTTGTGACTGACAAAGGCTTGGGAAGGCATCTTGGAAGAGTGAATTACAAGCCCATTACCGATTAGTTGAATGGGGGTAGTAACAGTGTAAATGGACGAGGGGCGTTTAAATACTCATTTTAAGGACTCTGATTTCCCTAAACTTCTGTTGGTCTCTCAGCACTTCCCCACTGCGCAAATTCGTAAACTTTGCACCGCCGGGTGGTGTGCTGGGGTGGTTACACCTGGAGTGCAGGGAGCGGGTGTACTGTGGGAGGGAGGAGAGGAAGCAGCAGCCTCTCCAAGGCCGAGTGTTGGTTTATCACGTGATCTATGGATAACAGCGAGGATCTGCTTTCACACGTCCTGTTCTTTTTGCCTCTGTTTTTATTTTTTAACTTTTGAAATTGAAAATGAGAATTGCCTTTGGGACTTTGCTTTCCCAGAGGCAGCGACCTTAGAGGGGGAAACAAACAACAAAACCTTGTCCTTTAGAAATGAAACCCAATCAAGTGTTGAATCCTGGGTCAGCCACTGACTGGAATTTGATTTTTGGGGCCTCAGTTTTATTGGGGAATGTACGTAACTCTCCTGATTGTTGCAGATGAAATAAGTATGTATTTAAAGTTCTAGCCTGTGAAGGAGGTACATTAATAGTAGGCTTAATCATGTTTAAATTGAAAATAAATTTATTTCCATGAAAATAATGGTCTTTGAATGTCCTTGTGTGCAACATAAATACACCATAAAAAGTCACCTTGGGGCATGAAATCCCTTCCTAACTCCAGCTTTTTATTTTCTTATTTCTCTTCATTCTTTTTTTAAGAAAGTGAGTTTGGACAACTGCTGCCAGACTCTAACAGGTTTGGCCCTGTGAGATACGTAGGAAGCAAAGACAATGGGAAGCATTGTTTACCAGGGAGGAATTCATAGAGTGCAGCAGGTGGGCTCCCAGGGATGACCTTTCCCATTTCAGCCAATATCTTGATAGGAACGGCCTTATCTTGCTACACCAAAATCCTGAGTCAGATAAGGGGAGAGATTTAGGATCTGGTAGTAATGAGGAAACAAAAAGCCAGCTGGATCCTATTGCATTTCATATACTATTCTTTCCTTGAAACATAAAAGAAAATTTTTAGTTAAGAAAATCATAGTAAAAGAAAAAACGTGAAGATACAATATATGATGAATTCTATTTCTGTATATAATAAAATAAACAAAACTTATTAAATTAATATACATAATTCACATAGATTTTTGTTAAGCTTTGTGACTTTTAATCTTGAGAAGATTCCATTTTGAGTTTTTAAAATAATGCATTTGGGAACCTCTAAGCCAAGTTCCAGTAAGAAAAAATAATTTATTTCAATCTATCCACAAACTTCTCACTAAGATGCAAAACTTCCCTAGGGAAAAAATCTTTTATAAAGCTATTTCACATTTAATCCTTTCACCACTTATCATCTACTCTTTATTTTGCATATCTCTTTGCAATTTATGCTTATATTTTTGCTAGCTCTTCTGTAAAGATAAGAACTGGTAAGATAATAAGCCTGCCTTATTTTATATATAAAATATGTGCTCTATTTTGCTTAAGATAACAAAGTAAGATATGGTAAGATACAATTCAAGCAGAACTGTAAATGTAGTATGATTCTAAAATAGTTAGAAAGCTTCAAAACAGTTTGTGGTTCAATTTGATGACCTTGTCAATTTTATCCTCAACATTTAGTAACTCTGATTTTGACTCCATGAAAAAGAGATCTGAGATATAAAATTGAAACTCTTATGGTTATCTACTTTCTGAGTACTCTCCTCTTTCCCATTCAATTTAGTGCATATGTTTTAAACATTTTCTATTTGCAAAAAAAATTTAAAAAAAAACCGTGGTGAAGGTATAATGAAAAGAAATGCAATTAACATCCCTATTATTTATGATCTAATAATAGAAATCAAAGAAAATTAATTATATAGGTTGATAAGTCAAATGATAGGAAATGTTCAGGATGCTATGAGATCACAGAGGAAGGGCATATAAATCTGGACTTTTAAAGTATGGGAGGGTCCAGGAGGGAATAAGATAGTAACTAGAAGAAAAATAATATTTGTCAGATGATTGAACTTGTGAGAAAACTCAGAAATAGAGGTCACAGGGTATTTATAAAGATTGGAACATTAATTCATCAGTGAGCTTGAGTCTGAACCATTGTGAGAGGCAGGAGTAGGATCTGAGACCCGCTGGGAAGAGAGAAGGTGAAGGAACTTATTCAAATGTCCATTTTAAAGAAATCACTCTAGTTGCAGATTGGGTAATAGATTGGAAAGGGAGGAAGGAGATCAATTAGGAGTCTGTCACAATTCTCCAGACTGAAGATGATAGAACCTAGATCACTTACACTCAAAGGGGGTCCCCAGACCAGCAGCCTCTGCATCCCCTAGGAGCTTGCTAGAAAGGAATACTCAGGTCTCCAACCCTACTTGACCTTTGATCACAATCTGTTTTTTTTTTTTTTTTTGTACCAGGGATTGAAACAGGGGTGCTTAACCACTGAGCCACATCCCCAATCCTTTTTTGTATTTCGTTTAGAGATAAGGTCTTGCTGAGTTAGTTGCTAAGGGCCTTACTAAGTTTTTCTTTTTTAATATCTTTATTTTTATTTATTTATTTTTATGTAGTGCTGAGGATCAAACCCAGTGCTTCACACTTGCAAGGCAAGTGCTCTACTACTGAGTTACAAACCCAGTCCCCTTGCTAAATTTTGAGTCTGGTCTTGAACTTGCTATCCTCCTGCCTTAGCCTCCCAAGCTGCAGAGATTACAAGTGTGCACCACTGTACCCAGCCAGAATCTGCATTTTAAAAAAATTATTATTTTTTAGTTATAGGTGGATACAATACCTTTATTTTATTTATTTCTATATGGTGCTGAGAATTGAACCCAGTGCTCCACACATGCTAGTTAAGCACTCTACCACTGAGCCCCAGCTCCAACCCTGAGAATCTGCATTTTTAATATGAACACAGATCAGGATAAAGCCATGGTCATATCTGAGAGACAAAGTATAGAGAAATAAGACATGGGCTGGGGATGTGGCTCAAGCGGTAGCATGCGTGCAGTCCGGGTTCGATCCCCAGCACCACATACAAACAAAGATATTGTGTCAGCCGGAAACTAAAAAATAAATATTAAAATTCTCTCTCTCTCTCTCTCTCTCTCTCTCTCTCTCTCTCTCTCTCTCTCTCCCCTCACTCTCTCTTAAAAAAAAACAAACAAAACATGTTTAATCTTAGGGTATAGGCAGGGGGAGAGAAGAAGGTTTAAATTCTAAATGCAACACTGAAACTAATTTGAATCATCTACATTATTTCCTCATCTCTAACTTCCTATTGATTTTTTAAAAACTTTTGTTGCTGGTGTTCATCAAGTAACTATGTCATCTAAGTTCCAGAAAGGATTCTTCTTAAATGCTGAAGCTCACTGTGTCAAGGTATTATCCTCTAATCCTCTCTTTTGTGGCCCAGAAACTTGATTTATATCAATGTGTTTGATTTGGGGATACTGCTCTGTGATCAATATACACACACAAGTATATAAACTGGTATTAATGTCAATTAAGAATTAACAGTGAGAACAGTAAACATTCTCCTTAGCCTGAAAACAACGTTGGAAGCTAGAATCAATCTCAGCGTTTATTAGATGAACATGAAAGAAAAGCAAGGCCAATTATTTGAGTGGTTCTGATATTCGAAGGTAAAAAATAAGAGAATCCTTCTCACTGGATCCTTCCCACTCCTCACCTTTGTTAAAGAAAAAAATATTTTGACATTTGTAAACATGGAATCCAGACTTTATGCAGGGCTATTGTAATAGGTGTTAAGGCTAGGGCCACAGGTAAGAGCTCAAAAACAGTCAGGAATTTCCAACCAATGGGCAGAATGAGAGGATCAGAGATGCAAAATTAATTAGTTGAGGCAACTACATAACTACATAACATAACATCAATATATTACTTTGCCACATAGGTTTTCCAGCCTTTAGTGTATTCTATAAATAGCCCAGTGAGAATATACCTACTCTTGGGAACATGATTTGGAAACAGTTGTCCTAGAGTTGTCATTAAGAACTAACTCAGATTAAATACATGAAAGTTCTTCAAATACTATGTTTTGAAATGGCACAAAACTTATTTACTGAACCTATTGTTTTACAAATGTATTTGAGATTTTGTTTTTGGATGGTGTGGAAAGAAAGTGGGTAAATATATGTACCCCCGCCCCTGCAAGTATACTCAGTGAGGAGAGATGAATCAGGGTGGGATGGCTTTATCCTTTTGACTTCCCATTACCAACTCCAATGGCTTGTTTCTGCTGTCTCTAACTCTGAGTGAGACTGAGATGGAGGAGAGTTTGGAATGTTTAGTAGAGCAGCTAGAGGAGAGCTCCAGGCTTTTCTGTCTTCAGTGTTCCCATTTCTAGTTCTTGAGACTCAGGATTTCACCATGCCCTGGGTCATTGGCCTGGGTGAGGAAGGAGGGAGTAGAACTTGGAAAGGCTTACTTCCCTCTGGCAGGCAGAGCCAGGGTCCTTATAACTCTGAGAAATCTTCCCATAATTATGCATGTTTATTGCAGCACACCTATCATTTGGAACCCCCAAGATAAAGCAGAAGAACCCTTCATTTCACCCACAGGGACAGCAAATGATTAAGACCAGGGGCCAGGTCTCAGGAGGGTCAGCTAAAAGTTTCAGGTACCATTCCCTTTTTGCTCTGGCCCCTCCATCTGAACCTAGAAAGAAGTAGGAAGAGGTGGAGAAGCAGCCTGGGAAGCAAGTGGTCAACAGGGAGAGGACAGAAGCAGGAATGCCATATGTGGGGTGAGGGGCTTTAGGGTGCAAAGCTTAGTCTCTCAAACACTTGAGGCCAAGCTTGACCTTCAAACCTTTAGGCTGTGACCAGTGAGAGATTAAAACCAATGGTTTTGAGCTGGGGAGGTTGAGAGGAGGGGATAGAAGAACAAAGCAGCCTACAGTACATCCTTACCCCAGTACCCAACCGGCATGAGCTCATGTAATATATGGCACAGGGAAGGCCCTAGACAAGGAGTCAGAGAACTAGGATCTAGGCCTGGCTCCACACACTGTTCCCTGGTACAAAGCCCTCTTCCACTTTGTTCTTCAGTTTATTCACTTATTTTTATATTTTTAAAAATATTTATTTTTTAGTTGTATTTGTATATAATACCTTAATTTTTATTTATTTTTATGTGGTGCTGAGGATCGAACCCAGGGTCTGGCATCTGCTAGGCGTGCGCTCTACCGCTGAGCTACAACCCCAGCCCCAGTTTATTCATTTATGCAGAAAAGAGACTGGACTGGAAAATCCACAATACTTCCTGCTTGCCCATTTGAGATGCTATCCTGATGCTCACTTGAACCTCTGGGGAAGAAGAGGCAATCTCTTGGGGTCTCTGGAAAACATTACTGGAATTTTAAAACATTAAACCAAACAGAAAGAACAACAAAAAAAAGCTTCTTGGGAAGAAGTGTTCCAGTGCCCTGGCTTCCCACTCTGATAGTCTGATATTCAGATCTAAGGACTGAAGTTACCCCAGAACAGGTATCTGTTGTGGATTGGGTGGGAAAACTCCCAGGGAAATACCCAGGAATGCTTTGCAGTGTTTGCAGTAGGGAAGTTATAGTGCACAGTACAAACGAGTGATTGCCATGCACAAGACTCTCTGGTGGGAGTTTTTGGTAAGGAGGGAGGTCCTGCACATGAAGGACAGGGAGTATGCAGGAACTGTACATTCTCCTCACTGTTGCTGTGAGCCTAAAACTGCTTTAAAAGTAAATTTTACTGATTAAAAAAAAAAGAGCAATCATGCATTTTTCTAAAGTCTTTTACCTCCTACTTTCACAAATTGTATCCCAAGAAAGGTCCTTGTTTTGTAAATATGTGAAGAATTGAATCTTGCCATGTTTGGGGAAAGACAAACTCTAGCTTTTCAAAGAGGATTTCCTCTACCATCTTCTCTGAAAACCTTAATGTTTCTGTCATAGAACTTGAAATGAACATGACTCTAGGTCAAATTGATATAATCATAGGTCAGAAGAAAATTAAGAAAAATCTTGAAATCAAGAAGTTGAATAATTTGGGCTGGGGATGTGACTCAAGCATTCTCACCTGGCATGCGTGCGGCCTGGGTTCGATCCTCAGCACCACATACAGACAAAGATGTTGTGTCCGCCAAGAACTAAAAAATAAATATTAAAATTTTCTCTCTTTTAAAAAAAAAGAAGTTGAATAATTAAAAAAAAAAATTCTGAAGTGTTTTATCCAGAAAATCCTCTTGGTTAATAGATCTTTTCTTAGAATAGAGAATGTAGGATTAGGAAATCTAGAGTACCTCATCCTTGGTGAGCAGAAGTTCCATCGGAAGCCATGTCGTCTATTTCTACCTTCCCTCTCCTTGTCCCCCTTTTTTCTTACCACTCTGTTTTTCTATCTTCTCAAACTTAACCAATAAAATCTTTAACGCTACAGTTTGACAGACTGTGTTAAAATATGAAATAAATAGTTAATCTTCCACCCTGTTTCTACCTGTCCCTCTTTGCAGTTCTAAAGGATCTTCCATCCTTATTTTATGAACCATGTTACAAAGCTTTTCCCATTTTTTGGGGGGAGGGTACCAGGAATTGAACCAAAGGGCACTTAACCATTGAATCACATCTCCAGCCCCTTTTTATTTTTTATTTTGAGGCAGGGTCTCACTATGTTGCTTAGGGCCTTGCTAAATTGCTGAGGCTGGCTTCAAACCTGTGATCCTCCTGCCTCAGCCCCCTGAGCTGCTAGGATCTCAGGCATGTGCTAGCTACCATGCCTGGAAGCTTTTTCATTTTTATATTCCATAAATCTCTTTGAAATGTTAATGAAACACATCTTAATAGAGATTTACTTTTTAAGAAGAGCTATTGAACAGAAGCAGCATTAATCTAGTCTTATTTCCTAAGCCAAGGTTTTCTGTTCCACTTGATTGTGAACCCAGTTTGCATTTGTTCCTCAGTCTTTCTGTGAGGTGGGACACACTTCACTCTCCTCCCAACTAACAATGGGACTTGGAATTATTTACCATTCATCAGATTTGGGTCCTGATGACTCATCCCATCTCTATACCCACAATCTGAAGTCTCCTTTTCCCTCAGTTACTAACTATATCTGGGATTCAGAGAGCAACTTTAGGATGTCTGAAATCACCAAACCCTCCCTGGAGGCCAAGCTGATCCTGATTTTCATTGGAAAAGTAAGTCCAGTTGATTTCTAATTAGAGACACAACAGAGCACCATTAAAATAACAAAGCACATTATAAAATGTCACAATGTTGAAAATTGTTGAGACCAGGCTAAAGGTCAAGATGAGGCCTTAGGAATAGGATGGGAATCTCCAGAGACAAATAAACAAAACCACCTACTTTGGAAACAGAGTCTACTCACTCATAGAGTATGGTATGTTTCCTGCTATGCTTTAAATGTCAATGCTGAAAGAATAAAAGTACAAGAGTGGAAATGATAGGTTGTGGAACTGAAATTTTGTTGGGATCTCAAGTACTCTTACACAGTGTATTAGGCTGCTTCTGCTAGTGGACAAGATTGATGAGATCATCTTAGAACAGCCTTTTCCTTTCTACCTGCCCGCCTCTTATGACCTTAAGCTTATTTTCCCCTTTGTTCTTTTGTATGTATTATCACAGAGATTTCATAATCCTCTTAATCCACTCCACAGAAAATTTGCTCTAGAAATTTACTATGTGATGTATGATCAAAATACATTATATAGAAGGAAGCTAGAGGCTGGGATTGTGGCTCCGAGGGAGAGCGCTCACCTCCCATGTGTGAGGCACTGGGTTCAATCCTCAGCCCCATATAAAAATAGAAAAAGATAGAAAAAAGCTATTGGATTTCTTTCTGCAAAGATGGAGTAGACATTTTTTTTTCTTTTCTTTCCACTAGGTACACTTAAAAAATTCAGAACATTAGAGTGTTGTATAACAAACATAAGAAGACTTTGGAAGGAAAAGAGAGAGCAGACTGCGTAGAGATATTTGGGACCTGAGGAATGACACAGTAGTGACTTCCCTGGGTTTTCTTCTTGCTTCACATATCACAGAAGTGGAGCTGAAAAAGACTGTAACCAGCAAACACCAATGGGTTCAACCAAACAAGAGCAAAACCAAATAACAAGAAAGAACAAAAGCTTATTCTCTCTAGTCAAAGGCCAGAAAAGGGTCAGCAGAGCAAAGCAAAAAGCTTTTAACTAGTAACTAGTCTAATCCATCCAAGGACCAGAGGCAAAGCTGTGGCCCTGCTCTCATTCATATCATCAAAGAACCCTGCCTAGAGAAAGAGAGCTAAAACAGAAGGATTAAATAAAATCCGGAGTCTCATAGCATAATAGAAAAATGTCCAGGTTTCAGTCAGTCATACCAAGAACCCGAAAACCTGAAACTGAGTAAAAAAAAAAAAAGTCACACAAAGATTATAAGTCAGCCATGATCAAAATACTTCAAGGAACAGATATGAAAACACTTGAAACAACAGTAGCAACAAAATAGAAAGCCTTAGCAATAAAATAAAGCGCATAAAGAAGAATCAATTAGAATTTTTAGAACTAAAAACTGCTATAACAGAAATTAAAAACTCAGTGGATAAGCTGAACAGCAGAATGTGAGGGAATAAGGAAAGAACTGTGAACTGGAATAGAACAATGGAAATTGCCTTATCTGAAAAACAGAGAGAAAAAATAAGCAAATATACAAAACTGAACAAAGATCATTAGCACAGCTTCCGGGACCTGTGGGACTATTACAAAAGGTCTGAAACTAGTGCCTTGGGAGTGCTAGGAGAGGAAAGAAAGATCATGGCTGAAAGGATCCTTGAAGGAATACTGTCTGGAGCTCCCAAATTTAGTAAGAGACAAAAACAACCAAACCAAACCAAACCACAACAGAAAAACACTACAGTTTGAAATGATGAACAAACCCCAGGCAGGATAAACCCGAAGAAATACATGGCAAGAACATTATAATAAAACCTCTTAAAACTGAAGGAAAAAAAAAAAAAAACCCTGAAAAGCAATCAGAGAAAGGCAACACCTGAATACAGGGAGAAAATGATTAAAATGTCGCCAGATTTCTCACCAGAAATCATGGAAGCAAAAGGAAGTTCCAAGAGTGGTACCTCAAGAAAAGTCAACCTGGAATCCTATACCCAGAGAAAATGCCTTTCAAGAATGAGAGACAACACATTCTTAGAAGAAAGAAAGAGGGATTTTTCTCTAGCAGATTTGTGTAAAAGAAGAGCTAAAGATATTCTCTAATCAGAAAGGAAACAACAACAAAAAAAGAAACTTTGTAATATTAGGAAGGAAAAAAGAATAAAGTATCCGAAATTATGGGCAAATAAAATAAACTTCCCTTCTTATTTGGGATGTTTTAAATTATGCTTTGGGGCTGGGGTTGTAGCTCAGTGGTAGAGCACTCGCCTTGAATGTGTGTGAGACCCTGGGTTCAATCCTCAGCGCCACATAAAAATAACTAAATAAAATACAGATATTGTGTCCATGTAAAACTTAAAAAATATTTTTTAAAAATAAATTATGTTTAATGATTGAAGCAAAAATTATAATACTGTATAATGTGGTTAAAATGTTTGTAGAACTAATGTATAAGAAAATTCTATTGTTAATGGGATAACTAAAGGCTAGTAAGATTTCTATACTTTAATTGAAAGAAAAAATAATGGAAGCAATAAACTATAATTAAGATCTCTATGTCCAATTAGGCAGAGGGACATGAAGGGAGGGGAAGGGATATGGGGGTAGGAAGGACAGTAGAATGAATCAGACATTATTACCCTATGTACATATATGCTTAGGTATAAACTATCAAAACATGTCCATGGCTTTATGTGACCGGTGTGATTCTACAACATGCACAGTCAGAAGAATGAGAAGTTATATACCATTTACTTATGATGTATCAAAATGCATTCTACTGTCATGTATAAGTAATTAGAACAAATAAAAAAGATCTATATGTCCATATCTATCTCTTCATTACATACCTACCTAAAGGATCTAATAAAAAAGGCTTGTAGCTGGACGTGATGGTGCACACCTATAATATCAGCTACTTGGGAGGCTAGGACAGAGGATCACAAATTCAAAGCCAGCCTGGGAAACTTAGCAAGACCTTGTCTCAAAGTATGAAGTTAAAAGGAATGGGAATGTAACTCAGTGACAGAGGGTCCTTGGG
Organism: Urocitellus parryii; assembly: GCF_045843805.1. Taxonomy (NCBI): domain Eukaryota; kingdom Metazoa; phylum Chordata; class Mammalia; order Rodentia; family Sciuridae; genus Urocitellus; species Urocitellus parryii. Next base: position 45,380,655 of record NC_135538.1, read on the forward strand.
TTCAATCCCCAGTGTCACAAAACAAACAAAATTTTAAAAAATGTAAAACACTATATAAAGAGATATTCAAAAACACTTAGATGAAAGCAAATAGAACTCTAAAATATGTTCAAGAAATGCATAGAAAGTCAAGAAAAAGAAAACAAAACTATGCAAACCGGAGAAAACAGAAAAACCATAATGGCAGACTTAAATGTATTTCACAAGCTCAGCTTGTTCTGTCAATAAGAAAATTCCTTCAAATATAAAAATTGAGGCAGGTTGAAAGTAAAAGAATGTAAAAAATATACCATGCAAATACCAAAGAGTAATGGGAGTGGCTATATTGTCTGATAAAATGACTTCAAGGCAAAAAAGATTATCAGACAGAGAAGGACATGATAAAGAAATCAGGCCAATCCATCAGAAAGACATAGCAGTCCTAAATGTATAAATACCAACAACAGAGTTATAAAATTTATGAGAAAAAAACTGATAGGAAAAGTAGAAAATACATAATTATGATTAGAGACTTATGTCTCATTAATTGATGGAACATTTAAGCAGGAAATCAGAAATTACACATAACTCAACAAGACCATGTAGACAGCACTTCACCCTAAAAAAGCAGAATATACATTCTTTTCGATCATCTGTAGTACATATACTATATGCCAGGCCATAAAATAAACTTAAACCAACTTAAAATTATTGAATTCATACAGTATGTTCTTTTATTAGAGTGGAATCCGACTAGACATTAATAACAAAAAACTTCAAGGATTTAGGAAAAGAAGAGCAACCTAAAACTTGGTATGATTGTTTGGCACTATATACTAGTGGTAAACATGTAGATATCAAAAGCAAAAGTACCATATCAGTTAAAATCACTCAGAAATAAAATGCTTAGGTATAAAGCTATCAAAACATGTCCAGGGCTTAAATGCTTATAACTAGAACTCTGTAGATAGAAACCAAAGAAGATCTAAATAACTGTTGAGTTATACTTTATCGAGAAATCTCAACCTGGTAAAGGTGTCAAGTATTTTGAAACTGATATATAAGTTTAAAGCAATTCCTATAAAAATCTCAACAATATTTTTATAAATATAGATAGGATTATCTAAAAATTTACATAGAAAGCAAAGGAGCTAGAATAGTTAACACACTTTTTTTTAAAAAAAGTTGAATTAAGCGGGGAAAATAGTTTTTTCTCACATCAAGACTTAATGAACAGTTATAGTCATCAAGATTGGCACTAGAGGAGAAACAGGTACATAGACCAATGGGACATAACATAAAATCTAGAAATACACGTATACTAATACACCAAGTTACTGTTAAAAAAAAAAAGCAAAAGCATTTCAACAAAGGAAAGATAGACTTTTTGGCAAATGATGCTGAAGCAGCTGGGCATCCACCGTCAGAGAAAGAAGTGGGACAAGGAGAAGAAGAAGACAAAAAAGAGAAGAACCCATGTTTCATTAAAAAAATGGTTCAAGTATATTATGGTGTTAAATGTAAAATTTCAATTTATGGAATTTCAGGACCAAAAAGAGCAAACTTCAGAATGTGGGGCTGGGTAGAAAGTTCCTAGTTTGTGGATCTCAAAAAGCACAATACAAAGAGGTCACATTGGTAAATTAGAGTAACTCTATGTAAAAACCTTTTACTCTGCCAAGAATCCTGCTAAGAGGATGAAAAGATGTTATAGAAAGGAAAAATATTTGTGAACACATATCTGACAAAGGACTAGTTTCTAGAATGTATAAATAAATTTTTTTATTCAACAGTTAAAAGACAGTCATATTACAGAATAGGCAAAACCCCAAGAAGTAGTTATACAGAAGATGCTATATGGATAATAAATAAGCACATGAGATGTTCAGCTCCATTAACCATTAAGGAAATTCAAGTTAAAACAATAAAGAGTTAGCAGCCCTAGTTATCACAACAGCTAAAATAAAAATGGCAACAACACCAAATACTGGTAAAGACATGGAGAAACTGGATCACTTATACAATGCTGGTGGGATGATATGATGTGTAGCCAATCTGGAAAAGAGTTTGGTGATTTATTGAAATACCAGACTTTCAACTACTACATAAACTACATAATAGCAATGACATTCATGGGTAATTACTCTGGAAACAGGAATACTTATGTTCATATAAAAAAAAAGTACACAAATGTTTATATCAGCTTTATTCACAATGACCAAAATCTAGAAACAACTCAGATGTCTTTTTATGAGTGAATGGTTAAACAAAGGGAGCACTATATCCCTATCATGAGATACTCTTCAGCAAAAAATAAAAAATTTTTAAAAAGGCACAAACTGCTTATATACACAACATTTTGAATGAAAATCCAGTTTCATTTAAGATTACCCCGAGTGAAAAAAGCCAATGCTGAAAGGCAATGCCTGTATGATTCCATTTCTATGACACTCTCAGAAGGATACAATTATAGAAACAGAGAACACATTAGTGTTGCCAAGAGTTAAGGAGAGGAGTTGTAGTAGTAAGACGTGAGTGAGGCTATAAAAGAGCAATAAAAGGGATCCTCATGATCATGTAGATTCTTTATATCTTGTCGGTTTTAATGTCCATAACCTGGTTGTGATTTTGCTGCATAGTTTTGATGATGGTACCTGTGGGGGAATTTAGGCCAACAGTACACCAGCTCACTACCCATTATTTCAATGTATGTGAATCCAAAATGATCTTAAATTAAAAAAGTTAAAAAAAAAAAGCTGCTGAGAATATATACTGCACTGGAAGGACCATAGCAAAGCAAGGCTCTAATGGAAGACCTTGTAACTTCCTTCCGTATTAATCTGCAGATGCTAAATTAGCCTGGGCTTTTGCCCTTTGATTTGGGTTTGGCTTGATTTAAACTTGACTTGATTTGTGAGTTTTTCCGCTCAGGTATGGACAACTCTCTTCTCTCTTCTCATTTTTCTCTCTCTTCTCATTTTTCATTCTACTATCTAGGGCAATTTTATGCATATTCACTGAAGGAGTTAGATGAAGATATTCTTATTCAACTTCCATTCAGTAGTTACCAAGTCTATTTATCCACAAAACCCTGAGACTAAAACAAAACAAACTTTCCTACTGAAAGCAAAAGGTATTATTTTTATATAGATAAAATATGTCATATATATCTTTTATTAAGTTTATAAATAAACTCATCATACAGTTTGATTGTATGGGAAACATAAACCTGCCAGGCATGGTGGCTATAATCCCAGTGTCTCAGGAGGCTGAGGCAGGAGGATTGCTAGTTCAAAGCCAGCCTCAGCAACTTAGCGAGGCCGGCAGCAACTTAGTGAGACCCTATTTCAAAATAAAAAAGGCTGAGGTTGAGGCTCAGTAGATCAGCATCCCTGGGTTCAATCCCTGGTACCACTCCAGAACAAAAAACAAACAAACAAACAAACCAAAAAACCCCATGAGTAGCCTATCCTAAAATATCACCAGAAAAAAAAATGCAGACTCAATTAGGTGTCAGAAATAACAAAAGTAAAACAACAAGGCAACCTAATTTAAAAATATTTTTTGCAAAAAATCAAGGATTTATATTTTGCAAAGAACACAATGGACAAAAGGTTTAGATAGATGAAAGATTAGGAAAAGATATTTATAACTACTAAATATACAAAGGACAAATATTGGGAATATGTGCATATCCACAAATCCCCCCAATACAGAAAATTTTGCAAAAAAAAAAGTGGGCAAAGGATATTACAATCAATCCCAGAACCCCAAATGTCTAGCAAGCATATAAAGAGCTGTCCAAACTTGTAGTAATCAGATAAATGTGAACAAAATGCAATGAAATACCAGCTTCTATCCATGAGAATGGTCAAAATAGAAAGACATACTAAATTGAGCGGGGTTTTGGGGTAACAGGAACTCTCCTGCTCTGCTGGAGGGAATGTAGACTTGTACAGTCATCCTGGATGATGATCTGGCTATCCTTAATCAAACTAGGTAGATATATCGCTATGACCTTGCCATGACTTTAATGGGACACACACAAGAGGTGGAGATATTGGGATATCTGTCATTTACAAAGAGCACAAGAAATGTAAAGGTACATTTTGAGGCAGTATATATTGTTAGAAGCAATGAACTTGTATGTATAACAGCACAGATAGACCTTACCAACACGGTCTAGAGTAAAAAAAAAAGTAAGACCCTGAATGAATCCTGTGTAGGTAAATTTACATTAAGTGTTAAATTATACACTCAAACATCAATGATTTTTTTTCCAAGCTGCACGATGCATAAAAATTCAAGAAAACTTATGAATCACATTATAGCTGTTGCCTATAATGGGAAAGGGAACAGGGATGATACATAAATAGTGTGTTAATAATGTAAATAAATAATAGAAGACTTTAAATGGATTCTTGATGATATTATGACATGAAATTGATATGGTTAGCTCAGCCCTGGTGCCTAAGGTAGTTAAAAGAAGAAGCTATAAAGTCAGGGAAGGCTGGTTATATGGAATTGAAAGCCAAACAGACTTAATGTAAAAATCAACTAAGAGGTTTTGGTAAATTTGGAAAGATACACAAAGCATGAACAGCTGAGTACCTTCTATTTCTTTGGGGAAAAAGCCTCCACTGTGTGGGACGGCTTAGGTTCAGGGCTCCTAGAATTGGAAGGGCAAATTTTCCCCTCTGTAGTTTAACGGGTAGGCACAACTGGGTCCCATATTTCCAATGAGTTATTAGTGGCTTCCATTCTTTATTACTCAATTGCTTACCACTGGATGAATAAAGAAGGTGCTGTGTATTGGGAGTAATTCTTGGTATGCAGCTTCCATAGTCTTGCTGATAACTTAAACTGTGTTGTTATTATAATTTGGCAACTAGTTTCCCTACTGTCTTACCCATCTGGATCAAGTACAGCCTGGACTTGAACAAAATCAGCCTACTGAGGTGAGGAGTGAATGTCTTGTTCTGGCTGCCAGAGAGGAGTGAAGAAGTTGGAGCTTCTTATCAGAGCCTGTTGACTAGGGTTTGTGTGTAAAATTACGTTTACAGATCAAACTTGCTTATCAGGCTTTTGCTGGATGCTTTTAATTATTACTATGTAACCAGGGTGTGGGATACTAGAAAAATGAAAAGGGGGTTGTGGGCAGGCTGGGAACACAGGCAGCAAAAGAGATAGCAAGGGAACCAAATAACATTTAAGAAACTTAATAATCATAGAAGTACCTCCTACAATGCAATGGCTGATGTCCCTAACCTCAGGACAAAGGTAATTTTTTATTCAATATATTTTGCTCATTAAGGGAGAAAATATCAAGTACATTTTCAATACAGTATCACTTTAAAAAAACATTTGAAATGGTTAACTTCAGCTTTTTGAGAAATGAGTAATGTACAACACCTTATTACCTAGTCTTATTAATAAATGAAGTATGGCTTGGTATTACTATTTTAAAATAATTATGCTTATATAAAGTCTACTTTTATGTTCATTTAAAAATGTACACCTTATCCTTCTCTGTGGTTATCTAGGTAATAAAGCCATTATTATAGATTCTTTACACTTTCAAGATCTTTTCTAAAACCAGTTAAATGTGTTTTAAACAAGGAAGTGTCTTCAATTGAATAATTATATTGAATGCTCCCTTGCTTTATAGAATGCTGTGAATTTGCATTATGTGTGTTTTATTTTAAGCAATTGTAGACTTTGATCAGAAGAAACATAGTTAAATATTAATCTGTAATAAATTTATATTACATATATATGTTGCAGAATTTCTTTCCAGTCTCAGAATAATAATAATACCTTTTAACTTTTAATTTCTTCAATTCTAGTTGGAGGAAAACCTTGGCTTGCATTAATGTTTCTGATATCATTAAAAGCACATATCTTTCAGTGTGTTAGAAACACAAACCTGATCTCTGCAAATGTCATAATCACTCATGCTGACTCAGAAGAAATCAATATGAATATGAGTAGACATCATTATAGTACAGAGTAGAAATCTGCTGGGAATTATTTACCTATCCCATAAACTCCAGAAATAGAACATAAAATTTTAAAAAAAATATTATTATTTTTGCTTAAAATGCAATATGTGATTACTGTGAAACAATGAGACAGTTCAGAAGTAAAGAACAGAGTCTTGTTTAATTGACTTTCTTTCACTCTACGCAGATAATGTTTGTTACATTTCATGTGAACTCCCCCAGAGCTTCCAAAACTGAGCTTTAATTTTTGTTACAGGAACACTACTAGTTGAATATAATTATTACATAACCATGACTATCTTGCCCATCACATAGATACAATTTTTAAATGCTGGTAAAATTTGGTTTAATGTATATAAAGTTATAATAAGGACTTTGAGGAATCATTTTGTTAGGACTCACTGCATAGTCCATTCTTTGGCACAAGAAAAGCTGGTTAGGCCTGTTTTTCTTGGTTCCTACAATCTCCCTGACTCAGTCCAGTTTTACCCAAAATGTTTACATACTCACTTGCTTCTGGACTTTCTGTATATATTTTACTTTTAATAAATCTAGGACAAAATTAATTTTCTACCTTTTTTTCTTTGTAGGAAAAACGTCAGCTTGTACTGGAATGTAGTTTAAACTTTTATGAAAACAATAGCTGCCTCTGACCAATCAAGAAATACCTTTTGGATGGTTATGATGAGGTCTTTGGATCTTCAATAGATACAAAAACTGAAAAACTTGTCATTTCATGATTTTAATTACTGTAACCCACTCTTGGCTTACCAGTAGGGTTGAATAAGTAGAAGAGTAATTAAATAAGTGGATAAAAGTACTTATTAAGCAAATGGATAAACAAATGGCTCTAATAAGAATGTTGCAAAATTTTCTTATCAATAACAAAAAACACAAATTAACTCACTCATTTGTTGCTTAGTTGTTGTTGTTGTTATTATTTTGTGTGTGTTTGGGTGGGTACTGGGGATTGAACCCAGTGATGCTTAACCACTGAGCCACATCCCAGCCCTTTTGAATATCTTATTTAGAGACAGGGTCTCACTGAGTTGTTTAGGGTCTGGCTAAGTTGCTGAGGTTGGCTTTGAATTTAAGATCCTCCTACCTCAGCCTCCTGAGCCTCTGGGATTACCACTGTACTCGGCTTTGTACTTTCAATCCTCTAATCATCTGTTCATTCATCCATCTATTCATCCATTCATCTTTCTACCCACCTATCTCTTCAAAAAGTACTTTTTTGAATACCCTTTCTTGGTATGGCCCTATGGAGGATATTAAACAAACAAACAAACATAGAAAAAACATCAGTGACATTACCAAGAAGCTAAACATGCATGCATTAGAATTACAATGAAAAATTGCAATGAAAATTACAGACACAGATGACTAAGCTTCATAACAATGCCAATAAGTCAGAGGATGGTGGGAGGAATATTTGAACTACACTGTGATCCCTCAGATTCAGCTTCAAACTTCTCAGAAAGTCCATAATTCAGTTTCATTATTTTTATCAGTGCTCAGTAATGTGCATTACTCTTAAAACTATCAAATGCATCTGTGATGCTGATTTTTAGATCTTTCTGCAATGCTTTAAAAATTTTATCTTCTTTGCCTTAAAAATCATTATTATTTTTCTTTTTCCCCATATTTTTATTGATGCATTATAATTGTACATAATGATGTAACTCATTGGTACACATTCATACATGTACACAATATAACAATATAATTTGGCCAAGGTCATTTCCCTAAATCTGCCTGAAAAATTATAAATTTGTAGAAATTTCAAACAGAAATGAATAAAGCAGTAAGAGCCTTGAAATAGGACAGGTAATGGAAGAATGAGAGTCAAGGATATCTGTAATAAAAATCAATTTTGATAGAGGCCAAGTGTACTTCTAGGGCTGGGGCTTCAGCTCTGTAGCTTTCTAACTTTTGAGGTAGGACCAGTGTCACTACCATGCTGTGTCTTGGGGTGGTCTTCCAGGTATTTCCCATGCAGGATGCTGTCCTTTCTACTGTGTTGAGCCCCAGGACTGATGGATGCAGCACTGAGTAGGTCTTGGAGCTTTCCAATCTCACCTTCCTCATCTGCATGTGTGCATGAAACCACTTTGCACGTTGCAAGGATTAGGCATCCAGTCCAACAGTAAGGAGTTTGATAAGTGGTCACTATTATGATTGCTTACCATCAGGCAGTTCTAGTTTGAACTTCAGGGCCTCTCTGACAGCAACCTAGATTCTCAGAGATGAGCACAGCAGGTCCAATAGTAGCTCCTGGTGACAAATCATCATATGCTTGGAAAGCCTATATTGCATTCCAATGCAACAGCAGCAGGAAGTTATCTGAATTCTGTCACAAGGTGAGCAACCATCCCTAAAAGAAACATCAAAGACAGAGTTCTTAGAAGCAATGTGCATATCAGATGAGTGCTCCTATTGCTTATCCTATTAAATAGGAAATCATAGGAGCTATTGAAAAGCTCTAAGTGGGAATTGACTGGTCTCCTGAGGAAGAGAAAGTAATTGTCAAATAATTATGGCAGATCACTTTACACCTGTCAGGCAATAGTATTTAGAGAGTGTATTAGTCTATTTAATCCATAGTAATAGAGCAACTTTCTCACACCTAAGATATACATTTTGTGCCTCAAAGTTTCTCCGCAATCCTAGAGGGCACTCATGAATATTAGAAACAAAAAACGTCTCAGTTCAATCCAATTAGAATTATTCAGCACTGTTGAGAGAAATGTAGAAGCAGGCATTTTGAATACTAAAATGAAAGTTCATAGAACAGGGTAAAGAATTTAAACAAGTGCAACTTTATTTTCTCCTCTTTTAGATTTTTACTGCCTACATGTTTGAATTTCAGCAATGCTATGATAAATGCCTAGTCAACATGGGCAAATGAAACACAAGCAACTAAGATTAAGTCTGAAGATTACTAGAAGAAAACAGATCACAGTATAAAGAGTCCTTAAAGATCAGATTGCTTTTTAATTCATGACATTGTGATCTGACATTACAAAGGAAGAAAATGTGAATATATGCCAGTAGGCTTATAGTCAGTCTGTGTTGGTTTTTCTTTTGCTAATTATCTTTACTCAGCCTTTGAGTCTATAGTGCCTCATTATTAACAAAAGGTGAAAGTTGGTCTGGTGCACAAGCCAGAAACCTTAACAGAAGCTATTTCTTAAAGGATTCAATGTTGTTTTTCAGTTGTGAAAAGGGACAAATACATATATAAAATAAAAATTAGTCTTGCAAATGCTGATATCTGTTAAGAATGTTGTAGAAACAGGTCCAGCATTCAACGAGTGATTGAACTAGGATATTTTTTAGTTTAAGAACTCTAACATACTCATGTATTGAGACAGGGAGTAAAGCATACTGAAGTAATTTACTCGTAAAAATCAAGTATTGAAGCTAGTGAATGGTTAACTTAAAAACAAAGACTCAAGATTATCCTTATAATGTCCCTGATACTCACCTGAATTTCAATATCCTTTCTTAAATAAAAGGCAAGAGGTGAAGTTACAGTACACGAAATGGCAAACACATGTGTAATACCAGAAAAGGCAACCTGTGTTTTTGTGGATATTTTTTTTTTTGGTGGAAATAAGGCTGAAAATATTAAATTTTGTGATTTCGAAGGCTTCTAGAATTCTATAATTCTGTCAAAGGCAATGGAAAAAAAAAGACCATCTTTGAAAGGTCTGAATCGATAGCCATTTAACTCTTTGGTCCATTTTATACTTCTTGTGTTGAGCATGTGGTTTGGAGATATCAATAGAGAGTTCTGTGTGTCTGTTTACCATCATTGATGTTTACCAACCATTGATCTTGCAAATAGTTGATTGGCTTTATCTGTTTTCCCATAAAATCACACACAGTTCAAACAAAAGGTGGGATTTATTAATTTTGCACTTCCTTTAATTCTATTTGGGTTTGTGGTATGTTGCACTGCCACCCTGTGGATATGAGGTCTTTTAGCTTTTATCTAGCCCTATCTTTTTTCCCCTTGGAACATTTTTTTTTAAATCAGTGCCTTATAATTGTACATAATATTGGGATACATAATGCCATATTTGTACATACCCATAAGCTATCAATCACATTCCCCAATACTTCTTCTTTCCCTTCCCTTTTCCCTCTCCTGATCCATTTGCTCTACTCTACTGATCTCCCTATTATTATTATTATTACATTATAATCATATATAAAAATGGGATTCACTGTGATGTAATCATACGTGCACACAGCATAATTTGTTGGATTCCATTTCCTAGTATTTATTTCCCTATGCCCTCTCCTCTCTGATCCTCCTCCCCTCCTCCCCTTTGTTTACTCATTTTATTTCACAACTAGTACCCTGCCTAAAAAGTATGCAAGACAAATAGCTTTAGCTATTATAACTTCAAAATGAGTACATGTGAAAATTCTAGGTATCGTTCATTATGTAAGAATTAAAAGAAGAGTTGTTTTCTCTTAAATGAAAGTGTATCACATGACAGTTACTACATAAGGCAGTTTCTTTAAATAGAACTTCATCAGAGAACACAAAACTCATCCCAAGAAGTGGATTTTCTAGAATTACCTTCTGAATTCAGTCCCAGTTCAAGATGACTAACTGTCTTTTTTTTTTGCCTGGGACCAAAAGTGTTCCTAGGACTCAGGATTTGCACAGAGATTTTATCATTATTTGTTTCTAGTAATTTGTGACAGACTTATGGGAGATCACAGGAATTTTTTTTAGGCTAAAAGGAGAATCTGATGAATCATAAATGGATGTATTGTTATTGGCAACACTATGTATTATAGCCCCCAAAGTAGAATCAACCCAATTATTTCCCAACTGTTGTGTAGATAAATAAATATGGCATATTCATACAGTAGAATATTATTAAGCAACAAATTAGAATGAAGTTCAGTCATGTACAACCATATTGATAAACCTTGACAACGTTATGCTACAAGAAAAAAAACAGACACAAAAGACCACGTGTTATATGATTTATTGATTTGAAATGTCTAGAATAAGTAAATCCATAGAGACAAACAGTAGGTTAATGGTTGCCAGTTTCTGGAACGAGGGGAATGTGGAGTGACCTTTAATGGATAGGGGTTTCTTTTCAGGTCATGAGAATATTCTGGAATTAGGTAGTGGTGTTGGTTGTACAATTCTGTAAATATACTAAAATCCACTGAATATCGCACTTTAAATAGGTGAATTGTGTGTGTGAATTATATCTTAATAAAGGTATTTAAAAATAATATGTAACAACAAATCTTATCATCATTTACAATTATAATGTACCAATAAAAAATGTGGAAAGGAGAAAATGAGCAGATCCTTGATGTTATGCTCTCACTGTAGCAGAGAAGATGATGAGTAGGAAGGTAATATATGAAAAGCTAATTTACATGTCAAAGTTTCTATGATTAACTCCTTTCAGTTCTACAAACTATAGAATCAATTAACTTGGAAATGGTTCAAGAGTGTAAGGAAGCCATCCATTTAGGGTGCAACCTTAACTTGTATAGAAATCTAGATTTAATGTCAGATGCATCTGGGTTTTGACTCCTGGCTCCATCACATAATTGCTAAAGCCTCAGTTTCCTCATCTGTAAAATGATTTTGATAGTAGTGTTCACTGATTTGAATTGCAAGAAGAAAGGAGGGGTCTTGCAGAATTTCATGGCTGTTTGTCATTCATATCCTGCTTTTCTTTTATTATTGGGGTTGTTTTGTCTCGTTGCCAGGCACTGACCAAGGGCTGACTCTGGGTGAAGGAGGAAAGGCTTCTCTGCTCAGGCCCTGCTTCAACTTTGTCCTTTGGAAGGTGGCTCTGGTCTGGCTATGCTGAAAGCTTCTCAGAGCTGCCACCAGAGGAGTCCTGTGGGGTTATAAATGCCTGGGGGAGTTTGGGCATTTCTGGAGAGAAGTTCCTGGGTGAGATGACCAGGTGCAATCCTTACTGGCAGATTGCACCTGGAAGAGCTTTCTGCCTCAGGATCTCTGAGGGTGGGGCTTTATTGCCCAAACCTCAGGCAATTCTCCAGGTAGACAGTAGATAGGGCGAGATGTTCTCAAGAATCTTCTTCCCTAAGGACCCAATTTTTTCTTGTTACATCTTTTATTCTCCCTTCATCTTTGTTTTCTTCTTACCAGTCAATTTTATTTTATTTTATCCTATATTTTCAATGCAGTTTTTTTTTTTTTTAGTGTTACTTTTAGTACAAAGCATGGGCATTTAGCAAAGGTTTTTACAGATTTCTTGACAAACTGTTTTGGTTGCCTTCTCATTCCTGGTTTTCTTTATATCACCAAATCACCTTTTTAACTTTCCTTGGGCTTTATGAGCCAGGAAACCAGCTCCTCTAAGGCACTGATTATGTGGCCGTGCCTGATGAATGCTGGCTTGTGGTGAGTAAATCATTTGATTTATAACAATGACATTTGAGATATGGAACAGAATTCCATGTACTGTTTGTCACGTCCCCTACCACTGTCTTTTACCATTTACCTAAATATTCCCTTCATTCAAAATCTCTGAGGTGGGGAATCTGCAAAAATACAACTGAATGTCTCAAAAATGCCTTAGCATGGTCTCAACTCAGATACCTGACTCTGCATCACCATACATCACCACACATTTTGTATGCTGCGCTTGAACCAGAGGAGTCCTATGGGGTTATAAATGCTAGGGGAGTTTGGGCATTTCTGGAGAGGAGTTCTTGGGTGAAATGACCAGAAAGTTTTACATGCTGATGGGGAATGGTGGGGATGGCAGTGCAAAATCTAGATATGGTCCTGATTCCCCCCTCCACAGGTCAGAAGGAAATCATGCAGAACCCACCTGCAAGGGGATCAGAGAACTCAAGGGATGAGTGAGCTTATTCTTACAGAAGAAAGAAGAAAATTCAGCAGAATAGAAATTGACCTAAGATCAAAGCAGCCCAGGAAACCTGCTGAACTTGTATTTCCAATAGAACCTGTTGGGAAAATTTGCTATTGTATTTAACTGAAAAATCTCCTCAAAAACAAATTACTATTGTATTTGACTTTAAAAAAAATCTCTCTGAAACCCAATAAAATAAGAAAATTAGTAGAACACAAGGAAATTCTTTTAATTGTAGTTGACAATAGTAGCTGATCTCCTCTCTTACACACAGTCTAAAACTACAGGGAATGACTTTTAAAATTTAATAAGTATTTATTGAATACATATTAGAATGATTCATGAAATTGACTATTTTTAGGTTAAGATATTTGAATGTCGTACGGTTGCACATTTTGGCCAAAGTAGTCGAAGGAGTAAGCAGTGAAACCTCCCATATTCTCAGGAAATTGGCAGACTATTGTGAAATACACCTTTAAACAGATAATTAAAGAGAGAGCAATCTGTAAATAATCGTAAGGGTGCCAGATATAAGTAAAAGAAACATAGGAGGAGCCATGGGACCATATATTGAAGAAGCCAGGCCTAGTCTTGAGGGTCAGAGAGGGGGCCCCTGGAGAAGGTGTGGGAGAGATAGGTAGAAGGAGCCATATGGAGAGAGAGAGGGTGGGGCCTTCTGGTGGTGGAGATTGATGGGAGCTGGCCTTTCTGAGAGGTCCTAGCTGGTTGGGGTAACACAGGAGGAGAGCAGAGGGGGAGAAGCTGAGCATGTAGCTGGAAAGGATTTTGTGAACTACATCAACTTTAAGGATTTCAGAGAGTTCTAAGGGAAATAGGAAGGCACCAAGTGTTTTAAGTTAGTGAGCAATTGGTGTATTGGAGAAAAAGATGAAAGTAGAGCTTCACTATGGAGAGGGGGTGGTGATAAAGATACCCCGGTTGTCTTGTAACTTGAAGACCAGCTATTAAGAAATGTTAGAGTCTATAAACAAGTCAAGATGGTGCTTGGCATTTTGAAGAGGGAGTGGTTTGTGAAGTAATGCCAGAGAGCCATTAAGTGTGGAGATTCCTTATTGGTTGACTGCTGTATCTAGTTTATGTTAATTAAGATAAGCTGTGTGGAATGTATATATACCCCTCCTGTCCTACAATAAACGGCTCCCACTCCTGCTGTATCAATGTACACAAGCTGCTCGTCACCCCCCGGTTATTTTGCTGCAGCCGGACATCGGCAAAGAAAGCCCCTCAAAAAAAATTGAGCACTGTTTTGTAGTAAATATTTCAGTGATAATTCAGGGCAAATATAAATGCAACTAAGAAAAGCATACCAATAACTAGGGTGGTTGCTTTGTGTCATAACCCACACTACATAATACTCCAACGTAAAGCCATTGTGGTGGTGGAGAGCGCAGGGAGGCTGAGTAAGACCGTTTAATATCTGGACAAATCTTACGAGTATATAAAGACACCGTGCTCCTGAGATTTAATTAGGTCCATCCTGCACGTGTTAGTGAAATACATAACCAGGAAAAAATATAGACTTTTTATTTTGATTTTTTGATATTGAAACATTTCCCATTTGATATCTATCTAGTCAACATTAGAAAATGTTTTTGGAGCACCTTTGGCCTGCAGGGTGCTGGGCTTCATCTGTTGTCATCAACATTTGATATTCTTGCTTTTGTTATAGTGTATCAAGTTAGATGTTTCTGACTAAGAATCAGAATAAGAAACTGAAAATGTCTTCAACCATACAAATATTATCTCACTTAAATATGGACGAAAGTAGATAGGCCTGATTTTATTTTTTAATTGATTTTTACATTAAAACATGCATGGAATAAAATGCTAAATTTGCATGAATTTTAAAGCCACATTGGAGACAAGAAGAAACTCAAAGCCCAAGTCCAGAGAGCATCAGCCCCACTTAACTCTTAATTCTCCCCTGCTGTCAGGGTTTTCACAGGGAGAAGACTTAGACACTTAGGGCCCAGTGATCCTGGGAACATAGTGGTCTTCAAGATTAGATCTCATGACTAAGGTCTAGTTTTTTTTCATACATGCTAAAGTGATTTAGTAGGATAAACTTTTCAGAATTCTAGAGATCAGGCAATAATAGTGTGATGATTTAAACTACATATCTGTTTGAGAAATATCTAGTGTGATATAAATATTTATTTAAGGAATGTTACTATTATAACTGATAATAATAGGCTTAAAATATTCCCATTACCTCCAAGAATTTGATTAAAATTCTAAAACTGAGATATGATTAGTCATAGCAGCAATTGTAGTACAATTTACTATGGTCCAGGGATTATTTCTCTCCTATATCTGATTATATGTTTGTTTGCTTGTTGGTTTGGGTGGGGAGGTATTTCTAAACTTTAAATTGATAAATATAAACAAAACACACTATTCCAGTGATCTATTCCAGACAAGAGAGATGAACGATGTGCTCAAGACCCACTTATAATATTACCTGGATTAAGGCAATTTAATGTTGGTGTTAAGGATAAAGTTACAGATTTTGGAATCCGTGTGTTTCAGCCCCATTTTCCTACCTTCTATCTGTATGAGTGAGAAACTTTAAAACCTCCTCAGCTTCAATTTTCTCTATTGCAAACTGAATCTGCTAACAATTATTTGAGTCTTAAGAGTAAAACATTTTCTAATAAATACCGCATAAACAGCGCTTGTTAATGTGAGGTAAGAGAATACACTGCAGGTCTGCTTCAAAACAGCTGTGAACTCTTGGCAGAGACCATCAGAATCATTCTTAGTTGAGTGTAAATTTCAAACAGGGGTTAAACTTTGATGTATTATATAAAAGTTAAAATAGCATATCTTCGAAAATTTTATTGCAGACTCTTTTCTCCATAATGACAATCTTTTAAAATAGGAACCCTGATAGATGCCCCAAAAGCAGTTTACTTCCTATTCACAAAGCAGGTAATGGGCATGTAAGCTCCTGTCCCTGGTGATAGGGTGGCTCTGTGCCCTGCACCACTGACTGTGCCTTCACCCACTAATGCTCTGTTGCCTGTGGTTGAACCAATCGGCTTCTCCAAGGACAGTCTTTGAAATGGCAAAGTCAATATTGCATTGTTCTATCCTAGAGGGTTTCACAATCATTTTGCATGGTGAAATTTTTTCAGACTAAAGGATACAATTGGAAACTTTGAAATATATGTTGCAATATTTGCAAATGCAGATATTTTCTAAACTTGAAGCCCTGGTGGCCTAGTTTTTTATCTTCTATGAGTTTAAACAGTACTTTCTATCATTATAACAACAATACAAACTTCTAAAATAAAAACACTTTGCTCTCATGCGGACCTTTACTTCCAAGTGGTGGAAGTGCTCTCAGTAAAGTTATGTAAGAGAGACTGAGAAATCTTTTTTTTTTTTTTTTTTTTACTAATTTTAATTTTTAAACTTGTTCCTTTTAGATGTACATGACAGTAGAGTATATTTTGATATATCATACATATGCAGAGTATAACATCTTAATTAGGATCGCATTCATGTGGATGTTTATGATGCGAAGTTCCACTGTGGTGTGTGTTCATGTATGAACATAGGAAAGTTATGTCAGATTCATTTCACTGTCATTCCCATTCCTCTCCCCGCTCCATTCCCTTTATTCTATCCTTTGTCTAACATAATGAACTTCTATTCTTCCCCTCTTCCCTTGTTGTGTGTTAGCATCCACATATCAGAGAGAACATTTGACCATTGATTTTTGGGATTGGATTTTTTCATTTAACATGATAATCGCCAGATTTATCCATTTACCAGCAAAAGTTATAAAGTCATTCTTTTTGGCTGAATAATATTCCATTGTATATATGTACCACATTTTCTTTATCCATTCATCTGTTGAAGGGCACCTAGGTAGGTTTCATAGCTATACTATTGTGAATTGAGCTGCTATAAGCATTGATGTGTCACTGTAGTATGCTGATTTTAAGTCTATTGGATATATACTGAGGAGTGGGATAACTGGTCACATGGTGGTTCTATTCCAAGTTTTCTAGGGAATATCCATACTGCTTTCCAGAATGGTTGTATCAACTTGCAGTCCTACAAGCAATGTATGAGTGAACATTTTTCCTCACAGCCTCACCAACATTTATTGTTACTTATATTCCTTTTTAAAAATATTTTTAGTTGCAGATGGACACAATACTTTTATTTTATTTATTTATACGTGTGTGGTGCTGAGGATTGAACCCAATGCCTCACACATGCTAAGCAAGAGCTCTACCACTGAGGTACAACTGAGCCCCTTGTTATTTGTATTCTTGATAATTGCCATTCTTACTGGAGTGGGATGGAATACCAGTGTATTTTTAATTTGCATTTCTGTAATTGCTAGAGATGTTGAACGTTTTTTCACATATTTATTGACCAATTGTATTTTTTCTTCTGTGGAGTGTCTGTTCAGTTCCTTTGCCCATTTATTGATTAGGTTAATTTTTTTGTATTAAGGTATTTTTTAAAAATTTAAATTTAAATATCCTGGAGATTAATGCTCTATCTGAGGTGCAGGTGGCAAAGATTCTTTCCCATTCTCTCTTCACGCTCTTGATTGTTTCCTTTGCTGTGTTTAGTTTGATACTGTCCCATTTACTGATTATTTATTTTACTTCTTGTGCTTTAGGAGTATTTATTTTACTTCCTGTGCTTTAAGAGTCTTATTGAGGAAGTCAGTTCATAAGCCAACGTGATGGAGTTGGTTCCATTGGTCTTCATGTCTGTTTTTGTGCTAATACCATGCTGTTTTTGTTACTATAGCTCTGTGGTATAATTTAAGTCTGGTATTGTGATGTCTCCTGATTTACTTTTCTTGTTAAGGATTGCATTGGCTACTGTAAGGTTTAGATATGGTGTCCCCAAAAGCTCATGTGTGAGACAATGCAAGAAGGTTCAGAGAAATGGTTAGGTTGTAAGAGTCTTTACCCAATTGGTGAATTAATCCTCTGAGTGGGATTAACTGAATGGTAATTGGAGTGGTAGAGTATGGCTGGAGGAGGTGGGAATTGGGGTATGGCTTTGTTGTATATATTTGTACCTGGCAAGTAGAGATCTCTCACTCTCTCTCTGCTTGCTGGTCATCATATAAGCTACTTCCCTATGCCATATTTTGCCACCATGTTGGTCAGCCTCACCTTGAGTCCTGAGGAATGGAGCCTGCTCTCTGTGGACTGAGAGCTCTAAATCATGAGCCCCCAAATAAACATTTCCTCCTTTACACTTGTTCTGGGCAGGTCCTTTTGTCACAGTGGTGAGAAGTCTGGCTAAAATAGCTAATCTGGGCCTCTTATGCCTCCAAATGTATTTCATGACTGCCTTTCCTATTTCTATGATGAACATCATTGAAATTTTTATGGGAATTGCACTGAATCTGTATAGTGCTTTTGGTAGTATGGCCACATTGACAATATTAATTCTGCTTATCCAAGAATATGGAAGATCTTTCCATCTTCTAAGATATTCAACTTCTTTCTTTAGTGTTCTGCAGTTTTCATTATAGAGATCTTTCACCTCTTTTGTTAGATTGATTCCCAGGTTTTTTTTCCTCTCTCTTTTTTTGAGGGTATCATGAATGGGATAGTTTCCCTAATTTCTCTTTGGCAGATTTATCATTGGTGTACAGGGATGAAATTTATTTATGAGTGTTAATCTTATATCCTGCTACTTTGCTGAATTCATTTATGAGTTCTGGAAGTTTGGAGTTTGGAGTTTTTTTGGGTATTCTAAATATAGGATTATGTCACTAGAAAGTAAGGATGTTTGAGCTCTCTTTTTCCTAATTATATCCCTTTAATTTCTTTTACCTAATGGCTTTGGCTAGAGTTTCAAGGACTATGTTGAATAGAAGTGGTAAAAGAGGTCATCCCTCTATTATTCCAGATTTTAAAGAGAATGATTTAAATTTTTCTCCATTTAGAATGATATTGGCCTTCAGTTTAGCTATATAGCTTTTATAATGTTGAGGTTTGTTCCTACCATCCCTAGTTTTTCTCATGTGTTGAACTTGATACTATATTTTGTAAAATGCTTTTTCTGCATCTATTGAGATAATCATGTGATTCATGTCTTTAAATATATTGATGTAGTGAATTATATTTATTGATTTTTCGTATGTTGAACAAACCTTGTATTACTAGGATGAAACCCACTTGATCATGGTGCACTATCTTTATAATATGTTTTTATGTTATTTGCCTGTATTTTATTAAGAACTTTTGCATTTATGTTCATTAGGGATATTTGTCTGAAGTTTTCTTTCCTTGAGTATTTTTGGTTTTGGTATCAGGGTGATACTAGAATAAGTTTGGAAGTGTTCCCTCCTTTTCTATTTCATGGAATAATTTGAGGTGTATTGGTGTTTATTCTTTGAAGGTGTGGTAGAACTTGGCTGAGAATCCATCTGGACCTGTGCTTTTCTTTCTTGGTAGGCTTTTGATGGCATCTTCAATTTCATTGCTTGAAACTGATCTGTTTAAATTTTTTATGTCCTCCTGTTTCAATTTGTGTAGGTCATGTGTCTCTAGAAATTTGTCAATGCCTTTGTGATTTTTTAATTTTATCAGAGTATAGATTTTTCAAAGTAGTTTCTGCTTATTTTCAGTATTTCAATAGTGTCTGTAGTAATATTTCCTTTTTCATTGTGAATTGTAGTAATTTGAGTTTTATTTCTTTTTCATTCTTAGATTGGCTCTTAGTTTTATTGATTTTATTTTATTATTTTCAAAAAAACAATTTTTTTCATTTAAAAAATTTTTTTTGTTTCAATTTCATTGATTTTTGGATCTGATTTTAATTATTATCTGTCTTCTACTTCTTTTAGTGTTGATGTCTTTTTCTTTTTCTAGGGCTTTGAGATATATTAATAGCTTATTTATTTGGTTACTTTCTATTCTTTTAAATAATGTGTTCAGTGTAATGAACTCTCCTCTTAGAACTGCCTTTGTAGTGTCCCAGATATTTTGATAAGGTGTGTCATGATTCTCATTTACCTCTAAATAATTTTGAATTACATTCCTGACTTCTGCTACTATCCATTAGTCATTCAATAGTGTATTATTTCATTTCCAGGTGTAATAGAGTAGCTTCTATTTTTTATTTTATCATTGATTTCTAATTTCATTCCATTATGATCTCATAGAATGCAAAGTATTATCTCTATTTTTTTTGTTGTTTCCAAGAGTAGCTTTGTGGCATAAGATATGGTCTGTTTTACAAAATGATTCATGTCCTGCTGAGAAATATATTTAGTCACTGATAGATGAAATATTCTATATATGTCTGTTAAGTCTAAATTATAAATTGTATTTCTTACAATTCTATAGCTTCTTTATTTCTATAGCTTATTTACTTAGTTTTTATTTGGAGGGATAAAAACTAAATAAATTTTAGTTATGATGAAAGAGGTGTTAAAGTCACCCAGTATTATTGTGTTGTGGTCTATTTGATTCTTGAAATTGAGAAGGGTTTGTTTGATGTACATTGATGCTCCATTGTTTGGGACATAAATATTTATGATTGTTATATCTTGTTGATTCCCTTAAGCAATATAAAATTACCTTCTTTGTCATCTTTTGATTAACATTGGCTTGAAGTCCACTTTATCTGTTATGAGGATAGAAACCCATGATTGTTTATGAGATTCATGAGAATGATGTTTTTTCCCATCCTGTTATAACCCTTCAGTCTGTTGATGTCTTTGTACATAAGATGAGTCCCTTGGAGACAGCACATTGTTTGGTCTTTTTTTTTAATCCAACCTGCCGGTCTATGTCTTTTGATTAATGAGTTTAGGCCATTTACATTCAATGTTCTTATTGAGAAATGATTTTTACTCCCTGTCATCTTGACTTATTTCTGGTTTTTAATTTGAATTAGTTTCTCCTTTGATGAGTCGTCTTCTAGTGTAGTTCCTCCCTTTTCTGGTTTTCCCTTTTATATTTCATTTGTTCTGTAGGAAATATTTTATTGACTATGTTTTGTAGAATAGGCTTTCTATTTGTGAATTCTTTTGACTTTTGTTTATCATGGAAGGTTTTTATTTCATTGTCAATTCTGAAGCTTAATGTTGCTGGGGATAGTATTCTTGACTGACATTCATTTTCTTTCAGAGCTTGGTATATATTATTCCAAGACCTCGTAGTTTTTAGGGTCTGGTTTGCAAAATCAGCTGAAATCAAGATTAATTTCCCTCTAAATGTTACTTCTTGTTTTGCACTGGCAGCCTTTAAAATCCTATCCTTATTTTGTATGTTAGGCATTTTCATAATAAGGTGACTTGGTGTGGGTTTGTTGTAATTTTGTATATTTGGGGTCCTCTAAGCCTTCTGAACTTGATTTTCCATTTCATTCTTAAGGTTTGGAAAATTTTCTGATATTATTTCAATGAAAAGGTTGTGCATTTGTTTAGTTTGTATGCCTGAGCCTTCATCTACTTCAATAAATCTTATATTTTGTCTTTTCATGCTATCTCATATTTCTTGAAAGTTCTGTTCATGGTCTCTTGACATCTTTTCTCCATGGTCAACTTCATATTCATGATTATATATTTTGTCTTCATTGCCTGAAACTCTGTCTTCTAAGTGTTCTAGTCTAATAGTGATGTTTTCCATTGACTTAAAATATATATATATATATATATATATATATATATATATATATATATATATATATATTTAGTTGCTGATAGACCTTTATTTTTATTTATTTATATGGGGTGCTGAGAATGGAACCCAGTGTCTCACACATGCCAGGCAAGTGTGCTACAGCCCCAGCCCCTCCATTGACTTTCAGTTTAGTTTATTGATTCCTTCATTTCAAGGATATTTGTTTGATTTTTTTTTTTTTAGAATCTCTCTTTACTGAAGTGATTTTTCATTTCCTGTATTTTCTCTCCAATTTCACTCCTTATGTCCACCTTTCCCTCACAGATCTGTTTAACTGTACATTCTGAACTCTTTTTCTGACATTTCTTCCACTGTAGTGGTGATGGATTCTGTTATTGAAGTTTGTTTTGTTTGGGTCTATTTTTTTCTCTTGCTTTTTCATGTTGTTTGTGGGTCTACCCATCTAACAGTATGGATCTGAGGTAGTAGAGTTTTTGCCCTATGGATGTAGAGTGTCCCTGAAGGTTTCCAATACCTCACAGCTGAGGGGGAGACAAATAATAACAACCAATGCAAACAATATACAACATTAAACCAAATGGTTTCTGCTATGATATCTATGATGTTAGTGGCCAATGGTCACAATACACAGAAATGAAGTGATCAGTTATTACCCATATTAAAAATGATACATTTGCAAAAGGGTTTACAATTTCAAATTATGAATAGGGAAAGAATAAAAGACGTGTATTTTATGATGATTTTGAGGGAGGAGGAAAGAAAATAGAAGTAAAAAAAATTAAAGGTAGAGTGAAAGACAGCATAATAGAGATTGGTTGTTAGCAGAAGAAAAGAGAGAAAGAGAATCAAGGGAAGTAGATAAGTGAGAGAAAAAAAAATACATAACATAAAAATTTTTAAAAAATTAAAATAAAGGGCTGGGGATGTGGCTCAAGCGGTAGTGCGCTTGCCTGGCATGCGTGCGGCCAGGGTTTGATCCTCAGCACCACATACAAAGATGTTGTGTCCGCCGAAAACTAAAAAATAAATATTAAAAATTCTCTTTCTCTCTTTTAAAAAAATTAAAAGTAAAGATATAAATAAAATAAAAGTAAAAGGATACAAAACAATACCAAAATACACTGATTTAACATTCTAGCCCTGAAATACTGAGCCATGAAAAAGAAGTGACTGCAACAAATGCTAGAAATGAGGAAAAAAAAAAGAGACAAATATGTATATGTATAAATGTCCATGAACCATCAGGTCATATTTGAACAGAAAAAGGGGGGGGTCTCCATGTAAAATTAAAGAATTGTTTCCACTGGAGTTCAAAAAATTCTTGGCCTCCATTCAGCAGTGTTAGGTGGGATGGGCTGGAATGTGAAGTGGCTCCACCCTCAGGGTGGGGTTGCTAGAGTGTGAGAGGAGATCCAGTAGGTGGAGTTCCTGGAGGCAGGGTTTAGGCCTAAGGCTCCAGGTTCTTTGTTGAATGGCAATTGGTCTGAAGATTTTAGTTCAGTACACCTCCAGGGCCCAGGAGTTGCTAGTCCATGCTGGGGTTCCACTCATATGGTGGAGGAGCCAATCAATCCTTAGTGCCCTCCATTACCCAGAGACCCTGTATTTCCTGGTTCTCAGGTTCAGTCTCCAAATTCAATCATTCCTGCCCTTTTAAATTCCTACTGGATGGGTCTCTCCCATCTAGTCCTGTGAGCCACCAAACTCAAGGGGGAACAGGGGCCTGAGTGAGTTTCCACAACTTGTGTAAATCCCTCTTCACATTTCTCCTGTTCACTTAGGTACTCTCTGTGTCTTGTAGTGAGGGTTTGCAAGGAATTGACTCCCCTAGTTGCAGGCCTCTGCACCATGGCTGCAAAATTACTCTTCCTCTGTCTTCTGTAGGTTACCATGAGATATGTAGCTTCTTTTCTGCACAAGGATATTGTGTAGCACGCCATTCAGGTTAATTCAGCAGTATCTTTGATCTTTGATCTCTTCATACCCAGACAAACCATAGGACCCTTAAAAATTCAGGTTCCTTTAATTCCCTTATCTCTCCACTCTGCTCATGGAGGGACTGCTTTGGTGGATGCCGGTGGCAGTGGCAATGGCGATGGGGATTTCTTCCTTATTTTATTGTATCCAATGTCCTAAGTCCCCAATCTGTTTGAATGTCTAGTATTAATTCCCAGTAAAGACACCCTCCCCCCTTTTTTTCACCCACCTTGCTGAGAAGCTATCTATCTACTTTCTTGGTTTTATGTCATGGAGAAGCCAGGAAAGTGACCTCCTCTATTCTGCCATCTTGAAACCCTATATATCAAGAAATCTTTTTATTAAATATAAATAACTAAAGAAAACACTGTTAAGTTTTTCTTTCTTTTAGCAATTAAAAGAGCAGGGCTGTGAGGGATTTATAGGAATAAATGCATTGAATCCTTAATGCCACATTCTACCTCCTCACAAAACTCTCCACATATTAAAGTTCTAGAACTTCACTTTGCACTCAAATTAGTTTTTAAGCAAAGAAATCTGAAAGATTCCTATTCTTTTCATTCCTAGATGAACTTTGATTTATACTTGGAAGGAAATTTTTTTTAGCCTGAAGTCTATTAAAAATTAATTGGTTTTGTGCTCAGACTAATTAGTCTTAAATAGTAAACGGGCATAAGGGATATAATTAGTAGGGTTTCCTTTTGTATGGTTTCATGCTGTCTGTAATAAGGTCAATGTTGAAGTTTCCTCCAGCTTAATAATGATAATGATGATTATGAATTTCTTAAAGTGCATGACTTAATTAAAAGATGAGTCCTAGGGTTTGCTTCTCATGGGTCAATTTCCCCCACCCTGACTGCTCCCATCTCTTATTGAGTTCCCTGCCTTTGCAAGTGCCATCATTGTTCTCTTTGTCTCCTTTGCTGATCAGGTAGTTTAGGAAGCTGCCCTCTATTTTCTGTCCATCTGGTTGTGCCTAGAATGAAGATTTGAAACAGTAGCAATTCTGGCCCAAGGAGTTGGGGTTGGGTGGGTGGGTCTGTAAGATGAAATGCTGTGTGCTGTGGTGGGATACTGTGGGATTCCCTGGCCTCAGTGCCTCAGATTGTTCTAACAGCGTTAGAAACAAAGACTGGGCATTCTTGAAGGAAAAGGATAGAAAAAAATCGGATTTTAGATTCTCATTTCTCTATTCTGGAGGCTAGAAGAGGTAACATCTCAGGAGCCTGCTTTTACTTTTAGAAAACTTTGATTTTTAGTCCTAAAGTAGTTTTTACTTCAGGGCTAACTTTAGGTAAAATGCTTAAGTGGTCATCCAATTTCTGGAAATATCTTCCATTAAGACACAATGTCATATATGACCAGTGAAACTCGATATCATGCACAACTGCAAAAATGGGATTCTAATTAGAATAAGTTATGCTCCATGTATGTATTATAACATGTTACAATACACTCTACTGTCATGTGCATCTAAAAAAACAAATTAAAAAAACAAAACACAATGTCTTTTAAACATTATTATTTTAGAAGTAAGTATACTTCTTAAAAGAGCAACCACATAAATACCAACCCTTTAGGACTTTAGGTTTCTGTAAAACCTCTAGACTTGGAAGTGTCATGGAAAAATGCCCTGAATGACAGCAACAACATGATGATAATAGTAACAAAAGTCCTTTAAGAATTCAGAAGTAAATATTTAGAAGAGAGAGAAAAAAACCTCCAAATTATATCTTGACGTCATTATTTTTATTCTCTTATTATAATAAGTAAAAGGCATTTGGTGATATATCCCCTTCCATTTTTAAATCACAGCAGAGTAATGCAAAGAATAAGAATATCAAGCACCCCACCTTTGCATTTCAACCACCAAGGTCCTAGCCTAAAATAAAAATTTAATTTGAGACTAATATAGCAGGAACAAATTGCAGAGCAGAAACTAAATTTAATTTCTGGTTTTCACTTCTGTTCCTCTTGGCTGGGACCTTTTGAGTTTCAAAAGTCAGTTATCTAATACTTCTGTCTTTTGCATTCTGTAGCATCATCCCTTTCCCAAGGCACGAGGATGAGATGCATTGGGTCAAAGGAACTTAACTGGGGACAGTGCTTCATAGATTGATGTTACAACATACTCCATCAGAGAAACAATGATAGCCCTGGTGATGCTCAGTGCATCTTGGCTAATTTCAAGGTTTCAGCTTATGTACTGTGATACACTCTGACCACACTTGCAGTAAAATTTGATGGCAGAAATATATGCTTGAGTAAGAATTTTCTTGCATGGCACATTCATAGGTCCTGAATGTTGACGTGAGCCTCCTCTAGCCTAATAGTAAAATGGTAGTGGATCCATGTTTGGGGCCCTTTTTGATGACTCTACAGTTTCACTTCCCTTGAATTATATGATGTCGAAAGAGCAACTGAGTTTGACTACACAGGTACTATATATTTTCAATAAATATAACTTCAGAACTGATAAATGTATCTGATGATATCAAATCATTTCCATTTGTAACTTAATGTGAAGATCATTCCAATGAAGAAGGATCAGAACAACATTTGAACAACTTCTGTCATAAATGCTACCTGAGTCAATCTATGAACCCAGGTCATTGTTTCAGAATGTGATCTCTTAATTACAGAGATTATCTTATGGGAAATTTGATTTATTGTAAGGGATTAAACAGCAGTTTCAGTCCTGTTTTGGGGATAAAATTTTATTGTTTGTAGCTAAGATTTTGTTCAAAGATACTTTGGAGGAATTTTCTTGACCTGAGCTTTTTGGGTATTTAGGGTATCCTATTTTAACATGAGATGAATTGGCAGGATTGTGAATTCTCTTTTTTTTTAAATGCTAGAATAGGCTGTTTTTAAAATTATTGTTTAAAAAATTTTTTTTTGAGTCTGTAATATGTGTTCAGAGTACAAAATTCAGACATTACAAATGGGTAGTCAGGAAGGAATTTTTTTTTCTTTCTCCCTTGAGAAGACAACTGTGGTTGCCTCTGACTATGACCCTCCCACCCATGTGGTTTACTATACAGGCAATCCTCATTTTGCTTGGTAGTGCAGGACCATAAAAATAACTATGTAATCTGAAAACGTGCAAAGTGATCTTAATAATGACTGGGAAAAATTACACTTGTTTCTTACCCTCCTGTTCTCATCCTGCAACTTAATCCAAAGAGATCTTCTTTTTTTATGCTTTTACAAATTGTCAAATTTCTTTCTAAGTTAAGATCAATATTAGATATTTTATCTTCTGTGTTTTCAGATATTCCGAAACATCTTCAAGAGATTTATTAATGTTTTTTTTTTTGCCAGCATGACTTCCTCTGGGATATATTTTTCATCACAATGTCTTTCTTCATTTATGTCTGTAATTTACCCTCACTTATTTCCTTCGGCTGCAGGTCTAAAGTCTTGAATGCAGCAATATCGTTATTTTTATGGTGCTATCATTTGTATCTTGAATTTTCCCCAAAGCCCATGGGTTCAAAGTTTGTTCTCCAGAGAAGTGCTGTAGGAGGTGGTGGAGTCTAAATGGTTGGGCCTAGTGGAAAGTCATTGGGAGGGTACCCTCAAGAGGAAAAGTGGGACTCCAGCCCCTTCCTCTTTTTCATTTACTCCTTGTCTATGAGGTGAGCAGCGTTGCTCCACCACATGCTCCTGCCATGATGTCTGCCACCCCACCAAGAGACTAAAAGCAGTGGTCCACTTGATCATGGACTGGAACCTCCAAGACTGTAGGCCAAAATAAACTTTCCTCTTCATTAGTTGATTATCTCAGGTATTTGTTATAATAACAGAAAGTTAACACACATGGTCAATGATTGCTAATTCTCTAATTTTGTTTACATTTGATTCAAATTCCATTTTTTCACTCTATTGTATTTAATCTTTTTTTTGGAAATTCATTTTTTTCAATTACCCATTTTTCAAAATTTCATTTTGCAAAATGTCATATGGATTTACCACTGAGGGGCAAAGAGACAACATGACTACATGCCTTGCTGCGTGTGCATAAAGGAAATATCAGGTGTGCAATGACCTTTCACTGATAGACGGATATAAGTAATTCTGCAGCTAATGTTCTTGAACACATTTCACCTCACACAAATGCAAATTTATGTGCTGGTTAAATCCCCAAAACCAGCACAAATGCAAACCAGCATAACTGCGAAATCTTGAAATTGGAAGGATATTTCTTTTTCCCATCTCACCAATAAAGTTAGAACAAAGAAATGAGATGAAAGAATGCATGTAAGTTTTCAGTGGATCATATTTGGTGCTCCATTTTGTCAATGAAGTAAAAGTTACAAATGTTGCTTGTGCTAAAAGGGCAATAGGCACTAATAATCCAACACAGTGGCACATGCCTATAATCCCAGTGGTTTAGGAGGTTGAGGCAAGAGGATTTCAAGTTCAAAGCCAGCCTCAGCAACTTAGTGAGGCCCTAAGCAACTTAGCAAGGCCTTATCTCAAAATAAAAAATGAATGCTGGGGATATAGTTCAGTGGTTAATGCCCCTGAGTTCAATCTCTTGTACCAAAACAAACAAACAAACAAAAAACACACCAAAAGAACATAGTGAAGAAGAAAATAAATTAAAAAAAATTTTTTTTAGTTGTTGATGGACATTTATTTTACTCATTTATTTATAAGTGGTGTTGAGAATCGAACCCAGTGTCTCACACATGCTAGGCAAGTGCTCTATCACTGAGCCACAAGCCCAACCCCAAGAAGATAAATTTTATTGGAATGATAAAATCTGTTATGCAAGATACATTTTCTCTGATTTAAAAGCGTATTTTGTAGAAAGATGGTCAGATTCCTCCAACCAAGATATTGAGTAGTAAGATGATCTCCTTATATTCCTGAAAATGCAAAAAATGAACAAAGAGTAGGTGAACAATAGAGAATTTTATCAAGAAAATAAGTTTTAGGGGGTCAGTTGGGGTTGGTTTCTATTTAGGTTTATGTTGTATACAATCTGTCAGCATTTAGTGAAGATGTTTGGCTCAAAAAAAACCTCATGCATGGGTTACAATGAGAACCTCATACCCCTAAAACAAGGTTAATTATATTTGCTAGAATTTATTTAATAAAACAAAGACATTTATTTGACACTTCAGATTATCATTAAAAAAGAACATTATCACAAAAATATCTGACCTTGAAGAATTCGCACTCCACAATCTAAAAAAATAGCCATCCAGGATCCTTTCTGCACCTTGTAGATTTCAAATTCTTTGTTTTAGAATTTGACTTAACTTTATCTTGATGCCAGGCTAACTGAAATTCTGCATATTACTTCCTCTTCAGGGCAGCTACACTTGTACATATCTGAGGTCTCTCTGGTGGCTGGTTTCTGTCTCAATAGGTCTGATAAGAGTGTTTTAGTTAATATGTAGTAAAGTTCTGCAAGTGTTCTAACAAACTTCCTTGTCTATAACTCACCCTCAGAGAATTCGTCTATTAATTTCAACTTTGTTTGCTCTTTAATTTTAAAACAAGTATTTGGTTTTGAAGTGTTCTGTTTTCCCTTTCTCTTGCAATACTTGGCTTAGATGCTTCTATTTTTAAAAAAATAATTATTAAAATAGTGTTACTGTTTGCTAAAGCTGAGGTGGCCAAAACCCAATTTCCTGCATAACTGAACCAACCTCAAAGAAGTAAAGTGGTAGATGATCCATGGGAACCTTCTACTTTCAGACTGTGCAAGTGTCACAAGCTTGCCAACACGCAATTTACGTTTTCTGCTTTGTTTACTTTCCATGAGAAGCGCTAAGGTCTAACCTTTTAGTTGGTGAGTGACTTTCTTTATGGGAGTAAAAGGAAGCTAAGTCATGAAATAGCTGCTATGTGATTGTTACAAGATATCTAGGATTCAAAGGTCTAAACTATAAGGTTGAAATATTATTTCAAAAAGGCAAAGATACTCGAACGTTGTAAAACAACAACAACAAAAAATCCACTAGCCACTCTTTCAATTGAAGTGATGAAGCCTAAAGAATTCATATAGCAAAATGGAGAAAATCAGAAGACCAGCCATCTAAAAATCCTCCACTGGTGAAGTGATGAAGAACATTCACTGGCTTATCCTGAAATTTGTCAATTTTGTGACTCTTGGCTGCATATGGATTTCTGTGGTGCAGTGTACAGTTTTAAACAGCTGCCTGAAGTCGTGTGTATCCAGCCTGGTAAGTTTCAACAATCACAGATTTGTCTTTACAGGGATGGGAATATGAATTCCACTTGTTACAATTGATAGAACAGTTTTCTTTTTATGAGAACTTTTATCATGAGAAGTGGTAACAAGGAAAGGTAGTTTTTTTTTTTCTTTTTCCCCCGCCCCTGAACTAAGTCAGGAGTATTCATGATTATAGAAGATAAGTCAGGTAATTTTGTTTCTTTGTCTTCTGGGGGGAATGGTAGTGTGGGGATTGGGAAAAGGAAGCTTAAGTAGATGCTTAATTTTGCACACTTTAAAAATATTTCACTTAATTGATCACAATATAATTCATATTTGTCTTAAATATGAAGGAGTTTGGCCACAGTGTAAATCTTCTAGTTCTGCAGTAACAGTAATATTTGTATCATGGGTGGATCACAGTACAGGGAGCCGGATGACAGAAGCAGATGCAGATGCCACGTAAAACACTTCATTTAAAAAAAATTATTTGTAAATTCTCTTATTTCTGGCTGTGCATAAGTAATTTTTAATTAATGAATTTTTTCATATGGAAATTTGTTTTCTTATTTCTTGTTTTTTACACCTTCTATACCTTCTGCATATGTTGTATCATATTTTTCACTTGCAATTTAGTTGTGCCTTAAACAATCATGGAATCATCTTTAAAAATCAAGTATTTGCTGGCTAAAGAAAAATGTACTTTCCTATCTAAAGACCAAGGAAATAATATGAGAGCTTACATATGACACATTGTCACATATTTAAAAATAATGAAGTACCAAATATGTTCATCACTATTATGCTAACATTAGAGATAGAATTCAGTGGCAGATTAAAAAATAAACTCTTGTTACACACTTTTAGTTTGATTTAAATTATAGTTTAAAATACTACTTAAGCTTACTATAGATAATAGCATTTTAAAAATAGATCCATGTTTTATAGAAATCTTTGCTGAAGATCTCATTGCCTTTAATGTTGAATATTGACTTCAGTTTTTTATAATTGTAATCCAAACTTAAAAATGGAAGCCTGGCTGGGCTGGGGATGTAGCTCAGTGATACAGCGTTTCACTAGCAGGTACAAGGTCCTAGCTTTGATCCTAGTACTGCAAAACAACAATAAACAACAACAAAAACAAAGAAAACAACAGAAGCATGGAACTATTAATTGTTTTATCTCTAAAATGATTTTCTGGTTATAATAAGATTATGTATATGTTGTAAAATATTTTTAAGGTAAAGAAATGGAGAAGGGGGAAGAACCATATAATCACACTACTATGAACCTCTAATTGTATTTTCTTTTAGTGTTTTCTCCCAAATATATCCTCAAATATATATTTACATACAATTCTACACCCGGTTGTGCACCAGGCCTTTTCATTTCACATTGTATTATGAGTTTCCCCCTAAACCCTGAGTATCACTCTAATCTGTTAATTTCCCTGCTATTGGATCGAATTGTGATTCTTCAGCACTGCGGGCTCCATGTTTGGTTTGGATTAGTTGTATTTATTCTTGTCTTTCTGTGTGGGCTGCTTGGGTCAGGTTTTGACTATGAGAGTGGACAGCTTGTTCCTTTATTGAGCTGCCTTCCGCTCCCCACCTACAGGAATGGCACAGCTGACGAGGTGGGGGACAGCAGGAGAGACACAGCCTGCCAATTTGACCAGAGACTGTGATAAGAATAATCTGATCAGGGCCGCCCACCCAGGACTTGGAGGGGTGAATGTGAGCATAGCCCTGGATCAGGGCAGAGGCTGTGTGGCTTATTATGTCCTGGGCCATCCTCTTAACATGGATGTTTGCTGTAAGATCATCCTTGATTTCACTGAGTGATTCTTGATATTGAAGCATTTTTTGATTGAATGAAGAAACAGTCTTGAACAAGAGGATGTTAGAATTGCTGGGCAAGGGGCTGGGGGTTGTGGCTCAGCAGTAGAACGCTCACCTAGCATAGGCCAGGCGCTAAATTCAATCCTCAGCACCACATAAAATGCACAAGTCTGAGTTCTGGTGCTCGACGATGGGTGTTCACATTATTTAAGGGATCTATACGTGTTAGTTGAGTATATTAACTGGCAAGTATGCTTGAATTCCATATGCCATCTGCAGCAGAATAAATAAGTAATGTTCTTCAGAAAACCAGTATGGGAGATTCTTGATAAAAAAGAAAATAATAAACAAAATTGATGGTCACATAATTTGAGGAAGTGCATTTTG
Organism: Urocitellus parryii; assembly: GCF_045843805.1. Taxonomy (NCBI): domain Eukaryota; kingdom Metazoa; phylum Chordata; class Mammalia; order Rodentia; family Sciuridae; genus Urocitellus; species Urocitellus parryii. The sequence continues at coordinate 45,412,599 of NC_135538.1, forward strand.
TTCCACCCTTTTAGTAGAACTGTAGGGCACAGTATAAAGGATTTGTTTAATCACAATTTTCTAATCTTTGGCAATACAATCCTTTTTCTGAGTGATAAATCCCAGCAACTGAGGAACTAATGTTGAGAAGTGTTCAGTTGGAAGTATCAGTTCAATCCAATAAAATTTCCTGGGTATCTATGTGTAGTCAGCTCTGTGGTAAGCCCACTTGGGATTATAAAAAGATTGTGCAATTTCTGCCCTATTGGAAGTTACGGCATGTTAAGATATTAAGGCTTCCAACACTAGACAGCTAAAAGCTACTACAAATAGGTTATATTGTAGGTTTTAAAATATTGGAGGATGATGATAATAACTTTTTTTATTTTCTTCTAAAATTCCAAAGGAATCTTCCAAAATCAACTGAGAGATCATTAGGAACCATAGGACACAGAGAGTTGTCTGGTTTTAAAAAATCATGTACAAATATCATTATCTTTCTTGTACATCAAAATGTAAAATTAAAACAGTGTAATGGAACAAAACCACAATCCAAAACTTCTATCAAGCGTCCAGAAATTAGTACAGTTTATATTGATATAAAATAGACTGGATCATAAAATGGAATATATTCCAGAAATAAGTCCTTTTCTTATAAGGGAATGTGGAATATGATAAAGATGAGAATTCAAGCCAAGAAGGCACCATCTATTTTTAATAAAAAATAAATACCTACATTACTATCAGATTCAAATAAATTCTAGGAAGTAATTACGCAAAGGATGTGATTGAAATACACACAGACAAATAACAAATAAAAACCTCATTTGTCCCATTAAAATATTAGAAGAAAATAGGGCTGAATGTTTCTATAATTTTGGAATGGGAATGCTTTGAAAAGCCTGATTTAAAAAATCCAGTCTCCCTAAAAGATCAATAAAGTTGACTATTTAAATTCAAACTAATAGACAATAAACAGAATACAATACAAACAAAGGCAAAAAGTGAAAAAAAGAGCCTGACATGGTGGCATTTATCTGTAATCCCAGTGGCTCAGGAGGCTGAGTAAGGCAGAAGGATCACAAGTTCAAGGCCAGCCTCAGCAACTTAGCAAGGCCTAAGCAACTTAACAAGACCCTGTCTCAAAATAAAAAATAAAAAGGGCTGAGGATGTGGCTAAGTGGTTAAGTGTCCCTGGGTTCAATCGCTGGCACTGGTATTAAAAAAAAAAGGATGAAAAAATATATTACATAAATTATTACAAATACAGTTTATTTATTATTATTATACATAAAATTTTACCAATCTCAAAACACATAAACACTGTGTAAAATAAGTTCAGAACTTGAATAACTTCTTCAAAAAGGAAGAGGTATGGATAGTTAAAAATTGAGCGATAGATAATCAAACTTCTCAGAATTTCAATGTAAAAATGAATTTTTAATTCCTCTATCAGGTTGTCAAAGATAAAATCATTTACATTTGGCAAAGGTATGAGAAGGCTGGCATTTACATTTACTATTGGTTGGGATGTACATTGATAAATATCTAGAAAATAGTGGTATGGGTTAACTAATACAAAATCGAAAGGGAAAATACACCTTCAATCCTGTATCTCAAGAGATTTATCTAAGGGGATTATTGCATAACTAACCAAAGATATGTATGCAAAGGGCTCTTTATAGCAGGTTTGCACATAATATTAATAGCAGGATTCTAAGGCCTGCTCTGTACAATAATAATTAACACATTGTTTAATCAAATTTTCACAGAACCTTATGAATAATATATAATCCTATTCGTGTGTCAGATGAGAACACTCAGTTTAAAATTTCATATTGAGAGCAAGTATAATATGTGGGATGAAAATGCAGATCATTCTGCTCTGTTCTGTTTATTAGGGTAGGAATCAAAGAATGAGATTATTTTCAACTGAGGTGGGCAGAACAGAAATGCTTGTGCCAATAAGTGGATGTTAAGTTAAAAGGGTCTGAGATGTGGGCCTGAGTTTATTTCTTTGAGCCAGATAATTGGAGCCATTGGAACTAAGGTAAATTGCTGGGAGATCCTAAGGTCCAAAGAGAGAAATATGAATTTGGTGCTAGGAGGGCTTGTACATTCATGAGAAGCACAGGCTTTGAAGGCAATCTACCAGCCCTTTTCAAATCCTTACTCTGGCAGTTTACTAAACCCCTCTGTGCCACAGCTATAAAATGGGACTAATTCTAGCATCCACCTTATAGGGTTGTTGAGATGGCTGAGTAAGATTTAGTGTAAAACTCCTATAAGACTTTCTGGAACACTAGAATAATTCAATAAATGTTTGCTATGATGATTATGAGGAGAAGGATGGAAAATGAGTGGAAAATAGGGAAGATGTTGACAAAACATGTTCCTTTGAAAATTCGTACACCTGACTCATGAAGATACCTTTTCCAATACTGCCTGACAGGCACTCCATTCAGCCCATTAAATTTAATCTCCATAAGTACCAGAAAAACTCATTACTGTTACGATGTGACTTTATGTTCGCCAAGAAATATCTCTGTTGTTTTATTGTTTAAAACACAACTCAAAGACTACCCATCATCTACTTTTTTGCTTTCGTGAACTAATGTATATTTTGAAAGGGACTGGAAAAAAATTTAATTAGGAACTCATTGTCTTTCAATTGAGTTTATATAATTGAGATTGATTCATATAAAGGGGAATCAAAACTTTGTTTTGGACAAATTTGTGGAAGCAAGGTATTATTAAACACTTGGTTAAAAGATTAATCGTTTAGTCCTTTCTAAAAACAAAATTTTGTTATTATTTAGATTTTATGAAAATAAAAAAATATATAAGCAAACTTCTTCTTTTCCCCAAAATATAAGTGGTTAGGGAATAGAGTTTAGAGAAATCTTATTCACGTATCAAATGAGAGGGGAAAAAAGACAACCTTTATTTTTTCTGGTTTCTGTGTCTGATTACTTTTGAATTTAACCCACACAATGCTATGCCATGGAACAATGCTTCCAAGGGCTTTCTGGAGCATTATGAAGTGGGAGACCACCTGAATTCATGGATTTATTCCTTCCTCAGATATTTATTGACGATCTGTCGTCCCTCGTGCACTGTTCTTGGCATTGGGGATAAAGTGAGAGCAAAATGGATGGAAAGGAGGAGAGTATTCAGTGAATTTAGTGATGGAATGTCTTCTGTTGTTCCTTTGAACAACACAGGCTGTTCTGAGGCCTCATCAGATACTTAAGCCACCTCCAGAGCCTCCTTGGGATTTTCTGTCATCTCCTGTGACATATCTTGTTTGTAGTACTGGGTCAGCCAAGGACAGATGCCATGTACCTTGCTGGATTAATCACTTCTCCAATTCAGTGGTTCATATCATCAAAGCTTTAAGAGGAGGCTCTAATAGGTACCAACTAGAATTACTAGAAATATTTACTTAGGTTGCCTCTGTCTCTGATTCTAAGTGAATCAGTGGAGCGTATGATTGATTTTATGATTGAAAATTAGTCCATTTCCATGTGACGCTATTCAGGTATTATCTCATTATCATAGGCCGAGTACAGCCATCCTTTGCCAATTTTCTTTTTAATTTTTTAAAATTTTTTATTATTGGTTGTTCAAAACATTACAAAGCTCTTGACATATCATATTTCATACATTTGATTCAAGTGGGTTGTGAACTCTCAATTTTCCCCCATATATAGATTGCAGAATCACATCGGTTACACATCCACGTTTTTACATACTGCCATACTAGTGTCTGTTGTATTCTGCTGTCTTTCCTATCCTCTACTATTCCCCCTCCCCTCTACTCCCCTCCCATCTTCTCTCTCTACCCCATCTACTGTACTTCATTTCTCTCCCTTGTTTATTTTTCCACTTTCCCCTCACTTCCTCTTATATGTAATTTTGTATAACCATGAGGGTCTTCTTCCATTTCCATGCAATTTCCCTTCTCTCTCCCTTTCCCTCCCACCTCTGGTCCCTGTTTAATGTTAATCTTCTTCTCATGCTCTTCCTCCCTGCTTTGTTCTTTGTTGCTCTCCTTATATCAAAGATGACATTTGGCATTTGTTTTTTAGGGATTGGCTAGCTTCACTTAGCATAATCTGCTCTAGTGCCATCCATTTCCCTGCTTTGCCAATTTTCTATTGATGAAGGACTCCATTCAAATAGTGACCAGGAAAGGATGAGAAATTTGGAGACCCTCCCCTTTATTGCCTATTCCTTTTATTTTGTCCTATTGAAACTTCTCTTATTAAAAATTAAAAATTGTGAGAAATAAACATAACTTGTATGACATTATGAATTTGGGTTTTTTTGCTTTTTAATGAGTAATTGCAAAAAAGAAAAATCTGAGAATAATTCATCTGACTTGATTAAATGACTAACCCTCCGAATTACTTGAGTCTCTATGAGACTCTCTTCATCATCTTTCACCACTCCTTAGAGTCATACTCACTCCCACCCTGGTAGTTCCTGCAGAACACTTAGGCATTCTATCTATAAATTGTAGAAGCATTTTGTCTAGTTTCATGATGGATTTTACGACTTGGAAACATTTGGTTTCTCTACTTATAGTTAGAAAACAATGAGGAGGCAATACGATTCCAGGATGGTTTTTTTTTTTTTTTTTTAATAAAAAAAGGTGCAGTTAGTTATGCTGAGTCCAATTGATACTGGTATTTACCACCTCCTTCTCTATTTCAGGCAAGGCAGCTTGACATTGGCACACCATACAACCTGAGCGAACCGGTGAGTAACTGCTTCCCTTGTCAAGAGCTTCACCCTGTTTGTGTTAATATAACAGGAACAACAATCAGGTTTTGTGACAATAAGGATAATTACTAAATAAAATCTCATTTTTTTACCTGTCAGTTTTAGTCTGCTTTCTCACTACTGTGACTAAAAGGATCTGAGCAGCACAGTTATACAGGAGAAAAAGTTTATTTGAGGGCTTGGAAGGTCTTAGTCCATAGAAGGCTGCCTCCATTTCTTGGGGCTTAAAGTGAGGCTGAACATCATGGTAGGAGAGTGTGACAGAGGCAAGCAGCTCACATCAGAAAGAAGAGACTCTACTTGCCAGATACAAATATATACTCCAAAGCCACTCCCCAATTCCCACCTCCTCCAGCCACACCCTACTACTTCAGTTACCACTCAGTTAATACCTACCAGGGGATTAACTCACTGATTGGGTTAAGGCTCTCACAACCCAGTCATTTCTTCTTTGAACTTTCTTGCATTGTCTCACACGTGAGCTTTTGGAGGACACCTTGTATCCAAACCATTAACAATATCCCTGCTAAAAAGTGATCAATGGAAATAGTGAGGAGTCTGGATTATGGAGTATTTTTTAAAAAATGAAGTGTGTTAAGATGGAAAAAGCACTGGAGTAACCCAAAATTGTGATTTTTGATTCTGCGTAGCTGCATGGTTTTGGATAATTTGTTTACTATTTCTAAGACTTAGTTTTTCCATGTATTGTTTGTGAGGGTTGGGCTAGACAGTCTTCAATGTTTCTTCTAAAATTACATTTTATAGGAAAAGGGTGTATCGGGGGACAGGAATGTGGTGGAGGGAAACAGCTTACATCATGGTGATGAGAAAACAGAGAAAGACTCCACTCACCAGATACAAATGTATACCCCAAAGCCATGCCCCTTTCCCACCTCCTTCAGCCACACCCTAATACTTTAGTTACCACTCAGTTAATACCTACCAGGGGATTAACTCTCCGATTGTGTTAAGGTACTCACAACCCAATCATTTATCCTCTGAACCTTCTTGCACTGTCTCACACGTGAGCTTTTGGGGGACACCTCATCCAAACCATAACATAAACAAATGTTTAGTGATTCAAAGCACTGGTCTGAAGCAGGCACTGAGTTATGTAGCAGAGATTTACGGAATAAACAGTCTCTTTTTAAGAGGATTCTCAACCTTTTGAGACATATATAAAACCATGGCCAGACAGCATCTGAGAACCAAAATAGTGATGTACTGTATGGGTGTGAGTAGATGGGTGTTAAAGGATTACATACAAGGAAAAAGAAAAAAGAAAAAAGAAGAAGGCTCTGTAGTTCCCTGTAAGACCTTTAAACTGAAATTAGAAAGAGGAAGAGATTTTTATAAGATGAAGGAAAGGCATATCAGTTAAAGGGCTTTTTTTTTTTTTTTTCAAGGAACAAAAGTGCAAAACAGCCTAACTTGTTCAGAACAGTAAAAGTTTTTCAGTTTGTTTGAAAAATGCAATGTGTATGGAATGGGAGGGATGTGGAAGAGGAAAACTGGCAAGTTAGGTGAGGCCAGTCATGAAGGGTGCTGTATATTGTTCTTGGTAACTTGGCCTTAATCCAGAAAATAATGGAGAGACAGAATTCAAGGTAAGCAAAGGTTGTGACCAGATTTGGTTTTAAAAAGATCACTCTAAATAGGGAAACAAGTTCATGAGGCTGTTGGCAAGTGGTGAAGGGCAAAGCAGAAAATCAGGGCAGTGAGTGAGGAACTTGGATGGATTTCAATTAATGACTAGATGAGTCAGTAGGACTTGGTGATGGCTTGTCTATGAGGATGGGGGATAGTGCATGAGAGGAGAAGGAGCACTGATTCCTGGCTCAAACAACTCATTAAATTGGGGCCATGTTACAAGAGACACAGGAGAAAGAGAAGAGATGAGGGTGGAAAACAAGGAAGTTAATGTTTCATATGCTCATTTGAGGTGTTTGCAGGGACTCAAGTAGAAATGTCCAAAGAGCAAGTGGATATGTGGATCTGGAGTTAGAGAGGAGCAGTTATTAATTTGGGGGTTATCCACATGTGACTTGTGGAAGGAATGACCAATACAGTCACAGGCACAGAAAGAGCAAGTAAGAAGAATTGTACCAACTCAGCCCAATAGGAGGTCAGGGCAGCTGTGGGAGGATGTTTGCAGGGCAGCTGTGGAAGACAAGCCAGCAAGTAGGCAGCTGACTTTCCAAATGGTCTACCTACTAAGTTTTAGCATGTCACCTTTTGCTTGTGTCCCTAGTGTTGGGTTTCGCTTGTTAAGTGAGAATGGCCTGTGGACCCAGGATATACTTGATGCCATGCTTCCCTGGACTCCACCTGTTGCCAGTGGACAGTATGTTCTGGACAGTTGGGTGCTTCCTGGGTCAGGGCCTGGCCAGGGTTTAACTCCCCTCGGCAACCTGCTGCCCTACATGGGAACCACATCAAGCCCTAGTCTGTCTGTAGATATGACAGCTCTAATTAGAATCCAAAAGGTGCTGATCCTTTGGAGGCCTCAACCTCTTAGTAACTTTGTTTCCAAAACATGGGAGATACTTTTTGTTACTATGCATTTCCAGATGACAAGAAAAAGTCACATTTCTTCAGTCATTATCATCTGTTATTGTCTCTTGCAGTGCATCCAAGGATGTAATTTTTGGAACTCTGTAGAACAGGAAAACTGTGCTTTAAAGTGTGTAAGTATTAGCTATCTTTTAATTTTGATATTGATGTCTCCCTTTAGAGAAAAGTTGTCTAAGAGGATTCCCATTTGCATTCCCATTTCCAGCTAGTTTTCTTAACCCTAAAGAAAAAGCATGACAGCCTGAGTAATAAGTAGTAATGGGAAAAAAGCTGAGATCAGCATTATAAATGTATCATCCAAGGAAGGTTGATGCAAACCAGGGATGCCCAGTTGCTCCACTGTAAAGACATTTTAGTAGAATGTTAGGTATTTATTAAATTTTCTATCCCTGTGCTTCTCAAAGTTTAATGTTCAAGATTCCAGTATACTGGAATACTAAAAGGTATTTAGTATACAGTATACTAAAAGGTAGATTCTGATTCAGTAGATCGGGGTGGGGCCTGAGATTCTGCACTTGTAACAAGTTTCTAGGTGATGAGACACTAGTGATCCCCAAACCACATTTTGGATAGGAAGGCACTAGATCATGTTCAAAATTTCTTTGTAGAAAACATGGTAGCCTAGCAATCTAATCCAGAGGTAACAAACACTCCACTTCATTTAAGAAATTGATCTCAGAGACTTTATTTTTCATTTGACTTGGATTTGTCATTTAGTGTGTAACTTAATTAAGGCACTTAACCCCTTCATTCTTTATTTTTTCTCACAGGTAGATTAGGATAATAATACAATCTTTCTTCTAAGGATGGTTACTGACACATTATAAGTATTCTGATATCATGGATAGGAATTTTGTCATTTGTTTAGGTGTTCATGTCAGAGGTTAAATCAGTATGAATCATAATAATGTTGGGTAATACTAATTTTATATTAATGAGTAGATTATGGCAGCAAAGTTTAAATAAGGACACTAAACTCTTTATATATATATTTAGTGTGTCCTTGAAGACTTCTGTTACAGGAATTATTTTGCCCATCCCCATATTTGTAGCTGTGGGCCTCATATAGTGGAAGTGATTAAAAAGAGGAGCATTTGTCCTCTGGACTTGGTAACTGCCATACACTTCTCACAAATTGCAACTTATGTAATTATTTGTCTAGGTGTATGTTTAATATTTTTTATCCAGTATATAAGCTTGATCAGGGGAGGACAGTTTTCAGACTGTATTCTTTGAACTCACTACTACGAAGTAGCTGTTCCATCATCAATACTTGCCAAATGAATGAATGGGAAGTACCATTTGTTGCCAGGCAACAATTCAAAAAGCAGAGTTATTGATGAAGCAGTCAGTCTGAGTATAAGAACTTGCTGGCCTTTGCTATCCAGAGCTATGGGTGATGATTTTCATTTCAGTTTGTTCCCCTTAGACCTCTGTAGACACTAATTTGTTCACAGATTCTCTCTTAGTTGACTGAGATTTTCTTGCAGACATCATACTCTTCCATTTTTACTAATTATGCAAATAACATGATTTTTAGAGCCATGCATACAATGACCTGCCTGGACAGAAGGTCCAGCTCTGGGATCCTTTTTGGTTTTTGTTGGTTATTAATGGTGGGACAAGAAATTAATTTGGAAGAAATGTACAGCTAAGCATCATTAAAATTATTTACAACTTTAAGAATTTTAAGTACTTTTTCTTTCATTTGTTTTCTATGCAGAATGATACCTATGCCACCGTTTGTGAGGTGAGTTGACAATAACATATGAAAAAAGATGTCATCAAACCTCATGTTTTTATCTCCAGTCTTTAAACAGCTATTAATCTTATTGGAAGTGTTATTACTGTGGGTATAAAAATGAAGGTATAATTCTATTTTGGGGAACAAATATTTGTTGTGTTTTGTGTATACATGTACATATATAATACTGTATATATGTGTGAATATATATGTGTATATGTACATTCATATATATGAATATGTATATACACTATTCTATATATTCTATATGTATGCTATGTCAGAGTATATATATAAAATATATAGTACATATATATTATATATACCACAACAAACATTTGTTGTGTTTCATGTATGTACATAATATATGTACATAATATACATAAAACATAATATATATTACATTATATATTATAATATATAATATATTATGTACATAATATATGTACATAATATACATAAAACACACAAAATATATATATATATCAGTATCTGAAGGTGATTGAGGCGGTTCTGGGAAACTTTGTAGATTCCAAAATTCTTAGATGCGTAAGTCCAGATGGTATAGTATTTTCACATAACCAGTTTATATACAGTTTAAATCATCTTTAGATTACTTCCAATACCTAATACAATGTGAATGCTGTGTAAATAACTGTTACACTAGATTGCTTAGGGAATAAAGACAAGGAAAAATAGTTATACAAGTTTAGTCAGGATTAAGTTTTTAAGAAAAATATTTTGCAGATGTGGAACTTACCAATATAGAGTGCTAACTGTATATTATTGTACTGTGGTTTGAAAATGTATAATTCCTGGAGTCTGGGTAAAGGGCAAGGGTATTGGGACTGGCAGGGGAGGGGAGAATGGAAGGGCATGCCCAGAGGTATCTCTGCCAATGGTGTTTTCTTCCCCTAAACATAGGGTGTGCTACCATGAAATTCACCATATTAAAAGAGAACCTTGCAATTGCAGATTTATTATTTAACATAGTCCTTTGCCTACACTTTGAAACACAATTTTTCTCTCTGCTGTGATAATGAGTGACTTCACATTGGTTTGGGCTTCCATGCAGGTCTCTGTTGTCCTCTGGGCTCCTCTCTCCTGCACTTGATTTTCCCCTCTTCTAAGAGACCTTAGGATTTTGATCTCTTTCTACTGAGTCTTCTTCAGCTAAACTTATCTGCCCTGGATTCCATCACCTCAGAGTTAGGTTACTTGACAATAGGTGATAAGAAGTAGCAGTATTATTTCTCACTTCAAAACCTTGTTATGTTCTATTTAAATGTCCTGGTAAGCAGAGAAGAGGACCGTCATATCCGGCCTGGGGCGGGGGTAGAAATTATCATCTCTAGTAAAGCAGAAAATTCCCTTTGAACAGAGGACAAAACAAGAATAAGAAATATTTAATTGGAACATTTTCTCAAATTGTCCTTGAGAGTGGGTAGAGGTGGCAGCTGGTTAAGAAGAAATAAAATGGGTGGGGAATTTGCCCCATAAATAGACAATTAAAGATCTTTCCTGATTGAGTTTTTAAAAAGCAAGCTTCCTGAGGACCTTTTATGTGATTAAAGAAAAATCATTTGCAAAGAACAGTCCCTAAGGAGATTGTGCCGGGGTGAGGAAAACCAGGGAGAAAGAACATCTCTCAGGCAACAAAGCTGCCCAGGATTGTGTGGCCTGAGTTACCAGTTCCTCGTTAATCATTATACTGCTCAATTGTCTGTACTTACAGATAGTAATCTTTCTATTGGTTTTATGACTAATATAATCTGTTTATACTTTATATTTTACACTTAAAAATATTACAATTTAAATAAAGTAGGACTGAAGAGAAAAGCATACATGTAATACAGATAGATATATTTGAACTCAGTGTTTCATGCTTTGGACAATCATCCTCTTTCATCACTAATGTTTCCACCTAGGAAGCTTGAAATTTTTGCAATTCATGTTTCTTGGAGGAACATCCTTGAAGTAAAAGTTTAGGGAAATACAACTTGGAAAATGATAATGGCAAGTAAGATGGCTTGGCCCTGATAATCTGAAACACAGACTGGATTTTATCACAGCATCTCAGCCTTTGGGCTAAGGTCAAGAGTTGATTTTATTGTTTCTGAAAACTTTTTTATGATTCCTTATTGTCTTATTCTCTGTGCCAGCCAGTGGGCTTTTCCCTCTTCCTTTTCCACAGAAGTCACATTCCTGCCTCGAGGCTTTTGTCCTTACAATGCAGATCTCTGAAAGACCCACTCCTTCCCATGCTCAAGTCTTGGCTTGAAGGTCACTTCACAGTCCTTCCTGATCACCCTCATGGAAGAAGCCTCCTACCTGTCTAACCATGCCCCATATTTTGACTTGCTTTATTTTTCTTCATAGCATTTTTCATTTTCTTAACTTTAAAAAAAAAACTTGTCACTTTTTTTAAAAAATATGTCTTGGTTATTATCTGTCTTTTCCTGAGAATGTAAGTTCCACAAAGGCAGAGGGAACTTACCTATCTTGTGCACTGACATATTTTTAGGCCTAAAACAGAGCACATAAAAGATACTTCACTATTTATATATATATATTATATATATATATAATATATATTATATACACACACACATATATATATATATATGAATATTTATTTTTCTAATTTGTTATACATGATGGCAGAATGCAATTCATTTCATATTACACATGTAGAGCACAATTGTTCAAGTCATTGATTGTACACAAAGTATTTCCACATCATTTGTGTCTTCATACATGTACTTAGGGTAATGATGACTATCTAAAATTCCTCCATTCCTTCCATGCCCTGCCATCACCATTATGAGTCAACATCTTCTATCAAAGAAAACATTTGGCTTTTAGTTTTTTTGGGATTGGCTTGATTCACTTAGCATTATATTCTCCAGTTTCATCCATTTACCTGCAAATACCATGATTTTATTCTCTTTTAATGCTGAGTAATGTTCTATTGTGTATATATACCAAAATTTCCCTATCCATTCATCTACTGAAAGGCATCTAGATTGGCTCCATATTTTAGCTATTGTGAATAGTGCTGCTATAAACATTGCTATGACTGTGTCCCTGTAGTGTGCTGTTTTTAACTCCTTTGGATATGAACCGAGGAGTGGGATAGCTGGGTCAAATGGTGGTTCCATTCCAAGTTTTCCAAGGAATCTCCATACTGCTTTCCAGATTGCACCAATTTACAGTCCCACCAGCAATGTATGAGTCTGCCTTTTTCCCCACATCCTCACCAATACTTTTAGTTGTTTGTATTCTTAATAGCTGCCATTCTGACTGGAGTGAGATGAAATCTTAGAGTAGTTTTGATTTGCATTTCTCTAATTGCTAGAGATGTTGAACATTTTTTCATATGTTTGTTGATTGATTGTATATCATTTTCTGAGAAGTGTCTGTTCAGGTCCTTGGCCCATTTGTTGATTGGGTTATTTGTTTTTTTGGTGTTAAGGTTTTTGAGTGCTTTATATATCCTAGAGATTAGTGCTCTATCTGATGTGCTTGTGGTAAAGATTTGTTCCTATTATGTAGTCTATCTATTCACCTCACTGATTGTTTCTTTTGCTGAGAAGAAGCTTTTTAGTTTGAATCCACCCTATTTATTGATTCTTGGTTTTAATTCTCACACTATAAGAGTCTTATTAAGGAAGTTGGGGCCTAATCTGACATGATGGAGATTTGGGCCTACTTTTTCATTCCATTTGGTGCAATGTCTCTGATTTTATTCCTAGGTCCTTGATCCACTTTGAGTTGAGTTTTGTGCATGGTGAGAGATAGGAATGCTTTTTTCACCACTTCTATTTAACATAGTTCTTGAAACTCTAGGCAGAGCAATCAAACAGATGAAAAAAATTAAAGGTATATGGGTAGGAAAAGAAGAAATCAAATTATGAATTCAGCAAAGTAAATGAATGAATTCAGCAAAGTAGCTGGATGCAAAATCAACATCAATACTTAACTATTCTTAAAGGAATGAATGCTTTAGGAAACAATGCTACAATTCTTATGATGAGTTGGGGGTGTGTCTTCCTGTGTGACAGAAGTTAGAAAAGGTACCTGGCAGCCTGGGAAACCAAGGGTGGAGCAAAAGGGAAACCCAAATACTATGGAAAAAATGGAAGTGGGAATGGGAATTGAGACAGCAGACTGATGTGGCCCCAGGCAGAGTAAACAGTGGGAACGGCAGCTCACAAACCAGGAGTGTGCTGTATTAATGTTCTATCTGGGGGCTTACAGATCAGATGCTATAAATTGCTTAGATCCAATTCTCCAGATTTTCTCTAGACAACTTGAGCTTAAGAACACTGGATAGTCTCATTTGAAGTCTAATGCTGGATTGCCTCCATGAATTGAGAGGTGGGGGAAGGGAAGGCTAGTTGATAGCTTTGCCTCTTCTTGAGATAACATTTAAACTCTCAGATGGATGGAAAATTTACTATATGTTTCCCCTGTAAAAAATAGGGCCACCATTTTCCCTGATTGTCAGGATTAGCCATATTTCTAAATAATTTATATTTCAATTTCTCTCTTTTTTTCTTCCTTGGTTTTCTTTATTAGAAAAGAAAACCTCATGTTATGTAATACTTTTTGTTGTTGCTTGGTTTGTTTCTTTTCTGTAGTTAATGGATTGTTTTGAATGTGTTTTACTGAAATTTGCAAACAGCATGTGAAAGTACACTAAACTTTTAAGTTAAATTATCCTGAGCCCAAACCAAGGTATTTAAATTAATCCTTAACTAGGCAAACCTGGGCTTATCAGACTCCACTTCCTTTCAGTGCACAAATCAAACATTGAAAAGTTAGTATTTACAAGTTACAGCCCTTCTTTTCAGGGTAAATATTGTGTGCCACAGTTTCCACTATCAGCATGAGAAACAATAGCATGTTGTCCTAGGAATAATTATAAATTCAAGGCAAGCAGGAAGATTGATCATGATTGCATTGTGCTTTTATGATGTGTGCTCTTTCTCCAAGTTCTTTTTCTTTTTTCTGTAGTTAATGTTAATGCATCTGTTAAAAGTTGCAGATTTGGGTTCTTTCATCAGATCCATACTCTGTTTTTGATTAATGAGATAAGGTGTTAATCATCATTATGTAGTAGATCTTAAGATTTAACATTGGTATTAAGCTATCCATTAAAATCTTCAGCAATTGTAAAATTTTTATATAAATTTCAGTTTTTAATTTTTCCAAGGAGAACATGGACAACATGAGAAATAGGCAATCTATAAGCATCATTTTAGGCTAGAATTTTAGGTTTCTAGTTCATACAACTTTGACCACGGTGGCATACATATAATTGCATTGTCAGGCTAAGTGCTTTTTCAAACTGTAGGGTAGGATCCATTAGAGGGTCATAAAATCAATTCAGCAAATCAAGAGTCACATTAAACACTGAAACAGAATAAAATGGAATAGAATTGAATATATAAGAACACTTACAAGTATAGGGTTTCTTTGGGGGTTGATTTAAATGTTTTAAAATTATGTTGTGGTAGTGATTGCACAACTCTGTAAATAACACTAAAAGCCACTGAAACTATGCTCTTAATGGGTGAGTTTTATGGTATGTGAAATATCTCAATAAAACTGCTAAAATGGGGAAAGCAAGTTAGTTTTAAGAATCTTTTCAGTGTGTATATGTATCCTAGGTTGTTTTGTTAAATGATTTTTTAATTTTAATTTATTATTATTATTTTTACTGTGGAATATGTTCAAAAACAGTCTAAAAGGACTGATCTAATTTCACTAGCAAGAGGGAACTTTATTACAGTTGAAATAGTTGCTATAAAGATACACAGGTCTTCAGATTTTAAATTCGAAATTTATTAGCAAAACCAGCACAAAGGCTGTACTGAATTGTGTCCTACCTGTCTTCCATAGAGAGAGTTCTGTGAAGTCGGTTGCAGTAGTGCAGAAGGTGCATATGAAGAGGAAGTACTGGGTAAGAAAATGCACTTGACCATTATTTCGTATGTATACCAATTCGTGACTTGCTCTTATCAAAGTATAGTGAAAAGCTTCTTAAAATATCAAGACTTCTACATCTTAGTAGCATCAAAAATATATTTATAGAGAAAATTAAATTATTTCAAAAGTTGAGAACATTCTGAGACTTAGCAAGATTCTTCTTCCAGACATAGTGGGAAATGTGGCACATGACTTATGTTTAGGACCAGATTTTGCCCTCATGATCAGTATACATAGTCCCTTCTGTCTTAGTGAGGGAGCCATGTATATTCTGAGCAGATTTGATTTAGAAAATGCCATAGTTTTAGTATCTAAAAGTATAGGATTATTTATTTAATGTGCATTACATTATTCTGCTAACAGTTATTCAGTTGAGTACCCAATATGTGCATGGCTCCCCTAAAAGGCACTAGGAATTTGTGAAATGTATAGAAGCCATACTTCTCAGTGTTAGATTTTGAGTAAGTAGAAAATTTGGGTGTACATCATCTCTCTCTGCTTGATTTCAAAGTAGGCTGAGTGTTTGTGAGTGGCTTTGCCATAATGTGTTAAATCTCCATTGGTTTCTGAAGGGCCAATGCTTTGATAAGTCATAGCCTGGATGTTAGCAGTTATCTTTTGCAAAAGTCACTGGGGTCTCCTCCCACTGAGAGACAGTTCCCTCCATTGTGGGGGATGCTTGGCTCTTCCATATGTTGAAGCCCTTGTTTCACTGATTTCTTCCTTACATTTTGGCTGATGGAAATCAAAAGGATGTTGTCACCTTGATGTCCTCATTTAGTGTCCCACCAAACCAAACCAAACAAAAAACAAAAACAAAAACAAACAAAAAAAACACCCCACTTTAATGTTTCTGTGGAGAGACAGTGAATACATTAAAGTATGTTTTTCCTTCTGTGTTGTGAAAGTTAGCTGTAGGTCAAATTTATATTTTTGTGGTTTTAAAACTGTATGTTGAAATGCCCCGGGGCATCACAGGGGCCTCTGTGAGGAGCCTTAGGGTATATTCAGACACAAGGGAAATGTAAGGATGGTCTACATCTGTTTGGACACTGATGGATCTGTTGATTAGGGAAAGTTCATGACATAAACAACACATCACACTGAAGTCCTTTCTATGACGTTATCTCTTTGCAATGCTGGGGTTTTTGGTGATTTCTGGAGTAACAAGCAAGTACCACAGGAAACTCAACATGAAATAGGAAATAAGGATGGAGATACCTAATCAGATTATAAGACTTGAGAAGCTGTGTAGTGCCCAAGGGGCACATAGATGTATTATTATGAAGTAGTTTTTATTGAAGGATGAAATAAATATATGATTTTGTCCTTCAATATATGTATTATTTTTAAAGCATCTATTAAGCTGTTAGACATACACATTTATGGTTAATACTACTTAATAAATGGAACTATCAGGTAGTTATTTGATCCAAAGAGTCTAAAAAAATTACTGTGATGCTAAGAATTCCCGACATGAAAAAGCTGGAACCTTTGATTTACACCTTTTTCTTACGTTCAAAAATTATATTACCAATTTAATTATCTAATTCCATTAGAATACAAGTATAATCAATGCTTTATTTAATTTCTCATGAGCTGTTGATCAATTTCTATGCGTGACTAACAAAGGAAATGTACCAAATGTAAATAAAAGCATTTAAGATTATAGACTGTGTCTTTAGTTTGTTATGATGACCTAAGACTATGCATCTAAGACTCTGTTTGTCTCTAGCATATCACAATTTTAGATACTTTCTCATTTGGGGGAAAATAACTAACAATCCATCAAAATAGCAATAGCTATTTTTTATTAAGTATTTATGAGCCAGGTACTATTGCCATTAATTTATAAATACTAGCTCCTTTAGTCTTCAGATGAATAAATACTATAAATAACCTCATTTAACAGATGAGAAAATCGAAGAGTAATGTTTAAACACGTTCTTGGGGGCCTAAAGCTAGTGAGAGACATAGCAGGAATTACAACCCCGTTCTGACTGCAGTCATGCTTTTATGACTTCCACTTAATGAAAGTAGTGTGTAACAGCCCAGCTTTGCTTTTTCATTTGAATCACTCTTGTTTGGTATTTTAGAATAAACTTTCCTTCCCTCTGATTTTTCGTATGTATCACAAAACTTTGACACGTTAAGTCTCTATTTAGCTGTGAAATTAAATTATACTTACATAACTCTGGTTCCTCTACCCTGTTTGTGATTTCTGATGCTTCCCAGTTTTCCTTCTTTGTCTGCTGATAACCCCATTACTTAAATCCTCTTCAAGATATCTGTAGCACCTGCCAATCCTTGGTATTCAGTGTTTGACCATTACCAGCTTGGGGGTGAGGAGTGTGCTTTGCTTATACAGCTTTCATATCCCCCAAATGAACCACAAGTAGATGAAGCAGGAGAGAAGGGTTATGCTAGACCTTTTTGTGAACTGGCCCCTCAGATGAAAATGTCTTTAATTTTTTTTTGATTGGAGAGTATGGACTTTAATTAGTTTTATATCCATTACCTGTAAGGATAAGAATAATTTTTTCAAAGAAAGATTGTTAGTCTCTGGATTTGTATTTAAGAATTTTAAACTCCTTACCAAACCTACCAGGCTTTCTCAAACAAAGTAGTGATTTTTTTTTCTATAACAAAGTTGAAGTGGGAAATTCATCACAATTTTGGATAAATTAAAAAAAAAAAAAGTAAAGTAAAAGAATTTCATCCCCGGACTGGGTTTGTGGCCCAGTGGTAGAGCACTTGCCTGGCATGTGTGAGACCCTGGGTTCAATCCTCAGCACCACATATAAATAAATAAAGTAAAAAGTCCATTGGCAACTAAAAAAAATATGTGTGTGTGTGTGTATGTGTATATATATATTGCATCCCAGTGGTACATGCCATGCAGGAATCTAACCCCTGGTACACTGCCTGGCAAGTTGCATCCAATAAATATGTCCCACATATTGTAATTTGTCTAAATGTTTAGAAGTCATGAAATGTTTTATAATCCAAAACAGTGGGATGTAGAGTCCTTTTCCATAAATGCAGTAACTCTGTATACATAAAAATTTTGTTGACAAGGTGCATAGTAACAGCAAAATTATAGTATAAAATTTTAAAACTGCCTTGGGGTATATATTCTTGGCAACAGATGGTTCTGCTGTGCCATGACATGCTTTTGGTACCTCCCATTCTTGCTACTAAGAAAGTGGTAAAATAAGAGAAAACTGGACAGTCTCAGAACACTCCAAGTTGCCTTTTAAAAGAAGGGAAGACTGTCTTGAAAATGTGTACCACTTATTGTTCAGGTGAGTGATTGGAGCAGGAGAATGCTGATAACACTGGATTAAACGTTCCTATATTCTTCTGCTTTGATAGACAGGAATATATGGTGAGTGAAACTTTGTTTTCTCCCCAGAAAATACAGACCTTCCTACAGCACCCTTCGCTTCTTCCATTGGAAACCATAGTGTGACATTACGATGGAAATCTGCTAACATTTCTGGAGTAAAATACATCATTCAGTGGAAATACGAGCAACTTCCAGGAAGCTGGACCTACACTGAGGTATGCAAAACTGCCTTTGTATCTAAATAAAAACTCCCAAATTATTCAAGTGCCAACATATTACATCTAATTATAGTAGTTCCCCTTCCATCTGTAAATTTTATTTATGAAGTTTAAGTTATCTGCAGTCAATGATGTTCCAAAAATAATACATGAAAAATTCCAGAAATAAAGAATTGTTAAGTTTTAAATTGCACATCATTTTGAGTAGCATGATGAAATTTCATGGATTCCTGTTCTGTTCCCCTGGGAAGTAAGCCATCCCTTTGTTCAGCATATACCCATCTGTTATACCTTTAGTAGTAGCTACCTAGGTTACCAGGTGAACTCTCACAGTATTTATATTACAGTGTTTGTATATGGGGTTTGGTACTCTCTGAGGTTTCAGGTATATTCTGTGGTCTTGAAATGTAGTCTCCCCATGAATAAGGGGAGATTACATATAGGCGCTAATGCATTCTAGAAAAGATTTAAGCATAAGTGGTTGGAGTAGATGAGCTTCAACTTTGGCTACTCTGTAAACCCTTTATTTTATGAGGAATATATAATGTTGGCCACATATTAAATTCCTTCAGCCCAGAATCACATAAGCAATTATTTCATTGGTCATTATCAGACCATGCCTCCTAAATGACTATATCTAGGATCAGGGCAAGAGAAAGATTTTCACAGGCACTTGTTTCAATTTACAAATGCTGTCTATCATAACCATTCAAAACTGTCTTTTTTTTTATAAAAACATGGGAAAGTTCAGAAAAAAATAGTTCCACGACACCAAGTATAATAATACATAGATATTTATGTAAATTGTTGAAGAAAGTGCCAAATAATTGAATCTATATTCTCAGAAGAGAATTTCTGTGTGAATTTGCAGATTGGTTCTAAGTTCAGTTCTAAGCTCCAGCCCTCTGTTTTATCCCATCTGGCAGGATCTAGGTGCCCCAATATCCAAAAGACCATCTAACTTCTACAAATTAACCTGTTCTTTTGAGTCACATTGTATGGTGGTGATATAATAAATGCTGATTATTGATCTCTCATGGATCTAGGCTGTGTCCAAGCTCTCTTATGAGGTGGAGTCCCTGCATCCTTTCACTGAATATATTTTTCGAGTGGTTTGGATCTTCACAGCCCAGCTGCAGTTGTATTCTCCCCCAAGTCCCAGTTACAGGACACATCCTTATGGAGGTATGACATGCACACATTGTTTGTGAAATAAGGACATTATTCTGAAGCTTTGGTTTAGTTTGTTTTTATTTTGAGTAATAAAAGAAATCTATTCCTTTGTTCATTCTGTTCAACAATTGAGTTCCTATGTGCCAAGTAATGCTCAAAATGACTTTGCGATCAGAACAATGACCCCTGATCTGATAGGACTAACAGTTTGGTAGAAGAGCAATATTTTCTGTAATATACAATAAATAAGATGAAGATATTATAAAATAGCATGGTACTGTGTGCTATCATAAAATAAACATTTGACCAGAGTTTGTGCTTTAGAGGATTAGAAATGTGGGATTGGGAGAGGGGAGGCTGTTCCAGTATTAAATAAGGTGGTAAGAAGAAGGCTCATTGAGTTGGGGGTGGGAGGGTTAAATTGGAACAAAGGAGTCCAGGGAGTCAGTCAAGAAGACATGTTAGATACACAGCAATCCAGGCAGGAAATGGCCATACAGAGGCTTTAGGACAAGGGCATCCCTGGCTATTTCAAAGGACAGCCAAGCACCCAGCATGGCTGGATGAAAGTGAAGAAGGTGCAGGAATAACAGATAAGGTCACAGAGTTGGAGGGGTAGAATATCAGTCAGCTTCAGAGACCTTTGTAAAGACTGTGGAAGGAGATGGCTGTTGGTTTTTGAACAGAGGAGTGATATGATCTGAAGTGACCTCTCTTACATTTTGAAAGGCAGTATGGAGAATGGACAGCTGGGGTAGGTAGAAGCAGGCAGACCTGGTAGGTGGCTGTTACAGTGGCCCATGGGGTGTTAAGAAGTGTTTGGTTTTATATTCATGTCTTGAGATATTTTTTAGTCTTTCTGTTACTTAGGTTATAGTATTTTGGGGGGGCTATGTAGCAATTATATCTGTGCAAAGATTAAGCTCCTTGCTTGTTTTTTCCCCCCCTCAGAAGTTGGTCATTTGGGTACTATAATTCTAATGTCATCAGAGGAAGATCAGGTATTCTTTTCATTCATTCTACTCATTTTCTTCAAATACCTATTACATATCAGCTATTGTTCTAGGAACCAAAGAAGCTGAAGTCCAAATACTTGAAGGATTTACAATCCAGCTACTGGAGAAGGCAGAGAAGTAATCAAGCAAACGTATTTACTGACTTTGTGAGAGAATTCAATAAGTAGCATCCTTCTTCCTGATTTCTGAACTAATGAAAGATAATGCATATATGTCTGTGGGTGGGTGCAGGAATATCATCATTATTTCTGATAAAGTCTAAGTTGGATGATGTAGTTTAGCATAAAAAAAAGTGGGATGAATTGATAACAACCTGCTTAGACCCAGCTTAGACTTTAGAAGGGAAAGTTTGACTGTGCAAAGCTGACTAATTGCTGCCTCGTGTTGATTTTGTTAGACAGGAAAGGATAAAGAAACCAAACTATTTTTTCAAGATCTCTGAACTTGCTGGGTGTAGTGGTGCATGCCTGTAATCCCAGCAGCTCAGGAGGCTGACGCAGGAGGATCACAGGTTCAAAGCCAGCTTCAGCAAAAGTGAGGCACTAAGCAACTCAGTGAGACCCTGTCTCTAAATAAATACAAAATAGGGCTGGAGATGTGGCTCAGTGGTGGAGTGCCCCTGAGTTCAATCCCTGGTACCAAAAAGGAAAAAAAAAATCTCTGAATTATTACCTCTACCTGACAGAAAATTATGGTGCAATGGCTGTTACCAATGAGTAGGAACTCGTGTTTCTCTGTAAGGAGAACTAGTGTGGGTAAGAGACAGGAGTATTTACACAAGATTCAAATAGGTATGGCAGGAGGAATAAGGAAATATCTCAATAACCAATACAGTATAATTTTGCATAGGAATAAGGACTAAAAAGAAAAATAATATAGGATAAGTGATAAAGAATGTCTGAGGAGGAGACCTAGTTTGGATGAAAAGCTAGTCAGGGAAGGCCTCTCTGGGAATGACATTTATTCAGGGCTTTAAATAACAAGAGGCAAGAAGCTATGCAGATACCCAGGAACGAGTTTCCCAGGAAGAAGGAAGAGCAAGGACCAAGGAGCAGTGTTGGCAATGAGCTGAGTTTATTTGAGGAATGACTGACGAGGCTGGAAGGCAGTGGGTAAGATGGAGAGAAGGAGATGAGATACAGCAGGGTAGTCAGAGGCCTGGTCACATGGGGCCGCATAGTCTGTCATAAAGAATGTAGCTTTTATTCTAAGTGTGACAGCAAGTCTTTGGAGAGTGTTAAACTAGGGGATTAGGATTGATTCAAGTTTTAAAATTTTCATTCTGGCAGTTGCATGGAGACTGGTGGGTGGAGATAGGCCAAAGGGAAGGAGGGAACAGTCCAAGCAAATCATGATGGTGGCTCTGACTAGGGTGGTCATGATGGAGGTGGTGGAAAAATTTGCCATATATTTTGAAGATAGAGCTGATGGAGTTGAAGAATGGATTTGGCGAGGAGGATGGAGGATCAATCTCCATAACTTAGAGTTTTTCTGAACACCTGGGTGTTGCCATGTACTGATGAAACTTTGAAACTACTGATGAAGTTTTGAGATGTAACTTAATTCCCTGCTTCTCCCAGCAGGTGAGACTAGAGTTTCTCTCTTCTGCTCCAAGGTGGGGTCTGAGTAAGGTGCAGGCCTCTGCGGCTGAGAAGTGTTGCAGCTCTTAATGGTGGGCTATTCTCTCCAGGGTTGCAGCAGACCCCAGGAGCTCATCATCAAATCCTTCTTTCAGGGTTGTTGTGTTGTGAATTCCAAGAATGAAATCCGCAGACCAGGATGAGTTAGTGTAAGAGTAGGATTTGTTGAAGAATAGAAACAGGAAGAGAACTCAAGAGCAGTTTTTTCCCCCCTTGAGTGTGCTAGTCTAGGGGTTTATATAGCACTTGAGTCACTGCTATTGGTCTCAACTTAAGCTAATTCGGGTTTGGAAAATTATTAATGCTATGGGTCAATTCTTGAATCCCAACTTTCATTCAGGTCTGCCCCACTTCCATTTTTTACACTCAGGAAGGGGGAGGTTGAGGTCCTGATGATCTGTTTGCAGGCCCTGGCTATAGAGGTGCAAGGAGTGGGCTTCTCCAGGAGTGGTACCATGCCCAGGCCTAGTCACCGAAGGGTGACAAGTCAGTGTACCTTGGTTCCCAGTGCCTCAGGATCACCATACCTGCCTGGCAGGTTCCACATGAGCACAAGTGGTACTTGCTGCCTGTGTTCCAACCCACCAAGGTTGCCACTCTGCTGCTTCATGACTCTGGGGCTGCTTCCTCGCTTGGATCAGAAGGCCGGATACATGCTTAGCAGCCTGAGAGCCATGTGGCTTAGATGGAGGGAAGACTGGTGCAGGGGCAGCTTTTCTAGGGAAAATCAAATGCCTGTTTTGACCAAGTAAAATTTGAGACGCCTACCAGACATTCAAATGGAGGTGCCAAAGATGCAATTAAATGTATGAACTTGGAACTCAGGGGGTAGGTTAGAGATATCCAAAATACCAATGTATCCTTCATGCACATATAGATGTGATTTCAAACCATGGGCCTGGAGGTTATAGGCTAAGAATAAATATATGTTGAAAAGAGGAGAGGGCCAATTGTTAATCCTGGAGCATCCCAATATTTGGCAACAAAGTCAAGAAGAGGAAGACCAAAGCCAGTAAGGAGGAAGAAACTCTGGAGCTCATGGTCTCATAGCTAAGTGATGAAGTGTTTCAGAAATGAGGGTTATTAATGACACAGTTTCATTATCTCTGGAAAGTAACCAAACTTATCTTTTCTGCCTGATTACAGCTTCACTATTTTTCCCAACTTTGTTTAGAATATTGCTCTGTCAAAATGTAGTTTAACTAAACTGTTCTCTTTGGAGTGCTCCTATGTTCTTAAAGCAACACTAGTTCCTTTTTTTAAATTTCTTTTTTTAGTTGTACATAACACAATACCTTCATTTATTTATTTATGTGTTGCTGAGGGTGGAACCCAGTGCCTCACACATGCAAGGCAAGCACTCTACCGCTGAGCCACAACCCCAGCCCCAACTAGTTCTAAATAAATGCTGCTGTTGTCACATTTAAAATATATTTATGGGGTATTTATATGTGCATAGATCTTATTCTGTCTTTAATTAATCTTATTCTGATCTTATTCTGTAGCTTACTCTCTTACAGGGGAGATCAAGCACATGCTTAAATGACCCTGAAATAAAATAACTCTTAATAAAAATAATTTTAATCAGAAGCACTGACAAATTCCTGTAGAAGTTCAGAGGAGGGAGATATTTCTAGAACAAAATATCAAAGAAATTTTTCTGGAAGAGGTTTTCATTTGTTGATTTGAACATTAGGTGAGACCCAGCTGACTATATGAGTAGAGTTATAGAGATTGAATTCTAAGGCATTGGGGGGAAAAGTGAGTATTCCATCTGCTTGAACCATAGGATACAGGAAGAGAAACAGAATAACAGTGGGAAAGAGACCAAGTCCAGATTCCAAAAACATTGAATGGAAAGCTTTATTTAGAAAGCAGTTGGGGGTTATGGAAGGCTTTAAAGCAGAGGAGTAATTGCTTTATACGGTCTTTAAAAAAAGAATTTTGGCAACTACATAGAATGAATTGAGGGGATAAGGGGGATTGGAAAGTTAGACCAACTGGGAGGCTATTCTAATATTTTTAACATTTCATCAAAGACAAGTTTAAAGAAACAGAATGTATATGGGTGTATTTTTTTATTTCTTTTTTTGAAGATCTGACTTCTCTACCAGGGAAGGGATTTCAGCCTTGAAGCCCTGCAGTGAGCGACGCTAGGGCACACACTTAGGGAGACTTGTTTGATACATTAGAGTTAGCTGAGGCAGCTCAGGAAGACTTGTTTCAGGATGCATGGGCACCCTGCCTCTCAGTCCCAGAGATATGACTGTGTCCAGAGAGCCTCAAGTGGAGCTTGGTCTTGGATTTCAGCAGAGCTGGGCAGCTGATGAAATTGGTTGGGGCATCCCTGCCTTCCCTGATGAGAGCCCTGTTCTTGCTTATTAAGTCTCAGGGTTTGTGTGGCTGCTGTGCTGATTATTCTCTGACCATCTCTGCTTAGAACATTAGACATTGGTCTAGGGCCATGTTTGTAAAGTTCCAGATCAGAATGTAATACGTGGATTCTTCCCTGCTCCAAGCAATGCCTCATGTACTCCAACATTGCTGAAACATTTTCTAGAGTTGGAGAGTTACCATGGTTCAGGACTCATGGCTGGTCAAGCTAAAGAAATGAAGAAGACCAATTTCGCTTTCCATTTCTCGGCCTTTCTTTTGGAAACGATAACCCATGTTCCCTCCAAGTCTTCCACACCTGGTGTGGATCTTTTCCATGCAGAGCATCTCATGTTTAAGATTCTCCCTCACTTTTCTAGCCACATCAAAACTTAGAAACTTATCTGTTCTGAGTTCATTGTCTTCTAGTCCTTTTCTCTTACAGCTATGATTTTTAGATTGTGTTTGCCTTTAACTGGGGCATTTTAGGAGACAATTCCTTAACTAAGAGGATGGTGGTTAGACAAGGAATGCCACCCTTTTTGGGGGGATTTGTTGTGGAGGCATTTGAACTATTACACATCATGCCATGTTGGTGGCATTTAACTTGCCTGAAGTGGAGCAGATCATATCTGGGCATAATGACCCTAATGGGTTTCTTTTTGACAGTTTGATTCTAATTCAGTGGGAGATGATTCCTTCTTTCCTGTTCACAAATGTGAATGAATACATAGAGTCACAGAGTGTTATGAAGATATTTGTGAATGAATGTTTAATCATCTAATTCGTGCATTTATTCTTGGCAAGGGTGGGGGCACTGTGTGGCCAAGTCACCTGGTTTCTCAGGGATTTTGAGGGGATTAGGAAGGTATTGTCTGGATCACCAGAGCTGATGGCCACAAGAGTGAAGTAGACTGGTCCAATTCTGGCCTATCTGAATCCACATCTTCAGCTGAAACCAGTGTGACTACAGCAACAGGAGTGAAAGATCCCAGGACCTTTTTTTTTTTTTTTTTCAATTCATGTTAATCATTGACTCTAGTTTGTTCAGGTTCTCTTCTCCTTCTTAACTTGGTTCCATCCTGGATTCAATACCTTTAGGTCTCTAGAGAGTTTTGACAACCCTTTTGCTAGAATATTTATTCTATTTGTATACTTTAAAATTTAATTTTATGTCATACATTAGAAGTGAAGAAAATAACATTTGAAGGAGTCTTTTGGTAAACATTAATATTTAATTGGTGTGATTTAGTGATCCAGAGTTGCAGATCATGGTTTCTTACCATATTCTATCACATATTTTGAGTATTTGCCAAAATATTTTATTTCTGGCTGGGCCTTCTGGTGCATGCCTGTAATTCCAGTGACTCAGGAGGCTGAAGTGGGAGGATTGCAAGTTCAAGGCCAGCCGAGGTGATTCAGTGAGACACTATTTTAGAAGAAAGAGTAAAAAGGGCTTGTACCACATTGGTAGAGAGCTCCTGGGTTCTATCTTCAGTACCATAAAAAAATTCTGTTAACTTTTCAAAAACTGAGATTTTTTTTCCTGTACTATTTTAAGATCATAAATCCTGTACATTTCCATTTTTCATTATGTCATTATTTCTTCTAGTTCCTGAAACTGCTCCATTCATTAAGAATATTGAAAGTTCAAGTCCGGATACTGTGGAAGTCAGCTGGGTTCCACCCCAATTCCCAGGTGGACCTATTTTGGGTTATAACTTAAGGTTGATCAGCAAAAACCAAAAACTAGATTCAGGAACACAGAGAACCAGTTTCCAGTTTTACTCTACTTTACCAAATACCACCTACAGGTAAGACTTCAGTGGACTGATGCAAGGGAAAATGTAGGCAACATGGCTGCAAGCATAATTATTTTTTTAAAATAACTAACATAGTTTAAATATATTTTGAGAAGTGTCACTGACTCCATGCTGTTGGGTTCCAGTCTTGGAACTTCTATGCTTATACGATCACATAATCCTCAGCAAAAATATTTTCAAGTGCTTCTATTTTATTTAGAGGATCCATATAAGTTTAAGCTAATAAAAACATCATAAATACCACAAATGACATTTCTTCATTAGATCCAACATGAACAAAGTAAGGAGGAAAAATTCCGGTAATGTATTTTCATTTACCATTGGGGATTATTTTGTCATTGTTAGCTTCTGTGGTATTTACTAAGGGATCTTTAAATTAGAGGAGGAATGGGGGTTATGCAGATAGTAGAGTTCAGCTTTGACCTCAATGACCCTGAACTCTTCTGTGGGAAATGCAAACAAGGATGTGATTGATGGTCATTTTAGTGCTGAGCAGTGACACTAAGTAACTAGATATATGCATTGCCACACAGTCCTTTAAATAGAAATGTTATTGCTTCTTCTATTTTTATCTCATGTTCACACCATGCCATGTGAAACACATCTCTCCAAATTGTTTTTGGAATAGGTTTTCTATTGCAGCAGTAAATGAAGTTGGTGAAGGGCCAGAAGCAGAATCTAGTATTACCACATCATCCCTAGCAGGTATGGCCCAGGGTCGCACTTTTGTTACATAGAAGTGAAAGGTGACAAAGGTAGGTTCAGAATTCAGTGGTATTGAGTCATCTGGTAGACCTCAAGATGCCTCCTCTTCTGCCCAAATGTATGTCAATTTTGGGTACTTTAAACTTTTGATTTTAAGTGGTTAAGTACTTGACAAATAGAATTAAGTGGTTAAATTGGAAGTTTTCATGTTAGAAGTTAAGAACTTAAAAAACAGAATTTAAAATTTTAAGAATAAAAAAAAGTCTCAAATGCTTAGTTTCAATTGAAATCACAAGGATTGTGAGTTATTTTTATACACCTAAGGGATGCATATAGCCTTATTTCCTTACTCCCTACATTATGTGCTGTTATTGGAGTCCTATCAGACATCTTATTTCTGCAGTCTCCATAAGTTTTTAATTATATCTGGAGTTTGATAATTTATATTTTGCCATTTTGAATATTTAATCTACCAAATCATCTTTTCTATTGTTTTGCAGCAACAAAATAAAAGGATAGCTTTTTGGCTTTAATATTTTAACCATGGCCCTGAGTGGTTAAATTCTTACTGTATTATGCCTATATGAGCAAAATAATAAATGAAAATGCTTTCTAAGAAGCATTAGACATTTGGGGCCAGTATTAGTAAAAGGGTTTGGAACAACAGTCTAGGACTTATAATTCTAGGAGTCTGCTGTTTTCACCAGAACTCCATTTGTTGACTTGACTGCCCCTTACCCTCATCTGCACATGCCTATGCCAGAGGGTATTGAATGTCATCTATCACCAGCCTTTAGTTTTTTTTGGCTGTTCCTAGACTCTAGGAAAGGAGAGGTATTTTTGTTATGCAAGAAGCATGTCCAAAGGGCATGTTAAATATAGATCTGTGTTAAGGTTGTTATGTGATTATTGCAATACATCATTAATTGGCCTAAAAGTGTTCATCAGCCATGGACCCTGCGTTGGTCTCTCTTGCCTCAAAGGGAGGGATATTGAAGACAACATAGATACAACCAATGTCTGTCTGTGTGTGTGTGTGTGTGTGTGTGTGTGTGTGTGTGTGTTATGCACCAACCTGTTTTGGCTGTGAATGGACTACTTCTGCCAACCAATGCTCCTGTCTTGGGACAGTGAGTGGAGCTCCTGTTGGGGCAAGGATGTTGGGAATGGTAATACCTCATGTGATATAATTTTGGGGGTACTTCAGGACACACACACACAAGACCTGCTTGGCTGCCACAGTGCTTCTTACCTCTAACCATGGAATAATGTGGATTATACCATAAATGAAATGCCCCAGTGCCTTCAGAGAATATTTGGGCTCTTTTAAGCATGATTTCCCTTTGCTTTGAATGGTAGTGTTGATTTTATATATATATATATATATATATATATATATATATATATATATATATATATGTTAGTGTGCATTTATTTGGTCTGTTTACCTAAAAATTATATTGCTTTTCAGTTCAAGAAGAGGAACAGTGGCTCTTTTTATCCAGAAAAACTTCTCTAAGAAAGAGATCTTTAAAGCACTTAGTAGATGAAGCACATTGCCTTTGGTCAGATGCTATACACCATAATATTACAGGTCAGTATCAGAAAGAAATGTTTCCTTAAGGTGAAAAGAAATACTTGAAATTTCTAGAGGAAATGCTTCTAGAATGGAGGAATATTAAAAATGTATTTTTGGGTCTGGAGGAGCACTCAGTGATAGAACATGTGCTTAGCATGAAGGAGCCCGGGCGTCTTTCTCCAGTACCCAAACCCAAAACAACACCACAAACAAACATAATAAAAAACAAAATACAAAAAATAAAATAAAACAAAAAAAACCCATTTTTAATTTTTTTAGTATATACTCTTCTAAGTTCTTATAATCTATTCTATACACATAAGAATAATTTACAATAACATTTTCTTCTAAAATAGAATCTGATTACTTTATTAAACATTAAAGAAATAAATATCATGTAAACTCTTTTTTTTTTGTCCTGGTTGTTATGTAATAATGTGCATGTATTTGTGTGGCTCTTTTAGGAATATCAGTTAATGTCCACCAGCAAGTTGTTTATTTCTCTGAAGGAGCTCTCATTTGGGTGAAGGAAGCTGCCAACATGTCTGATGTGTCTGACCTGAGAATTTTTTTTAGAGGTTCAGGATTAATTTCTTCCATCTCTATAGACTGGCTCTACCAGAGAATATATTTCATCATGGATGGACTGGTAAGTCTCAGAATTTAAAGTGAATAACGTAGATATATACTGATACACATATCTTGGTATATTTAAAAGTAAACACAATTCCCTCATCCAATGCATACTCATTTGGTACTTACTTAGGACATTAAAGTAGCAATCAATCCTAAATCTGGTCTGCAAGAGTATCTAACCTTTACCTAGTACTAGTCATGCCATACTAATAGAACATTTTAATTTATGATTTTCCAGAGTTGTGAGTTAATACTAATGATAATTTATCCATGATAAGATAGTGGCAGTACTGGTAATTATCATTAGATAAAACTATCCATCAGGATCAAAGTCAGTTGGAGGCATTTTTAATTATATTATAACCCAGGGCAACTGTAGTAGGCCTCTGAAAATAAGTAGTACTAAAGCATTAGAGAAGATATAATCTTGATGTGCTTCAAGTTATATTTCTTTGGAAGGTACAGGCTTGTCACAACAAGCCAAGAATATCACTATGCCTGGAAGCACATAAGCTTGGATATGGTTTACACCTTAAAAATAGTTTGGTGTCTCACAAGCCTGGAAAATAGGTACTTGTATTTCACTGTTACCAATAGAATATGAACTCATTAGGATATAAGATATAGAACTGGATTTTAAGGGCTTCTTTTATTTTCTATGCTTGCACAATTCCAAGCATAGAACAGGGACTCAGAAAATACTTGTTGGCCAGATTGAGCACAGACAGACATTAATCCTACTGATATATTTTTGGTTCTATAGGTATGTGTCTGTGATTTAGAAAACTGCTCAAACTTTGAGGAAATTACTCCACCATCTATTATTGCACCTCAAAAAATTGTGGCTGACTCCTACAATGGGTAAGGTTTAGTCTTATAAATATGATTTTTTTTTATCCATTGGCAAAAATCTTCATGGATCTTACTTGGTAATGGAATACTGCTCTATGGCACTAGGTGAGCCAGTCTACACATCTTATTTTAGATAAGTTTGATTACATTTCCAGGTAAATTTTTCATTTATAGATCCAGGAGAACATTTCTTTCAAACTTTATTGACTCCTCTTCAAGTTCTGAAATATGGGTATATGTAAAGACCTTTGGTCTGGGGCTCAGAGTCCTGGGTTGTAATTCTTGATTTCTGTTTTAGTCAGTTTTTTTTTTTTCTGATGCTGTGACTAAAAGATCTGATCAGAACAATTTTAGAGGAGGAAAGTTTTATTTGGGGCCTCACAGTTTCAGAGGTCTCAATCCATAGACAGTAGGCTCCATTCCTTGGGGCTCAAGGTGAAGCTGAACATCATGGCTGAGAAGTGTAACAGAGGGAACCAGCTCACATGATGATCAGGAAGCAGAGAGGTCTTCACTTGGCAGTTACAGATACCCCCAAACCACACCCCAATTCCCACCTCTCCAGCCAATTACCACTCAGTTAATCCCTATTAGGGGATTAATTCACTGATCGGGTCAAGACTCTTATAACCCCATCCTCTAAACTTTCTTGCATTGTCTCACACGTGAGCTTTTGGGGAATATCTCACATCCAAACCATAACAATTTGTCTATGATGGGACTCAGTATCTCATTGTATTCACTGTGAATGTATTTTGTGAACTCCAAATGAACACAAGTGTGAAAAATGAAAACACAGATTGTTATTTTGGGGTTATTTTTTCTTAAGTATATCCAGATAACCAGATTAGTAACTAATAAGCCAGGTAAATGTGGATATGATTAAACATTATTTTTTTTCTGTGGGAATAAAATTGTTTTCATTTTGAATGAAAAAAAATATAGCCCATAACATATATTTTACACAAACTAAAATTTTTTGAAAAAGATTGTTTGGGCTGGGAATATAGCTCAGTTGGCAGAGTGCTTGCCTTGTATGCACAAGGCCCTGGGTTCAATCCCCAGCACCACAATAAAAAAAGGATTGATTATTATTGCTTTAACATCAAACTTTTCTATTCATATTCTCTTAAGATTTATTAAAGATTCATTTTTGATTTTAGGTTTGAATGAATCACTGAATTTTAAAGAGTATTTTAAAAAACACTGTGATATAGGGCAAGTTCTTTGAACTCTCTAGATCTTATTTT
Organism: Urocitellus parryii; assembly: GCF_045843805.1. NCBI lineage: Eukaryota > Metazoa > Chordata > Mammalia > Rodentia > Sciuridae > Urocitellus > Urocitellus parryii. The sequence continues at coordinate 45,444,292 of NC_135538.1, forward strand.
TCTCATTTGTAAAAGTTTAAAAACCTATGAAATCTAACATTGTTGGCAGTTACACAAAATGTTTCATTCTGAGGATAATGAACTTCACCAAGTCAATTCTTTTTTTTTTTTTTTCATTTTTTAATTTTTTTTTTATTGGTCGTTCATAACATTACATAGTTCTTAATACATCATATTACACGGTTGATTCACGTGGATTATGAACTCCCGCTTTTACCCCGTATACAAATTGCTGTATCACATCAGTTTCCCTTCCATTGATTGACATATTGCCTTTCTAGTGTCTGATGTATTCTGCTGTCTGTCCTATTCTCTACTATCCCCCCTCCCCTCCCCTCCCCTCCCCTCCCCTTTTCTCTCTCTACCTCTTCTACTGTAAATCATTTCTTCCATTTGTATTATCTTGTCTTGCCCCTCCTTTCCTCTTATATGACATTTTGTATAACCCTGAGGATCGCCTTCCATTTCCATGCAATTTCCCTTCTCACTCCCTTTCCCTCCCACCTCTCATCCCTATTTAATGTAAATCTTCTTCTCAAGCTCTTCGTCCCTGCCCTGTCCTTGTTTACTCCCCTTATATCAAAGGAGTCATTTGGTACTTGTTTTTTAAAGATTGACTAGCTTCACTTAGCATAATCTGCTCTAATGCCATCCATTTCCCTCCAAATTCTATGATTTTGTCATTTTTTAATGCAGAGTAATACTCCATAGTATATAAATGCCACATTTTTTTTATCCATTCATCTATTGAAGGGCATCTAGGCTGGTTCCACAGTCTTGCTATCGTGAATTGAGCTGCTATGAACATCGTGTAGCAGTGTCCCTGTAGCATGCTCTTGTTAGGGCTTTAGGGAATAGACCGAGAAGGGGAATAGCTGGGTCAAATGGTGGTTCCATTCCCAGCTTTCCAAGAAATCTCCATACTGCTTTCCAAATTGGCTGCACCAATTTGCAGTCCCACCAGCAATGAACAAGAGTGCCCTTTTCCCCACATCCTCTCCAGCACTTGTTGTTGTTTGACTTCATAATGGCTGCCAATCTTACTGGAGTGAGATGGTATCTTAGGGTGGTTTTGATTTGCATTTCTCTGACTGCTAGCGATGGTGAGCATTTTTTCATGTACTTATTGATTGATTGTATGTCCTCCTCTGAGAAATGTCTGTTCAGGTCCTTGGCCCATTTGTTGATTGGGTTATTTGTTATCTTATTGTCTATTTTTTTTGAGTTCTTTGTATACTCTGGATATTAGGGCTCTATCTGAAGTGTGAGGAGTAAAGATTTGTTCCCAGGATGTAGGCTCCCTGTTTACCTCTCTTATTGTTTCTTTTGCTGAGAAAAAACTTTTTAGTTTGAGTAAGTCCCATTTGTTGATTCTATTTGTTAACTCTTGCGCTATGGGTGTCCTATTGAGGAATTTGGAGCCGGATCCCACAGCGTGTAGGTCATAACCAACTTTTTCTTCTATCAGATGCCATGTCTCTGATTTAATATGAAGCTCCTTGATCCATTTTGAGTTAACTTTTGTGCACGGCGAGAGATAGGGATTCAGATTCATTTTGGTGCAAATGGATTTCCAGTTTTCCCAGCACCATTTGTTGAAGATGCTATCCTTCCTCCATTGCATGCTTTTAGCCCCTTTATCAAATATAAGATAGTTGTAGTTTTGTGGATTGGTTACTGTGTCCTGTATTCTGTACCATTGGTCCACCCGCCTGTTTTGGTACCAGTACCATGCTGTTTTTGTTACTATTGCTCTGTAGTATAGTTTGAAGTCTGGTATCGCTATACCACCTGATTCACACTTCCTGCTTAGTATTGTTTTTGCTATTCTGGGTCTTTTATTATTCCATATGAATTTCATGATTCTTTTATCTATTTCTACAAGATATGCCGTTGGGATTTTGATTGGCATTGCATTGAACTTATATAGGACTTTTGGTAATATCGCCATTTTGATGATGTTAGTTCTGCCTATCCATGAGCAGGGTATATTTTTCCATCTTCTAAGGTCTTCTTCTATGTCTTTCTTTAGGGTTCTGTAATTTTCATTGTATAAATCTTTCACCTCTTTTGTTAGGTTGATTCCCAAGTATTTTATTTTTGGGGGGGATATTGTGAATGGAGTAGTTGTCCTCATTTCCGTTTCAGAGGATTTGTCGCTGATATACAGGAATGCCTTTGATTTATGCGTGTTGATCTTATATCCTGCCACTTTGCTGAATTCATTTATTAGCTCTAATAGCTTCTTTGTGGACCCTTTTGGGTCTGCTAGGTATAGAATCATATCATCTGCAAATAGTGATAATTTAAGTTCTTCTTTTCCTATTTTTATGCCTTTAATTTCTTTCATCTGTCTAATTGCTCTGGCCAGTGTTTCGAGGACTATGTTGAACAGAAGTGGTGAGAGAGGGCATCCCTGTCTTGTACCAGATCTTAGAGGGAATGCCTTCAATTTTTCTCCATTCAGAATGATGCTGGCCTGTGGCTTATCATAGATTGCTTTTACAATGTTGAGGTATGATCCAGTTATCCCTAATTTTTCTAGAGTTTTGAACATAAAGGGATGCTGTACTTTGTCGAATGCTTTTTCTGCATCTATCGAGATGATCATATGGTTCTTATTTTTAAGTCTATTGATGTAGTGGATAACATTTATTGATTTCCGTATATTGAACCAACCTTGCATACCAGGGATGAATCCTACTTGATCATGGTGTATAATTTTTTTGATATGTATTTGAATCCGATTCGCCAGAATTTTATTGAGGATTTTTGCATCAAGGTTCATTAGAGATATTGGTCTGTAGTTTTCTTTCTTTGAAGTGTCTTTGTCTGGTTTCGGAATCAGGGTGATGTTGGCCTCGTAGAACGAATTTGGAAGTTCTCCCTCTTTTTCTATTTCCTGAAATAGCTTGAAAAGTATTGGTGTTAGTTCCTCTTTAAAGGTTTTGTAAAACTCTGCTGTATACCCATCCGGTCCTGGGCTTTTCTTAGTTGGTAGTCTTTTGATGGTTTCTTCTATTTCCTCTATTGTTATTGGTCTGTTTAGGTTGTCTATGTCCTCCTGACTCAATCTGGGCAGATCATAAGACTTAAGGAATTTATCTATGCCTTCACTATCTTCTATTTTATTGGAGTATAAGGATTCAAAATAATTTCTGATTATCATCTGTATTTCTGAAGTGTCTGTTGTGATATTGCCTTTTTCATCCCGTATGCTAGTAATTTGTGTTCTCTCTCTTCTTCTCTTCGTTAGCATGACTAAGGGTCTGTCAATTTTATTTATTTTTTCAAAAAACCAACTTTTAGTTTTGTCGATTTTTTCAATTGTTTCTTTTGTTTCAATTTCATTAATTTCAGCTCTGATTTTAATTATTTCTTGCCTTCTACTTCTTTTGCTGTTGTTTTGCTCTTCTTTTTCTAGGATTTTGAGATGAAGTATGAGATCATTTATTTGTTGGTTTTTTCTTTTTTTGAGGAATGAACTCCAAGCAATGAATTTTCCTCTTAGAACTGCTTTCAATGTGTCCCATAGATTCCGATATGTTGTGTCTGTGTTTTCATTTGACTCTAGGAATTTTTTAATTTCCTCCTTAATGTCTTCTAGAACCCATTGATCATTAAGCAACCTATTGTTCATTCTCCAGGTGATGCTTGATTTTTCCTTCCTTCTTTTATCATTGATTTTCAGTTTCATTCCATTATGATCAGATAAGATGCATGGTATTATCTCTACCCCTTTATATTGTCTAAGAGTTGCCCTGTGACATAATATATGGTCTATTTTTGAGAAGGTTCCATGTGCTGCTGAGAAAAAAGTGTAATTACTTGATGTTGGGTGGTATAGTCTATATATGTCAATTAAGTCTAGGTTATTAATTATGTTATTGAGTTCTATAGTTTCCTTATTTAACTTTTGTTTGGAAGATCTGTCCAGTGGTGAGAGAGGTGTATTAAAGTCTCCCATGATTATTGTATGGTGGTCTATTAGACTCTTGAACTTGAGAAGCGTTTGCTTGATGAACATAGCAGCACCGTTGTTTGGGGCATATATATTTATGATTGTTATGTCTTGTTGGTGTATGGTTCCCTTGAGCAGTATGAAGTGTCCTTCTTTATCCCTTTTGATTAACTTTGGCTTGAAATCTATTTTATTAGATATGAGTATGGACACTCCTGCTTGTTTCCGCGGTCCATATGAGTGGTATGATTTTTCCCACCCTTTCACCTTCAGTCTATGAATATCTTTTCCTATCAGATGTGTCTCCTGTAGGCAGCATATTGTTGGGTCTTGTTTTGTGATCCATTCTACTAGCCTGTGTCTCTTAATTGGTGAGTTTAAGCCATTAACATTTAAGGTTATTATTGAGATATGATTTGTTCTTCCAGCCATATTTGTTTATTGATGTTACTAAACCTGATTTGTTATCCTCTTTGACTACTTTCCCCCCTTTACTGTCCTACCTCCCATTGTTGGTTTTCAATGTTATTTTCCATTTCTTCTTCCTGTAATATTTTGCCAATGATTTTTTGAAGAGATGGTTTTCTAGCTGCGAATTCTTTTAACTTTTGTTTATCATGGAAGGTTTTAAATTCATCTTCTATCCTGAAGCTTAATTTCGCCGGATATACGATTCTTGGTTGGAACCCATTTTCTTTCAGTGTTTGAAATATGTTATTCCAGGATCTTCTAGCTTTCAGAGTCTGTGTTGAGAGATCAGCTGTTATCCTGATTGGTTTACCCCTAAATGTAATCTGCTTTCTTTCTCTTGCAGCTTTTAAAATTCTCTCCTTATTCTGTATGTTGGACATCTTCATTATAATGTGTCTAGGTGTGGATCTCTTATGATTTTGCACCATCGGCGTCTTGTAGGCTTCTAGGATTTGGGATTCTGTCACATTCTTCATGTCTGGGAAGTTTTCTTGTATTATTTCACTGAATAGATTGCTTAATCCTTTGGTTTGGAGCTCTGTGCCTTCCTGTATCCCAATGACTCTTAAGTTTGGTCTTTTGATATTATCCCATAGCTCTTGAATGTTCTGCTCATGGTTTCTTAGTAGACTTGCTGAGCTATCTATGTTCTTTTCAAGTTGAAATACTCTGTCTTCATTGTCTGATGTTCTATCTTCTAAGTGATCCACTCTGCTGGTAGTATTCTCAATTGAATTTTTAAGTTGGTTTATTGTTTCCTGCATTTCTAGTATTTCTATTTGTTTGTTTTTTATTACCTCTATCTCCCTGTGAAATTGATCTTTTACTTCCTGGATTTGTTTGTCAATGTGATCTTTCATTGTCTGATTTTGCTGTCTCATGTCTTCCTTGAGACTCCAGATCATCTGAAGCATATATATCCTGAACTCTTTATCTGATATTCCATCTGTTGCAGCTATTACCTCTTCTAAAGTTGAGTTGACCTGCATTGCTTGTGATCCTTTCTTTCCTTGTCTTTTCATACTGCACGCGCTTCTTTCTGCTTGGTGCAACTGTTGTGTTTTTGAAATTTACTAGCCTGAAATCACCTCTTCCGTAACTGAATGAGCTGTGATCAGTAGAACATGGGGATGATTACATCATCTCTTTGAAATGGCGGCTGCTGTCCTCCTCTGTGGTCCGACCAGTGTCTGGAACCAAACTGGACCGCTTCTCTCCTCTGTCTCAAAGCTGAAACTCAGCCCTAAGCGCTGCCAAAGTCCTAGCGCCAAACCGCTAGAGGCCGTTCACAGACTCAGGCCTGCGGGGCCCAGTCCAGCCGCCTCCGTGGCTGGCGGGATTGTGTCCCTGCTCCGCGTTGCTCCAGACCGGCTGGAGGGGGGTGGGGTGGTAGGAGTGTGGATCCTAACGCTGAACCACCAGAGGCAGTTCGCAGACTCAGCCCTGCAGGGCCCAGATCAGCCGCAGCCGTGACTGGCGGGATTGTGTCCCTGATCCGCGTTGCTTCGAACTGGCTGGAGGGGGGTGGGGTGGTAGGAGTGTGGATCCTAGCGCTGAACCGCCAGAGGCCGATCCCAGACTCAGCCCTGCAGGGCCCAGATCAGCCGCCGCCGTGACCGGCGGGATTGTGTCCCTGATCCGAGGTGCTCCGAACCGGCTGGAGGGGGGTGGGGTGGTAGGAGTGTGGATCCTAGCGCTGAACCACCTGAGGCCGATCCCAGACTCAGCCCTGCAGGGCCCAGATCAGCCGCCGCCGTGACCGGCGGGATTGTGTCCCTGATCCGAGGTGCTCCGAACCGGCTGGAGGGGGGTGGGGTGGTAGGAGTGTGGATCCTAGCGCTGAACCACCTGAGGCCGATCCCAGACTCAGCCCTGCAGGGCCCAGATCAGCCGCCGCCGTGACCGGCGGGATTGTGTCCCTGATCCGCGTTGCCGAGATTCAGTCGCCTGGGACAAACTGACCCCTCACACAGACTTACTAGTTATCGGCAGGTCTCCTTCCCGTGGAATATTGTTAGAAGATCTTCAGCAGGTCCCATGCAAGTGTATTAATGTGTCTCTCTGATCCTGTTACTGCGGAGGTATAGAAAATGCTGCTTGCTCGCCGGCCGCCATGTTGGATCCCCCCCCAAGTCAATTCTTAAATGCAATATATATTGGAAGCTCTTTTTTCCAATTAGGATAGAATTGATTTATGCTTAGATTTTGAAATGTGACTATAAATGATCATGATAGCTACAATTTATACAAATTTGTTTATACTTGTGTTTCTAAGTATATTACTTCCAATAATTCTGTTTATCCTTGTTCAACCCTATGAGGTAGGTACTTTTATGAAATAAAGGAAGTGAAGTACAAGTTGATTTAGTAATTGTCCAAGGTCACACAGCTATTTTGTGATGGAACCAATTTGGGGCCTTGTCTTCTCATCTCTTTATACCATATGAGAGAATTTCTGTAAAAATCAGCATGTAACTTTTAGCCATAATTTGTATTGAATCTTCTATAGGACACCTGATGTATGAAGCAGTTTTATCTCCTGGTATTAACAATATTTTTTTATGCTGTTATTTCTGTACCATTGAATTATTCCCTAGTTGAGTATGCACTTGTTATAAACCTTTGCCCATCTCCCCTCCCTGGTTCCCTTTGCCTCCTGCCTCTGCTTTTTCTCCTCCTACCTCTGTCCTATTTCTCCCACTCCCCAGCTCTTCCTTCCTTCTCTTTTCCTTCTGAAGTTGTGATCAGAGTTCAAGATCCACATTCTTTCCTGCTTCAATACAGGAATTGTTCATTTGGGGGGGGGGCAGGTATTCAGGGATTGAACTCAGGACACTCAACCACTGAGCCACATCCCCAGCCCTATTTTGTATTTTATTTATTCAGGGTTTCACTGAGTTGCTTAGTGTCTCACTGTTGCAGAGTCTGGCTTTGAATTTGTGATCCTCTAGCCTCAGCCTCCAGAGCCGCTAGGATTATAGGTGTGCACCACTGTTCCCAGTGGAATTGTTTTGTCTTTATTCCACAAATCTTTCCTCTTACCTACTCTAGAATTCCTCTAAATTTTTTTGGGGGGAAAATACCAGAAAGTTAAGAGCCATGCATTTGGCCTGCTATGAAGCTTCCCTTGAGAAAAAGAATGATCTCAAAAGGCAGTTTATATCTCAGGGTGTTACTCTATCATATCAATAAAGAATAGGAACAGGGGAATAAGAGCGAACTGAGCAATGACAAGGAAAATGGTCTTGACAGTTGTGATGGAGGTTGGAATGCTGCCAGTGCGCGGGGCTGTGATAAGAAGAATTTACCAAGCACAAGTGCACTTTCATTAGCCTCTGTCTTCATGGTCACAAATTCTAAATAAGTTATTTAGTGATTTTACGTTTTAGTGCCAATTTAGTGCCAATCAGTGATTTTACATTTTAGTTAAAATATTTGATGATCAGTGAAATATTTTGGTGGTGTGTTTTCTTTTTCATTATTGAAAGATAACCTGCCTGCTACCATGACGTTTGTCTCCAAATTGTGTGTTTTCTTTAAAGTTTTGCTTTCTTCCATTTATCATTTACAATGTATAAAAAATTAACTGATAATTACACTTAATTCACACAAAAATTTTGTGTATTTTGGAGGAAAATGTTTTATAGTAAATAACATATTTATCCATGTAATTTTTATATAACATGCTCTCCTTTGAAGGATCTTTTCTGTTCTTCAATTTCATGATACCTTAAAAAAACACTTATAATAATTTAAAAGATGAAGTATTACAAGTAATGCTGAAATTTTGCAAACTTAAATGAATAGAGCATATCTTTAGAAATGACCTTTACCCTTTTGTACCTCTGGGGCTCTGTACTTAGTGATTCCAGAGATGCATGATTCTGATTGTACAAAAGGTTAAAGCAATTAGCTGAGGAGGTTGCTTGTCACCTTGCACTGAATCACACCAGCCTCTTTGTTCCCATGTCAGGTATGTCTTTTATCTCCTGAGAGATGGCCTTTACAGAGTTGACCTCCCTGAGCCACCTGGCAGGGATGCTAAAGCTGTGCACATCGTGGCGAGTAGTACCTTGAAAGACTTTGCCGTCAAGCCACAGTCCAAGAGAATCATTTACTTCAATGACACTGCCCAAGTCTTCATGTCAACATTTCTGGATGGCTCGGCTTCCCATCTTGTCCTACCTCAGGTCCCCTTTGATGATGTGAAGAGCTTTGCTTGTGAAAACAATGACTTCCTTGTCACTGATGGCAAGGCCATTTTCCAACAGGACACACTCTCTTTTAATGAGTTCATTGTGGGATGTGACCTAAGTCATATAGAAGAATTTGGGTTTGGTAACTTGGTTATCTTTGGCTCTTCCGCGCAGCCGCACCCTCTACCAGGCCGTCCGCAGGAGATCTCTGTGTTATTTGGCTCTCACCAAGCCCTTGTTCAATGGAAGCCTCCTGCCCTCGCCATAGGAGCCAGTGAGTACACTGTCCACTGGGTGGCTACTGGCCTTATTGGAAGGAGAGGAGGCTTGAATTGCTTGGGATTCAATTTTGAGAGCCCACATATTGTTAGTCACTGCTACTTAGTTAAGAAAAGGTGATTGTACATTTGTTCTGCATTTATTACTTTTCCAATAGGATGATCTCTATAATTCCCAGGTGGATCCTAACAGAACAATTTGGCCATTTATTGACCATCTACTAGGAGCTAGACTCTGACGCCCTGGTCAGAGTGAATTTACTAGCCAAGAGGATAGAAGACTGAGGTTGAGATCTTGCAAAAATTTGAGCAAGTCTCTGAAACTCTTTGAACTTGTAGCATGTGGGTAAACAGGAAAGCTCTTGAGCTAGTCTGATTCAAATCCTGATCTTTCTAGCAGAATGACTCTGGGCAATTACTTAACCACTTTGTGACTTGGTTTCTATAACTAGAAAATGAGACTTTTAATGATATCTTTTAATGGGACTGCCAGACAGATTAAATTAAGAGACAGAAGGAGAACACTTAGAACTGTATCTAGCACAGAGTTCAGCAAACTTTTTACTAAAGGAAGAGCCAGATGGTAAGTAATTTGAGCTTTGTGGGTCAGGTGGTCTCTGTCACAGTTACTCAGCTATTCCTGTGATGTGAAAACAGTCATAGATATTATGTAAAGAAATAACTGAGGCTATGTTTTTGTACAATTTTATTTACAGAAATGGGTAATGGGTTTGATTTGACCTATGGGCTATATAGTTTGCCAACCCTGGTCCACTAAGCAGTAAAACTTAGCAAACATTGGCTATGTTTTTACTTTAAGACAAAGTTAATTATTACTGTGTGCTGCATATCTCCAAAATGGTTGAGAATCAATGAGTAATTTCCCCCCATATTGATTGAGATTCTTGGAGGTATTCTGCAAACATAGAAATTATATTGAAGACTCATCAGTAGACATTTTTATTAACAGCCTGATTACATCTGGTAGTGTTATAGAGAATGCTTCTGCAATCCTACGAGGCCAACAATATAGCTCTGACTGAAGGACAGTTTTACTGGTGGGAATGATGGCCCCGTCTGTAGAGCAAAGTGAGTGGCATGGAAGGAACGAGCACTGTCCCAGTCTTTTTGTCATATTGATGTTGATGGTTAGATGAGTAATGGGCATTACTGCCCAATTATTCCTCATTCGAGATGAAGCAGTTGAGGAACTTATTGACAATTCTTGGTTTGCCCTTATTTTGTCATCCTGGTCAATGACATTGTTGAACTCTTTTTATTAGGCCCTTCTGCATGGCAGAACTGGACGTATGAGGTGAAAGTATCATCACAAGACCTTCATGAGATCACTCACATTTTCTCAAACATAAGTGGGACCATGCTCAATGTGCCCAGGCTGCAGAGTGCTACAAAATACAAGGTTTTTGTGAGAGCAAGTTCTCCCAAGGGATCAGGCCCCTGGTCAGAACCCTCGGTGGGTACTACCCTGGTGCCAGGTGAGAGTCTGTTTTGGATACAGGAAGTGATTCTGACAAAAAGAGTCTTAGCCCAAGAGTCCTTTAAAATTTTGTGCCCCTAATATGTTGAAATAAATTAGAATGAAGATGTGTCAACTCTTGAGGATTCACACACACTCACATACATACCTGAGATCAGGAAAGAAAGCAAAACAGTGTGAAATTTGTGCTTCTAGCTTGCTGTTTTAAACTTTACAAGATATATTTGAGGAAACAGAATAATTTTCTTTTTTCATGAGTTTCCTCTTTCTCATAGCTTACTAAGCCATACCATTTCTGAACTCTGAAGGTCTTTAAGGGAGAAGTTTAGGGGATGTCAATTATGTCAAATTCTATCTTCTTAGCTGAAAGAAATGGAAGGCTAACTGTATCACTTTTATTGCTGTTGTTATCACAATTACTTCTGGGCACTTGGAATGGAACCATTTAGATATAGCCACAGACCAAAACTCTGCCATGACCATGTCACTATCATAGAGGCAACATTGCCACACAAATTTATTCACATTCAATTTCAAATCTTTATGTAAAAATCAGAAGGTATGTTTAATATGATAGATAAATAATTCTATAAAGAATATAGAATTACTGATGTTCCTCCAAAGTATTTTTTAAAATACTGATAATTCTTTTACTTTATAAAAGAAATATTATAAGACATTTACCTTAGAAAACATGGTTTCTGTGATATTTCTTTCTTTTCTTTTTATTTCATCAAATAGCTACTGAACCACCATTCATCATGGCTGTGAAAGAAGATAGGCTTTGGAGTAAACCTTTAAATAATTTTGGCCCAGGAGAGTTCTTATCCTCTGACATAGGAAATGTGTCAGGTAAATACCCTTGTTTATGTAGATGACAAGTTTATCCTCATATGGCTTCCTAAGGGATTCAATGAGTGAAAAGAATTGTGGTTTTGCTACTAGGTCAATAGTGAAAAGAAAAAAAAATATTGACGGGGTGATACTGCCAGGGATATTGTGTTCACAAAATGTGAGGTTATTTATTGATGTATAACCAGTTCAGGAAGTCTTTGATATATTGCTTTTGTATTTTAATCAATAAATGTCACCTCATATGAACAGCCTATTTCCACTCCGACAGCTATTCTTAAATTAATATGCTATGTGCTTCCTGTAGGACTGCAGCAAGGAACTGCTGGGTAGAGTTCTCAATAAGGTTTAAGAAAGAATCTGTGGACAAAGATGATTATTAAGTAAAGAATGGGGAGTTTTGACTAGGAGAAAAATAACTCATCATCCTAAGGTGATATAACATTTATTTTGCCTGAAGATGATGTCTTCTATAATTACCTAATTATTTTATCAAATGGCTTGGCTATTAAAAGCACAACAATGTTTCTTACTAACATGGGATCTGGATTTAGGAGGTAGAGTGGTGCTAATGGAAAGGATGATACTTTGGAGTTGGTTGGAATCTGGGCTTCCTTTCTTTTTAGCTGTGAGGATTCAGACAGAAGAGTTAATCTCGCCGTATCTCCTATTTGCCATCTTAAACATGGGAGTCATTCCTACTTCATAGCTTTGTTTTAGGACATGTAAAGTTCCTGGGACAATATATGGCATAAAGGGGATGCTCAATGAATATTAGCTCCTCTGCCCAGTTCTAGGGGTTGAGATTCTTAGTTTACATTATTGAAATATTCTTGACAGATCTCTGACATTCTAGTGCTTTAAAATTATACTGCAGTGTCTGTGTGATTTGTTGACTCACCTGATTTTTTTTTTTTTGGCATAGATGAGAAATAACTGCTAATGATTTTTTGTCTTTGTTTGGAGACATGGATTGGTATAACAACAGCCTCTACTACAGTGATGTGAAAGGTGATGTTTATGTGCGGCTGCTGAATGGGACGGTTATCTCTGAGAATTATCACATACCCAACATTGCAGGAGCAGGTGCTTTAGCTTTTGAGTGGCTGGGTCACTTTCTCTACTGGGCTGGAAAGACCTATGTGGTACGTTAAAACCTGGCATCCTGGGTGCTCTAATAAATGCCTACCCACTTTAGTGACTAGCATTTTTTTAAACTCTTTTTCCTTCTCAGGTACCACCTCTGCTACCATTTATGTGATATTTGTCTCTATACCTGCTCAATCTTAAAGTGCATTTATGTGCAAAGTGCATTCAGGCAAGCTGAAAGGAGTTGAGAGGGGTTATTCAGAGAATGCTTTCTAAAACAGTTTAGTTTAAAAATAATTTTGAAGAAAGTGGAAGAGTAGAGATAAGAACAGATATTGGTGTACTAGTTATATATTTTTATTAGTATCTTAAAATATATACAATAAAATGCTTACTTGAGGATCAGTATCTTGGCAGTAACATAGCAGACTCCAAAGACTGATTAAAGGAAACTAAGTGAAAAGACTATTCTTAAGTGTAGATGAGGATAGGTAAAGTGAATAAGGATTAGCAAATCATCCCCTGGGCTAATTGTGGGAAGATATAACCCCAGGTGTGAAGAAGGGGAAGAACTTGGAGAGGTCTATAGCTGTAGGAAAGTTGCTGACAAGAACTATGTCTTTAGACATAGAAAACCAGCCACTATCAAGCTGTGTAGTATGGCAAGGAGTGAGCTGGGGGCATTAGTGTCCAACTGTCTTTCCTCCTGCCTGCTGATCTGCTATTTCCATTGGCCAAACCTCACTAGAATCCAGAGAATAAGATATAGCAGATTACATAGTCCATTGATGTCAGCCCCTGGGGACACAGAGGAGGGTGGAGAGGTATGGAGAATAGACCTGCAGTAAAATGAAAACATTCAGCACATGTTTGCAGTTACTGCAGAAAAAGGATGATGCTCACTGAGGAGAACACTGGCCCGACAGATCAAAAATATGGGACTGAAATTGTTTTCTAATTATGAGGGTTCTTATTGTCCATTCATTAATTTGTTCAACAATCATTTATATATTACCATTGTGTTGATAGTCTTGGGAGTAGGCACAGTAGGAAATATAAATTCAATAGTAGAAATGTCCCTTCTCTTAAAAAAGAAAAACAGCTTGAAGAGCTACCATTCACTTACCATAAAATTCATCCTTTTATTGAGTAAAATTCAGGGGTTTTTACTATGTTTGGCATTGTGTGACCATTGCCACTTGTCCTAGCTCTTTTGAAGAGATGATATATTTAAAATAATAAAAGAAACATAAAAAGTGTGTATTTAGAAGGAAATTCACAGGTGCCAGACATAGGCAAGCTGGATAGAGTTGAGAGGGGTTATTCACAGAATGCTTTCCAAAACAATTGAGTTTAAAAATAGTTTTAAAGGAGTGGAAGAGAAGATATAAAAACTGTTTTCTAGTATTTGCTCTATATCTTTTGAAATGGCTTAACTCCAGGGAAGATGATTGCTCAACTTTGTTTAACTCAGTTTACTTGCAAGGAAAAAATATATATATGAAAAAAATTCTCATATACTTAAATGTGAAGATTACAGGAGAAAATTTCTTAAAGATAAAAGTAAATCTACAGTGCCTGTCATATAATAGTTACTCATGAATAGTAGTAATTAATATCAGGAAGAGAGGAGTAAGGAAAGAAGTCATTTATCAGGATGTACACATCTTTTTCAGGAATCCAATCAAATCTGTTCTTATACCTAAGTGTTTTGATTGGATGTGTAATTGGGAATACAGAATATTTTGATTCAAAATAAATTTATTTCCCTTCACTTTAGAGACATGAAAGGAAATAAAATCCATGAAGGCAGGATTTGTGTATGTTTTTTATTATGTTTCCAAAGCTTAACACATATCCCAGCATGCAGTGTTGATAAATATTTGTGGTTGAATAAATAAAGGGATGGATGAATGGGACAATTTGACAATGATTACAATAAGTTATTCAAAAATATTGAAGTCACTTAAAAATTATTAACTGACTATACCATTATGTTTTGTAGATACAAAGACAGTCAATGTTGACTGGTCACACAGACATTGTGACTCATGTGAAACTACTGGTGAATGACATGGTGGTGGATTCGGTTGGTGGCTATCTCTATTGGACCACGCTATACTCTGTTGAAAGCACCAGACTAAATGGGGAAAGTTCCCTTATATTACAGGCACAGCCTTGGTTTTCTGGGAAAAAGGTAACAGGTTAAAAATAAGATCTGATCATTTAATATTAATGGTAGTGTTCTATAGTTATAACACTGTTTCTGCTTATTGTGAGTAGCTGAGGTACAATCCTAAAGAAAATACTACTATAGTAAGATTTTGGTGTAAACAAAAATTTCATTGGTGTTATTTGATGTCACAATTGATTATGCAAATTCAAATATAGTATGGAGAGTTTTGTAGTGTTTTTTTTTTTATCTTGAATGGACCCATGTTCAATATCTTCTTAACTTTTTGGTGTTTTCATCATCTTAATGACTTTGAGTATTTTAGAGCTTCTTAGTGGTGATTAGGTGTTTTGTTGTTTTTAATCAGTTTTGAGTAGTAACAGTGTGACTTCAAGGCAAATTATTTGACTTCTCTATATATGTTTCTTAATGTGAAAAATGGAACTATTATTATTTTATCTCTTAGAATTATTTTAAAGATTAAATAAGATATTTCATGTGTTGTAGTGGGATAGTCTCAGGCACATAGTAAATGCCCAATGTGAAGCTCTTAATATTGTAATGCAACCTGAAAAATACACCAGATAAAGGAATGTTTCAAAAATAGATGTTACTTTTATATCCTAAACTTCTAGAAGTAAAACTTACTTTTTAAAAAATCTATTTTGCTAACCCCTAGGTATCTATTTAAATTTCTGAATCTCATTTTTTTTATCAAGAAAGTAGTATATGTCACTATAGAAAATTTGGAAATTACAAAAAAAATTAAGAACTAAAACATTTGTACCATTTTTATTTAATATGATCCCTTAAATTTTTCTTATTTTTGACTTTTTTGTAGAGACTTATAAGAAGATATATAAGATCATTAAAAATATACATATATATGAGCAGACTATTGAGTCAAATGATCCCCAATTCCATAGGATAGATAAGCTACAATTCCTAGAATATTTAAAGATATCTAATTTGTATATACAGATTATAGCCAGATATTTTAAAGAGACAGAAATGTATACACCATATCTGAAGATTGATCAATCTAGTTAACTAATTGAAAGGTCCCTTAATTCTATTTTTGAGACACTTGAGTCTGAATGCAAAAATACACACACACACACACACACACACACACACATATTCATGTTTTATCTAATTGCTAAGGAAAAGCACTTTTGTTTTTGCAAAATCCTATTTAGGATAATATTTTAAGAGTATCTTGTCTCCTCTCCCAGGTCCGGAGTGACCGTGGGGATATTTCCATAAATGAAATTAAATTTCTTAACATATTGGGAAAATGCATCTTTAAATTCCCACTCCAACCCCTTCCCTCTAGGCTGGTGCACATTGTGACTGCTTTATAAATCTGTGTTCTGCTTCTATGGTTTGATGTCTGACCATCTGCTCCATGAATGCTAGAGGATATTTTGAAGCAACACCTTTTGCACCCAGCAAAGCTTTCCATCTCTCTGCCCTTCCTTTGTGTCACTCAGATTTATCACTTGGACACAAGATACTTTCTTCCAGCAAATATAAGGAAATAGAGTCAGCCAATTATTAATAGAAAAACGATTATCTGTATGATGAAAAAGGAGAATGAAATAAGAGATTCATCTAAAGTGAAAAAGATACTTCTTACTACATCCGATGAGTTCAACTTTTAGTGTAGAATACATTTTACCATGGGGTTAAATTTCAGCATAAAGGTTTTAGTTTAGATCAAAGAGTTTGTTTTCAAGGTATGGATGTCACTAGACATAATGATGGCTACCAAAGATTTATGGAATACCTCTTACTCTGTTTAAATATGGGGCTGCTGATGGATACAGAGGAGTGGCAATGGCCCAACACCTGAATTTATTTATGGTTTGAATACTTTGCAAGTCCCTAACAAACGGACTTGTAGAACTTTTTTTTTTTTTTTTGAGATGGAGAGTTAATTTGTAATTTAGAAAACTCTGCATGTCATAAATAACTAAACAAGATTAGCTTGACTTCACTTTAACTGAGAAAAATAAATCCATAAATCACTTTTAGAACGAAGCAAGGACATGATTCAACTCCCTAAAGGCTGGTAACTGCCAGAATAGACTTTTACCTTTTGGGTAGGCTTAATTCATTTGAAGATAGAATGCTGTGATTTATATGACAACTGAAGGGTTGTTGCAGTCAAGTGCCTTATGACTTTCTTTGTAGCATGGTAACCTGACGAGAGTATTTTTAGTTATTGAATTCCTTATTGTATTTATTTTTCACTGATTCATTATTTTTGTTTAAAGGCTGTTGTTAACTTTCTAAAGATGCAGTCATCCATTTTAATTCCTTCTGCTACCTCTCAGTCTCTGGGTCTTTTATAGGGGCCTTCACTACCCTGAGGTCAGGCTCCTGGTAATCTCAGTTTATTTGAAAAATATCTGTGAAGCCAAAGAACAACAATAGCAATGGAAAAGGAGGCCATTTTGATAGTAACTTTTATTGTCTATACTCTATTTCACAGGGGAAGTAATCTTTCCTCTGGTCTCATCTAGGCAACTGACATAAAATTAAGATACGGATTACAACAAGAAGACTAGAGTAGTAAGAAGTGGTTTTCAGATGTCTTCTAGAAGTGGCACTTCACATGCACATGATCATCTAATTATAACATATAAACACCCTTAGTGTATTATTCTTGCCAAGTACATCAGGATGTTTTTGGTTGTAATTAATAGAAAAATACAATTTAAAATGGTTTAAACCTTTGGTTGTCACCCTTGGTTGCACATTGGAATTACCTGAGGAGTTTTAAAGCATAATGGAAACTGGATTTCATCCCCAGGAATCATAATTTAATAGGATGTAGCCTGAGAATAGGTTTTTAAAATATTCCACGGATGATTCTAATGTGCAGCACTGTTTGAGAACAGCTGGTTTAAGCAATAACAAAAGTCATTGCCTCATGTGGCTAAAAAGTCCAAAGTTATGGCTAGTTTTAGACAAGGCTTGATGCAGGATCAAAGTTTCAAATTCAGGAGGTCTGGAGCGTGGTTGAGAATTTGTTTTCTTACCAGTTTCCAGATGATATAACTACTGCTGGTCTGAGAATCATACTTTGATAACAACTGGAGCTTAAATATATAAAGGTGAATAACAGATACTTCCTGCTTCTTTGAGAATTTTAGAAAACCACCACTTACATTCAAATACAATAGCAAGAAGAATGATCATATAAATTTTATATTCAACAAAAGTGGAAATCATTGAATTTCTTACTACAAAGATGTTAAAGAGAAATCTAAAATTGAAGTGTGATCACAAAATTATACTTCAAATGTGTGTGGTTCAATTTCTTACTTTATTTTCTATGTAGGTAATTGCTCTAACTTTAGACCTCAGTGATGGGCTCCTCTATTGGTTGGTTCAGGACAATCAATGTATTCACCTGTACACGGCTATTCTTCGAGGACAAGGGTAAGAAGTGTCCCTCAAAGACAATAATTGAAAAGAAAATGATGACTGTGAGCCTTAGTGACAAACTATACTGCATGAGAATTCTTGCATTCATTTGACAAGTATTTACAAATTACCCACTGTGTTGCAGGCATCGTGTTTATGAGGAAATATAGGTTTATAAACGACTTTTTACCGTACGATATTGTAAGTGCTGGGATGGGTTATGAGACACTGAGGAGAATATGCATCAAGAGCCCAGGAAATGTATGAATGCATGTTCTGCTTATTAACAAAGAGGACTGCACATTATTCAGTACAGGCAGAAATCAGTACGATATTGAATACAAGTGGTGAAGGAAGACATCCTTTCTTGTTCCAGTTTTTAGAGGGAATGCTTTCAATTTTTCTCCATTTAAAATGATGTTAGCCTTAGATTTAGCAGAGATAGCTTTTACAATGTTGAGGTATGTTCCTATTATTTCTAGTTTTTTTAGTGTTTTGAGCATGAAGGGGTGCTGTATTTTGTTCAATGTTTTTTTTTTCTGCATCATTGAGATAATCATGCAATTCTTGTCTTTAAGTCTATTGATATGATGAATTATGTCTATTGATTTCCATATGTTGAACCAACCTTGCATCCTTGGGATAAACCCCACTTGATCATGATTCCCTATTTTTTAAGTATGTTTTTGTACGTGATTTGCCAGTAACTTATTAAGAATTTTTGCATCTGTGTTCCTTGGGGATATTGTTCTGAAATTGTCTTTCCTTGATTGTCTTTGGTTTTGTATTAGAATGATATGAACTTCATAGGATGCATTTGGAAGGGTTTCCTCTTTTCTATTTCATGGAATAATTTGAGGAGGATTGGTATTAGCTCATCTTTGAAGGTCTAGTAGAACTTGGCTGAGAATTCATTTGGTTCTGAGCTTTTCTTTCTTGGTAGGTTTTTTTTTTTTTTTTTTTAGTTGTGGGTGGACACAAAACCTTTATTTCACGTTTACATGGTGCTGAGGATCGAACCCAGTGCCTCATGCATGCTAGGCAAGTGCTCTACCTCTGAGCCACAACTCGAGCCTCTCTTGGTAGGTTTTTGATGGCATTTTCAATTTCATTGCTTGAAATTGATCTGTTTAAGTTTTCTATGTCTTCCTGTTTCAATTTGGATAGGTCGTATGTCTCTAGAAATTTATCGATGTCTTCAAGATTTTCTATTTTTTTAGAATATAAATTTTCAAAATAGTTTCTGATTATTGTCTGTATTTCTGTAGTGTCTGTTGTAATATTTCCTTTTTCATTGATAATTTTAGTAATTTAAGTTTTCTCTCTCTTTCTCTTCATTAGCTTGACTAAATATTTATCAATTTTGTTTATTTTTCGAAGAATCAAATTTTTTTGTCTGTTTTGTTGATTTTTTGGTTGGTTTCTTTCATTTCAGTTTTATTGATTTCAGCTCTGATTTTAATTATTTTCTGTCTTCTATTGCTTTAGGTATTGATGTGTTCTTTTTCTAGGGCTTTACAACATATTGTTAGGTTATTTATTTGTTGACTTTTTATTCTTTTAATAAATGAGCTCAATGCAATGAGCTTTCCTCTTAGCACTGCCTTCATAATGTCCCAGAGATTTTTATATGTTATATTGCTATTTTAATTTACCTCTCAGGATTTTTTTATTACATTCCTGATTTCTTCTGCTATCCATTGGTTATTCAATAGCTTATCATTTAGGCTCCAGGTATTAAGAGTAGCTTATATTTTTATTTCATTATTGATTTTTAGTTTCATTTCATTATGATCCAATAGAATGCAAGGTATCATCTCTGTTTTTTTTGTTGTTGTTGTTGCTAAGAGTTGCTTTGTAGCCTAAGATTTGGTCTATTTTAAAGAACTATCCAGGTGATGCTGAGAAGAAACTATATTCAGTCATTGATAGATGAAATATGCTATATATGTCTGTTAAGTCTAAATTATTAATTGTATATTTTTTTTTAGTTTCATACATTCTTTATTTAGTTTTTGTTTGGAGGATCTAACCAGTGGTGAGAAAGGTGTGTTAAAGTCACCCAGTATTATTGTGTTGTGGTCTATTTGATTCTTGAAATTGAGAATGGTTTGTTTGTTGTACATAGATGGTCCATTGTTTGGTGCATAAATATTTGTGACTGTCATAACTTGTTGAGGTATAATTCCCTTAAGCAGTATGAAATGTCCTCTTTTGTCCCTTCTAATTAACTTTGGCTTGAAGTTCACTTTATTTGATAATAATACAGAAACCCTTCGTTGTTTACAGGATTCATGAGAATGACATGTTTTTTTTTTCCATCTTTTTACCTTCAGTTTGTGGATGTCTTTGCCTATCAGGTGAGTCTCTTGTAGGAAGCATATTCTTGGATCTTGTTTTTTAATCCAATCCACCAGTCTGTGTCTTTCAATTGATGAGTTCAGGCCATTTACATTCAATGTTATTATTGAGATATGAATTTTATTCCCTGTCATTTTGATTTATTTCTAGTTTTTAATTTGAATTATTTTCTCCTTTGATTGACTTTTCTTCTAGTGTAGTTCCTCCTTTTGATGGTTTTCATTTTTATTTTTCATTTCTTCTTGAGTATGTTTTGTAGAGCAGGCTTTCTCATTGTGAATTCTTTCAACTTTCATTTTTTTTGTGTGGAAAGTTTTTATTTCATTGTCAATTCTGAAGCTTAATGTTGCTGGGTATAGTATTTGTGACTGGCAACCATTTTCTTTCAGAACTTGATATATATTAATCCAAGACTTTCTAGCTTTGAGTGTCTGGGCTGAGAAATCAGCTGAGATCCTGATTGATTTCCCTTTTGTTTGTCTCTGGAATCCTTTAAAATTCTATCCTTATTTTGTGTTTGTGGGCATTTTCATGATAGTGTGCCTTGGTGTGGGTCTGTTGTAATTTTGTACATTTGGTGTCCTGTAAGCCTCCTGTACCTGATTCCATTTTATTCTTCAGATTTGGGAAATTTTCTGATATTATTTCATTGAAAAGATTATGCATTTGTTTGGTTTGTATCTTTGAGGCTTCATCTACTCCAATAAATTTTATATTTAGTCTTTTCATGCTATCCAATATTTCTTAGAAGTTCTGTTTATGGTCTCTTAATATCTTTTATCCATGGTCAACTTTATTTTCAAGATTATATATTTTGTCTTCATTGCCTAAACTGTGTCTTCCAAGTGGTCTAGTCTGTTGGTGATATTTTCCTTGATTTTAAATTTGGTATATTAAGTCTTTCATTTAAAGGATTTCTGCCGCAGTCCGGCTGCAGCAAAATAACCGGGGGGTGACGAACAACTTGTGTACCTTGATACAGCAGGAGTGGGAGCCGTTTATTGTAGGACAGGAGGGGTATTTATACATTCCACACAGCTTATCTTAATTAACATAAACTAGATACAGCAGTCAACCAATAAGGAATCTCTACACTTAATGGCTCACTGGCGTTACTTCACAAACCACTCCCTCTGGCATTTTGCCAGGTGCCATCCTGACTTGTTTACAGACTCTAACAGATTTCAGCTTGATTTTTTTTTCAGAATCTCTATCTCTTTATTGAAGCGATGTTTCACTTTCTGTATTTTCTCTCTAATATCAATCCTTACATTGTCCTTTACCTCACAGATTATTTTAACTATGTACATTCTAAAATCCTTCTCTGACATTTTTTCCACTGTGATGGTGATGGATTCTGTTTTTGAAGTATCTTGTTTTGTTTGGGGCTATTTTTTTTCCTTGCTTTTTCATGTTGTTTTTGTGTCTATCCATCTAACCGTATGGAACTGATGCAGTAGAGTTTGGACTTATATTGTCCCTGAAGGTTTCCAGTACCTCACTGTTTAGGGGAAGACAAATAATAAGAATAACCAATGCAAACATTATATAGCATTAAACCAAATAGTTCCTGCTATGATATCTACAATGGTCACAATAAACAGAAATGGTATGATCAGTTATTGCCTATAGTAAAAACAATAAGTTTGCAAATTTATAATTTCAAGTGGTTGACTGGGAGATAACAGAAGTGATGATAACAGAAGTGATGATTATGAGAATAGAGAGGATAGAAGTAAAAAAATAAAGGAAGAGTGAAAGAGAACAATAGAGATTGTCTGTTAACAGAAGAAAAGTTAGAAAGAGATTAAATAAAAACAGATAAATGAGAGAAAAATATATGAAATAAAAATTTTAAAAATTAAAAATAAAATATACAAAAATACAAAACAAAACTGAAATATTCTAATCAAACTTCCTAGTCCTCAAAAACATGATCCATGAAAAATAACTGGTTTCAAAAATGCTAGAAATGAGAAAAGAAACAAAAAACAAATATAAATATGTATTGATGTCCATGAACCATTAAGGTCACAATGAAGCAGAGAAAAGAAAAATGAAGAAAAAAAAATCTCTTAAGCTAAAATGAAGAATAAATAAATAAATAAAAAGTTAAAGAATTGTTTCCATTGGAGTTCAAAATATTCTGTTTCCCTTCTCATCAGTTAAGTGGGGTTGCTGGAGTATGATGCTTGTTCCATCCTCAAGGTAGGGTTGCTAGTGTGAGAGAGGTAATGCTGTAAACAGAACTCTTGGAGGGGGGTTTAAGGCTTAGGTAGGCTCTAGGTTCTTGCTGGATGCCAATCAATGTGGAGATTTTTATATCAGTGCACCTCCAGGGCCCAGTATTTTCCAGTCTAGTACCTCCAGCCACAGCAGTGGCTATTAGTGCTGGAGATTTCTTCTTTATTTTATTATATCCAACCTTCTTAGTCATAAATCTGCTTTGACTTTCCAGTATGAAATTCCAGTAAAGTACCCCCCCTTTTTTTTATTCACCCACCTTGCTGAGAAGTTGTCTGTCTGCTTTCTTGGTTTCACACCATGGAGCATCCAGGAAAGGAACCTCATCTATTCCACTATCTTGAACCCTCCCCAGTTCAAAGTATTTTCTAATGT
Organism: Urocitellus parryii; assembly: GCF_045843805.1. NCBI lineage: Eukaryota > Metazoa > Chordata > Mammalia > Rodentia > Sciuridae > Urocitellus > Urocitellus parryii. The sequence goes on from NC_135538.1 coordinate 45,467,225, forward strand.
TCCTTTTTTTTTACTCATAGGTTTTAGAAAAAAAATGTATGTTGTTTAATTTTGGAGTATTTGTAATTTTAAGAATATTAATTATGTTAATTTTTATTTAACACCATTGTGGCCAAAAAACATGTTCTGTTTAATTTTAATCCTTTTACATTTTATTGAAGTATTTTATGTACTAGCATGTGATATATTATGCTGAATATTCTATGTGAACCAGAGAAGAATGTTTTCTTTGCTTTACTTTCTGCAGTGGTCTATAAATGTCAAGTAAGTGAAGTTCATTAATAGTGTCATTAAAATATTTTTATCTGTCTGTATTATCTATCACTGAGAAAGAGGTGTTAAAGTCTTGCACTGTGGTTCTAGATTTGCCTATGGTTTGCTTAGTTCATGTATCCAGGTGCTTTGTATTTAGTATGTATAGTATCAATTTTCTTTTTATTACTGTAAGCTAAACTTATTCATTTATGGAAATATTCTGCATCATAAAGACTACTTTGTCTGATATTAATATAGCCTGGTCAGCTTTCCTTAAAGACTATGTGATACATCTCTTTTCATTCCTTTACTTTTAATCTATTTGTGTCTTTAAATTTGAAGTGTATGAATTGTAAATAGCATATAGTGTTTTGCTTTTTATGCAGTGTTATAATTTCTGCCTTTTAATTGGGTGTTTGGTTCATTTACATTTAATATAATGATTAATATGTTTGGATTTAAGCCTACTGTGTTGAAGTTTGACTTTCATTTGTATCTTCTGCTCTTTGTTTCTTTGTTCCTATATTTCTGCTTCTTTTGTGGATATATAAATACTCTGAAACTGTCTCCTGTAGTGAAATTTTAATCATGTCTATATTTTCACATTGTGTTAGAATTAAAATGCACATTTTTAGCATTTTTACATTATGAATCTTCAACTTATTAAGTGAATATTCAAAAATTTTATTCATGAATAATTTGGAAACTTTATGACTATATATATTCAATTATTATCCTCCCACATTTTGTGTTTTTAGTATCATATATTTTAATCCTATGCATACTATAAAATACATATACTTTTGTTATTTTAGCTTAAACAGTCAAGTTTTTAACTTGACCTGAATAGCTACACATTTGGAATTAAAATATAACACATAAAACATTTAGAGGGAAAATTTAGGGATGATTTTTTTTTCATAGATAAAGATGCTGATGTCTAGGACATTCATATATTTGCCTGATGTCACATGGTTAATTAGAGGGATGCTCAGGAAGGGAGTAAAGATGATCAGCTGTTATCCATCACATCTGCACTTGTGAATTTTAATGGAGTTTCCCTTCAAATTGCTCTTCCCCCTCCTATGTACAACCATTCCCTTTAGTTTATAAAAGAATAAACCTATAAATAGTGTAACAACATTTCTGACTTAGAAGTTGAAAAGGGTGCACTTGTCATGAGAGTTCAGATATATTTAGCTATGTCAGGGCAGATTATACTGCTTCAGAGGAGCCTACATCTTTGCTATTCCCTCTGACTGAACTGTTCCCCCAGCCTAATTCCCCTAGTTAATTCATGTTTGGTCTGCATGACTTGGCTCAAACATTGTTTCCTAAAGGAGGCTTTCTCTGACTGTCCAGGCCCAGTTAGATCTCCTTGTTAAGGAACTCACTTTAATTTTTCTCTTACAATCCATTCAATGATGTAGTTATTTGAAAATTATTAGCCTATTCATCAGGGCTGAATATTCTATAAATGCAGCGATTGTATTTGTCTTATTTACCACTGTATTCCTAATGGCTAATATAGAACTAAATACACACAACATTTATTGAATGAACCAACTCTCAGTAGAACACTTGCCTCATACATCTTATGCTTTATGGAAGGCTTTATGGTGCAAATGCTATGTTGTGATTTTATTTTTAGCTAAGTTTTGATTCAAGTTAACTTGTTAAGGAATGAAGCGTTTGGGGTACTGACCTCCTGAAAGTAAGGTAATTGTGTTAAAGTTATGCAAAACTTTAGATATTAAGAATTTTTGGGGCTAACCCAGATATGTAGGAGAATTTCACATGAGGGAGGCGTCTTCACCTGGAAGTAAGGAACAATCCAAGTCAGTGAACTAAGGGATTTGGTCTTGTCCTGCAGGAAAATTCTCTATCCTAGGGACTGTTTTAACAATGCTGAAACATATAACAAAACCTGAGAGCCAGGCTGACTAAACACCTTCCCCCTGAAGGCTGCAGCAGCCCTGTGGGTGGTCCAGAAGCTTTCTCAGACCAAGTGCATACTGCTTGGTGAGTGTCCTTCCACCTGGAATTCGGTTTTGTATATCTCTTCTAGAAGGTCAACAAAATAAAATGTAAAATTGGACAAAGGGGTGCAAATCCAAAGCCTTCACACCTCTGTAGGATTGGAAAAATAGTGTCTTGCCAGAAAAAGGACCATAAGAATGATATTGTGAATATACATCTTCATCATAAGATTCACAGTTCCCAGCTATGATGTTCCAAGGTAATTTTGTTTTCTCAAGGATAAATTGTGAAATTCTCAAAAAAAATTAAAAAATTATTTTGATTTCAAACGCCATATTTTATAACTTTGTAGAGGAGAATGTCAACACTTTAAAATGATTTACACAATCATTTTTTAAAAATCAATTCACCACTCCCAAACACTGAGAATCTCTGAGATAGTTTACATGGAATACTAGGCAACAGGCATAAGTTTATAAACAACCATACAGATTTTTAAAGTAGAAGTCATTATTAACTTCTCTCTCATTGAGAAAAAAATCTACAAACAAGTCGAACAATAGTCTCTTTGAATTCTTTATTTGGAAAAGGAGTGTTTTGACTAAACCATAGAAGCCGATAACCATCACTGAAGAAACAGATATTTGTGAACAGGAAAAAATGTTCACAAAACAGAAGGATCACACCGGCTAATGACTGACAAGTAAATAAGATGACTAAGAGTAGGGGAGAGGTCTGAATCAATGAGCAGAAGCCATTCAATGGACAGTGCCTTCTGAATTGGTTTTCACTGTTCATCTTGTTGGGCATGTGTGTTCATGATGGGGTGGTGAGGGTCATAGAATTGTTTTAATCTGTCTTTTTATTTCTTGAGAAAGTCATGATAAAATGAGATCATTTTCTTCCATATATAGAATTTTTGGTATTATTATATCTACATTTTATACATGGTCAAATGAGAGTTTAAATTATTTGCCTGAAGTTGCATATCTAATAATTGGTTGAACTGGGGATTCCACACAGTTCTGTTTGGCTTTGAAGTATTGGCTACACTGCAAATTTGTTAATCCACAGTGGGACATGGTTATATTCAGGAATGGGTGTAATCATGAGGGCATGTAGGCTACTCCTGCTTGGTGTCATGTGAACCAGATTAGATATGAAGTGGTTTCTTGAGTGAAGCTGATGGATAGACAGGAAGAATGACCACACAGGGTCTTGGCAAAGTTTGTGACATGCAGAGCTATTCTGTGTCTGTATGGACTGGAGTTCCCATGGCTACCACAGTCAGGAACTGTTATTCTTGTCAATTCTGGATAAATTCCTGAAAATTCTTGGTCTTTGGTAATCTCCTTTTTTTTTTCTTTACAAATCTCTCAGACATAATAGGCTTTCCTTTGTTTTCTTTTAGGTAAAATTATAGCTGAAATCTAGCTTGTACTATCTATAGCACTGGTCTATTGCATTGTTCTTGTTTGGTCTCAAAATCCTCTGCCTCACATCTGTCAGTGCTTTTTGAGCCTTTTGTACAGATGGCAAGTTTATCCTTGATGCATTCGTTTTTACTGGTTCCACTTTTTTTTTTTTTAAATCCGTATTTTCTAGTCCTATCAGTACCTTGCCTCATGTCTTTCTTTTGTTAATGCAAATGTTGTAGGAGTACATGGAATAAACCAAAGATGTGATCTCTGTGATAATAAAGTTATGGGAATTCAAGTTGCACCTTTGATGTAGAGCATCACCAATATCACAAGCATTTGTCAAAAGCTGCAACTGTGTAAATGATCCTGCTAATGCAATATCACATTAACAAGAAAAAACCTAGAAAAATTGGCTTATGTGTGTTACTTTAAGAAAAATGCAAAAAATCTCTTTAATAGGGAAGTAAAAGCAATGCCAATTATTGTTGCAAACTATGTCCCCTGTATTTTCCTATACACATGTATTTATCACATATTTTCATGAGTACTTGCATGTACCAGCTCTTCCTCTACTGCAGATGCATGCACTAATTTGCATTCTTTCAGCAGGACTGAGGATGTCATCATCACAGAATTTGCCGCCTGGAGTACTTCTGAAATTTCCCAGAATGCACTCATGTACTATAGTGGTCGACTCTTCTGGATCAATGGCTTTAGGATTATCACAGCTCAGGAAATAGGTCAGAGAACTAGTGTGTCTGTTTCAGAGCCAGCTAAATTTAATCAGTTCACAATTATTCAGACATCTCTCAAGCCTCTGCCAGGTACTTTATTTTATTATTTCTGTGTACCCTTTATCCCCATACCTTCTGTTAAATGAACATTTAGGTTGGGAATTTCTCTTAAGAATTATGTTGTAAGAGGAGAAAGATATGAGTTAATTTCTGTTGGTTTATTTGTAGTCCGTTTAATTTGAACCCAAATTTTTCAGTCTGAAAAAGTCACAAAAAAGATAGTTTTCAGATTTATTAAAGAAAAAATTTTGTTTTAGTTCTAATGAATAGTAATTTCTATTGATTTTCCATGATTCTATATAGATTGATAATCTTAAATCCTTTCTCCCTTCCTTTCTTTCTCCATCCCAAAGGGAACTTTTCTTCTACCCCGAAGGTTATCCCAGATTCTGTTCAAGGGTCTTCATTTAGGATTGAAGGAAATGCTTCAAATTTTCAAATCTTATGGAAAGCACCGCCTCCTTTGGATTGGGGCATCGTCTTCTACAGTGTGGAATTCAGTGCTCATTCAAAGGTATGGTGTTGGTTCTAGTAAGTTCAATTTTCCAAAGAGTCTGTACCATCAGCATCAGCCCCTATGCAAACTGATATGTACTTTGTCAATTAAGCCCATTTCCTGTTGCTTCCTTATCATTTGGTTATTGGGGTTATTCCTGAGAGCACTGGTTTATAGCCATTCTCTGCTCACTTTGTGTTAACTGTTATGTTGGATACACTTTAATTGGAATATATAGTAAAATATAGGATTTACTAAAATGAACATTTCCAAAATTGCAAGTGTTGACTTCACATGTCAACTGAAGTTTTGAGATTTTAGTTAATTAGGAATGAAAAATTTTCTAATTTTTCCCCTGAAAAAATGTTTTTTTGTGTGTTTTATTTTAGTTCCTGGCTAGTGAACAACATCCTTTACCTGTATTTACTGTGGAAGGGCTGGAGCCCTATGCCTTATTTAATATTTCTGTCACTCCTTATACCTACTGGGGAAAGGGCCTCAAAACATCTCTATTACTTCGAGCACCTGAAACAGGTATAGGGGTAAAAATCTCTCTTTAAAAAAAAAAAGGCAGAATCTCAGTTCCCATTGTTTGGAATGGGTAGTTAATAATATTTTAAAATAACTTTCAGTTTTGTAGATATGTTTAGATTCACTACCCTTCCAATAAATATTTGGAGATTAGAGTAGCATTATTAAATAAATCTGCATAGTTTATTCCAGAAGAAGTAAATTTCAAAGATTTCTTAAAGATTGTTTCACTTTGTTGTAGTGATGCACAAGATGCAAAACCAACCACAAATTGTTTCAGCCAATTTCTGAAAATTTTCCTTAGGAAAATGAACATTTAAAAGCAGAGATAATTTCTTGGAAGGCAGGTGTTCATAAACATGGTAACTCAGAATGTTTTATGGGTGAATAACTTATGCCTAAATATTATGGTTTTTTTTGTCTTTTGCAAATGTATCCAAAAGAATACTAGCCATATCTTTGCATGTATATGCCACTTTAAAGTGTATAAATCACATTCATATGTATAATTCCTTTATTAAAAGTTTATTATATAACCATTATGTGTCAGAAAGATCATTTCATCTGATCCTCACACAGCTCTAAGGTGCATAGGACAGGTGTTATAGATTATTCTATAATCTATATGAAATGGAAGCCTAGTAATTGCCCATGGGAGGGGCTGGGACCTAATTCAGAATTTATATTCCAGTTTCAGCAAGTCTCCATTCAATCACTTTTGCAAATGTTGGCAAATAATAACTTCATATGAATTTAATTTACATATACTTCCTAACCTAGGACCTGGCAGGTGGCAAGAGCTCAATAAACATAGATATCCATTAACCATTGCATTTTTTTACTGTTACAATTCGTTCAACAATATTTATCCATGAGTCTCAGAACAGAAACATAGTGCACCTTGGACTTGTTCTTGTCTTGGAATATCAAATTTGGTGGCACTGTTCTGTGGAAATGAACTTCATTGCATCCATCAAGGGATCCCATAGGGGGACAGGCTCAGCATCTGCTGGATATTGGGGGCAATAAAAAAGAAGATAGGATTTGATTCTCACCTTCAGGATATTTACAGTGTAGCAATACATTATTCAAATTGACCAACGTTATTAAGGACTTACTTGTGCCAGTCCTACACCAGATTTGGTGTAGGAATAAGGAATAAGAAAAGATGCTTTCTCTGACAGAGCTCATAAGATGGTGTGGTGATAAACACATGCACTGCTAGCATAATAGCAATAGGACAGTGAAAACTGAGTAGAAATGTTGTAAGTGAGTAGACAACATTGTGAAACCTTCATGCATTTCAAGCTGCCTCAGATATTTTTAGAAGAGGTAGAAGGACATGGACTGATATGACCATGGAAGGTCTTTGGGTATCGGAAACTTCAGCTGGGTTCTGAGAGATGGAGAAAGAAGAGGCCCCCCATATGAGAAACACAGTATGGCTGGGGTTGATGGTGTTAGTGGTGAACATTAAGGAGCAATGCCATTGGAATTGGGGCAGATGTGGAAACTCGTGGAGGAGTCTTGAGAAAGAAGGGGATGTCTATGGTAGAAGGACTTAGAAATCAGGCAGAGGAATTTCTCTTGATTAAAGAACTAAGAGATTGAACTTCTTGGTTTGCTTCTAGCAACCAGGTCATATCCTTGGGATGTTATCAGCTTTCTCCAAAACTTTCTGCCTCCTGGGGAGTTTAGGGTGAGAGGATCCCTAATATACTGTATTTTATACCCTGAGCTGGCTGAAGCCTGTTTAAAGTTACTGTCTCCCTTTCTGATGACTGACTTTTCTACCTCCAGCTAAATTGCTCTATGAGGATGAGAGTGAGTGTTGTATTTTGTAAGGAGAACCAGTCATTTTCGATCTACACAGGGCACAGATGAGAAAAAATATGCTTAAGTGGTAGTAGGAGGAATTTAAGTTGGACACAGGAAGCCGTTCCTGTTAGTAAGACTTGCTGAAACATCAGGATATATATATTCCTGAAGAAATCTATAGAATTTTTTCTCCTGAAGATCTTTAAGAATGAGAGACATGTACCTCAACTACCTGAGAAGAGAAATACTTACTGCTAAGATATGCATACCCTGATTATGAGTGGTTAAAGCCTTGTATTCTTTTCTGCCCTATCTATGCCTCTGTTTTTCAGTTCCATCAGCACCAGAGAACCCCAGAATATTTATATTACCAAGTGGAAAACACCTCAATAAGAATGAAGTTGTGATAGAATTTAGGTGGAATAAACCTAAGCATGAAAATGGTGTGTTAACAAGATTTGAAATTTTTTATCATATATCCAACCAAAGTGACTTGAACAATACATTTAAACAATGGATTGCCGTCAATGTCATTCCTTCAGTGATGTCCTTTCGACTGGAGGGCATGAGTCCTGGGTACATTGTTGCTTTCCAGGTACTAAAATATGGGAGTCTTACCTAGTGCCACAGAGGGTTAATATATACAAATGTACCATTATAAATCATACAGATGTTAATATGCAGAGCATAAGTTGAGAATTCCTACTCTGTAATAACTTGAAATGCACTGTGATCAGAGGGGTCAAGTGGGCAGCAAAAATGCACAGGAAGGAGAAAACAGCTTGGGTAAAGAACATCTCAGCAACTTTCTGGCATTAAGGGTACTTTTCAGATTCAGAATAAAGCAATATTTGTCAATGGTACCATGATTGTATTCTTATATTCTTAATCTCATTTGATCTCATACTGTGAAGAAAAACCCCATGAGTATCAATTATCAAAGTTGCATGACTAGGAGGTGATATACCATAATTCAACTCATAGACTCCTTTATAACCATATCAAAACACCCCTGTGAACCATCTAGATGCCCTGACTTGGTAAATGCCAATAAAAATAAAAGCTGAGGTTCTGCATAGTTGGTATCTCACAGTTACCACTTGTCTATTGACAGAGCAGAAGAAGAACATCAGTTAAGAAAAAAAATCTATTGTCATTGCATTTTGATAATTTAAATATTTAATATGAAATAACTTTTCACTTACGATAGGAGTCTTGATGATTTTCATATCTTCATTAATTACTATACTTGTGACAATTATACATATTTAGAGTTAATTTCCATTTCTTTTTTGGAGAAATGATGTTTTCAAGATTTGAGTTTCCTATGGATTTTTTTCTTTTAATAAAATTCTAATTTAATAATTATTTTGATAATTAGGCTTACATATACTAATAAAAATATTAAAGATAATTAATATTATTTAATTTATTCTAGTTAAATAAATATTCTGGCTAAGTATATCTGTCTATATGTAGACAGTTTCAAATTTCAGTCACCATAAAACATGCAAAGTGATATGTATGCATGGATATGAATGAGTTTCATTTAACACTGTTCTGTGTAAAAAGTTAAGACTGCTATATACAAATGTACCATTATAAATCATACAAATGTTAATATGCAGAGCATAATAAAGTGTATTTAATGCTAGACATATAATAAAGGCAATTCAAAGTTCTGTGATTGAGATAGCACATATACAAGTTCTGAAAATGGTGATGATTTGTTACTCAATAAAAATTTGACTGTCAGGATGTGGAGTGAAACAACGGAAAGAAAATTATGCAAACTTTGGACGATTTGGTTGTTATGCCTCTTTTTACATTTTTCATTATTAGATGAATTACTTTAATTATAATCCAGGTCCAGTTTCTACTCCTAGTAGTTGTGAGGATCAAAAAAGATAATAGCTGGGCATGGTGGTGCATGCCTATTATCCCAGCAGCTGCGGAGGCTGAGGCAGGAGGATCACAAGTTCAAAGCCAGTATCAGCAACTTAGTGGGGCCCTAAGCAACTCAGTGAGACCCTGTCTCTAAATAAAAATATAAAAAAGGGGTGAGGATGTTGTCCTGGGTTCAATTCCTGGTATTCAATATCCCCCTCAAAAGAGATAATATATATGAAAATGGTTTGAAATGCATAATTATTTTTTAATATAAGTTTAATTGTTTTCTTTTATAAGTGTCCTTTTAAAAATATAGTAAATTTAGTTATGTGATACTTTTAGCTATTGAATTTAAGATAAGTAGAAATTTATCATAATTTGTATAGTTTTATTTCTGTTGTGTTCTATGTAACCTAATCTTGGAATTAGCTGAGATCTCTTAGTTATTTTATAAAGTCCAAATGACAAGAAAAGATTGTACATATTCAAGGTGTATAATGTGATGATTTGATATGTGTCTATGTTGTGTAATGACGATCAGAATCATATTGATCTACACTTCCATCACCACTCATGCTGTACATTAAATTTGCAGATGTTTTCAGAAATTAGTTTTTCTTTTTCTTTCTTTGCAATAGAAATTATGCTATTTTTTGAACTTTTCTATACCCCCAAACAAAACAAGACAAAAAACTAAGAAATAAAAAACCCAGCAACGTAAGTATGGGACAATATATTTCTTTATTGCCATATACTTAGGCTTAAGCAGCTATTTGAAATTATTGATATCGTGTATCAGGAGTGAAAATAAGACATTCAATAATTTGTCAGTCTCAGAAGTTATTTATTCCCACAGACAACACTATTGAATGTATCCATTTGTTTCCTTTTCTTTCCTTTAGGTTCGAGTTTTCACATCTAAAGGACCTGGACCATTTTCTGACATAGTAAAGTCTTATACATCAGGTATTTGTTATCTAAATCTGTGTAACAATTTAAAGCACCCTTACCCCATGGATGTCTTTAGAGATATGAACAGCAACTCTGAAGTTGAGGTGAAATAAAATAATCAATTTTCTCATCACCAAAATATCTTTGAAGAATCTAGAGTTAGAAGGCTTAAAAGTTTTCGTTGAAACTATTAGATGAACCCAAAAGAGGCCAGTGGATTTAAAAATTACTGGCTCAAGAGACTTTGCTGATCTGATTTTCTCATACATGATATCTATTTGGTTTTCATTTTCAGAAATCAACCCATTTCCATACCTCATAACTCTTCTTGGCAACAAGCTAGTGCTTTTAGATATGGATCAAAATCAAGTTGTGTGGACATTTTCAGCAGAAGGAAACATCAGTGCCGTAGGCTACACAGCCGATAACGAGATGGGTTATTATGTTCAAGGAGACTCACTCTTCCTCCTGAATTTGCAGAATCGTTCCAGCTCTGAAGTACATTGCTCTGTAATTCTTTTGAAATGAAGGAAGTGGACTATTTACATATCATATTACCTTATAATTAAAATAAATGGCCAATGGTTGAGCTACTAGGATTAGAGTGACTGAAAAGGACAGATACTGTATAATTATTTAGCTACAAAGACTATAGATTTGGGCAAATGTCATTCAGGATTAATTTTTGGTTACTGTGTTTAAGGTGTTATGTTAGAATCTGAGGATAGAGAAGTGTATTAGCTTTCCGAAACGGGAACGAATACTTGAGATAATCAACTGATAAAGTCAAAAGACCTATTTTGGCTCACGTTTTGGATATTTCAGTCCATGGTCATTTGCCCTCTCCACAACATTCCCCTCCAAACCCCTGCTTTTGGACCTGTGGTGAGGCAGCACATCATGTTGGAGTGTATGTGGTAGATCAAAGTCAGCTCACCTCCTGGCCAAAAGAAATAATGAGGAAGAGACTAGGGTCCCACAATCCCTTTTGAGAGCATGCTCTCCCAGTGACCTAAAGAACTGCTACTAGTCCCCCTTTCTTTCATAAAGATTCCATTAGTTCCCAATGGCACTGTGAATTGGGACCAAGTCTTTAATGCATGGGTTTTTGGGTGACATTCCAGATCCAAACTATAGGGAGGGATTAAAAAAATTACAGGCTTTGCTCCTAACAAAACTGGTCTAGTATTAGTCTGACATCAGGAAGCCATTGCTACATAGTAATTAAGAGGGCAAGTTTTGGGATCTGATTAGCCAGAATTTATTTCTGGCTCCATTCTGTGACTAACAACAAGTTATTTAACTTCTGTGATTAAATAGTGCTTCATCATAGGGTTCCCATGAAGATTAAATGAGAGAATCTATTAAAACACAGCACAATGCCTGGAATGTGGTAGGCATTCTCTAAATAATTAGCTAATATAGAAATCAGACTAGTGTAACTGGTAGGTTGTGATCAGAATATACAAGAATCACAGAAATGAGCGTCAATCCAGGCTGAGGTGGTGGTGGTGGTGGTGTGGGTAGAATGGAAAAACATGTTGGGCACAAGGAAGATGAGCCAAGGGAAGGTAGAGAAAAGCAGAGAGAGAAGCAAGTGCCAAGGCATTCCAAGGAGCATGCCCAGAAGCTACAAATAGAAGGAACATGCAGGTAGGGGATGACAGTGGAGGGAAAGTAAACAGGCGGCAAAGCTGGAGAGGTAGGCAGGAGCCCAAGCATTATGAACCCCCTTTACCATGCTAAAGAGTCTGGTATCAAGCTGGCAGCCAGCAAGAAGCCATCAAAGAAATTTCATGGGTCATAAACTTGGTCAAGTTATATTTTAGAAAGACCTCTTTGTCAGCAGTGTATGTCATGACTTGGAGAGGTAAAACTGAGACAATTAGGAAGGAATCTCAGAAATCCAGGCAGGAAAAGTTGGGCTTGAGTTAGCCAGGCAGTGAATTGAGAAAGGTGGAGACACATTGGGAGATATTTTAAGTAAGATTAGTTCACTGTGTATAGATTTGTGAGGGGAAAAAAAAAGTGAAGGGGAACCACGTTTGTCCTATTTGGTTCCTCGGGTGAATATTGGAAATCCATAAATATATAAAGGGTAAGAGAAAAGGAGATTTTGGGGTATGGCAATAAATTCTGTTTTATGGGGTCATCCATGTAGAGCTGTTCAGTAGGTAGTTTGATATTTGAATTGGTAAGGGATTTTGGCTGAAAATGTGAATTTTTAGCATTGGTCTGTGGATAGTAGTTGAAGTTAAGATAGTTGAAATTACCTACGAAAAATACACAATATAAGAGGATGGCTCATGTTACAATGCTACACAATCCAGAATTATTGAGGCTTTGGATGACAAAGGAGAAGTGCAGTAAATAAGTGATATGGATAATTACAGAAAAGTCTTCACATTAAAAAAATTAACAATATCTTTTTGGCTGTGTTCTTTACCTAACTTTAAGCTTTTCCGAGATGCACTGGTTTCTGATATCACAGTTATCACAATTGACTGGATTTCAAGACATCTCTACTTTGTGAAAGAATCACAAGATGGAATCCAAATATTTGACGTGGATCTTGAACACAAGGTGAAGTATCCCAGGGAGCTGAAGATTTGCAAAAGGAATTCAACAATAATTTCTTTTTCTGTATCTCCTCTTTTAAGGTATGTTATCCTATCTTTTTCTGTTGTGATGAAACCAATGTCAACATATTTAATGTAATGTTTTTTGGCTTAATATTAGAAAACGAGATGTTTAGCATTTTTGGTTCCCTATATTAACTTAGAGTCCCTAATTTTGCATATGAGCTCATAACCACAAATATGTAATTTTAATCCATACAGAAAATTTGACTAACCTAAAATTAGGCTAATTACCAGGAGGAAACCAATAGTAGAGTTTTGTACTAATGGATCTAATAATATCATAAGTTGGTAAGGACAAAAAGAGGACTGAGACAGTGATAGATGATAAGGAACAGGTGTACAACAGGTGTTGCATAGTGAAAGCTACCCTGGGCTCAGCCATCTTGGCTTAATTAATGTCTTCATCAAATGAATTTTAAGGTCTCTACTCAGCAACTGAATAGCAATTTATCAGGCTGGAAAGACATATTTTTATTTGTTCCCTAATAAGTTTAAGCTATTCTGAAACCAGATTGTTCACCAGGATACTGGTGTTAAGAATAGGAACAAATGAAGAAAATAATGGAGATGGGTATAATGAAAAATTAGAAAATTTACAGCCATTAATGATATGTAAGTCACTCAGACTATAAGTATCTAAGTTAATTATGCACCAAGGCTTTAGTTGTAAATACACTAGTTGAAAAATCATTGGAAAATGGTATGAGTTGGACTTCTTGTGTCTTCCCCAGCTCATAACATTATTAGACTCTTGGACATGCTCTCTCCTAAGGCTGCATTTGTCCTCCAATTATACAAATGGTTGATCTTCATTAGAATCTACTATTTGAAATGATATACTTTGCTTATTAAGTTGGAGGGACTTTTTTTTCCCTTCTGTAGTCGCTTGTATTGGACAGAAGTTTCCGATTTGGGCTCTCAGATGTTCTACTACAGTATTATCAATCACACCTTGCACCGCATTCTGCAACCTGCAGCCACAAACAAACAAAATGGAAGAAGTCAATGTTCCTGTAATGTGACTGAATTTGAGTTAAGTGGAGTGATGACTATTGATACCTCTGAACTAGAGAAGCCACGAATATACTTTGCTAAAGGGCAAGAGATCTGGGCCATGGATCTGGAAGGATGTCAGTGTTGGAGAATTGTCATGGTGCCTGCCATGCTTGGTAATATGCTGACGTGTGCACATAGAGCTTCACCAGTAGCAGCAACTCCTCCTGTCCCATTAAGAAGGGCTTGAATTCCACATATACTTAAAGGAATATGCTTATGATATTTGCTCTGGATTATGCCAACTGTTGTAGAATTCAAATCAAGTTGTATACAGGCAAATTGTATGTAGGCGTTCACATAATTTTCTAAATCAGTGTTTTAAAAAGATCTGTAATTAACAATAGACTTAAAATTTAACAAACTTAACTATATATTCTAAGCATGCTACTAAATGCATGCCCCATTTAATCTTCTAATTCTTAGGTGAGGTAGGAACTGGTATCTTCATTTTACAGATGAGAAAACTTAGGCTGAGAAAGGAAGTTTCAGGGTCACAGTTAATAGAGAAGTCAAAACAGGGCCAACTACAACAGTGATGGTCTTACCAGCACCCTATTCTATTTCCTCTTTGATTCCACTTTCAGTATGAGTCTGTCAATATGTGGCATCTATCTGTTGAAATTCAGACTTACAGAGGAAATGTTTGAAAGTCTAAAATGATTTGGGAAGTCTCCTAATTAGGAGTAACTCCATCAGAAAAAAATAGACTCTAGCCCATATGCTGTTAACAGTCTTCTCTTCATTGTCCAATATAGAAATATTGGACAATGAAGAGATATATAAAATCACAGGTGACATGTGATGATTTAAATTTAAATGAATTAAAATTTAAGAAACTAACTATTTACTCCCTTAGTTCTACTACCCACATTTCAAGTGCTTCAAAAGCCAGAAATGGTTAGTGGCCACTCTACTGGACAATGTGGGCATAATACCTTTCCATTGTCACCGAAAAGTTCTCTCGGGTAATGCTGGAATATAAAGTTAAGTTTTGACATTAAAAACGTGTGTGTGTGGTGGGGGTTGTTATTGTACATTTGGTTTTATAGACATGTCTCCCGGAGTCTTTTAGAAACAATTCTATATACTCTCGGTAGGATTAAAAGTAGAGATGATGTTTTGAATTTCTCCTCTTGTCTCTGCTTTTTGTGACAGACTCTTTCTTTGATCAAAGGAGTTACACTACTTTGAGCACTTTTTTTCCCACACCTCTACCTTGACCTTACATGTCCGTAGTTTAGCAAGTCCACCTTTAGCAAAAATCCTACCAAATTAGTTTAGAGAAAACCCTACTCTTGATATCTGATCAAGTTCTTCATCCCTACTCTTGATATATAGGCCCTGGCTGATCTTTAGCAAGAATCCTGTTAGGCTAGTGTATCAAGAATCTTCTTACCCTTGATGTCTCCTCAGTAATTTTCCACCCACTAACTCCCTCGTTCTAGTTGGCTATAAATCCCTACCTATCTTTGTTGTATTGCAACATCTGTCTTCTCTATTACAATATTGTGCTAGTCTTAAAAATGTGTGTCTTATTTTAATAAGTGTCAGAAAAATCTTTTCTCTAAAATCAGATACACGAGGATTATCCAGTGAGCCCTTATCATATAGATAAAGAAGAGTCTTTCATAAATTCATGATTAGAATCCATAATCTTAAAATTAGAAAATTAGATGCCTTTAGAGATTATTTAGCTGTCATGTTGAAAGAAAGCCCCTCCATTTCTTCACTGATTTTAATCTATAAATTTATAAAAAATAAATTAGTCACTTTTTACTTGATTGCCATTTAACTATGTAGAGATGGTGTCATAGTCCATTCTAAACATTTTCTTTAGAAGAAAAATGTATGTATCTATAACTACTCTTCAGTGACGTAGCTTCTAGGATTTTCTTTGCCTTAGTTATCTTCCTGTTGTTTAACTCCAGTTAATTAAATGTCACCCCCATAATAATATGTTGTCCTTTTAACATGTCCCGATCAGTGCAGGGGGACTCTGACTACCTAGGTCTTCTTACTGAAGATAAAAGTAGCATCAAATCTTTGAGTTTTCTACTGTTTAAAAAACTGATAGTTTTTTTTTCCACATAAACTGTTAGTAAACCAGGTCTCTTTTATTTGTTAATTTATAGGGTTTATTTTAAACTTGAATTTAGGATTTTATGTTTGTTTCTACTACATTTCAATTCATTTCCTGATGCTGTTGTGATACTTTAGAATTTCAAGGTAGTAACTGAACCTACTGGTGACAGTGATAATTGTGTATTATCTGCAAATATCTTTAATATGTTTATCATGCATTCATTCCAAACTATGGATAAAAACATTGAATAAAGCACTGAGCCTTGGGCCTATTACTGTTACAGATTGCTATTGTTCGACTTGGAGTAGCATAAATGGTTTTAAATCCTGGCTCTGATCTTAATTAACTATGGCCCTGAGTATATTATTTAAGTCCTACAAATCTCAGTATACATTTTCACAAAATGAAGCTGATAATAATAGCATTTACCTTATTTATTGACTTTATGTGGAGCTAAAATGAGAGAATACGTCATTTAGCCAAGTAGTATAAAAGTATTTTTTTTAATATTGAGAAATAGAAAGACTCAAAACTTAGCACTTAACAGGAAAAGTTTAGAGTAGAAAACTAAAGATGTATGATTTGTTCTTTATGTTTTTATTCAGCAGAAAAGACACTGGCTAGCCTAACTGTGGGTGGGGAATTTATATATTGGATCATCACAACAAAAGAAAACACCCAGATTTATCAAGCAAAGAAAAGAACTGGGGCCATCCTCTCCCAGGTGGAGGCCCAAAGGAGTAAATGTATCTTGGCTTACAGTTCAGTTATGCAGCCTTTTCCAGGTAAGAAAGTCACAATCAGCTTGTCTCCTCCTCTAGCGCTGTCCTTCTGGTCACTTTGTTATGCTGTCAACTGTGTTCCAAGCCTATCAGTCTTTAGGTTTGCCCTGGTCACAAATTACCTCTGTGTGTTTGCACAGCTTGGGTTGCAGAGTCAACTTTAGATGTGGGAAACCTGTGACTTGAATTGTCTCTGTTTTTTTCTCTTTTCAGTCACAAAATTTCTCTTATTTCTGTCTTTTTTCTACTTTACTGATATTTTCAGCTTCCCAGTGGTGTGTAAAAGCATTTCATAGAGTCCCAGTTATTTTTCAAGGTAAAGTGCTATATTTGTTGTAGTATGATGTAGTATGCATTATATATTGAAGTGTTATGTGCTAATATGTTGGGGTACTATATAGTGCCATTTAATATGTGTAAATTGGTGTTGCCATTTTTACTTAAGTTCCTCTCTCTCTCTCTTTCTCTCTTTCTCCTCCCTTTTTTCTTTCTCTCCTTTTCTATTCTGCTAGGAATTAAATCCAGGGCCTCATGCATGCTAGGCAAGTGCTCTACCATTGAGCTGTAACCCCAACTTTTTATCTTTTTTTTTTAAGTTGTCACTGATGAAATTTTTAGTGTGTTCCTCTAGTCCTACTTTTCCCATGACCTCTTTGAATTTATGGAATTATTTATAGGAATGTATGTATCATATTAAAGCAGAACTGAATATTTTCTACTGGGAGTAAAAGTAAACTTTAAAAAAGCTGAAAACCAACAAACAGAAACAAAAACTGCATTGCATCATCTCCGGTGACTTTCAAATCTTAAGCAATTTGAGTTTTTTTTATCAAATTCTTCTCGCCATTAAGGTTCAGGTGTCTTTCTCAATTAAGCATTAATCTCTCTTAGAGAGTAACAAAAATGAATGAAATAACCTTCCTGTGCTTAAATATATTGTTTTAAAATATGTAAGTTGAAAAAATGTAAGAATTAATAAATAGGCTTACTTCATATTTTGGTGAAATAATTCACTTTTTACTATAAGAATACTAAGAGATTTAAAATGTTTATGGGACTTATGGTTTCTGACCCAGCATTTTAGAAGCTTGAAAGGTACCATTCTTCCCTAATAGTGAGTAAAAAGACTCCCACCGTAGAAGTCCATTGATCTGGTCTGTCTGAATAAAACTCCAATCAATAGTACTTCCTATTCCATTCTACCTTATACTGGTGAAAAGGGAAGCTGAAAGCCATTTCAACCAGTTTCAGTAAGTAAAAAGCAAATGGAAGACTCAACTCTTTTTAGATTTATAAGAAAAATGAGGTCTCAGCCCCTCAAACTGGAAAGAAAGATGGTAAAAGTAGAGAATTGCAATTTACTGGAGGAAAAAATCCAAAAGCAAAAAACCTTGTGGGAACTAGTGCCAAGGGTAAGGAATTCTGAACTAGAACTGATGAATTGCTAGATATTTCATGGATTGCTCTGAGAGTTAAAAACTCCAGGGGCATTTAGTTGGGGGAGCTCCCACACTTATTCTGAGTTTTCTCTCTAGGAACTTGACCTGGTTCTCACAGTGAAGATCTTAGCACATCTCCTTGTGTTGCCAGCAGGGGGAAGGGAAAAGGAATTGTTTCAAAATACACTAGAGCATTCTATTCTTCTTAACAAGCTTGGCTCTTAAGAGGAACTATTTAGCCACAGTCTAACATTCTGGGTTTTTATCAGAATATAATTTACCTTGGAAAATGGAAGTACTCAATTCAGCCCACTCTAGCCATGCAATTTCGTTTAAGAGTATGGACTAAGAAGAACTCGTATAGCCCACAGTCCAGAGGCACCAAATCAAAGTCTGAAACCTAATCTAGGACATTGAAAAGCCATCTCTACTCCCTCAAAAATCACATTACTAAAAGTCTACTTATAGCAATTTATTTTACACAGTACATCAAGTCTTACTATCAAGAAAAAAAATTAAAAGGCATAAAATACAGATTGAAGATACAGTGAGAGTCAGAATGAAACTCAGATGGCAGGGATGTTGGAGTTATCAGACTGTGAATTTAAAAAGCTATAATTAAAATGCTAATAGTTTTAATGAACAAAATAGTCAGTTACAAGAGCAGATGGTCATTGTAAACAAAAAGATGGAAATTCTAAGAAAAAAAAAAAGAAATGCCAGAGATAAAAATAAAAATACTGTTAACAGAAGTGAAGAATGTCTTTGAAGGACTTATTAATTGACTGGACAGGGTGCTGAGGAAAGCAACTCTGAGTTTGAAGAGCTCTCAATAGAAACCCTCAAAACAGAGCCGTTCAAGAGGGCAGATTAGAGGAAGACTGCATTTCCAGTTGCTCTGTGGTTTGGAATTCAAGCAGTGGGGATATTGTTTCTCATCAAGGTGGGTGAAAGAGGGAATTCACTGAAATTCAATATCAGACAGATTTAGAGACTCACAAATTCAGATGCATTACATGAAGAACAAGAAAGCGTACATCAGAGACAAACCAACTGAGGCAGCAGAGGCAATGCTGGTTCACCACAGAGGGGAGGAGCCATATAAACAGAGAGAAACACAATAGACAAACCTATTGTAAAAAAAAAAAAAAAAAGTAGATCAGAAAATCAGCCTGCACTTAGCTGATCCAGAGGCCGCATGGTTAAGTGTTGGTGAAGTTCTCTGTGTTTCTTAACTGGAAAGTGGAGAGCTGAGGCAGGAGCATCTTGAGGAGGCCACACTGCAGCTTGCCGCTGCAGAAACCTGGGAGATCCTAGCAAATCTACTGTCCTGAGAAGCTCCTGTGATGGGGCCTAGGGTCTGCCTAGCAGAACATGATTAAAACAGGGACAGAGATTGTACTTGGGGTGTGGGTGGGAATTCAAGGCAGAAAAACAGAGGGGAGTACAACCTGCTTTTCCTCCAGTCTGGTGGCTGTTATGACCAGCTGAAGAGGATCTAGAAACGGAACAAGCCAGTGTGAATACACTCCTGGTGTAAGCCTGAGAAAGTTGTATTCTTGGGCAGCAGGGTGTGTAAGACCTGTGGAGAGTTGTCTCCCCTGCCCAGTGAGTAGAATTCTTGGAGGTTCCTGAGATCCAGACTCTGAGCAGAGATCTTCATCTCCTTTTCCTTAGGGGTGTGTTGATCTAATCTCTCCAGAACAGCTATCACTCAATAAAGTCCCTAAAGCCTGAGTTGAGGTAAGCCTCAGCCACCAGAATTCCCATCTTAGAACTCCCCAGCAATCCCACCCGGGGAGTCCATTGATCTGGTCTGTCTTGACAAAACTCCAAGCAATAGTACTTCCCATTCCATTCTTACCCTGGTGAGAAGGGGAAGCTGAAAGCTATTTCAACCAATTTCAGTTTTTAGGCTCCAACACAAAGAGAGGAAGAAATCAACATTCTCTAGCCCTTGTGCTTCCCCTTCCTTAGTGCATAATCCAAGAAGAAATGGAAAGAAGGACAATTGGGTACAAGCAGCGACCATCCATCCTTGTTAACACCTCAATGAAGACATTTCTTTCATTTTTCTTTAAGAATATTTTTCTTTTCTTTTTCCTACTGTTGCTCGTGTGTGTGTGTGTGTTGCTGTGCTACTTGGTTTGTAGATATATATACCTATATGTATTTTTAAATTTTTTCCTCATTTTTAGCATTTTTTAAATGTTATTTTTCCTTGACTTTTGAGGATTATGGCTTTTTGTTTTCTTATTTTTGTTTTGCTTTGTTTTTGTTTGCCTCTCTTTCTCTCTGTTCTTCTCTTGCTGACAGTAAAATTCTCTTATTTTTGCTTCCTCTTTCTTTTTACTTTGTTCTAGTTTTCCTCTTTCTTCTAATTTATGTCCACCACTTGCTACATCTCTTCTGTATTCTCTCAGTTTACATTTGAACATTCTAAACTTTCTTTTACCTTCCCATAACATTTTCTTTTCTTTTAATGAACAGTATTTTTACCTTTTAGAATTATTTGATTTATATAACTCCTGTCCCCACCATTCATGTGGATGCATTTATTAGTACTATGCATCACATAGTTGACACTTGTTGTTTACTTTAAGGCCAGATTATTTCATAGCTATTTATTATTTTTGCTATTGGCAATTGCTGACCTTACCATTTCTGTTTTTGTGGTAATTAATGTTATAGATGTAGGCACAGGACATTTGGTTGTTGCTATTGTTTGTTTTCCCCTGTATCTTGAAGTTCTGGGAATCTACAGAGACACTACAAGTTCACAGAGTAGAGACTCTACTGCTGAAATAAACTCAGTCAAGTGACAATGCACCTTACCCCACACACAAATTAACCACACTCAGACTTCACTGATAGTTTAATACAAAGAATAAACAAGACAAAAAACCCAGACTAACAATCAGGCCCCAAGTAGGTTCTACTTGTGGCCATTCAATCCTATAGCAAAAACAGAATTAACTAAAAGATCTGGATGACACATGCATGAGGGGTTTTAATCTAGATAATTTTAGAATACTTTTGCAAAAGAAGATTATGTCCTAAAAAAGCATACACACAAGAGTGAAAGAGAACGCCATCTCAACAGATACCTAAAACCCAATAAAGGAATACAAGAAAGATGAAAAAACAAGATAGCATGACACCTCCCAAAAGTTCATAATTCACCAACAATTGACTCCAAAGATATTGAAGTGGATAAAATATCAGATAATTAATTCAGATGAATTATTATAAAAATGATCAGTGATGTCCAAGAACACACAGAGAACAACTGAATGAATTAAGGAGTCAGTTCAGGATTTAAAAGATAAATTCAATAAGGAGATATAGATATTTAAAAAGAACCAAACAGAGACTTTGGAGATAAAAGGAATAATAAATCAAATTAAGTGTTCAGTTGAAAGTCTCTCTAGTAGACTAGACCATGCTGAAGACACAAGTTCTTGGAGCAGGTCTTGAACATTCAGGCAGTACTAAAGAAAAGAAAATAATTGAAGAGTGTTGTGAGATGCAGGCTAAGGCAGAGATAATCTCTTCAGGGAAATAATAAAATTTCTAAACCTTGGTAATGAAGTGGACATATAGATACAGATGCATTTAGAACTCCAAATAGACAAAATAAAATAAAAAAAAACACTCCATGACACATTATAACTAAAATGCCTCACAAACAGACAAGGATAGAATTTTTAAAAGCCTCAAGAGAAAAATGTCAGTTCACTTTTAGAAACAAGACAATCAAAATCACTTTTGATTTCTCAGCACAAACTCTAAAATCTAGTAGGATAGGAATAATGTGTTCCAAGCCCCCAAAGAACTCAACATTGTTATAACCATCAAAGCTATCCTTCAAAATCAAAGATGGAATAAAAATCTTCCAAGATAAACAGAAACTAAAAGAATGCATGACTCCTAACCAGCACTACAGAAAATAACATAAATACTTCGCACAGAAGGAAAAAACAACAAACAACCAAACCCAGAACTCACAAATCAACATATCTCATTTGAAGAGTAACTAGGAAAATGAAAAATAGGACCAATTTAAACATTAGAAATAAATAAAAATTGCAGAAATTAATACATATTTCTCTATAAAAACCTTGAATGTAAATGCTTTTACCTCTCTAATTAAAAGACAGGATGGCAGAATGGATTTTAAAAAAGAAGATCTTACCATATGTTGTTTGCAACACTAAGAGAGCCACAGGCTGAAAATGAAAAGATGGAAATTAACATATCATGTGAATAGAGTCCCAAAACAAGCAGGAACAGTTACTCACATATCTAGCAACACATACTTCAAGCCAAAATTAATTAGAAGAGAAAAAAAGAAGGTCACTTTATACTGGTGGAGAGAACAATCTAGTAAAAAGATATAAAGATAGTAAATATTTATGCCCCACACTTTGGTACGCCTGATTATACAAAACACACACTATTTTTATTAAAGACTCAAATAGACCCCGGAAAAATAGTATGGGTAATGTTAGCACACTTCTCTCATGAATAGATAGGTCTTTCAGACGTAAACTCAGTAAAGACTCTTCAGGTCTAAATATATATATATAATAAATCAATTTGGCTTAATAGACATTTATAGAACATTTCATCCCCAAACAGCCAAATACACATTCTTTTCAGCTACTCGTGGAAACTTCTCCAAAACAGACCATATTTTAGGCCACAAAGCAACTCTTAACAAACAAAAAAATTGATATTATACCCTGTGTCTTATCTGATCATAATGGAATAAAAATAGAAATCAACACACACACACACACACACACACACACACACGCACAAAGTACAGAAACTGTATAAACACATGGATATTTACCAATGCATTTTTGAATAATGAATGATGAATAGGTCAGTTTCCTAAGAAAACATAACAATCCTTAATGTATATATGTCAAAAATCCATGTGACAAAAACTGATAGAATCACAAAGGAAGATAGATAACCTAATATTAAAGTTGCAGACATCAATCTTTATCTATTAGAAATGAATGGATCCAGGAAGAAAATCAGCAAGTATAGATTTAAATATAGCAACACCATCAATTAATTGGATATAATGGACATTTATTGACTACATTCAACAGCAGCAGAATATACATTCTTCTC
Source organism: Urocitellus parryii (assembly GCF_045843805.1). Taxonomy (NCBI): domain Eukaryota; kingdom Metazoa; phylum Chordata; class Mammalia; order Rodentia; family Sciuridae; genus Urocitellus; species Urocitellus parryii. The sequence continues at coordinate 45,490,511 of NC_135538.1, forward strand.
AAACTCACATTCAATATTCATCAAGATCAAACACACTCTCGGGTATAAAACATACTTTTGACAAATTTAAAAGAACAGAAATCACACAATATCTATTCTCACACTATAAGGGAATTAAGCTAGAAATCAATAACAGAGTGATGGTTGGAGATTAAAAAATGCATTTCTAAATAATGTACAAGCCAAAGAAGAACTCTCAAGGGAAATGCTGAAATGTTTTCAACTAAATGAAAATAAAAACACAACCTACACAAAATTTGTGAGAATCAGGAAAAAGCTGTGCTTAGTGGAAAATTTGTAGGATCAAATGTCTATTTTAGAGAAGAAAAGAGATTTGGAAAAACAATAGCTTTCCAACTTAAGAAACTAGGAAGAGAAAATTTAATCCAAAATAAGTAGGAGAAAACAAAATAAAAAGAACTAGAGCAGAAAACAAGAAATAAATACAAGAAATCCATTAAATCAAAAGTCAATTTTTCAGGAAAATAAAGTGATTGATAAACCTCTAACCAGGCTAATAAAAAGAGAGGGCCCAAATTACTAATATCAGAAATAAATGAGGGAGGGAACATTATTATAGATCCTTTTAATGCTAAAAGGATAACTAAGGATTATTATGCAGGACTATGCCCACAAGTTTAATAACCGAGATGAAATGGACCAATTCCTTTAAAGACACAATCTGCCGAAACACACAGGAAGAAACAGACAATTTGAATAGGATTATATCTCTTAAAGAGGCTGAATCAATAATAACTGAAAACAGAAGCACCAGACCCAGTTAGTTTCAATAGTGAATTCTACCAAACATTTAAGAAAGAAGTTAAAAAAATAAAATAAAATACAAAAATAAAAGAAAAAGAAGTTATACCATTCCCCACTATTTATTTCAAAAGATAGAAATGGAGAATTCTTTCATGTATATTATAGAATGAGTTTATTATATGAAGTCAGCATTATCCTCACAGTAAAACCAGACAAAAGAAAACTTCAGATAAATCTCTCTCTTGAATATTAATGGAAAATCCTCAACAAAGTGTTAGAAAATTAACTCTAATGATATATAAAACAATCATATGACACAAATAGGATTTATCCCATTTATTCAAATCTGATATTTGAAAATCATTTAATGCAATCTACCACATCAACAGGCTTAAGAAGAAAAATCACACAATCATATTAATAATTGCAGAAAAAGCCTTTTGTAAAAATCCAACACTAATTCATGATTAAAAACTCTTAGTAAGCCTAGAATAAAGAGGGAAATTTCTTTCTTTATTTGAGGAAGAGTATCTATCTATCTATCTATCTACAAAAACTTGCAACTAACATTATACTTAATGTAGGAAACTAGAAGCTTTTTGAATAAGATCTGGAACAAGACAATGATGTCCCCTCTTGCTCCTTCTTTTCAACCCAGCATGCAATAAAACAAGAAAACAAAATAAAAACTAAACTGATTAGAGAGGAAAAGATAATTCTGACAAGATCACCTATGCAGAAAATCTGAAAGATTTGGTTAAAAAAAAGTTTCAAGAATTAGTATGTGATTTTATGAAGTTTGCAGGACATTAGATGAAAATACAAGTTTTGTTTTCCTCTTCAGCAAACAAGTGAAATTTGAAATTAAAAGCATTACTATTTACATTAACATACCCCAAAATGAAATACTTGGGTACAAATATAACAAAATATATATAAGAGATACATGAAGAAAACTATTAAACTTTGATAAAAGTAATCAAAAGAGGATTAAAGAAATGTTAGAGATATTCTTTGTTCATGTCCTGCAAGACTCAATGTTGTCAAGATGACACATCTTCCAATTTGGTCCATAGATTCAATGCAATCCCATTAAAATTCCATCCATTTATTTTGTGGATAGATAAAGCTTATTTGGTATGGTAAAAGACCTGGACTAGCAACAATAATGAAGGGGAAGAACATAGTTGAAAGACTGACACTACTCAACTTCAAGTCTTTCTATAAAGCTAAAGTAATCAAGGCACTGTGGTATTGGTGCAAGAATAGGCAAATAAATCAGGAACAGAGAACCCAGATAATAGACACACATAAATATGATCAAGTGATTTTTGACAAGAGGCAAAAGCAATGCAGTAGAGAACTGATGGTCTTTTAAACAAACTGCTAGAACAACTGGATTTCCACAAGCAAAAAGATGACTGTGGACATAAACTTTATACCCTTCATGAAAATTAACTCAGAATAGATCACAGACCTTAAGGTAAAATATTTAGAGCTAAAAAGAAATGAGCTATGAAGTTATGAAAAGACATGAAGAAAAGCTATATACATAGAAATGAAAGAAGTCAATCTGGAAAGCTACATAGTGTATGATTACAACTGTATGACATTCTGGAAAAGTAAAAACTATAGCAACAGTAATAACATCAGTGCTGGCTAGGGATGAGGGAGGAAGAGATAGACAGTACAGAGGATTTTTAGGACAATAAAACTACTATCTACCCATGGTATCTCTAATGGGGGAGGCTGTGCATGTGTGGGGACATATACTGGGAAATCTTTGTACTTTCCTTGCAATCATACAGTGAATCTAAAACTGCACTCAATAATAAAGTCTCTTTTAAAAAGTACACGTGATATCTGTTTGAAGTTGAATAACATGTGCCACACACACACACACACACACACACACACACACACACCTACACTTAAACAGTCTTAAATGTAACATGAGTTTTTATTACTAGGACTCATTAAAATAAGATTAATATAATGATGTATTATTTTCTTTGAAAAAAAAAAAAGCATCAACTTTGTTTTGCTACTTTCCTGGTACATAATTAAGGGTACTTTATCTCCATCTGCTGGAAATTTTAAGCAATTACCAGTTCCTTTGCTCCTTTTGAGCTTGAGGCATTTCATATCTTCAAAATGTGTGGGAATAAAAAAGCAGAAGAGCAGTTGCGGTGGTGCATGCCTGTAATCCCAGGGTCTCAGTAGACTGAGACAGGAGGATTTGAGTTCAAAGCCAGCCTCAGCTATGGTGTGGTGCTTAGCAACTCAGTGAGACCCTGTCTCTAAATAAAATACAAAATAGGGCTGGGGATGTGGTTCAGTGGTTGAGTGCCCCTGAATTCAATCCCTGTTACAAAGAAAATGAACAGGAATTACTTGTTTTCTGGTCCTGAATGACATTTACAATACTTCAGTATGAACCACCATGTTTTAAAACAATTTTTTTTTCTGTATATGGCTTTTTGTTTTATTTGGAGTTATATTGATTTTTTTTATTGTTGGTTGTTCAAAACATTACATAGTTCTTAATATATCATATTTCACAGTTTGATTCATGTGGGTTATGAACTCCCATTTTTACCCCGTATACAGATTGCTGTATCACATCAGTTACACTTCCATTGATTTACATATTGCCTTTCTAGTGTCTGATGTAGTCTGCTGTCTATCCTATTCTCTACTATCCCCCCTCCCCTTCCCTCCCCTCCCCTCCCCTCCCCTCCCCTCTTCTCTCTCTACCCCCTCTACTGTAAATCATTTCTTCCACTTGTATTATTCTTCTCTTACCCCTCATTTCCTCTTATATGTAATTTTGTATAACCCTGAGGATCACCTTCCATTTCCATGCAATTTCCCTTCTCTTTCCCTTTCCCTCTCACCTCTCATCCCTGTTTAATGTTAATCTTCTTCTCAAGCTCTTCATCCCTACCCTGTCCTTAGTTACTCCCCTTATATCAAAGAAGTCATTTGGCATTTGTTTTTTAAGGATTGGCTAGCTTCACTTAGCATAATCTGCTCTAATGCCATCCATTTCCCTCCAAATTCTATGATTTTGTCATTTTTTAATGCAGAGTAATACTCCATTGTGTATAAATGCCACATTTTTTTATCCATTCATCTATTGAAGGGCATCTAGGTTGGTTCCACAATCTTGCTATCGTGAATTGTGCTGCTATGAACATCGATGTAGCAGTGTCCCTGTAGCATGCTCTTTTTAGGTCTTTTGGGAATAGACCGAGAAGGGGAATAGCTGGGTCAAATGGTGGTTCCATTCCCAGCTTTCCAAGAATTCTCCATACTGCCTTCCAAATTGGCTGCACCAATTTGCAGTCCCACCAACAATGAACAAGTGTACCCTTTTCCCCACATCCTCTCCAGCACTTGTTGTTGTTTGACTTCATAATGGCTGCCAATCTTACTGGAGTGAGATGGTATCTTAGGGTGGTTTTGATTTGCATTTCTCTGACTGCTAGCGATGGTGAGCATTTTTTCATGTACTTATTGATTGATTGTATGTCCTCCTCTGAGAAATGTCTGTTCAGGTCCTTGGCCCATTTGTTGATTGGGTTATTTGTTATCTTATTGTCTATTTTTTTTGAGTTCTTTGTATACTCTGGATATTAGGGCTCTATCTGAAGTGTGAGGAGTAAAGATTTGTTCCCAGGATGTAGGCTCCCTGTTTACCTCTCTTATTGTTTCTTTTGCTGAGAAAAAACTTTTTAGTTTGAGTAAGTCCCATTTGTTGATTCTAGTTGTTAACTCTTGCGCTATGGGTGTCCTATTGAGGAATTTGGAGCCCGACCCCACAGCATGTAGATCATAGCCAACTTTTTCTTCTATCAGATGCCGTGTCTCTGATTTAATATCAAGCTCCTTGATCCATTTTGAGTTAACTTTTGTGCATGGCGAGAGAAAGGGATTCAGTTTCATTTTGATGCAAATGGATTTCCAGTTTTCCCAGCACCATTTGTTGAAGATGCTATCTTTCCTCCATTGCATGCTTTTAGCCCCTTTATCAAATATAAGATAGTTGTAGTTTTGTGGATTGGTTACTGTGTCCTCTATTCTGTACCATTGGTCCACCCGCCTGTTTTGGTACCAGTACCATGCTGTTTTTGTTACTATTGCTCTGTAGTATAGTTTGAAGTCTGGTATCGCTATACTGCCTGATTCACACTTCCTGCTTAGCATTGTTTTTGCTATTCTGGGTCTTTTATTTTTCCATATGAATTTCATGATTAAAACAAAAATTTTTAAATGACAAAAATAGCCATCACCTTTGAAACATTATTACTCTGGTGGCTAACATGAGTATCCCATTCCCCATTTAGACCAGAAATCAGCACAAATTAATAAATACTATTGTATAAATATTAATTGAATTGGATAATGGATCATTTTGTAACTTTTATAAAGTTATCTTTCTTTGAATCCCCATGCCTTCCAATTGTTCTCAAAGTTAAGTTCACAGATTTCTTACATATTCCCTATTCCTGGAAATTTTTGAGATCGTTTTAACTTTACACACTCTTTTCTGCATTTTGGGAGTTGTATTTGAAATCCTCAGATCAGGCTAGCATTAGTTCCTCTGGTTTTTAATAGCTTATAATGAAGGTAATAATAACTACCATTTATTAAAAATCCTCACAATGTTTAGTGATAAAGCAATATATAAGTATCTATGGAATAGATAATTACCCATTTACAGAATAGCTAGAGTATCCTTCCCAAGGTCAAAAAGTTAGGAAGTGAAGGAGCAGGCTTGATCAAGTCATTGGCACTTAAACACTCCCCTCATCCCCCTCATTTTCTTGTTGAATGTAAAGGATGCATTTTATATTTTGATAACACAGATTATAGGTATTGGCAGCATTTATTAAGTACCTAAAATATGCCAAGCACCCAAAGATAAATTACATACAATTTTAGTCCAAGAAACATCACATTCTAGTGGTCAAGAAATAAAACACCAAAAGGAAAAGCAAAACAAACTAAATGTGGTTAGTTCTATGGTGGAAGAATATAAGGGGTGTGGTGGGAACAGAAGAGAGAGACTCTCAACTGAATGAGGGTACAGACAGGGCTTCCTAGGAGAGATGATGTAGGAACTGAGCCCAAAGTAAGGGTTCCTAGGTGGGGAAGTTCCTTCCAAACTGAGGAGACAGCCAATGTGGAAGGGCTCTCTGGGTGGAAGTTCAGCACTGATCCATACTATTTATAATGTGATTGGGTTGAAGAATGACTTTGCATAATCAGATATAGGGTAGGACAGAGGTCAGGAGCCAGATTGCAAAGTGCCATGGATCATTAGTCAAACAGTTAGCTAACTCTTTATATAAAATCTTATTTGGAGTTATTTGCATTTGTGTTGTCTTTGATCACACTGTATTTTTAGGTGGCATTTTATGTCTTAATCAAAATTTACATATTAATAAAAGTGGCTGGATTAGAAGCTGCATTCAGCTGCAAGTTATAAAAACATGATTTTTTTTTTTTTTTTTTTTTGGTGGTGCTGGGGATTGAACCCAGGGCTTTGTGCATGTGAGGCAAGCACTCTACCAACTGAATTATATCCCCAGCTGGAAACACGATATTTTTAGGCTTCTACTGAGTTTGTAATGGAGTTGTGCCACTGCACTGGTCAAGAGCATATCATTCCCATTCCCACTGTAGTCTCCATGAATGGTTCTTCCCAGAGTTATGCAGGGTATAGCTTGTTCGGTTGTATGTGGTGTTCAGGCAGCAATGCTATCAAGCACCTGAACTTCTGTCTTTCCACAGATTTCTTTAGCATGACTTTTAGTCAGTTTTTACAAAATAGCTGTTGCTCCTCTAGGTATCATATCTGCATCCCGGACAGGGAGAAGGTGAAGGGCAGGGGCATGTAACAGCATGCTTACTCTTTATTGTGACGGAGATAACTGCTGCTCTGGATGACCCATAGAGCAGACACCCATCTTCCATCTGAAGGATTAGAGTGTGCCAGGGCTTGCCCAGGCTGCTACTGAGATTCAGAAACTGAGTTTTCCCTCTGGGCATGCCACCTTAAACAACTTTATATGAGTGAGTTTCAAGAAAAGGAGGATGATATTGGGTAGAATCTAGCAGTGTCTGCCATACACAGTATTGAGATGGAGCTTTTTTTATTTCTTCAAAGAGAACATTATTTCCAAAGCACTTTCATGCTTATCCTTCCTAACAAAAATAATGTATATTCTACAAATTTCTTTCTAACCTTTGATATTACCCTTCATGCTAAATAAGTCTGCTGTTTCTCTTCTACATATATTTCATCTTTGTTTTCTTTTTATTTTAGATAAAGCATTTCTGTCTATAGCTTCAGATATTTCAGGACCAACTATACTTAATGCCACTAACACCAGTCTCACAATCAGATTACCTCCAGCCAAGACAAATCTTACTTGGTATGGCATCACCAGTCCTACACCGACATACCTGGTTTACTATACAGAAGTTAATGGCAGGAAAAAGAGCTCTGACCTGGTGTATAAAATACTGGTAAGATTAGAGCTAGTGGTTTTGGGCTTTGTATAAGATGCCTTTTTAAAATTTAAAACTATTAGCTATAGTGAAGCATTTCTCATATACAACTTCTTACAGTCGATGATTCATCAAAACAATGTATTGTCTGGGAATAAGTTAGGTTACTTGGAAGTGTGTTAATTCTGGCCAGCTGATGGATTTTCATAGTAATAGTTTCCTGAGTGTCCTGAAAAATGGGGTTTGCTCCTTCCCTGATTATTCACCCCTAGAGAGTGACAGAGACTTGATTTTGTGGTTTACACAGCAGATTGAAGATTGAGGAGTAACAAATGAATTGGACAGAAAGAATATTGCCATATATGCTTCTTTTCCATAGCATTTATCTAATATAAACTTGTACTTAATATTTATGTCTATATATCCTACATATTGTGAAATGCAGTGATCTGAGGAGTTATGTCTGTTTTTAAATTACCATTGTATCCTTTTAGCAGTTGCATAAGAGTTGGCACTGTTCAGACATTTGGTAAATATTTCTTGAATGAATGAATTGATAGGCAATATTTATTCCATCATTGGCATTAGTGTTTCAATAGTTCTAGTGATGACATTATACATACCCAATATGTGTAATTGCTTTGTGCTTGGCTTGATTTAACCAGTTCGAGAGGTCAAAGTAATCCTAATCCTCTTCTATTGGACATTCAAAACTGTCTGCTCGGCCATTCATACACGATTCTTTGTTACTTTTATTGTTTTGTTCTAATCATTTTTTAAAAAAACATTTCTAAAGTTGTTTCAGAAAGAGATTGAATCATTTGGCTGATCAAAATTGGGCTTTGAACAGATTTCCTTTATTAGAGTTAGTCTTATTGTCTTCACTTTGACTAAGATGGGTTCTCAATCTTGGCTTTACCTCACACAATTCTATCAGGATATCTGTGGGTGAAACACAGATATAGTATTTTCTTAAAATTTCTTAGATGATTCCAAAGCACAATCAAAATTGAGAATCATTAAGGGATGTCTTTTTACCCTCTTAAAATTTATTTTTAAGAATGATTAGATGATACAGTTTTATATTTTACTATATTCACTTGTATTCCTCCTGTGAATTTCTAATGTCATACTTATGAAATAGTTTCCTATGTGAAATGAGTTGTTTCACAAAATGACAATCACTTGGTATTTATTTGTGGAGATATTAACTCAAGTCTTTGTAGATTGGGATGTGGCATTATGAACAATCCAGAATTTAAAATAAATCAGCCTTTTTATCTTTGTGTAAATAATTTCTGCTTGTTTATATAAAATATAAGAATCAGATATTGATTTCTGAATTAATTTCAGGAGTCTCAGGAGAGTATAGCTGTTATTGAAAATTTACAGCCATTTTCAACATATACAATACATACAGCTGTAAGGAATTATTATTTGGATCCTTTGGAACATTTACCTCTGGGGAAAAAAATTTCAGGAAAAACTAAAAGTGGAGGTGAGTGTGGGTTTCTATAGGTGAGTTGTGAACTTGTGTGGGTTTCTAGAGCGAAATTTTATAATGTATATGTTTATGTTTTTCTTGAACTAAATGCCAACCAATAATTATTATGTGAGCCTTTTTAAGTTTAATAAGGAAAATGAATTTGTAGAAAATGTTTTGATAACTTGGCCCTTATTTTAACCACAGAAGAAGATGATAACCCATCAAAATGGAAATCAGTCAGGAGGTGAAACATCAAAATCAATAGTGCTCCACAAAGAAACTCATTCTTTGGTCTCACCACACAGTGTCGCTCTCTTTCCATGTACTCATAGCTCTCTGTACACATGAGACAGGAAAACCAAGACTTCTTTTCAATGTGTATTGCACTGAGCCCACTGAGATTTAAAATCACGTAACATCTCTACCTGAAAGACAAAAAGTCTATAATCCAAAAACGTGTTCTAAGAGGTGATGATCATTTTTTTTTCAGATACTCTGATGATTTTCACACAAAAGTCATTCAAATTGGGTAATTCATGAAGGGTCCTATCCTTGAGCTGGAGTCAGGTAAAGTTGTAGTCATTTGGAGAAAGAGGCAAGAGGCTTAGGCAGCCTGCTAACTTACCATTGTGTAATAGACTGACTTTCCTTCTGGACACTGTTAGTTAGTCATTCTGCTCCCGTGACAGGATCCTCAACCAAGACTTCCTCTCTTCTTTGCACCTTTCCATGCTGTTGCAACATCCCTTATTCTTCATTGCTATTTATTTCAGTGCCAGAGGCAGTTTGGCTCATTAACACAACCGTGCTGTCAGACACCAGCCTCCTTGTATCTTGGAGAGAATCTCACAAGCCAAATGGACCTGAAGAGTCAGTCCGCTATCAACTGGAAATCTCAAATCTGGCCCTAATTCCTAAGACTCCTCTAAGACAAAGTGAATATCCAAATGCCAGGCTTGCTCTCCTTGTCACTACACTGTCTGGTGGACAACAATATGTGTTAAAGGTACAGAGTGTATGGGGCACTTTTTATTGCCATTTTACAGCACAAAATTTTGAAAAGCAGCTGTTTTTCTTTTCTTTTCTTTTTAATAAAGGTTCTGGCCTGCCATTCCAAGGAAATGTGGTGTGCTGAAAGTCATTCTGTCACTGTCAAAATGTTCCACACACCAGAGAAACCTTATGCCTTGGTCCCAGAAAACACCAGTTTGCAGTTAGATTGGAAGGCTCCACCTGATGTTAGCCTCATTAGATTTTGGTTTGAACTCCAGAAGGTAGACTTTTAATTTAAATTTTTATGTAAATCTCATAACAATACACTAAGAATAGATGATTGCATTTTTATAATTTCTACTTGTTATTTTCACTATCCTATATTTATGTGTCTGTTTGCATAAATACAGGACTATGTATGTGTGCAAATTTGTAAAGATTGGTTGAGAATATTTGTTAAGTAGGACCTTGAAAGAAGATTAGCCCCAGCAGCTTGGGAGGCTAAGGCAGGAGGATCGCAAGTTCAAAGCCTCAGCAACTTACTGAGTCCCTAAGCAATTTAGTGAGACCCTGTCTCAAAGTAAAAGGTAAAAATAAAAAAGACACTGCCTCAAAATTTTAAAAAGCCCAGTTGTTAAGTGTCCCTCAATTCAAACCTTGGTATAAAACAAAGCAAAACAAACAAATCCCCCAAACCATAACACATAGTCATGGCTTATTTCTTTAAATATTATTTCTTCACAATTTTATGAAATAGAATAAATTATAAGGATTTTTCATGTGTTCAGAGGATTTTCCTGTACAAATTAATAGCATATTTGATAATATTCATTCGTTCAGGTCTGGCATTTAAAGCATACTAATTTCTGATAGAAAGAGTTCCTAGGAAAGTAATTTATTCTTAAAAAGTTCGATTCAAAAGGTATATATTACAGTTTAGTAATTTCATAATGTTTTTTCTTAGTTTTGATGTTATCAGAATGGTTATCTGTTTTAACAACTTGGTGGTTTCTTTAGAAATAAAAGAAAGGAAAAAACAAAACCCCAAAACTTGTTTAGAAATGTCCTTTAAACCATTGGAGGGCTTTGTCACACAGGGGAGAAGTAAAATATAAAGCCAGTTTATTCCAAACTAGTTTGATGTTGGCTCATAAACTTTAAATGGTTCTTTATACAAACTCTTCATGCTTTAACCAATATAAAAATGCCTGTTGAATTTTAAAGCATCAACTAATCTGATTGATTTATTTCTAAGGAAGGTTCACATTGATATTTATAGTGATATACTAAGAATTGATTATTCAATTTTTTAAATTGTTACTTTTCTTTTTCACTATAATATGTTTATATATACATATATATCTATATATGCATGCATATTTGTAAAGATTGGTTAAGAATATTTTGTTCAATTGTAACTTAAAAGCAAATCAATATAGTCATTGCCTCACTAGTTCTTTAAAAACAAGTTGTTACCCAGGATCTTTTTAAAATTTACTATATAAAATATTTCTATGATTTTGTACTTTTAAGATAAAACTATGAAAATATAGAACAATACTGAACCTTAAGTTGATAAAACCAAAGGCCATAGTTTAATAGGATTTTTTCCCGTTTGAACATGTTTCCATTGAACATGTTGGCCTTGAAATGTAGTAAGGTTGGAGAAATTGTAGGACCACCCTTTTTTTTCTTTTTGGACATCTCTTTAAGTAGCTTAATGCAGTTGAGTCTAAAGTCAAGGGACGGGATGTAAAGTTCATTTTCTAGTTTAAACAAATTAAATCTAAAAGGACTTTGGAAATAACGATGCTCTAGCTTCTCATTTTACTGATAAGAACATGGAGACCCAGACGCATGCTATGCTAAGGCAGATATTACTAACCAGATATAGGAGTGTCTCAGAGCTAACTCATCCCTACAGCAGTCCTGTTTGGGTAATGTCCTTGGAGAGAACTATTAATCATTAAATCACCCATCCCATTCAAATCTGGGAAAAAGAACAGCAGACAAGGACCTCTTGGGTCCAGTCCTCATGACTTTCAGGCAATGATTTTTTTTAAAAAAATTAAATTGGTACATTATAATTACATATAATAGTGAGATTCATTATGTCATATTCATATGTACACATAATTTGCTCAATCTCTTTCCCCAGTATATTCCCTTTCCCTCTCTACCTCTCCCTGATCTACTTGCTCTAGTCTACTGACCTCCCTTTTATTGTTATTATTATTATTATCTTAATTAGTGCATTATGATTATCTATATATGTGGAACTCATCATGGCAATCTATACATGGACATAACCTAATTTGGTAGATTTTGCTTTCCAGTCCTTCCCATGTCCTCCTCTCCTCCCTTCTGCTTGATTTTCTTCCTCAATATTATTGGTTTTCCTTCCATTTTCATGAGATCCTCCCCTCCATTTTTTAAAAATATTTTTTTCTCTGTCTCTAACTTTTGCATTGGAAAGAAATATTTCAATTTTTTTTAAACATCAGAAATTTATTAGTTGCTCAAAACATTACACTGATCTTGACATATCATATATCATATATTTGTTTCAAATGGGGTATTTCAAATTTTTAATTTACGAGTTAGCCTTATTTTACTTAACATGATGTTTTCCAGTTCCATCCATTTACTAGCAAATGACAATTTCCTTCTTTCTTATAGCTGAGTAAAACTCCTTTGTGTATATATATCACATTTTATTTATCCATTTGTCTGTTTACAGCCACCTAGACTGGTTTCATAACTTGGGGATTATGAATTGTGCTGCTATAAACATTGGTGTGCACATCTTACTATAGTATGCTGATTTTAGTTCTTTTGGATAAATACCAATGAATGGGATAGTTGGGTCATATGGTAGTTCCATTTCTCCTCTTTTGAGAAATCGCCATACCACTTTCCAAAGTGGTTGTACAGTTTAAAGTCCTACAATGTATAAGTTTACCTTTTTGCCCCTGTTCTTTTTTTTGCAGGGGGGGGGTGAGTATTGGGGATTGAACTCAGGGGCACTTGGCCATGTTTTTGCCCATGTTCTTGACACCAACTATTGTTTTTTGTTTTCTTGATGGTTGCCATTCTAATTGGGAGAAAAATCTCAATGTTGTTTTGATTCACATTTCTCTGATCACCAAGAATATTGAACATTTTTTCATATATTTGTTGATCATTTGTATTTTTTTGAGAAATGTCTGCTTAGTTCATCTGCCCATTTTTTTGATTGGGTTTTTTTTGTATTAAGTTTTTATAGTTCTTTATATACTCTGGATATTAATCTCCTGTCAGAAGAGTAGCTGGCAAAGATTTTCTCCTAATTCTGTAGGTTAAATTGTATTCTTTGCTGTGTAGAAGCTTTTTAAGTTGAAGCCATTCCACTTATTGATTCTTGGTTTTATTTCCCCATAAAATACCAGTGAAATTCTTCACAGAACTAGAAAAAAAGTCATTAAGTTCATATGGAAGAATAAAAGATTCAGAATAGACAAGACAATACTGAGAAATAATAGTGGTATTGGTGACATCATATAATACTTGATCTCAAATTATACAACAGAGCTACCATAACAATAACAGCATTGTATTGGCATGGAAACAGGCAGGAAGACCAGTAGAATGGAAGACACATAGACTAGTCTACATAGATACAGTCATCTGATCCTTGACAAAGTTGTCAGAAACATGTTGGAGAAAATGTAGCTTTTTAAACAAATATTATAGTATTTTAAACAAATACTATAAAACAAATATAAAAATATATTTATTCTTTATTTTTTAATTTTTATATTTATAAAAAGAAAAAGTATTCAAACAAATTCTATAGTGTTGGGAAAACTGGATATTCATATGTACAAAAAATTAATCTAGATTCCTGTTTCTTACCTTGCACAAAACTCAAAGTACATTAAAGAACTAGAACCCTAAAACTGCTAGAAGAAAACAAAGGGTCAAAGCTCCAATATATTGTTGAGGGTACTGACTTTCTTAAAAAGACTCCTAAAGCTCAAGAAATAAAACCAAGAATCAAGAAATGCTTTTCTTTTTATATTTTCTATTTTCACACTTTCTCAACAGATTTCTTGTAGACCATTTAGAAAATCATGAAGTTGAAAATGCAGGATACTGTCACTTTTACATGTATGACCATCTCTAGTGAAGCATGAATGGATGAGTACAGTGGTTCTGAGAGGGCTGATGAGTGACCTCTAGTCAGAAAGCTCTTGTCTTTTTTGAGCAACTTGAACCTTCCTCATAATGACAGGACAGCTAGGAATGATTTCAGAATTCTGAAACTCTGAGGGGTGAGTGGTGAGAGAGATGGATGTCTTCATAATTAATAAGTTTGCTTTACAAAAGAAAGAGGAAAAACATGATAAACTTTGTCTTTGTCTTTTCTGTCACAATTTGTTGTCTGAAAATGGAGCAATTTAGAACACAAGGTTAAGTTTCTATCTAGATTTTGAATTACATAGATTTTAATTTTTAAAAAATCCAATAACAATATAAGAAAAAAATCACAAGTGTGCCAAAGAGGAAAGGATGTCTTCAATTTAAGATTACGAAGGAACTAGTCCTTTTAATTTGATAATTTTTTTTCATAGAAATCCATTAAAAATGTTTTTCTCATCAGTACAGACAAATGTCTATGAGAATCAAAAAAATTCTGAAGTGCCAGTCTATGAGATATTATATCCTACAACCTCCCAAACACTGCCCAAATAACTTGAAAATCTCTTTGGGGTAGCTTTCATTCTTGCACTTGTTGGTTTCTTGACAAGTGGAAGGTTCTGACTCCCTTGTGACTTTCTGGGAGAGTCGACAGCACTTAGCCCATAGCATTTAGTGCTGTAGGGATGCCAACACACTGCCATTTTCCAGAAAATGCCCTCAAGCAATCACCTCCCGTATGTTGCAGGAGTTCTGAGAATTTCTGGATGGTGTGTAATGTTGGATCATCTAGTGTAGTTATTTCTACACCAGATCATTAAGGAGGCAAGGCCAAAATACTCTAATATTTTTTAGCTAGGAATTTCTCTCTTAATCTCTCTTTTTCTTACATGTATGCACACACATACATACACATTCAGTTCGGAGTAAATGTTGCATATTCAGAGCATCTATTTCATTAGGCATTCATACATTTATGAATTTAATGCAGGCAATGTCCCTAACATCAGCATTTCTCAATTTGCATTCTGTTTCCTTTCCCCCCATTTCTTTGTAACATGATGGTCTACTTCCCAAGGTGCAATAGAGAATGTTCCTATTTAATTGAAAACTAATGTGAAATGTGCATCTGATGAAATGATTTGACCTTCTGAGTACTAAATGAAAAAGGAGATGCAAAGTAAAGTTTATTTATGGAAACTGACCTTCTTAGGAAACTCTACTAGGAAAAATACACCAAGAACCCTTGACAATATGCCACATCCTTGGCCTCCTATTTGTACAACTGAAATAAATCACCCATTTTCAAATAATGACTTTAAGAATCCAAATACACGGCTTTAAAAAAAATATCATAGAGAAATAAGTTTCAGATAGCTTTAATTAGAGAACCAGTATCTAAAGCAGTATTAAAGCAACATTTCCTATATTTAACTTTTAACCTTGCTACTTAGTAGCTGCCTGATGGTGGGAAAAACTTTCCTTTTTGTAAAGATTTACCCTTCCTATGTATAAATATAAAGGATGCTGGTCACATGTTTGAAGAGGGTGGTAGGAGGGAAAACCCTAAATGTTTTAATTTGTTAATCACTATGGACTTCTTCAAAGAATTGAAATAAGTGGAATTTATTATTTTGAAATGAACTAATCCCTAGAATTGAAGTTATCTTTGTTCTTTCATTGCTCCTCAGCTGTGATTTTGTATTCTCAGCCATCTGATTTAATTTAGGTGTCCACTTTTAGGGATAATGGAAAAATCTCAGCCCAGAATGTTCCCCATGATATATATACTTAAGTTTACATGTCTCACCGTGGCTTTATCTAAGAATTGTCATTCAGGTCATTTAGAGCTTGTCATGAGAAAAAAAATGGCTATAGGTGGTAAGAATAATGTTTGGAATCAAACATTCATAAAGAAGCTATGGTTCTTTAGTAGAAAGTAAACTTTGAGTTCTAATCACTTGCCACAGGACTATACATTTCTATGTTTAAGAAGATTTTCTTAAAGAAACAAAAATGTTAGTTGAGACTTCTTTTTCTAGTGGAGATACAATGAGTTTTACCATGTCGAAGCTTCATGCAGCAAAGGTCCTGCTTATGTCTGTAACATCACAGATCTGCAACCTCATACTTCCTATGATGTCCGAGTAGTGGTGGTTTATATGACAGGAGAAAACAGCACCTCACTTCCAGAGAACTTCAAGACAAAAGGTGAGTATTAACTGACTTGGCACTCAGAAAGTCTACAAGTAGCTGGGAATGGTGGTGCACACCGGTAATCTGGATTGCAAGTTCAAACCCAGCCTCAGCAACTTAGTGAGGCCATAAGCAACTCAGTGAGACCCTGTTTCTAATAAAAATATTAAGAAGGGCTGGGGATGTGGCTCAGTGATTTAGCGACCCTAGGTTCAATCCCTGGTACAAAAAAAAAAAAAAAGCCTACAAGTTCTCAAATCTTTTTCATTTCTTATTCACCAATCTTAGAGGTTGAAATCTTTGCTTTACAAAGAGTATATTACTATTGCTAGAACCTAAGTGAAGAAATTGGAAAGTCAGGAGTCTTTAAAGGCAGTAACAAGATAACACTGCCCTGGTCTTGTAAGATCCTGAGTAGAGCACAATTATTTCTCCTTATAGCATTCTGATTTCCTGTCCAACTATGATATCTTTCAGGGAGAACTAAATCAAGAAAAAATGTAACTAAGTGTTCAACAAATACTTATTAAACAAATTCTATATTCCAGATGCTAAAGAAATGGAAAAAATCTAAAGTCTATTAAACTAATTAGTATTTAAAAAGATATACCATAAATCCCAATCAATCACTATGAGAGTAGAGGGAAAATGCTCCAAAACTTATGATTTTTTTTTAAAGTTTGCATTTATCACTTATTTTGTGTCCAGCTAGGTTACACTGTTAATATTACAACTAATACATATAATCCATCACTAATAAAACTTCTGATACTCATTTAAAAAAATCTACTTATATCAGAAAACTTCTGAATATTTCCTAAATGTATTTATTTTTCCTCAGAATATTTTATAGAAAGATATCAATGCAGACTAGTTTATTCTTCTAACATATTAATCAGCATGTTCTTTTTTCCCTGAAGCTGGAGTCCCAAGTAAACCAGGCGTTCCCAAATTATTAGAGGGAAGTAAAGATTCAATACAGTGGGAAAAAGCTGAAGATAATGGAAGTAGACTTATGTACTATATCCTTGAGATCAGGTATGTCTGTTTGCAAAAGTGCTTTATAAACTACAAAGAGCTAAGCAGTTAACTATTAGGTTACCAAAAGTAATAATATTTATGAAATTATATTTACATACAAACACAAAATATCTTCAGTTTAAGGACCTTGGATTCGTTGTTATGTTGTTTGCTCAATTCCTAGAGGTCACCCATAGTATTCTAATTATAAGGCCTATCATATCATTCTCAGAAATCTAAAACTTCTCAATAATCCTTAGAGAAATTATTCAATCATAGGCTCAAGCAACTGATATTTACTTAATGTCTATTCTGCTTAAGAAACTAAGCTGATGTTTGATGTTAAATGATGGTAGGTATATAAATTCTTGATAATTTGTTTTGGCAAGATAGAACACTCTCTAATGAGAACTGTTCATGAGCTAGGTATTTTTCAGAATGTAAAATTAGAGGAGGGGCTGAAATGGTCTGAGGCCTATAATCACCCAGGCTTCTTATTCATTGTGAAAATGACAGTTTATAGTGTGTTCCCAGGGACTGAAAATGTGCTGTCCATGAAAACCAGCAGCTGATGTGCACATGAAACCTCAGACCTAGCCAGTACCAGGAGCTCAGCGAATCATAACTGGCTCAGCAGGACGAATTTCATGCCAACTTGAAGGGAGAATTCCAAATTCCAAAGACACTCCCCTCACGGGACTATGAAACCATCTTTTAAGAAGCTCCAAGGACGAAAGTCACTTCCATAATTATAGTTCTGGTGACTCAAGCTTAGATCTATTTTTGCATCATCTTGCTCTGGCATTCCCATAACTTCAAAAAGTTTTCCTGCTTATGTTAGAGAATTTACTTGGCCATATCTCTAGTTGAAACCTCTGTGAAAGTTCTGTTACTATTTTCCATGCACAGTGAAATACATTCTGACCTGCAGAATTATCACAATGGCCTGTATGTTTATCAACCAGTCCACACTATGGTTCCTGATGGGATTTCTTTCCTATGGTCCCCTCAGCAACACCTTTAGTGCATGATTTCATCTGAATAGTTTGTATGCTCCTTGTCCCAGCTTTCCATTATGAATACATGGACTCCAGGATGAATTGTAACTTCAGTATCTTTAAGTTAGTTTTTCAGTCAGGACACCCTAGTTAGACCGTGTGCTTGCTGATGGTATAGTGGTTGTGCAAAGTGTATAAACTTGGGAGCTGAACAGGCTTTTAGTTTCCTAGGACTACCAGGACTATCATAACAAAATAACACCAACTAATTGGCTTAACATAACCAAAAATGTACTGTTATGATTCTGGAGTATGGAAGTCTGGAATCTAGACATCAGAAGGAACATGCTCCCTTTGAAGGCTCTAAGAAAAACTCCTCCTTTGCCTCCTAGCTTCTTGTAGTTGGCAGAAATCCTTGGTGTTACTTGGTTTGTAGATGTATCACTCCATTCTCTGACTCCTTCATTACAGGATGTTGTGTGTGTATATGTGTGTATGTGTGTATGTGTGTCTGTATCCAAATTTTCCTCTTCTAATAAGGGCACCAGTCATTGAATAAGGACTTGGCCTCATTCAGTATGATCTCATCTTGACTTAATTATATCTGTTAAAACCTTTTTTCCCCCAAACAACATCAAATTCACAGGCTATGGATGAACATGGATTGGGGGGGGGAAACATTATTCAATCCAGTACATAGGCAATGTTTAAATCCTTGCTCATTTTCTGTTTTAGAACTTTGTTTTTGCCACTTATTAAATTTCTAAGGACTTGTTTCTTTGGGATCAAAGTTGTTTAAAGAATAAATTTGCCAGTGCTTAACAAGAGACTTCACTAAGTGTATAAAAGCACTTTGTCATAATACTTTACTCAGGAAGGTCCTGAGGATACCCTGCTCCTGTAAACAGATGTGACCAACTTCACTTCCCTGATGCTCTTGATGTTTTTGTCCATTCCTTGCCCTGTCTGAGGCTCAGCCCTCCATATCCTGTTGTTCTTTCAGAACCGCTCAATTATCAGACGCAGAAATAGCTTCTACTACATACCCCTAAGATCAAGCGGCTTAGTATCACATCCTAAAACTGTTAGGATCTGAAATTTTCTTCATTGTCAGAGAAGATGTAAGATCTTGAGCTTGCCTTCCGTCGATTTCATTTAAAGTCATTCTAGTTTCATCTTTTGAACTTAGAACTTGTGCTCTTTTTCTGTTTCAATGTGGATTGGCTTTGAGGTAGAGTGTAGACTAATAGAAAAGGAAGCAAGAACCCTTGGAATCTCAGATATAACAACTTTGGTGACTGAAATATCGCACCTTCCTTATCAATTTATAGTGTGTATTTTATCCAGATATGGCATAAGTGATTTTCCCAATATCATAAGAAACTAAAAATTAAGAATAATTGAAACTTTACTGTTAAAATTATGAAATAATTGTTGTATATGTTTAAATGCTGAAGAAATTTTACACATTTTAAACAGCAAGAAAAGATTTGCCATCTTTCTCTTGTCTACTGATTATTCAAAACTTTTTGGATGGGCTGAGTTGCTTGGCTCCTCTATGAGTAGGGTGACTTTGTAAACCATGCTGAGTTCTACGGCCATACCATGTGGGAGAAATGAGATCCAGGGTAAAGTGTACAATGAAACTCTCTGGAGTTCTGCATTAAAATGATATCTAAGTAACCAGAAATAACACATATATTGTCATGTTTATATTCTGTGTTTACTATTTTAGTGTTTCTTTTGCAGGGAGAACACTTCAAATGATTCAAAAAACCAGAATTTAAGGTGGAAGACGGCGTTTAATGGATCCTGCAGTAGCCTTTGCACATGGAAGTCCAAAAACCTGAAAGGAACTTTTCAATTTAGAGTAGTAGCTGCAAATAGTCTTGGATTTGGTGAATACAGTGGAATCAGTGAGAATATTATACTAGTTGGAGGTATGTCACCATATTTGCCTACACACTAGCTTACTACGTAAAAGTTCAGTGATAAAGATATGTGCATCCTTAACTTTAGTACCAGATATGGTGATTGCATAACTTATGCACTTATTGTTGAACTATTCAATTCATCTGATGTGGTCTTCCTATATAAAACATCATTATCACTATGTCATTTTATCTTCAATAATAACCAAATACTCCTTAATGACTACCACACGAACTCCTGGGTAGGCTTCCAAGGCATCCACAATGTGGTCTTTAACTACTCAGTCTTTTATCCTGTTCCTGGCACTCCCATCTTACATGCAATAATCCTAGAACCACTTTTTTGGGGGTTTCTTTTCTAATACTTACCTCTTGTACTGTGTGCCTTATTTTAGTTTCCAATACTTTAACTTTCTAATCACTTTGGCTGGAAGTCTCAGTAGCATATTTAATTTTTTCCTCTGTGCAGTCACCAGGTTCTGTTGATTTTACCATGTTGATTTCTCTCTGCTGAGTTTGTATTTTCCAATTTTCATGTTGGGTTTCCTGATTTAAGGTATTCTTTCTAGCTTGGCTTTTGGCTTAAACATGCTGCTGACAGTACTCTAGCTGAAGCACAGTCTAGCTCACTTAACCCTCTTAAATGTACCAAAATGGTTTTTTATTTGCTGCCACTACAAACTTCTATGTGGCATATTAAGTCTTCCATGACTTATCTTCCAATTGTAGTTAATTTTTCCCATTATTTAATCCTGTGCTGTAGTTGTACTAGACTAATTAGAAAATCTTATGTCACTAGGTCTTTGGCCTTGTGTCTTCTTTATCCTAGAAGGTGGGACGCCACCCTCCTACCATGTACTGGAATTGCTTTTCTTTAATTTTCTGCCAATTGAAATTCTCTTCATCCTTGAAAACCTGACTTAAAAGAATCCATCATGATGTGTGACTGACACTCCTTAGGCAAAATCAATGATTTCCTTTTGTGCACACCTTTCATATAAAACTTTATCCTTATTTGTATTATGGTTAGTTATCTATATAAGATCTTAGCAAACATTTCCTGAAAAGAACCAAATATAGCAAATATTTTTGACCTTGCAAACTATATTTGCTTTCTATAGCATACCTTTTTAAAAATAATACTTTAAAATTATAAAAACCATTCTTAACTCATGGGAAAAACAAAATAAGGCTGTGGCCAGATTTGTCCCACAGACTGTTGTGTGCCAAACTCTGGTTTACATGTCATCTCTTCTATGCAACTGAAAATCCCTAAGAGAAGACACCATGTTTTCACGTTTGCTCTCCTCAGCTTAATATCCATGAAATTAGATGTACATGAATAAAAAAATAATAATCCCAACTATATAATATATAAAGACTGAGACTTCTTTGTCTCGAATTCATTAAAAAGATCATACGTGTTTCTTTTGTCACCTTAAAATAGCAAGTTGGGTGAGTGTATTCCAGTTGGGTGTTGGGACTTTTATTTTGATTTTCCATGGAGTGTATACTGTCACCATAGATGATTTCAAACTACCAACTGGCTTACAAAAATCAAGTAGAAACTACCTCTGGCTAATCACTCTGTAGGTAGTTGGGTCAGATTGGGACAATTTGTTTTATTCTGTGAATTAATTTATTTTTCTCATTTATTTCATTAGATGGTTTTTGGATACCAGAAGCAAGTTTTGTACTTATCACTGTGGTTGGAGTATTTCTGGTTGTTACAATCCCATTGACATTTGGTAAGTGTCAGAGATTTTAAAACTAGGTAACAAACTATTGTTTGTTTGATTTTGTACTGATTGATTTATCTTGCAATTTATCTAACCTCCTCATGAGACATTACCTGATTAAATATATTCATATAATTCAATGTTATCCTTGGCCATCCTTTTATAATGAATAATTTCTGTGAATTTTTTTAATCAAGGGATGTATTAGTAAGTTTTCTGTTACTCTAGAGATTTATTTCAGCTCACAGTTTTGGAGGTTTCAGTCCATTAATGACTGGCCCTGTTTCTTTGGGTGTGTGGCACACATCATGGCAATACATGACCAAGCAAGGCCCTTACCTCATGGCTAGGAATTAATGAGGGGAAGAGGAAGGTGATGTGGTCCATTTTACCCTTAAAGAGAATGCCCTCAGTGATCTGATGACCTCTCATTAGGCCCCACCTCTTAATGTTTCCACCACATCCTGAAAGTGTCCAGGTGGGGACTAAGTATTGAACACGTGAACTTTCAGGGACATTCCAGGTCCAAATCATAGCAAGGGTAACTATTTTATGAAAAATATATCTGGGTATACACTTCATGGTGTACTTTAGATAAAACTATTTTCAAGTATTTGCTTCTGATTGGCTATAACAAGTGTTTTGTGGCTTTCATATTGAAATAAATAAATGAAAAATAACCCTGGGTACAAAAAGAGTGTAGGATTAGTTGGGAGGCCAGTGACAATTTTTGGTCAGGATAGTTTTGGTCTCCAGGCAGACAGCCTGGTTTGGAATGAGCAGGGCCTCTTTCTCAGGAGATCCATTTCTGGCTTGTAGGATCCATGCTCACTTACAGATGTCTGACTGGCTTATTTCAAAACCCTGCTTAATTGTAAATGACTAGGAAAGCAGAAGAAGTAGTGTAGGTAGATAGTGAGTTAGCTACTTCCCATTATTCATTTTAAGTGGATGTGCTAGTCTTAAAATACCCCACCCTCTTTTAAGATTTAGTTCAGTGATGAGATAATAGAGTAGCAACCCCAACACAGACAGTCAGATATAGGGCCCTTAGGGTGATCCTAGTGATCATATGTTCTGATTTTTCCTGTTGTTTCATTGTAAGTATCAATAGCACTCTCTTTCAGTTCTCAAAATGTCTTGTTGGTTTGGGTTCTAACATATATGGTCCCATTCTCTGTTGCTGACAAGCTGGAACATTGTGAGGAAAGCATAATGCCAGAAAAGGAACTCAAGCACATAGTCAGGAACCTGTAGCTTATTTTGTTATAAATAAGAGAAAATTGAAGGGAAAGTTAGAAGCATAAAGCCGATTCTCTGATGATGAAGAAAGCCAATGTTTCGTTCAGTGTTCTAAATCTCTATTCTTTCTCTAAACTGATTGGGAGTCACAAGGTATCAGAGAGCACTTTGAACTTGAATCGAGATTTCATTTCAAAGATTCCACTCAGACAATATGAGAAACTCCTTCAGCAAAGTGGGAAAGCTAAAAATTTCAGCTGACACTGCTAGGATTTTAACCTGTGGTTCCAGGGAGTCTAAGTATTGCACAGCTGATGTTTGTGCCACTAAGCCGGCCCCTCCACAGTTACACATATGACTGCAGTATATTTGGCAGTTGGCATATAGGCTTGACTGCTTGTCTGCTTTCGTGCTAGAAAGGATATTACATGAAGAACCCTTCATCTGACCTTTGTTTGCCTGCTTGTACATCACCATTGTTTAAACCCATGACTCTAGTGGATGAACATGAGATAATTTCAGACAACCTATTGTGTGCTTTCAAGAAATTCTATGGATCTCTGACTTTCTCAGGACTTAAAGGTCTTTATTCTGCTTGGAACTCATGGTTTTTTGAATGTAGCTAAGCTAATCCAGTTTTTGCTTTCATTAGCAGTGCATGTGGTTTTGCTAGTAGTGTGTGTGAGTGCATGAGAAAAGGCTGAGTTATTAAAATGGTGAGAAGTAGCAATTCTTTTAAAATTTGTATTGTGCTGAGGGTTCTCATTGGTCATACTTATAAACTTGAAAGAATGGTTTAAAAATAAGCATTGACAGCCTTTGAGTTGGTGAGTGGTTTTATCTAATGTGCAACATTAGCCTTATGCTTGAGCATAGAAAGGAAATAAAAAGCTGTAAAAATACAATTACTGACCTTAGAACTTGCCCTTTAATGAGGGTGATAAAACATACAAGTATGAAAAGAGCACTACCTGTGTTAAATAACATGAAATGTACAAGACAGTGACACAATTGGTCTTTGAAATTCAGAGATGAGAGAGCCATAGAGTTTGCAGAGGTCTCAGATGATGTCACCAAAAATGTAGGGTTTACCCTGGGTCTTTAAAAATACAGAAAGCGCATGAAAAACATCTCAAGGTTGAAAAACTGCGGTAGCAAAGGTACTTGCAACTTTTCCCTTTATAGGGCCTCCAGAGGAATTTCATGTGAATAAAACTCTAACCCTCTTGGATATAGAAACTACTATGAAATGAAGTCCACATTTTAACTATCATCTCCTAAAGCATCTTTGCAGTTTTCAACTTCTGAGTCAAAATTACACTGTAGATTGGAGATCTACAATTGCATTTTAATCTTTGAAAAATAAACTTTATATTATATCTGCTTATGCTATAAAAAGACAATATAAATTACTCATGATTCCAAAATGAAAGGGAAAACCTGCTAATGGTTGGTGGCTTTTATTCCAGTTATTTTTCCATATATTTGAATATTCACATATAAACAACAATAGATTTAATAATTTTGCATTCTGTCATTATATTGAAAGCATTTTTTAGTGTGCCATTCTATTGAAAGCATTCCCTCAGGTCTACTAAATGGAATATGTCTGGAGTCAGAAATGAATGCTTCACTAATAGTTATTATGCAAGTATATTTTGATTTATTTTGGGTCATTTTGAGAAATAAATTCCAATATTAAGATGCTTCAATTTATTTATAATAATATGTTAAGCTTTACTCTGAGAAGTGAAATAAAAGTGATGTATATAACTTGTATATTTTTAGGACATTTTATCTGGATTTAATACTGCGGGCACATTTTTTAATCAAGTTCTATTATTTTGTGGATTGTGCTCTTATACACAAGGATTTAAAGTGTATTAGCATGTCCTGAAGGAAAAAGGAAGCAATATTTTATTTTTTAAATTCTTTTCTTTTTTGCTTTAAAGTGTGGCACAGAAAGTTCAAGAATCCAAAAACTTCCAAGGAAGGCCTGACAGTTCTCCTAAACGAAGACAAGGAGTTGGCAGAGCTGCGAGGCCTGGCAGCTGGGGTGGGACTGGCTAACGCCTGCTATGCAATACAGTACGTAGCCTGGGCATTCTTTATGGAGCTCCAATGCAAAGAGTGGGTGACAATATGCCCCTTATTCTGGCATAATTATTGATAACTTTCTCTTCCAGTCTCTGATGTGACCAGAGATAATTGACAAATTATGTGGTTATCCTATAAAATAAATACAGAAAAGTCCATTGCTTTTCAGTGTTTTATCATGTAGTTAAAAATTAAATGAAAGAAGAAAATACCACATTGAAGAGAGTAGATGGTAACGTGGTTGGTTCCATTGGAGATAGAATTTGAGATGAAAGGAAATTCCCAGCATCTCATATTAAGCCAATTTTAGCCCATTTCAGAAGTGGCATGGTGATTGCCTCAAAATCTCTGTAAAACAGATGAGTTTTGATCTTCTTTTGTTATTATAATTGAGAAAAATACTTAAGTGTTTCTTTGCATGTTTCTTTGTATTATAGTGTATACTAAAAGGAATGGTACTGGTATGTTCTTAGGTCTTGCTCCTAGAAATTTATAATTCATGACATAAAAACAAAGGGTTTAAAGTAGATACAGAGGTAACCAGATATTTGGAACTGACTTTTCTTTGACAAAATACTCAGCATATCTGATATTCAAGATTTTCTATTAAATCCCAAAGTTACCAGGGATTGAATACAAGGGAGCTTAACCACTGAACCACATATCAACTGTTTTTTGTATTTTGTTTAGAGACAGGATCTCACTGAGTTGCTTAGGGTCTCACTAAGATGTTGAGGCTGGCTTTGAACTCAAAATCCTCCTGCCTTAGCCTCCCAAACCACTGGAATTACAGGCGTGTGCCAATTGCACCCTGCAAACCCAAAGCTTTAATCTAGAGACTCCATCTCATGATAGTCCAAGTGAGGAGACTGGCTTTCTAAATTAACCTGTTAGATGGTGATGGGGTTTATTTTTTTTTTGATCATAGTAAATTCCATTTTACAAAACATATCAGGTATATGAAACTGTTGAAATGAAAACTCATAGACTCAGATGCATCTATTGCTAATTTCTAATCATTTTTTTCACACAAATTAGCAACCTGAAGAAGTTCATAGCCGCTAACTTTGATAAAACTAGTTTTAAAAAAAAATCTCAAAGCAACACATACACATGCATGTTTCTGTTGAAGTGAAGATGCCTGGAAGCAAAGCTACTTGCTCTCTGTAAAAGGTGGTGGAATAGAGAAGTATTAATAGGAGCACAGAATTTCATACACTATATATCACATGGAACCGACAATGCTGCCATGCCCTGAGATTGTTCTTTCTCTCTCAAACACAAACTTTAAGCTGTATGTATTTTGTGAGAATAAACATTGCTGTTATTTTACAGTACTCTTCCGACCCAAGAGGAGATTGAAAATCTTCCTGCTTTCCCTCGGGAGAAACTGACCCTGCGCCTCTTGTTGGGAAGTGGAGCCTTTGGAGAAGTGTATGAAGGGACAGCTGTAGACATCTTAGGAGATGGAAGTGGAGAAATCAAAGTGGCAGTGAAGGTAACGTGGATCTCTGGACTTCTTGACTAGTTAGGTCACCATATTTATATGGGTTGGCATGGATATGACTTTAATAAAAGTTGAATCCTTTTATCTAAAAAGAGGACCAAGAGTAGGGTGAATGTAGTTAGCAATAGTGTACATGTATCTCTCAAAATAGAAGAGAGGATTTTTTAATGTACTCACTAATAAATGATGAAAGTCTTTGGTTTGATCATTAACCAATGTATACATAAATCAAAACATCACATTGTACATCTCAATATGTACAAGTATGTCAATTAAAAATAAAAATAACTTAAAAATTGACTGATAGAATGTAGAAGCCTATCCATAGCTACAGAAGTCACTATCCTCCCATCCCTCCCAATTCCCAGATAGATTGTATAATCAACAGAAAATCTCTAGGGTTTACATGACCTCTAAGGTTGTTAGCTGAGACCTGGTGAACAGTTTTTTTTTTTTCCCATCAATCATTCTAAATGAAAACTGGAATTACAAAATACATTCTCAAAGAATCAGAGCAGGGTCAACAAGTGTTTTCTCAAATAAACAGGTAGTAAATATTTAGGCTTGCGGGCCACACAGTCTCCGTCTCAACTCTTCAACTCTGCTATTGCAGCTCAAAAGCAGCCACAGTGTATATGTTCTATTTAGTGTGGCTATGTTCCAGTAAAACTTTATTTATGAACATTGAAATTTGTATTATGTGATTGTTTGTCATGGTATGCTTGATGCATTTTTAAGGAAGCACTGGGTACACTCTCGTATTTTTGTAAAACTTTCTTTTGGTAGAGGGATAATGAAACTGTTAATGCAATTGTGCACCATCATGATCACAGCTTATTAGGAATTTATTGCTTTGAGGGTAACATGTACAACCAGAAACATGGCAAAATTCTCTCCACTTCTAAATAATATGCTTTAAAAATACTTTAACTTAACCAAGTCTCAATTGGTTTAAACAAATGTTTATTGTTCTCACATAATGAGATGACTGCTGGTTTTGGTGTAGTCCTATGTCCTATAAGAGCCAGTATCTCTGAAAAGAACCTGGCATCACATCTTCATTCAGTCCAGGGAAAAGGGAGTAAAATGGTGCTAGATATATATGTTCAGGAATGCAAATGTTTTCCATAAGCCTCTCTCCTGCTCAGCAATTTTTTCTTGGGTCCAGAACTAAACTAAAACTTATTTACAAGGAAGGCTAGAGAATTTCAGAACAGATTTTCATGAGTAACTTACATCAACTACCTAAGACTTGGCACCTTGTCCCTAAAAAATAAATTTGGGTATTGTTAGCAAAGAAATCAGGGAAATACATATTGAGTAGAAAATTTTGAAAAGTAAGATATTGACCTGTTAAATGCTAAAATTGGTCTCTTTTTAAAATTCCCATCCTTTGGAGAAAAGTTTTATAAATATTACTAGATCTTTCATCTAGCGTGTTTTCTTATATTAGCAATAAGAGGAGGTTTACAGGTCACACTCACATGCTGCATCTGTGGTCTATTTACAGCTTTCAGGGTGAAGACTGAAAAACAAAACCCTCTCCACTAACCCTCTGAGCTCACAGGATGGCTGCTATACTGATTACTGACTTGTTTTTCTGTTGCACAGACCTTGAAGAAGGGCTCCACAGACCAGGAGAAAATTGAATTCCTGAAGGAAGCACATCTGATGAGGTATCAGGGTAGCTCCAAAATAATTTTCTCTTATTGATGTGAGTAGGAAGCTTTTGTCTCTGTGCATTGGACTTTTAACATGCAAAATGACTGGATATAACAAATTTTGCTCAAAGCAAACATGACTGAAAAGTTTGAGAGGAAATATGTCTGTACTAATAAATATTCTATGGAGGCCAGTCAGCTGAGCCAGGGTACAGGCAAAAGGTTCTCCTTTCTTTTATCTTTGATAAGAGAGATACTTTGCAAGTGAATTCTGAAGCTGTTCAACTTTAAACACATCTGTGTTCTAAAATATGTGATAATGGGTGAAGTAAACCTGGTAAGGGAGCGTTCTCTTAAGCATTATTTGATATCCCTGTCTAGTAAACCTGTCTGAAAAGTTTCAATCAGTTTATGGCCATGATATATACTCAAGGACATCATTTAAAATGTTTTATACATAATAGTGGAGTTCATTTCATTGTGACATATTCATGTTTGTACATAACATAATTCCCTCCTTGCCTCTGCTTTACTAGTTTCCCTTCTACTTATATATAGACAATGTATAAATAATACATACCTTAATTATTATATTATAGTTATATATAAATGTTAGATATGTTGTGATTTATTCATACATGCATATAGCATAATTTATTTTCATTTCTGTTCCTTCTCATTCCCCGCCTTATCCTCAATCCCCTAACGCTGTTCTACTGATCTCACTTCTGTTTTATCAAGAACATCTTAAAATGAAGACTCAAGGAAGCAGTTCAGGGAATCCTTGACTGTGAGTCCCAGATGGTAGGCTGGGCTTATGTTGATGTCTTAAGAAACCAGTAGAGCAGCCAAAACCTGTAGACTTGAGTTGTTTCTCTAAAAGGGAAAGAATATATTTCACATTTGTGATGACCAGAAACATCACCAAAGATTCCAAACAGCTTTTGAAGAAGGCTATTAGTCAAATTGCTTTCTTTTCTATAACAAATGGGGTTGTGGTTCAGTGGTGGAGCATTTGCCTAGCATGTGTGAGGCACTAGGTTCAATTCTCAGCACTGCCTATGAATAAATGAATAAAATAAAGGTCCATCAACAACTAAAAACAATATTTAAAAAGAAATATTTTAAAATTTTTAATATAAATGCTATTTCTTCTAAAATCCACCCTATTCTATCCACATACATTGGCCACTAGGGGTTGCCACGTTACCTCCATAAGGCACATACACAGACCAGTAGTTGGAAAAGGAAGCTTGCACCTATTAAAGACAGTAAGTCAGGGATTCTGAAGGAAACTATGGATAAAGAATTTGTCTATTTCATAAGGAGTCTCAGCTAGGTCTCCTGTTGCTGTCATGTCCTTAGTCTTTGTCTTTCCACCTTTTAGCAAGTTTAATCATCCCAACATTCTGAAGCAGCTTGGAGTTTGTCTGCTGAATGAACCCCAGTACATTATCCTGGAACTGATGGAAGGAGGTGACCTTTTAACCTATTTGCGTAAAGCCCGGATGACAACGGTAGGCAGAAGGGTACACACCATTGATTTCCTTGTGCCAATGCCTATAGCTTCCCATTAATTTTTATTTCAACAGGTTGTAGTTTTGGCTGGAGGTAGAACCTTACAAGATTTCCATGATAACCTTTAGCATTAGATTGGGACAACTTGAGCCTTTGTTTAGTATTTAATGGGAAAATAAGTCCCTCATGGTCAGAATTGTGTTTTTTTTTTTTTTCTGGAATATAGAGATTGTGTGCAGTTGGAATGGCCCATCTCTTTACCTTATCTATATGCCTGTCTGTCCCATATTACATTTCCAGTCCCGAAGTCTTTATTAAATTCTAAACCCTTAGGTCAGATCTATTGACTTAGATCTACCTAGGTTGACAGATCAATTTGGATTTTATTAGGCATCTTGAACTTGCTTTGGCCAATACAAACCTCTTGATTTCTATTCCTCTCCTGCCCCATCCATCCAGTTCCTTGCCTTCTTTCCCCCTACATCCACGCTCTCAACTCCTGTCAGCTCTACAGTTCTGCCTCGGATCTGTCTTCTCTTTTTCAGTGTGGACTCTAGAGATACTGTGGATTAGTGGACAGAGTCAGGAGGTGATCACCTGTGGGAATCTACTTTATGTTTCAGTTGAGAAAACATGTGAGACAAGATATTAGAGTTTAAATCTGTAGATTTAAAACATTTGGATATTTTCCTATCAAATATATTATATTATATGACTAAAAAATTAAAATGTATGATAGGAGCCCTGTACTGCCTGACTTTCCCACCTCCCAGGCCTGCACGTATCTTCTGGTGTTTTAATTCCACATCCTTGAAGACTCTGCTTACACTGACGCACATTGATCCTGGGAAAAAATCTATCCACGAAAGATGAAACTTTAACTTATACTTCCTCCTATATCTGCCCAACCCTACCAGCATTAGACACAGAAAAACTTTGCTTTTCCCATCCTCCAACTATTGTCACATTTTCCAAATACATCAGTATTCCATCTTTGCATTATTGTAGACTTTAACTATTATATGCAACTCAGTTACTCAAATGCCGGGATTTTGATTCCATCCCTCCCACCCCATCCCTGCTTGGGTTATTTTATTAAATGCCTCTTATTTATTTTTTTTTTCCTTTGCTTTGCTTGCTATTAGTTAAGCTCGCTGCTAGGATTACATCACTTTTCTCAGTATGGCTAGTCCATCAGGTGATCCAGCTGTTCAGTTTTTCCTTGGGTCCCTCCTTCCTGAGGCCATATAGGTGCTTGTCCTTCAATCTGGCTGCACATCGGCTATCCCAGAGATTTCCTTCAGATGTATTCTGGTCATGGATCTCAATTCTTTTTATGCTAGACCTTTTACCCTCTATCTCATGACTTCTTTGTTCTTGTTTTAGGAAAGAGCAAGAATGAGGAAGCGTGCATGTGAGGCAAAATTTTGGGTTTTTGTCCCCCCTTTTTTTGAGAAAATATCGTCGTTTATTCTTCCCTCACACTTGATTGATAATTTGGTTAGATTCTATGTTGAAAAATCCTCTTATTCCCAAATAAAAACCATATTTGTTTTCTAGCTTCTACAGCTGCCACTAGGAAATCTTATGCTGTTCTGATTCCTGATTCCTGGTGATCTGCTTTTTGCCCCTCTTTTTGGAAAATTTTAGTGAAATTTTGTGTGTGGTATACTCTTTTCTGGACAATGACTGAAAAATCAATCCCTTCCTTTTTTAATATTATTTTTTTGATAATAAATACAGTTCTTAGTTCCTTCTATTTCCTAGTTACAGAAATCTTCTTAGTTGGACAGGGGGCTACTTTGTTTCAAATTCTCTTACTTTTGGCTATTTTCTGTTATTTTCTATCTCTCATTCTTTTTCTCTCCATTCTGATAGATTTCCTAGACTTTATCCCTTAAAATTTTTATAGAATAAAGTTTCTGTTATCATATTTCAACTTTTCACAAACTTGTTCTTATACTTTGCATTTTAAAATAAGATTCTATTTTTTTCTCATAGATTCCAAATTTTGTCTTATATTTCTTGGGATACTAATCCTTTTTTAAAAAGTTAATTTGCTTCCAATTCTTGATTTCATTTTTTCTCTTTGTTTTGAAATCTGTTTTCGATGTGAGAAGGTTTTCTCAAAATGTTTGTTGATTTCTTTTTCCTGGTGCTGGGGATCAAACTCAGGTTTTTGCATATAGAGGCAGGAGCTCTACTACGGAGCCACACCTCCAATTCTTGTTTGGTGAATCTTGGCTGGTCTTTATATTTAATATGAGGCCCAAGAAGCTGACTGGGACCTGTGTGTGTAAAGAAGTTTCCTTCTGGTTGTTGAGCAGGCCCCTGCTGCTCCCATCTGAATCTCTTCCCTAGTGTATGTTGGTTTCAACAGAAAGGGATTTGCTGGTCTTTTCTCCCTGGGCAATAAAACCCTGATGTTTTAGCTCAGGGAGTCAAAAGGGGATTGGAGGTCTCAAAGCTCAGTGAGGACTCTCACTTAATTTCATTCTTCATTGTCAGCCAGTGCTTTAATATGGATATTATTATTATTATTATTTAACTTAGAGCTATTCTGATTTAGATTTTTATTTTCTTCTTCTTCTTTTTCTGCAAAGATGCCTGCCATGCTAGGGTATCTGGGATCTAGTTAACCCTGAAATAACTAAACATTCACCTTGCTTTCTGTCCTGACCCTTATCCCTGCATTCAGAAATACCTGCCACCTCCATTCTGGAGCTTTTATGGGGTTGTATCATGAAAAAAAAGTCAATTGTGTATTCTCCTAGAAGTCAGCTGTCCCCAATCTTGGCTCCCTTATGTAATCATTCCTCCATCTGCTTTCCCTCTTCCAAAATGTTTTATCTGTTATATCTATTCACCTGACCTATTTGTCCTTGTGAGTTTCCAAAATACACGCCCCCCCATCATCATTTTAGTAAGTGTTAGGGAGAAAGTAGAACTAAAGTTGCACACATTCAAAGAATGTTTATTTGTATGTTTTACTTTGGTGGCATGGGGGGGAGAGAATGAAGATGGACCAAAAGAATATAGATCTATTTTTTAAAAATATTACCTATTGACCCAAGATCCCAATGGTTATAATGGCTGGTTTTCAACTATATTCCAAATCTTTTGCTGCTTTTCTCACGGGTTGACCTGTGGGCTGACCAGGAAGTTTCCAGGGCTTCATCTCACTCACTGCCACCAGAGAGGACAGGATGCTGTTAGGTTCTGTGTGCCCATGAGGGAATACCCAGACATGATGTCCCCCCTCAGGGTGATGCATTCTAGACTAGCCACCTTTACACAGGGATGCTCAGAAACACATTCTAGAAGAACCGGCACAAGTTACCTCCTTGTCCTGCTTCCACACTGGTTAATAAGGATTGACTGCAACTAGGTCTAGAAACTTCGATTTGGGGAACTCAGTTTCTTCATCCATAAACTGAAATATTGAATCAAAAGCTTTCTAAGGTTCTTTTTGGCTTTGATGTTCTAGGATTGGATTAAGATAAAAAAAAAGAAAAACTACCAAAATAATACAAATATACAGTAATAAATGTGTGTTGTCTTCAAGAGCCATTTCATTTGTTCAATGTCTGTTGGTATTTATTGTATGACAGTGAAAGATGTGGTTCTTTGTCTCAAGGAACTTGCCACTTGGTAGGGATGGCTGTCATAGGTCACATATTACCCTCAAGTAGACCCATTAAGAAGGACCCATTAAAGTGGGGTGGAGAATATATTGCTGAAGAGGAAAGAGAGGTGATTCCTAACTAAGAAAAGCAAGGAAGGTGTCATGGTGGAGGTCATGTGTTTGGGACACAGCTAAGGTAGGAGATATAAATGGTCACATTATATCTTCTCCTGAGTGATTAAGGCTTTGAATAGGGATGGGACCTGGTGAAGGTTTAATATATCTGAAGGGTTTAGCAAGACACAGCAGGCAGGAGATGCGGGCAGCATCTAAAGTGCAGGGGGCCCAGCATAGAATGATGAGGTGTCCCCATCAGGGATAAGAGGAGGTGATAATAGCCATGGATCCAAGCAGGCAGGCAGGCAGCATTATGGAAATCTCGTCCGCAGTACAAGGAACAGGGCAGTATCATTAGACTGAAGTTCAGGAGCAGGATTCTAAATCAAGAGAAAGTCTTCATGATTAGAGTAGATTTTACCAAGATCAAACAGAGTTCCATTCACACACAGGAACCAGTCAAGCAGTCAGGATGCTCAGGAGACGACTAAATTTAGGCCACGAGATAGTCATCTAGTGGACCTGAGCAAGGTTGGAGGCGGGATGATTCTTGGTGTAAGGTCAGACCCTAGCTAATCCGCCCTAGGTGTAGTTGTGTGGGGCTATGGCAACACTAAATCCCAGAATAATAGGATTATCACTAGTTTCAGGGCAAGATTTGAGATTGTTAGAGAAGGCTCAGAGAGCAGCGCTTAAAAGCACCTCTGCATGAGGAATTGAGGGATTTGGAGGTTGGGAGTCATTTGAGATGCTCATTAAAGGATGTTGATGGAAATCAAGAACAAGGAGATCATCCCAAGGGGGAAAAATATCATAGGAGAAAAAAAAGAAGAGAGGAGGTTGAGAAATGCAGAGAAATTATAAGCAACAACATGTATCCCAGAACGACTGAAGCAAAAGATGGTGAGAGGAAGTAAAATGAACATATAGAGAGGCTGGTGAAGTCTGGGACTGCCACAGGCAGGGAGTGGGGTGGGAGGTACTCAGGAATTTATAATGGATTTTACAGGAAGTGGCACAACAAGGTGATATAATGGAAGTATAAGAAGCTGAAGAGGTGGGAAGTTTTTCAATGCATCAGATTAGGGATGAAAAAAAGCCCAAACCAGGTAATTGCAGGAAAATGGAAAGGCACAGACAATGTATGATCATGTCCTTCAGGAAGGAACTTTGATTTTTTTTCCATATGCTGTGAATAAAAATTTTCACTGACTTTTTTCACCTGGAAATCATTGCAACCAGTACTGGCTCCAGTTTATATTTGTGCTGGCTTCCTCCTCCTCCTCCTCCTCCTCCTCCTCCTCCTCCTCCTCCTCCTCCTCCTCTCTCCTCTCTCCTCTCCTTCTCCTTCTCCTTCTCCTTCTTCTTCTTCCAAGAGTATTACTAACAATTTTATGAGACTCATATGAGGAACTAGTTCATAGTCTTAATTGATATGTTAGAGTGCCAGGGCCAATAATTAAAACAAGTAGAATTGGTCAAATATTATTACTACTCATGAGAGCAGCTACTGTTTATCAAGTACCTGCTGTGTCCCAACAATATTACAGATTTTATTTTTATTTTTTTAAGGTCAGAATTACTATGCCCATTTTACATATGAGAAAGTTACTTGGTTAATTAAGCAATTTAAGCAAGTTCACACAACTAGTTAATAACAGAATTGGTTTTCAAATGTTGGTCTGTCTGATCTTATAGTGTGAGATCTTTCCAATAAAGATCCCATATCAGCTCTCCTTATTATAAATATAGTCTTTCATTTGTGTATGTTTCAATAGAAAGCATATAAAACATTTTTCTCTTATTTGAATTGTTGTAAACATAACTAGAAATTCCTTCAGAACATCATATACAAATGTGTATGTGAATGTATATGTATGTGTCCAAATAGTCACACTTATATGTGTATATTTTGTGCAAATTGGGAAAGTACTAATAATTTTTCCTTAATTTCTCACAGCTTCATGGTCCTTTACTCAACTTGGTTGACCTGGTAGATGTGTGTGTAGATATTTCAAAAGGCTGTGTCTACTTGGAGCAGATGCACTTCATTCACAGGTATAGACTCTATTAAAGAGGAATATATTGTTTAAAGGGTTATTATGAACCCTTTAAACAATATTACCATACAACTACAGGTACCATATTACCTGTAGTTTGGACACATCACACAAAGTACTTAACACATTTTCATTCCTTCAAAACAGCAATATTTCTGTAAGAAGTCTCTCTTCTATTCTACCTACAAGTGTTACTCATCTGTTTTCCAGAACTTTATTATTAAATATAATTTCTCTCATAGGGATCTGGCAGCTCGGAATTGCCTTGTGTCTGTGAAAGACTATACCAGTCCTTCGCGGATAGTAAAGATTGGGGACTTTGGACTTGCAAGGGACATCTATAAAAATGATTATTATAGAAAGAGAGGGGAAGGCCTGCTCCCAGTTCGGTGGATGGCTCCAGAAAGTTTAATGGATGGAATCTTCACTACTCAGTCTGATGTATGGTGAGCCTAATGGGACACAGAGAAACACAGGCAGAAACATCAAACATCAAACATCAGAGTCAGAAAGGATCTTTAAAGAACATCTAATCCCATTTTTCTTTTAAATGTGAAAAAAACAGAAGACCAGAGAGGTTAAGCGATTTTCTTCAAGCTAATGTGAAAGCTGGTTGTCAAGATGCAACTATTCCTGGGTCTCTGCCACTTACATTCCTCTCCCAATCAGTTTTGATCCTTTATTTTACAATTGTATATTAAAGACAGAGATTTACTTCAAGTGTTTTATTACTTTCCACAGGCATTTAAATATATGACAAATACAAATTGGTGCTTATGAATTAATACCCAAATATGTGCCCAAAAGTCTGCTATTTTGAGTTTCTTGGTGATTGATTCACAGGTAGACTTTAAATCATAGATGGCAAAAAGATTAGGATATTGGGGAGGTTTGGACATATTTTTATTATTTGAATAAGATTCCTCATTTTTGCTACTTGACTTCCAACTTTTGATTAGAGTTGCTTAAATGTAAAGATTTGTCCAGTGACTGTTAAGTTGAGCTGGCCCTAGGCAAAATTGTGGTTGAGATAAAATGGATTCTTTCTATGTTTACCAGTATTCTATCCCCCTCAAATGTGAGAAATAGTGAAGTGCTGTCTTGTTTACCCACATGAGTGTCCACATACTGATTATCTAAAGCCATGTGCAGTGGAATCCATAATAAAGTTTTAGCTGGGGGAGGAACAGTGTGCAAGCATGTATGCACACACACACATCTGTGTGTGCATGTGTACATGCATGCATGAGTGTGCATGTGCATCTGTGTGCGTTTGTCTCTGTGTGTGCATGTGCCCCCACTAAGTTTTCCTATTGCTTTTGAAGTATTGTTCCATATGTGGTGTACTGTGCTACATTTTCTTAAGTTCTAACTTATTTCAAGTCTCCTATTTGCCTGTTATGAGGCCAATAATGTCAACCACAAAAGTAGGCCCCATAGTCACAGGAAAAATTTATGTTGAAGAAGCTATTGTAAACCCGATATCTCTAATAAGTACAATTAAAGCCAACCCTTTATATCTTTAGGTCTTTTGGAATTCTGATTTGGGAGATTTTAACTCTTGGTCACCAGCCTTATCCAGCTCATTCCAACCTTGATGTTTTAAACTATGTGCAAACAGGAGGGAGACTGGAACCACCAAGAAATTGTCCTGATGATCTGTAAGTTAATTATATTAACACAAGCATCCCCCAAACAAAAATGTGTATTATCTTAGGCCTCATTGATATGGCATTTTAAAATAAAAACTGGAATTTATATATTTGTGTATGTCACATAATCTGTGGATTGATTGTGACACTTAATTTACTAAACACATTATAGTTTCTTCTTATTTATATATGCATGTGACAGCTCACTCAGAAACAAACATTTGGACAGTAGAGTTTATTTATACTCCTGTCAAGTTAATTCTAACAAATAGACATAGCTTTGTGTGTATGAATAAGTATGTTTGTCTGTGTGTACATGAATTTGTTAATTTTATTTTGGGAGATGTGATTTGGATAATATCTTAATTAAAAGGCCCTATTTAATAAGAATATACTGTTTCAAAGTCATATTGCCTTTGTTAATCTAACTGATAATTTTCCATGGGAAATAGTATTACTAAAAATTATACATATTGTGATCTGTTTATGAACTTAACACAAAATGACTAAATATTAGTGACTCTATCAAATTGATCCTCACCACTATAGAATTCTAAGAGTGATTCCCAGAAGAGAGAGTAATTTTTGTCTCAATCTGAGTGAAAACAAATTGCTAGGTTATTATGCTTGGGTACTCATTTGCCTCCTGTGAAGAACCTCAGAAGAAATATCAAGTCTTGACACTTTACCTAAGAGGTTCTGAAAGAACAAATGACCAAATGTCTCAATTATATACACAATACCAAGCCGAGGATTGTGTGGAGTACAAATGTCTTTATACTAGCACCACAGCTCTTCTGCATCTTGGAATGTATTTTGAATGAAAAGGCACACACGGTGCAGTTGGGTGACCAGCCAGCATGTAATAAAGTGCTAAACTGTGTGGTACAGACAAGTGCAAAAGGAATTAGCAGTATGCGGATGCACACCATGGTTGTACTGCCTTGACTATGCAGTGTTATTTAGAGGATTATTCAGCCCTGAGCCAACAGATGATTAAGAGCTGGGCACCTTGATTGGTGTTCTACTGGTGAATGTTTCTGCAATACTACTCATTTCTAATTTAGCTTTTACAACTTCTGGAATATTTTTAAAGAGATGAGATATGTACACACTTGATCAGATTTGGTAACGGTGCCTTAAAAAAAGTTATTCATGAGCCTTTGGGGGAGAGATGGGGAAAATCTGCAAATTAGAGATAAGAAATCATTCAAAAATTTAAAAAATTTCACCTATGGCTTAAGGAAAAAACCGCAGCATACCTGAATATGAAATGAAGTTTAAGTAACCATTAGTCTATTTTACATTCTAACACTTCTCTCAAGCACTGAGAAATGTCCCCCAAAAATTTCAATTGCAGAGTTTTCCTTATGCTCTTAAATTTTTATTGGTATGTCCCCCTGAGGAGCGGGTAATGTGCCTCTTCATAATTATACAATATTTTTGTACAGGCACGTTAGTAATAGATACTGAATTATAAATTTTGACTGATTTATTTAATTATTTTGTTTGGGGAGAATGGAGATGAATAACAAATTGCTGATTTGCACTGCAGAAAAGTATAGGTCTGATGAATTTTGTTCCATCCAAAGGTATGCACAAATGCAACTAGAAGGAGGAGGAAGAAGAAGTGCTACAAAAATGCTAGGAAAGTATTCCTGATAAGAGTGGGAAAAGATAATATTCTATCTGGTGTTCTCTTGAATAATTCATTGGTTGAATACATTATTATCCTAATTTTTATGAAAATCCAGTTT
Organism: Urocitellus parryii; assembly: GCF_045843805.1. Classification (NCBI taxonomy): domain Eukaryota; kingdom Metazoa; phylum Chordata; class Mammalia; order Rodentia; family Sciuridae; genus Urocitellus; species Urocitellus parryii. The sequence goes on from NC_135538.1 coordinate 45,529,573, forward strand.
CCTTGAAACCTAGATTTTTCACTAGGGGGTGTTAAAGTTCATTTCTACATTATTAATTAAAAAAAAAAAGGGAGCAATGCTCCCGTGCTGCATGACTTTGCAGAGCTCCAGGAAGGGTTAAGATCCACTGCCAACCTGCAAAACAAGCTGTGCTAGGAAATGGAGCTCTTGGTGATGCCATTCAATCTGGTCAAGGCCTTAAGTTGTCATGATAAAGATTAACTACTCTCTTTAGAGTACAGAGGGAACTGATTTTTATTTGAAGCAGTCCTCTGAGATCACAGGCCCAGCTTAGAGGTTGAAAGTCTGCACTGAGCCACGCTGCACCTTCTTCTATTCACTGCTTAAATTCTCAGCACCTGGATGCACTCTGGGTCAGGTGAGCCCATAGATGGCTATGCTGTTTTAGCTATTAGTGGAATGCAGGATTCAGAGCATTCCTGCCCCTCTCTCCATAGGCTCAGATGTGTGGAGGGGGGAAAGCCCAGCTATCAGTCTTCTCTTCAGCTTTAGTTTGCACAACAACTACACCAGTCTGAGAAGAAACAGGATCAAAGGGCAGTCTACCTCAAGTAAGAGCTCTTGGGGGTTCTATGACAGATGTGTCACAGCAGCAGGAGTCTCACCCTCTTCTTTTCATTCCTGAAAAAATATGTACAACTGTATCTTGGGTCTCTCCAAGACTGAGTATAATGAATAAGGGATTTTTGAAATCTGTATTTTATGAGCTTTGTTTAAATACCTGCCCCCTTAACACTAAAAGATGCTATGAAGTTTTCCTTTGTTCAACGTCAATGGCTTCATGAATTCTAGGACTCTAATAAGCATAGAGATTAATATTGAACACAGCTAATTAGTCCCATCCTATTTTAAAAAATAAAAATCAAGGCAAAGAGGAACAAAGAGTTCATACAGTGAGTAGAGGAATTTGAAGCTGGATACTTAGACAAACAAGATACTTCAAGCATAAATGCATATTTTTGTAGAATAGTGCAGCCAAATCATGTAAATTTTAATGAACTTGAAGGACCAGCAAGTTTATTTAGACTATTATCTGAGTAATATCTTTTATTATTTATAACTGTAATTAGTGCAGTGTATAAAGCATGGTACTGAACAATGACAGGTGCACTTTTCTGAGGGACAATCCCCCTATGCCACAGCTATAGAAACTGTAAGTTTACTGAAAAAGGCAAGAAATTCTGTTCTTGGTATTTTGAAATTCTTAAAAGTCTCTCTATTTTATTCCATTGCCAGTTTATTGCTATTTGAAAGCACAGGTTGTATTCTTGACTTTTAGATGATTTATATTTAATATAGCTCCTCTTTTCTTATTCTTCATTTGTCCCTGGATGGTGGAACTGAAAAGTTTTATATACTAACAGAGCATGTGTTTTGCCATCAAGAAGTTATTTTTAAAAAGGTGTAAAATTTAAAAAAAAGTAATGATTGGATTCAATGTAAATTAAAACCTCCAAAGATGAAAAACAGTAGGAATAACTGCTTAAATGGATTACTAGATGAAACAAAAGGCAGAACTTTTCAAGGGTACAGTGAATGTATAGATGTGAAGTAGGTGACTAAGTGTCAGCCATGAGGATGACTTCTTTGTCTTCACCCTCCTCCTCCCCTTCCTGGCTTCCTTCTCCCTTCCTTCCCTCCTTCCTCCCTCCCTCCCTCCCTCCCTTCCTTCCTTCCTTTCTTCCTTCCTTCCTTCCTTCCTCATGGTCTACTGAACATATGGAAACTTTTGTGGAATGAAGCAGGTTACAAATAAGTACTATAAGTAAAGCCTTCATCACTTAAATATGTCAAGTCTTGAGAGATTTTATCTGTACCTTGGTGATATCTTTGAAACGTAATCACATTTATTCTCAGATATGCTTCTGGTGGATAATTACAATGCTTTTCTTCCTCCTCATAAATCTCAACACAACACTGAGATTAGTCATCAACCTTCTTCTTTTAACTGTTTAAGTTCCATGATTTGATATTAGTTTTTATATCTTACGTCAAAATCTGATAATCCTCCATTGTGATCTGTGTATCATCCTTATTTCTAAGTGGCAAGGGTTACAAAGAAAAATGCAACTTATTAGGATGTGTTTCAGTTATTTTTCAGCTATGACTCTAATTTTGTAAAAATGGAGCCAAGTTTTGTATTCTTCTGATCAGATTATAAATTATGTGTGATACATATGAAAAGTCATCAGATCAATATACAAAACAAACCAACAAAAAACCCCCCAAAACCCAAAACCCAATGTTTATATTTCCCTATCATACCCTGATATGCTAACTCTGACCTGAGATGCTTATCAAGAAGTGAAGTAAGTGGAAGTGGAGTTCATATGCCACATTATAGGAGATTGAAGATTATAATCCTAAAATAGATACTAGTTATTTTAGACTCAATACCTATGATGATTTCTGGGTCATTGTCACCTGGTGATTGAGTATAATCTTGTTTTAGTTCCATTAATTACTTTATATCAAACCATCACTCTCTTTCTTCTAGCCTTCCTTAATAGCTTCCAATTGGTCCCTCTACAACCCACTGTCTCTCTGTCAGCTAGAGAAATCCTTGGAAAATATAAAAAGCATGCCTTCTTTAAGACCTTCAACAGCTTCTCATTGTAGTGACATAAAATCCAGTTCCTTGCCTGGTCTGGGAGACCTGCATGATCTCACCTTTCTCTTCTGATATCATCTCATTCTCTCCCCTCAATGAGTGTACTTCAGTAGCACTGGCTTTCTTTCAGGTTCTGATTGTGCCAAGCTCTTTCCAAATTTAGGACTTTACACATGCTTTTCCCTCTTCTAGTGTGCTTCCCTATCCACACCCTATTCCCATGACTAGCATCTTATTTTCCTACAAAGTTCTTGGGCTTAAATGGCATATCTTTAGAGAGACCTTCTGTGAGCAACTTACCCAAAATGCTCCATCTCTATTAGAACTCATGTTTATTTTCTTAAGTGCTTTTTAAAAGAAGTTAACATAATTTGAACAATTTATTTTTCTTCCAGTATGGAAGAACTAATATTTCTTGTCTCTGCCCCAGTCTGCTTCCTAGCTCCAGAAAAATAAAAAAAAAAAAAATAGAGCAGGTATTTGACAATTTTTGTAAATTTAGTAGACTTGAAAACCAAGTTTTGGAGGAGAGAATTATTTAAAATCCTGTAGTTCTTTGTTAGTGTATTAAGTACCAGGTGTGAATGAAAACTGTATATAAGAACAGTCTAATAAAAAAGAGAAATCAATAGAAACCTCACTACTTACAAGCTCTGCGGAAATGTAGAAAGAAGACAACTTCATAGATAGCCTTGGGAGGGTGAAGGTATTGGGTAAATAGGTTCTCAGTCCTCTTCAGGCTTCAGACAAATCAGGTGAGCAACCCCAAAGGCATAGAGCAACTGCCCACTGTTTTCTAGTTTGGAAGGAGCATAAGAGGTCACTGAGTAGGGGACCCCCTACTTTTTCAGGGGGAGACCTACCATTATTAAGAAGGTAGAATGTTATGTCCAGATGGAAACAGTCTAACTTGCACTTCTAAATTTTCTTTTCCCCCTATGTCCTGTTAAGATTTTGTTGACAGAGATTCTTCCACCTATTTATTTGGATTAATAACTATTAAGATAATGTCAGTTTTTTTTTAAAGAAAGGTGTTATCTATTAAAGATAGTATTGCAAGCGACTCATAAATATGAATCCAAAGTTTTTGTTTGTTCGCTTAAATAAGTTATGAAAACCTGGAAATAACTCAAAGTTTTTCACTTCTAAAATGATCTTACCTGGGTTACCAATAATGATATCCAATCATCATTTATTTTTCTGTATTTATCCACATATTCAGGTGGAATTTAATGACCCAATGCTGGGCTCAAGAACCCGAGGAAAGGCCTACTTTCCAGAAAATTCAAGACCAGCTTCAGTTATTCAGAAATTTTTCCTTAAGTAGTATTTCTCAGTGCAGAGATGAGGCAAACTCCAGCGGAGTCCTAAATGAAGGCTTTGAAGGTAAGTTTGATTTTTCAAGTATTTTCTAGTTTTTTTCCCCAATGAGAACTGATCAAGATTAAATAGAATGTACAAAGAAGAAATTTTAGGGTAGGTAAGAAATAATATACTGTCACCATGGTCATCACAATTAAGTGATAATGATGAAATAATTTTCCTCCTTGAAAATTATTTTGTTTTGTAGACTAATTTTTTTTAAATAGTGCTATGGTCCCTGGATTTATATTGTAAGATAATTTTAGGGAAAGAATTAACATGCTAGGCTATGCTTTCATGAGATCTGTTCACCTCCTCCTCCCTGCCTTAGACTAGTTTGGACCTCAAGTGCAGAGTTGGGTTAATTATAGTCTCTCCATTTATGGCACATTATTATCACTGGCCTATGTGGGGCTTCTCTCTTATTTTGTTTATTTGTTCAGTCCCTTTGTCCCCATATTCCTCTCCTGTTCTATTTCCTTCCCTTCCCCAGCCAGGCAACCATTCTAATTACTTTAATGAATATCTTTTTATTTGTATGTTTTCCTGCAAAATGTGTATTGTTTGGTATGTGTGCCTGTGAGGGACTAAGAAAGATGGCGGGCCTGTAGAGAGAAGGCAGAAAGGGAAGAGGAAAGCCACAGGGGAGCATTGTCATGGAAACCCAAAGGAGAAGGGCTCTTGAAGAAAGATTAAACAAATGCTGCACAGACAGTCAGCTTTCCAGAAGGATGTATGGATTTTTACAGTTGACTTATATTTCATTTTAAAACTCAACTCTTTGGTCATGGAATCCTTTCCTTCCAGTATGTAAACCACATTTTATAAAAATCACAGAGACCGCCGCAATGGGCCTGAGGGTTTATCTGTATCTTAGACTCTATCAGAAATTTCCATAGACTCTTGGAGGTCTGGGGTGAAATCTTTTTACCATGCTCTATCCCTTAGTTGATCTATGAAGCTGAGAAAGGTAACAAATGATTTACTGAAGATACAGAACAAAATCTGTTTTGTGAAAGTATTTTAATTGCAATCTTAGTTAATTTTATTTTAGCACTTTTTATGCTCCATTCACTATGCTATGTAGATTCACTTCTTAAATACTCCAATAGCTGTATGAAGTGTTATAATCAGTCTTACAGATGGTGAAAATGAGGTTTAGCAACTTTCCCATAATTACACTGCTGAGATGGGGCCAGAGTTTGGTTCCATTTTTGCGTCTTTGATCTCAGCCATCACATATAGCTGTGGCTGTGGTAAGGAAATTGCCCACATATTCCCCTATGAGGTTATCAATAGTGCGCTGCACAGTGAGATGTAATAAAATGACTTCTTACTCCAGGGCCTGTTGGAAGAGATACACCATTTTGTCCTGGTCATACCAAGTTTATTTAGGTGCCCATCTGTTGGCAGTAAGAATTAAAATTCTAGGGCTGGGGTTGTGGCTCAGTGGTAGAGCTCCTGCCTGACATGTGTGAGGCACTGGGTTCTATCCTCAGCACCACATAAAAATAAATTAATTAAGTAAATAAAGGTATTGTGTCCATCTACAACTAAAACATTAAAAAAGAATTAAAATTCTAAATGTTATTCATGAAAGTACAGAAGCTGACATAAATATTCAGAATAATGATATAGGAAGAGTTTAACAGGGAATATAATTCAGCTATGATAACTTAAGAAAGAAACAAGCAGTTCTGGGCCATGAGGGAAGTGTAAATTTAGTAAAATAGCAACAATCATAATGTTATTTGCAATGAATGTAAATCCTGAAAACCAATAAAGAAAAGAGGTATGAAAAATACTAAAAATTTGATAATTGAGAGCATGATGGAACTCGGAAAGACAAAGACAATGAAAGAGTTTGCAATCTTTTAAGGATAGGAATAGTGGAACAGTTCCTGCAAGGTGAATCTAAGCTTAATTGCTTTTTTAAAAAATAAGAATATGTTAGTAACGCTGCTTTATTGACAGTTGAGTATATTTAACAAAGCAATAAGGTGTCTGTTTTTATTGTTATTGTGGAAATATGTAAGAAGATAAGAAAGCCATTGGAAGGTTTTTTTTGTTTTGTTTTGTTTTGTTTTAATAAAACACCCTAGGATTACAGGAAGCCATGCCTATCCTATGGTCCTACTGACCTAATGGGGTAGAGAGGGGATAGAGAGAGAAGATTAGTAACATATCTGGGCATCTAGTAAAAATATCCCAGTGACTTCATCCAAACATTTGTGTAAACATCACCTCATCAGTCCCAGAGAGTTCCACAGGAAACAAATCTAAATGCTCCTCTGCTGTTCTAAACATAGCCAGTCAGCCGGCATATGTCTCGTCTGTAAATACCCTGTCTTACTCGGAAGGCTTTATTTTAATATTTCCCTCTTAAAGAGGTTACTGAGCACACGTTGTATTTTTCAGGGTATCTGCCTTTAGGTCTGACCTGTGGGCTATTAAATAATTTCTAGGTAAAAATAAACAAAACAATCTGCTCCCATTACCACTGTCTCTCAGAAGCTTTTTATGCAACAAGAAGATGTATTAATTGCTGAAAGCTTGCCAGGGTCAAGTTACTAAATATTGCTCTAAGTGCTAGGAACCAATGAAGTAGTTAGCTAATGTTTTTTTTTTCTCTGACATGGCAGCAAAATTTGCCAAAAAAAAAATATTTATCTCATATAAAACATTATTTCTCAAAACCTCAACAAGCAAAAAAAAAAATTAAAATCATATTTTGGTACAAGTTTTCCAATGTAATATTTAACGGTTTAAAGGTATGACATTGATGTAGCTGGTGGGAAGACCTATATTATAGATGTAAGTATTTGTTGAAATTCTAAACTTTCCTTTAGCCTAATTTCTTTAAGCCCTTTAAAAAAAAATCCTAGTTTTCCTAATCATGGGTCATGGAACTACTCAAATATCTTATTTATTCCTAACATTTTAAAATATTTTCTATTGCTACCAGCACACCTAGCAAGTTATTCTTGCGAGTTTCTCAATGACTACTAGTACATGTTGGAAATAATCATAACAGCTGGGTCCTTCCACAGGTTTCCAGCATGGATTGGCATCTGATGAAATTTTTCTATGGGGGAGATATTTTACAACACTGTCCGACTTCTTATGAGGTTTGAAATGATTTTTCAGATGATTCATGTGATCCATGATGATTTTGAACAAAATGAGATGATGCCCAAGGGCCCCATTTGTAGCTTGGCCATCTTGTTCTTCAGCAATAGGGGGGATTTACAAAATAAATATACACCTCATGATATAGAGTGGGGATATAATTTGTATCCTCTTATAATACAATCAGTTTTGTAGTTTAGGTGTGGAACACGATAAATAGGTAGGTCCATTAAATTCCCTAAACAGGTACAATACCCCTTAATCCTTTGAAATCATTTTATTTTTTCTCCTATATCAACTTAAGTTCATTCCAAATAACCCAAACCTGGGTGCACATGGGGGCTATGTGCACAAGGTAAGCAGGCCAGCAGGCCTCACCCAATCAGGGCACACGTTGGAATGCCCTTCCTGCTCGAAGGGTGATGAGGAGAAAGGGAAGGGCTGTCATCTGTCTACTGAAACGTTTCTGATTTTTAAAATGATACTTTAAGAAAAGACAGCAATGCTTCTGATTATAAATTTCTCATCCAGGTAGGAATACCCAGAGAGTGGAAAGCACTGTATAAACAAACAAGCAAGCAAGCAAACAAACAAACAAACAAAAAAAAAAAAACAAACAGTTCTCAGAGTTAATGTTTCTATATTGATGTTTATATTGCATAAGTATCATTTTGATTCCTTATAATTTTGTGATATGTCTCAGAATCTCTGTAGTTAGGTTTCTATGGGACCTCTTATTTCCTTATGTGAGGAGGCCACCTTTAACCCATTTTGTCCCATAGTCTCATTTGGGGCATGCCTACGAAAACGTAAATTGGCAATAAGTATACTACTGTGGTAATTCTGAGACAATAATTGAGTATTTATTATGTTCACAGAATTGAAGATTTATGACATAAGTAGACAAAAGCAAAGTAATATGAACATAATTGTGAAGAAGGCCAGTCACCCTCTCGCTGCCCGTTTTCCTGCTGGCAGCCACTCCTCCTCGCCCTTGGGTGTCCAGTCTTTGTGCTTCCCAAGGACTTCTACAGGGCACACTGCCCACATGGCTCCTTCTCACACAGCATGGCAACTCTACCCACCCTGCTGGGAGGACACAGACTCATTCCAGCAGAGTGAACTTTGGCAAATTATTTAACTCCTCTATGCCTCATTTTCCTCATCTGTTCATTGGGGTCAATTCTAAAACCTAATTAATAGGAGAACAATTAGTTGAGCATACATATATAGTTAGAATAGAGTCTGGCATGTAGTAAGTGCTCTAAAAGAGCTCACAGAATCAGTAGTAATCCTAACAGTTACTAATGTTTCATGTCATTGACCTTCTCCCTCGACCCTGTGATCAAAATTTGCTAGGTTTATATATGTTCCCTTTTAGGGTCATAAGCATGCCAGTTTTACAGGCCAATTAGCATTAATAGTTTCATAGGATATTTAGCCCAGGGGGATGACTGAGGAGGACCAGCCACATTAGCTGCCTGGCTGTTCTTCAATCCATACCAGCCTGTTCCTGCCTTTGGACCCTTGTTCTTGCCTTTCTCTCTCCTTGGATGATCCTTTAAGATAGGCAAATGGTGAATTCCCGTACTTAATTTGTGTCTCGGCTAGAATTTCACTTCATGAAAGAGCATTTTGCTGATGCCCCATCTCAAATAGCAGCCTCTTTCCACCACCATAATTCTCTTGCCCCCTACTCTGCCAAATTGTCCTCCATCATGCTTCTCGACACCTGACACAGAATCAGCTGTCTGGCAGTTCATTGTCTGCCTCTCCCCATTAAAATGTAAACTCCGAAGTATCATCAGTACCTAGAATATAGCCTGACCTGTATAGGCATTCAGTGCACATTATCTTAAGAAGTAATTAAATTGCTAAATCTAAAGGAATAAAGCTTTTAAGGTAGTTTTTTGGCTGCTATGGCAGGATGGAAGATAAGTATTTTAGACAAAGAGCTATCTGGGAGCCACCTAATTTCTGGCACAAAGACCATGACCTGTTCCATTTGTTAAGGCGGAGTTAATTGCCTCTGCACCCTCACTGTATTTACTATAGACTCTTATTTAAGTGCTCATCACCTTCTGTAGTAATATAGCTGCTTCCTTACTAGGACTGGTGCAACCTCAAGGGCCAGGAGAATGTCTTGTTTATGCTTGTCTTCCCAGCACTTAATGGTCCTCATCAATGTTTGCTAAACAGATCTATAAAGTTGGTGTTGTCGTAATTCTCATACAACCTGTGTATTATTACAAATAAAGGAAATTGAGTAGGTGCTAGAATAACGTTCTTGCTTCTTCACAGGTGAAGATGGCAATATAATTAGTTTGAATTCAGATGACGTTATGCCAGTTGCTTTAATGGAAACCAAGAACCAAGAAGGGTTAAACTATATGGTCCTTGCCACAGAAAGCAGTCAAGGTGCAGAAAATTCAGAGGGTCCTCTCTGCCCCAAGGAATCTGAATCTTGTAGTCTGAGGAAAGAAGAGAAGGAACCACATGCAGACAAAGATTTCTGCCAAGAAAAACAAGTGGCTTACTGCCCTCCTGGCAAGCTCGAAGGCCTGAACTATGCCTGTCTCGCTCACAGTGGATATGGAGATGGGTCTGATTAATTGTGCTGCCTGGGAAATCAGAGTTGAGAGAAACACACCCACTGAGTGCTTACAGAAAGAAAAGAATGGTAGATGTGGTGGTGGGCTGACTCTAATTTAATACTGAAAGTTCCTTAGTTCTAGTCTGGGTTCTGAGAGCCTTTTGGTTTCATTTGCTGCAATCCCCATACCAACAGCCTAATTCCTAATCCATAATTCCTTCAGTGGAATTATGGGGTGAATAACCACGTGTGTGGAAAGCCCAGGAAGAGACATTAAGTCTGGAAACAAAACACTGCTGTCCTCTCCCATGCAGTCCTTGAAGATATTACCTACCCTTCAGCCTGGGCTGCAATTAAAAAATTTTGAGACAGAAATAGGTCAGTTCAGGGACCTGAAGGAAGAAGCACACTGTGGGGCCCACTCAGTTACAGATGGTCTCAAAGAGAACTGAGGAAATGATTATTGATGTCTACACATACAGGAGGAGCCAGCACCGATGATACAAGAATCATTTGGAAAGCTATCACTCCAATAAACTATCTTTAATCATGACTATAAAATTTTTGTGTTTTTGTATTTTGGAAGCTTAAAAGAGTAGCTTCAGACATACTGAAAACAGGACCATGAAGATCTTTGAGTCTTAAAGTTGAGCATTCTGCAATCTCTGGATTGCATACAAATTGTCCTGTGACTAGTGTGCTATTATGAAAATTAACTAATATAAAGATTGTTTGGGGGGCTGGGAGTATGGCTCAGTAGTAGAGAACTTGCCTAGCATGTGTAGTTCTGGGTTTCATCCCCAGCACTACAAAAACCCAAAACAAGTCAGAACAAAAATATAACAATAACAAAAGAAAAAGACTGTTTTTATTTGCTATGTCTATTTTTATGCATAAATTCCTTAAGGTTGTGTCTAGTATCATCCTTGAAATTAAGAAATGTGATTATATAATGTTAATTCAAACTACATGATTTTTAACAATGGTATAAAATAATAAATTCTTATATGAGAACTATTTTAAAAATTCTTCAGAGAAATATTCTTCCTTAAAACTGATAATTTTTTTTTTGGAATTACCTGTTTAAATCTCAAAATCCCAATTGCATGAACAATATCACTAACTATTTTCTGTGTTATTCAGTGACTGTATACGGGATGTATACAGTAAAAACGTTCTGATTATGACATTTGCTAAAAACTACTATAGAAGAGGACCATGTGTCTGCTTTCACCTTGGATAATTAATCTTTTAATTTGCCTGCCACCTGAGAACATGAAGAGATGGCTGGCTGAATGTGAGCACAGGGAAGTGAATTCAGAATTCTAGGAGAACAACCTCTAAGTTAAGGTCCAGGATTTACTGTTACTTGCAACATCTGATACTCCTCTGATAATGGCAGGGTGTTTTCTTTCAGCTCTGGGGATCCTCTGATGGGCATCTGTGATTCTTTGGGCTAGCCTAGGAAATGAAGTCCCTTCTTTCATCAAGGAATTGCTTCACCTTTACTGTTCTGGTGGGAGCTGTGTTCTATTTGCTCTTGTGGCACCTCTTTCAGGAAGAAGGCAGGCATGTGCACTGGCCCTTATGCCCAGATCCCACCACTCAGGCTTCTCATTGAGAGTTAAGCCTGTAAAGAAACAAGAACCAGAACAAGTATTCCCAGCAATGGTAGCAAGTGCAGTTGGTCTGACTCCTGGCACAGAGGTGGCAGTGCTGTGGGAGGTGGCCTCCAGTGTCCATGGCCAGCAGAGTCAGCAGAGTGACTCTACTCTGGCAGCTTGTAGCCAGGCTGGACTGGACTCATTCTGCTGTCTACTCTTTGCCATTGCTCCTTGCTCCATTGCCTTTAAGCCTGGTTCTGAAGCCTGCCCAAGACTCAGCAAGTTACCCCATGTTTACCCCTTATTTAAGTGCATCTCACCTTCTATAGATAGAGATTATATTCTAGTATGCTGTTTAGGGGAGTAGACTTTACAACAAACAAATATCCTCATGAGCAAACTCAGCATTCAGTAGTGTTGTGGAGTTCTAGACGTTTAAAGTTTCAGTCAAGGGAGATCTGTTGAAAAACCTGGGATCCCGAAAAACAGAATGGGGGTATGTGGGTGGATGTCTGCATTCAACAGGTTTTTGTTGCTGTGACCAAAATACCCTAACAGAGCAACTTAGAGGAGGCAAATTTCATTTGGGATCATGGTTTCAGAAGTCTCAGTCCAGGTTCTGCTGACTCCATTGTTCTGGGTCCAAGATGAGGCAGAACATTGTGGTGGGAGGGTGTGATGAAGGAAAGCTGCTCTGCTCATGGTGGCCAGGAAGCAGAAAGAGTAGAGAAAGAGCTGTAGGTAAGATGAACCCTTCCAGGGTATGCCTACAGAGATTCACTTCCTCCTGCCATTTCTTCCTTTCCTATAGTTTCCATCCAATTAGTCTATTCAAACTAAGATGGACCAATAATCATGGCTCTTATAATCTGATCATTTCACTTTGGATATTCCTGCATTAACATAGGAACTTTGGGAGAATACCTAATATCCAAACTGTAACAATGTTCCAAGAATTTTGACTCAGTAGACCCTTCTGATCCCTCAGAGCATGTACAATAAGAGCTAGCACTTTGTAGAGGAAGTAACCAGAGAGGCCTTTTCTGAAACAGAAAACATACGTTGCACCCCTCTCCCCTCCTGACTGCCAAGTCAATAACTAGAATCAAATTCCAGCATATCTTAAGGATTTTCTGAGTCTGATAAAGAAGGAAAGAGTTAATATCCCAAAGTAGCTCCATGCATTAGATAAAATGCACTGGCAGAAGCAATTGAAATTACATTCTGAAGGTGCCTGAACTATGAGATGAGAAGGTAAGGTTAAATAAGCAAGAATTCATTCAACTGAGTGAGACTTTTCTGGAATGTGAGATTTAACCTACGTGGAAAAGACCCATGGAGTCGAAGTAAATTTGTGGCTAGAGTGGCCTTGGATGTCTGGTGACAATGAACGTTCATTCCATTCCCCCCTAAGAAGTTATAGGAAGGAATAAAATGGTTGAGGAAGTGGGAATGCTGATATGGGCATGTTATGTGAAGCCAGAAGACCCCCTCCCCTATTCACCAAAGTCATAAGGACTATGTTGATGCCAGGGCATCTCTAAGCATCACTAAGAAGTTAGCAATGGTTACTTGCCATAGCTAGTCCCAGAGCTGGGCTTATAAACACTCATGGGCATGATGAAAGATTGAAATAATGAAGACAAGATAGCTTCAGTTGACCACCAGAAGCCAGGGGACCTCCTATACACGATAATGGGAGGCATCCAAAAGCACTTGTCCATAAAGAGTTGTGAAGATGGTTAATGAATCCCTTTGTTCCTAGGGAAGAATAAATGGGAAGCCAGTCTTGAGCATCCATGGTTAGTAGAAGGCTATTAGAGTTCTCTAGAGAAACAGAACCAAAACTTGGGTGGATAGATAGATAGATAGGTAGCTATATTAGATAGATGATAGAAGATATGAAATTCTTTAGGGGAACTGGCTCCCCAAATTATGTATTATGTGAAGACCCATGTGCAAGCTGAAGAACTAAGGAAACTGGTAGCCTGGTTCAGTTCAAGTCCCAAATCCTCAGACCCAGAAGAGCCAATGATGTAACTAATTCCAAGGCCAAAAGCTTAGGAAATTGGTGAGGTGAGGATAGGGGGTTTGTGTTATAAGACCCAGAATCTAAAGACTAGATAGATAGATAGATAGATAGATAGATAGACAAGAGAGAGAGAGAGAGAGAGAGAGAGAGAGAGAGAGAGAGAGAGAGCGCGCGCGCGCAGGAACTCTCCTACCTTTCTTCTTTCTTTTTGTTCTATCTGAGCTCTTAGTTGACTAGATTATGGCTACCACACTGAGTGAGGGCAGATCTTCCTTACTCTGTCCACTAATTCAAAGACAAATCTCTTTCAGAAACACCCTTGCAGACATACCCAATAATGCTTTACCATCTGGTTTCTCTTGAGTCAAGTTGCCACCTAAAATTAGCCATCCAAAGGAAAAAATGGAGGGGCAGGGGGCTCACATACTCATTCAAAGAAAAATCATGATCCTTATTCAATTCCTAGATTTGAGCTTGTTTTCAGAGCAGCAACCCATTTACTATAGAACAGGTTCTAGGTTGAAGGACATTGTAATGCCATTGCAGGTGTACTGTAATGAGGATTCCGAGACACTTCAGACTGTTGGATACAGGATCTGAGCGGACACTGGGAGTTAGAGACCTATAGTATCATCATCACCCCTCTCTCAGAGGGGCTTGTGGGGCTAAAGTCTAACTTACAATGCATCCACTGGGTCCACAGCCCCACCCAGTGGTCATTTCTCTGCTCCTTAAATGTATAATTGGGATCTCCATACTTTTATGGTTGCAGTAGCCCTCTCACCAGGTTCTTGGCCTGTGGGTAAGGTCAAAAGATACCACAGTGGAAGGTCAAGTGAAGCTCTGAAACCGCCTCTCTCCTTTCCCTACCTCAGCCCAAATAATAAAGAAAAATCAACATCAAGTTCCTGAAGAAACTAGAAGAATGCTGGAGAATGACTGAAAAGTGACAAGTTAAACCAAATATTAGCCCCAACGACAGTGCATATTCTAGGTCAGTCTAGAATATGTATGTTGCTAGAACGTCTCAGTGTCTTCTTAAAGGATCCACACTATTGATGAAACAAATTCTACTGAGAAAAGAATTTCAGGTTTTGCTACAGGGACCCAAATGGCCAAGACAAATGTGTAAATAGAAACCAAATTAGAGTGGAAACAAGAGAAAATAAAAATGTACTTGAAAAGAGCTAGGTGATGACTCATTTAGGGTGTTTTGCCATTTGAAGAGAATAAGGGGCTGGGAGGTACCTTCGTGTAGAGCGCTTGCCTAGCATTCACAGGTTCCATCCCCAGCACTGAAAAAAGGATGTATGTGGGTGAGAGGGAACAAGGATGTGAGGTCCAAGGAGGATTTTTTTGGCCTTGTTTTTGCTGTTTTATTCTCAAATATTACAGTCTCTTTTCTCTTAATGGGAATGATCCAATGGGGAGGAAAAAACAATAATGCAAAAAGAAGAAAAGGTAACTGTTGAAGTGATGTCCTTGAGCAGAACACAGAGATTGACACTCAGGATACAAGCATGGGAAAAGGATATTTGACACTAATTGGCTCCTACTAAATGCGACAGAATCTCTCTCTACTCATTTTAATACTAGGATTTTCTTTATTGAGCAGGCTTCCAGAAGACTTTCTTTTTTTAACTTGTACTTTAAACCTTAGATCAACACATATTTTTAAATTTATTTGTATATAACTGAATAAAATATTTTAATGCACTAGTTTGTGTTTTCACAGTAATTGGTGGTACCTGCTCATGGTGGCTAACACTAAGTGCGGGATAAAAAAAATCTTATGTCAATGAGTGAAGAAAAAAACTTTAGGACTACTGCAGCCTGTGAAGTCCTGAATTACAGAGGTTGGTTTTATACAAGTGTCAAGCAGCATTAGGTATAGGTGCTGAGAGTTCTCATACAGGTGAGATCATTTACTGTGATCTGGTATAGAGACAAAGCTTTAGAGAAGTGGCAGAACTTGAGCTAGACCTGGTAATATCTAGATAGTGTAACATTGGGCGAGATCTTATCTGATGGTAAGTTTATATCCTCTTGAAAACTGAGAAGACAGCTCTTACTTCTTTTAGAGCATTGATACAGACATAAAGGAGAAGAAAGGCCAAGAAGCAGATCATGCAAACCATTTTCTTTATAAGAAAAGCATTTTCTTTTTCTTATAAGAAGAATAAAGGGTGTGAACTGAGTTCAAGTTAGAAATCTCTCTGATGAATGAGGTGACACAAATTAAATATGCACCCCAAAATAACACGAAAAATGTATTCAGAGCTTTTTGACCTGAAAAACCATACACTGTTAAACTGTATAGCTTTTTAAATAGTCAATGTCTTGCGTTTGCTGCTGTCCTGCAACACAGGATGATTCAGCTATACCAACTGGTTAATGTAGGTGCAGATGGTGGCTGTGGAGTGTTGTTTATTTTTCTTTTTTACTTTCCATACATTTTTGTATCTCTGTGTGGGTGGGTGGGTGGGGGGAGATGGCAGTATCCCATAAGGAATTTTTAAAAATTTCAGTCCCATTCACAATATCACCATTCTTTAAACATCAAATGACTAAACTTCTCAAGTTTTCATGCAAAATCTTGATGTCCACCATTACCATTTTTGTTTATTAACTAAATAATTTGGAATGGGTAACTACAAGATCATGAATAATTTTCTACCTAATTCCAATTGAATGCAAATTCATAGTTGTTTTCCCTCAGGGTTTGGACTTAATTCCCTAGATCCTTTTCTTACTCCTTTAAAAAAGTGTGAGTGAAGAATTTTTTTTTAAAGGAAGCTTTTGAACAAGGAAGATCAAACATCTTAACCTCTGTTCTCTGTGTTTCTTACCAAAATCAGTCTGTCAACACCCTTCTGTCAGTTTCTGATAGTAGAGAAGAAACTCCCTGAGGTAAAGAATGAAATTTCACACGCCATAAAGCAAGGTGGAACAATTGTGATAATATAGCACTTTTAGCAGTGCTTCCAGAGATATCAAGAAATTCCATAAAACAGCAGGTACAAACGTGAAAAAAAATGTCATAAAATGCTATGGAAAAAATATCCAGTTGCTTTCTGGAATAGATGACACATTGAGCAAAATGTACTAGAAGAAGAAAAAGGAAACAGGATTATACATAGTAAAAGTAAACAGCAATAACAACAACAAAACATAAACATTGGTTTGTTTTTTTTCATCTTATTTATAAACACTACCCTTATTGGCTGATAATACATTTGCAAAAAATGAGGGCAAGGCTGTTGTTTGAGAATTAGCAATAAAAGAAAGGAGTCTGTGACATTCTCACCAATGATCAAATCATAATTGTTGTTTCTATCAAATGGTGTTGAGAATTTAAAAAGCCTTAAATTTTTTTCTCTCCTTAGTGAAAATAAATTTTGTTTAAAGTATTCTAAAGAAGCTTCCAAATTATAAGGTAAATAGTATACTTGCCTAAATGTAAATACAAGCAGAGATTGAAGTATGAATTTCAAAAAATTAATGGGGGCAAATTTTTCTGAACAGTAACTGCATCAGTAAAGTGGTACAAATTGTGATTGGAAATCAAAATTTTTAAGTTCTTTTGTTTTCCAAAGTTTAGTTTACCTTTAATGTAAATTTCTTTCATGTAATGATAATTGATTAACTTGTGCGGTTTTTTTTTTATAGGAAATGAAAATGATGATGAGAGGAAGGATAGTTTGAGCTTTCCACTTAGACATTTTGAAACGTTGGGATTTAAGTAGAACTGGAGCTTACTAAGAGATTTTAAGGACAAAACAAAGGAATGGGAAACATGCAGCTTCTGTTTATCTAGTGCAACAATTGAATTCCAGTAAAGCAGAGGAAATTTGGATATCTTAGTTAGAAGAGATTAGCTTTTCAAGAGTAGATTGAAAAACTCAGAGAAATACTGTCATTGAGAAATACTATCATTTGAGACCTGACACTCCATTGTAGAAAAACTTTTCTCTTTTTGAGTTAACTTGTTTCTTTTTAAAGTAAAAGATTCCAGATGAAGGGTAACATGTTTTAATGAAAGTCATAATTATTCTAGTAAATTCAATATATATTTCTCCAAAGGCTAAACATTAAACTTTCAGCAAAATATTTTATTCTTTTTCCTGCAAGAAGGTTTGTCTCTCTCTTAAAGTCAACTTGGATTAGCACAATCACCTCTGCTGTCAGTGCCACTCAGCCTGGACGCAAGTTTGGAGGTCATGGCTGGAAACAACTGGGAGTTGTTCTAGGAGGCTGCCTTGCCTTTTTAGGTTATGAGGGTCTCTCTGTGTTTAGGATAACATGATTGACAACTCCACTCTAGCTCCAATTAGCACCCTATAATTTATTAGCTTCTGCTTTCAGATTATGCGTTAACTTCACAAATATTTCAACCACGGAAACAGAAGCTATCGAGTGTCTCTTTCCTGATCCAGCCCTCTGGGGCTGGAGTGAAATACAAGGAAAGAGCGGTACAGTTGGTCTGTCAAGTGAGAATAATCATTTGTGTCTGTGCCTGTCTGAGGGCATGATGTCTCTAATTTCTCTTTAGCCTTGCATGTATATGTGTGTGTGTGTGTGTGTGTGTGTGTGTGTGTGTGTGAGAGAGAGAGAGAGAGAGAGAGAGAGAGAGAGAGAGAGAGAGAGAGATTGATTTGGGATAAACAGAATTTATTTTGCAGATGCTGTTTTTGTATTATTACATTCACATTTATTTATGGATAATCAGGAAGAGTTCAGAAAATATGAAACTTGCTTAACTCTGTTGCTTGTGTAAATGTCATGCCTTCAGTTACCTACAAATGGCAAGTGTAATAATGGCACTGTTCTTAGGATATTTATTTCTTTTCTCCAGATTTTAGGAGTATATAATAAATTCTAAAACTCTAATAAGGAAAAATGGAATACAGGGAAAAGTCCTTAACAAACACAATCACAATATAAGTTATTTGCATGCAAATTGTCAATAAAGCAGTTTTATAAAGAAGTCTTGTTTTTCAATTTATTTTTAAACACTTTCAAATATCTTCCTATTTCTCTCCTGTGCTTTGACATCATTATATGAATTACATTAAAATACAACTTATGGAAGTGGCATTGATATGCAAAGAAGTTTACCTAAGTTATATATTTTTTTAATCTCCAATTCACTAAGCACTTAAAAAAGTGTTTCTTTTGTTTTCTTGGATAGCACACATATGGGTGCTTGTGTAGAAATGCAAGCTTTGTGATTCTAATCAAGGAAGTTAAAGTTACCTTAAGACTTGATTCACCAGATGCAAGAGGGCACAGAAAATACAGTACTAACTCAAAACAAGTGGGCAGAGCAGCTTTCAGTTAGTCTGAATCCCAACACCATCACTTCTACTCTGCCTCCTACCTAGGCCCCAATCAATCTTTTTATTTTTTTTATTTTTTTATTTTTTTTTATTGGTTGTTCAAAACCTTACAAAGCTCTTGACATATCATATTTCAAACATTAGTTTCAAGTGAGTTATGAACTCCCATTTTTACCCCAAATACAGATTGCAGAATCACATCGGTTACACATTCACATTTTTACATAATGCCATACTAGTAACTGTTGTATTCTGCTACCTTTCCTGTCCTCTATTATCCCCCTCCCCCCCATCTTCTCTTTCTATCCCATCTACTGTAATTCATTTCTCTCCTTGTTTTTTCTTCCAATTCCCCTCACAACCTCTTTTATGTAGTTTTTTATAACAATGAGGGTCTCTTTCCATTTCCATGCAATTCCCCTTTTCTCTCTCTTTCCCTCCCATCTCGTGCCTCTGTTTAATGTCAATCTTTTCTTCCTGCTCTTCCTCCCTGCTCTATTCTTAGTTGCTCTCATTATATCAAAGAAGACATTTGGTATTTGTTTTTTAGGGATTGGCTAGCTTCACTAAGCATAATCTGCTCTAGCCTACATCATGGGAACAAATTTTTACTCCTCACACTTCAGATAGAGCCTTAATATCCAGAGTTTACAAAGAACCCAATCAATCTTAAGGCAGTGCTAGAATTTGCCACGCATTGAAATAGAACTTCAAAGGGGAAATGAGACGGGGATAGCAAGTCCTTTTCAACTAAAGGAATAGAACAGATAGAATTCCCTGTAGCTGGCTGATGAGTTCTCAGCCAGAGGGCAATGGGCAAGAGGATTACTTCGTGGTGGAGAGACGTCTCTCCCCTTTTCATCACCTCTTCCTTGGCTTAGGCCAAGTGCAAAAGGAAAGCTGTGGGTGAGGCATACACCAGGGCCAAGTAATATGATTACAGGAATCTAATCTTTTTCTCAGACCCTCAACATCATGCTTTTCTAATGTCATACCTCATTTCCTCAAATGTCCTTTATTCAGCTACTAGAATCTTTAAATCTTCATGGTTTCACTAATATTAGCAAAGCAGGTATGGGAGTTCATAATTTGTATGATTTGGTGGGTGGGCCTAGAGCATATCAGCTAGGATCACTGATCCCAAAGTTGTCTTCAATGTTTTTATTACACAGAACCAAATCTTAGATCTAGATCATCTTGCATTTCTACTTTAGGAAGGATAAAACAGCAAAATGCTGCACTTCAAGGGTCATCCCTGCCAAATCTCTGGAGCCTGGGCTGGCTCAGCAGTCTGAACGGTGTGTTCAAGGCTACCCCAAAGGCCAGTTCCAGTGAATGAGTCTCCTCACCTGCAATCTGATATTCAGGTCAGATGCAGCTTAGGAGAAGTTTCGGTAATCAGAACCTTGTGGCTGGGAAAATGCTCCCTGAGGATTGTGACTACAGACCTTGTGAATGCTAACACTGGTGGAAGCAGGTAAAGAGCCTCTTCCAGTGGGGAATACTAGGAAGAGATGCCTAGCAGAGTACACTGCTATGCTTTCTTCTTCTATGACATTTATTAGTAGGTTCTGAAAATCACACGGGGACTTAATCCATCTTATTTATGCCTTAATATGCCAGTGATCCATGCCAATGGAACATGGATTAAAAAAAATCCACAGAGAAGTCCAAAGTTAATTTTAGTAATTGCTTCAATGTCCAAATCTCAGGATAAATCTTACAGGGCTTGGTTAGGTTGGGTGTGAAGAACTTCAGAGCAGTGTAGGCTGTTAAATACTGAAATGAATTAATAAAAGAAGCAGTAATAATTCCCTCCTGGAGAAGAATAGAGAACTGCATCCGACTGACTGGTCTAATGGTAATGCCATCTTATGAAGGATTTTGAACAATGTCCAGTAATAGCTCCTTTGAGACCTGGGATCTTGTGAATGCCAGTATTTTCTTCCCTGCCTCTTTCCCCTTTCTTTATACATCTGTCGTGGAGAAGAAAAAAAGTTAAAACTTGAACAGCAAAGTGAGAAATTATGACCGGACAATTACATTGCAGGGGTAAAATGGAAGTGTCTGCACTTGGAGTCTGGGTTTGTATATTGGTTTTGCCACTTACAAGCTTTATGACTGGGTAAATTATTCTTCCTCTGAGTGCCTCAGTTTTCTCATAGTAAGGAGATCATAATAATAAATGGCACATAAAAATGTGAGGATTAAATCTATTCATAAAGTCTTTAGATCACTGCCTGGCCCATGATAAATAATTAACATTAGTTATTATTATTATCAGATCTGGAGAGCTTAATCATATAGGACCTTTCATCTGAGCAAAACCAACAATATTCTTTTAATGATCATATTTACTTCACAGGTTCCCCAAAAATAAAAAAAGAAGATGGGTAACTCTGCCAAATTCATGCTTTGAGTAAGTTCCTTTAACTGCTTCCAACTCTTTGAGATTATGATCCAAGATAAATGATATTTGCCTCTCACATTACAATGAAGGTCAAGATTTGGACTAACATTTTTATGCTTCAACAATGTAAAAGGACAATTATGGTATAACATAATATATCTCTCCTGGGCACTTTACTTGTTATTTTTATTAATTTATGGTGTGGTACTGAGGATTGAACCCAGGGGTACTCTACTACTGAGCTATATCCCCAGTCCTTTTTTATTTTTTACTTTAAGATGGGATCTCACTAAATT
The DNA here is from genome assembly GCF_045843805.1 of Urocitellus parryii. Lineage (NCBI taxonomy): Eukaryota > Metazoa > Chordata > Mammalia > Rodentia > Sciuridae > Urocitellus > Urocitellus parryii. The sequence continues at coordinate 45,550,970 of NC_135538.1, forward strand.
GCCCAGGCTGGCCTTGAACTTGCCATCCTCCCACTTTAGCTTCCCAAGTAGTTGGGTTTACAGGTGTGCACCACCATGCCTGGCTTCTCCTGGGCCCTTTAGTAAAAGAACACAAATAACTTTAGCATCAATAGGGGGGAAAAGACATGAATCTATCTATCTATCTATCTATCTGTCTGTCTGTCTGTCTTTTCCCCTAGCAAGAGCTTTGGTCACTTAGCTTACTTTGTTAAAATATAAAATAACCAATATTTGAAAAACACTTTCAACTGATGACACTGTCATAGAGGCTAGAATTTACACAGTAACAGCAATTCCCTTCTGGAAAATAAAATATCTATATCTGACTGAATGGTCTACTTATAGTGCTCTGTGTACAGCCTCCGCGTCTAACTTCCTGAATACTTACAGAATAAGTCCTGTGCTTCCACAGACCATGATTTCCTCACCTGTAAAACAGAGGTGGGAAAGATACCTAACTGCCAATTTCTAGATTTGCTGTCAAGTGGAAAGGGATTAACAGATTTCAGAATATAGCAAACACTTACAAAAATGTGGTGTGTGTGTGTGTGTGTGTGTGTGTGTGTGTATTGCTCATGATATTGCTGACACTAGATTATACTACTGTAAATTATTTTATTCTAAAGAAAAACTAAGACATTTATTTTTATGAAACAAGACAGTGAATTTGTAGTAAATAGACATCTTTAATGTTTGTTTCTTCTTCCTTATCTCCTTCACCTTTGCCCACACACAGACCCTTTCCCCTGTTCCAATACAAAAGTGACCACTCACAACCTTGGAGACTGAGAAAAATATTCGAGATGTTGTTTACTCCATAGATTTTTTTTTTTCCCCTAGTGGTGGGTGATTTCTTGTTCCTTTCCATGGAGACAGTTGGAATCTTTTATTGCATCTTTCATCTGGAGGATAAAGGGAGGGACAGGATTTGTGGGAGAGAAGGCAGAGCAGGGTTCTTCTTTCATTGTAAAATGTTCCTTGTAAAAAAGATGATATATATACATATATATATAATATATCCAGTGCAATTGCAATTGTTCTGCCAAACACTGGGAAGTGCCACCTTGGTCGATGTATTTCTGGAGTTTTAAACAGTTGTCCTACAACAGCTGCATTTCAGTAAGACTTGGGCAGGTGGCTCCAGATCAGCCACTTGCCATTCACATTCAGACTGAGGCTTCCATGTTCACAGTCCAAAGGAAAAAGTGTCTTTCTGTCTGGAGTGGGTGTTGTGGGAAGGAGATGGGCAGGAAAGAAGCTGGAGGCTGAGCCTTGAAGAAGGAAGAATTGGCTTCTTTTTACTTCTCTACCACAGTCTTTGTTGCAGATGTAAATGACATTTTTAAACCTGAGGATGTTGACATCAGTAGTGTATTGATCACACTGCCTAATGAAATAATTCACAACAGCATGAAAAATATTTTTCCCATTCCATGAAAGCTTATGGTGTCATATCACCTGACTAAACAATCTCACCACAGATATTTCCAGTGATTTGGCCAAAATCATTGAAAATAATTCAGAGTCTCTGGAACTGCTCTTTTGGAAGAGATTAACTTTAGATGAGATTTCTGTAAATGTGCCTTTTAATTTTCTCAATACATGGAGAAGTTTGAAGTCTCTGCCTTCCCCCCGTGTCCTCATCCACGAAGTGAGAGGCACAGATGCTGAGCCTCCATGGCTGGTCAGAAAGGAAAGGGAGGGGAAACCCTGGGTCAGCAGATCAGCTCAGAAGGGATGCACCACAGAGGGAATAACGAGGAGCTGCAAACCAAGATCAGAAGCTGTTACAAACCCACTCCATTTCAGCTCTGAGTCACCAATTGCACTATGCAGAGACCTACAGGGAAGAAGTTGGGCTCTAAAACCAGTACAGATCCTTGCTTTTGTCCTGAGGCTGTAAACCTGAAAACAGAGAAGATAAAAAGAGAAGGTGGGGAAGAGAGAGGGAGGAAAAGAAAGAAGGAAGGTGGGAATGGGCGGGGGAGGAAAGGAAAAGGAGGGAGAGAGAGAAAGAAAGGAAAAACAAAAAGAGAGGGAGAGAGAAGGAAGGGGAAGGGAAGGCACAAGATATTTAAGGAAAGAGAAAAACAAAACACCACTGTTTTATTGTGAAAGTCACAGACTTAATCTAAAGGGGGAAAGGGTGAATGGTGAATGAAAGTAAAATCAAAGCAAACAGAAAAGTAAATCTTCACCTGAGTGGACAAGACTACAAGCTAGCTGTTTCACTTTTAATATAACATTTTTTTTTCATTTGTTCTAAAAATAAAAGAAAGCAAAAAAAAAAATCCTCATTTATACCTTTCAAATTAAGTCAGAGATTTAGCATCTCAGCATTATCGTTAAAATCACAGTCTGTAAGATTTACATTTTAAGATTCCTATTTAATTTGGCAATTAAGCTGATCTAAGAATCACATGACTGTCACTAGGAGAGCCCCAAGCAAGTCATACAGTATTTTAAACTACACTCTCAGCAGGTACTCTAGATCAGCGCTGTCCAATAGGAATACAGTGGGAGCCACAGGCATAATCCTAAATTTTCTAGCAGCCACATTTTTTAAAAAAAGTAAAAAAGAAACAAGTAGGAATTTTAATAGTATGTTTTATTTAACCCAATATATTTAATATACAACGTTTTGAACATATTTGAACATGCAAAATCAATATAAAAATATTAACGAGGTGAATTTTACATTCTTATTTAGCACAATGTTTTTGAAACCCCAGTGTGTATTATGTACTGACTGCACATCTTAATTTGCCCCAGTTACACATACTAAGTGCTCAGTAGTCACATTGTGGCTAGTGGCTACAATTCTGAACAGCGCAGAGCTAGAACCTTTCCACCAGATTTTATTTAAAAAGAAAAGAGGGGAGGGAGTCTTCTGTAATATTTTATAGCCCGGTTAGGGCAGGATCCTATTTTCTAACCCCGCCCACATCGATGGCACAGGGTTCTGTATCAGCCCAAACACAATCCATGCAGATTCTGACCACAGAGTCCCGGAGTCTCCCAAGACTAAAGGGGTCTAAGGCTTAGCCCAGGGTCGGGTACAGCGCTGGAGGGGCCCCGGAGAGGCTACACTCCCTCCTCCGCTTACCTGAGTCCACGCTGAGGCCCAGGCCCTGGGTCACGTCCCCCGCGGGGCTCACGAAGGGCCCCCCGGGCGCGGTCCACGCGCCTCCGGCTGGCTCGCCCTTTGCGGAGAGCTCGCAAGGTGGGCTGCCGGGTGCGGGTGCCCGAGCTGGTGCAAGACGGGCCGGGCGCCCAGAGGAGGCGGGCATCAGCAAAGGACCATAGCGAGGGTCGAAGTGCGGTGCATAGACTTCATGCACAGCGGTGGGTCGCGGGTAGGCAGCGGCCTGGGCGCCAAGGGCGCCGCCCAGCGCGTACGGGTGGTGGGCATGTGCGTGGTGCGGGTGCGCGTGGTGCCATGCCTCGGCTGCGCCCTGGTGCAGGTGGCTGTGCAGCGCCGCGGGAGAGTAGGGGTCTGCGGTGGCGAAGGGCAGCTCAGAGTGAGCCGCGGCCAGAGGACTGCCCAGAGGTGCGGGTACTGGTGCCTGGTACGCGCTGTTCCAGAAGGAGGCGGGAAAGCTGCGCTGGTTCATCGGGAAGGAGCTGTCTGCTGGCGGGGGAGGCGGAAAGGAGGAAACACAGGACCTGGTCACTGCCGCTCTACAGGAACGCTGACCCACACTGCCTTTTGAACTGAACAGCCCGGCTCGTTAAGGGCGGGAAAGCTGCAGCTGGGTGTGTGTGAGAGGCGGACCGGTAACATCTGTCTCCGAGCTGCACCTTTACCAGGACGCAGCCGGAAAAAAGGAGGTCCCGGCACACAGAAATCACCACAGCTGCTGGATTCCTCCGATTTTGCAGAAGCCTTAATGCAGAAACCGGACAGTGGAAGAGAGGAAGAATGGAGAGGTCCCTTCTGCCTGCAGTTTTGGGGAACAGGAAGCTTTACCCCACTTCCCGGCCCGAGCTGCCTGGGCAGCCTCAGGGCAGACGCGACTTTCCTTTCTCTGTCCTCAGGCTCTCCTCAAGCTAAGACCCGTCCTCCAGTTGGCCGCCTAGCGATCTCACTACCTCCTCTCGCCTTTCAGTCTTCCTTATTCCAGAAATTGTGCCCCTCCAAGGTCTCTGATAGACTCGCAGTTCATCAACATATTTCGAAGTCTTGCTATTATTAGTTTTCTTTTTAGAAACCTTATTTCAAATATTTTTTTCACCAAGAACTCAAGCAAAAGGGTAAAATAGATATATTAAAGGAGCTGTTGTATTATTTGCAAAGAGGGACATTAAGGGACAGGTTTTAAAATCCTAAATCTCAATAAACAAATTGTCTGCATCAAAATAAGGACGTCAGGAATAATAGTAATAGTCATTTTATCTGTTAATCCCTAATGCATGGTAGCATTTTAAGGGAACAGAGATTAAATTAATTTTTTTTTTTGCTTTTAGTAGGAAAGGAAAGACATACATTTAATTCAAAGCCCCATCCTCTGGGGGAAGCCATCTGTACTAAATACAAGAGAATTTCAAATTATTTGGAATGTATGCTAAATGGCAAACAGTCTTCCCCTTAAAATATTCAGGTAATTGGAGAATAATAATAATAATAATAATAATAATAATAATAATGTCCTGTATTTAAACTATTTTGGGGGGGTCTTGTCTAAGGACAAGATTTATGCAAACTGCTAGACTCTTAGGGAAAAAAACGGTGGGTGGGTGGGGAAAGGGAGCATCCTCATCTCCTCCAAAATGACAATTATTTTTAAACAATAAAGTCCTCATTTCTCAACTTGGTACACATCAAAAACTAAGCTCAGTGAGCAAGTTTATTAAATGTTTTCTACCTTTGTCTTATTGTGAATAAAGGGAAGCTGAGATTTCAGAATAGAAGAGAGATTTGGTTGACTTAAGTAATCATTGTCTCAGATTAAAGTGGTGCTTCATGGGGAGGGAAGAAAAATCTTTAAGAGGAGATGTGTTGGGAAAACCACTACATTTGCTATTGAAAAGACATTTTCTGCTTCAAGATTTCCTAAGTAATGGAAACATGGCAAAAGGCATAGGTTGGTTTTAGGGCATGTTCTCCAACAGACGTTGCTTGCAGAAGGAGTCCAGGACTTCTGGGCAAATTTTTGTTTTTTTGAAAAAAAAATTGAAATTGGAAAAATGCCCATTAAGTTGTTGGTAAAGTTCCTGTGCCACTGAGTTTGGGAGGGTGTTGGAAACCTCAAATTTACATACATTCTAATGTTCCAGTCTTAAAGCCTTCTCTGATGATGGTTAGGATGGCAAGTGTTATTCTAATTTTAGAGACTATTAAATAGTGACCTCAAAGAGGTTAAGAGACTTGCCCAAGGTCATAATGCTAGGAAGTGGTAGAGCCAACACATGAATCCAGACCTTTGAATTCCAAGGCTTGTGTTTATTTCCAGGTCATTGCTCTGCTCTGCCTCTTTAAGAAGAAATATTATACCCAAGCCCTTTCTCCCCATCATTGTTCTTACTACTCTCCTCAAATGCCCTCTTTGCCACTTCTTTGACATCTAGTGTTCTTTCAGCTGCAAATCTTGGGCCCCTGTAGGTGAACCTCAAGTTGAGAGAGCCTTCCATCTATTCTTCCCAGTAGGACCCCCAAACTCACCTCTCCAGGGACCAGAGCTCCTTGGTGCTTTGCTGCTGGTACAGCTCGGGGAGTAGCTGCTAGGCTGGCTCAGGGCCCTACTGAAATGTTCATCCACCACGGAGCTGATGTCCCCCTGGAAATAGGTGAAGAGGACGCAGCGGGAGTTGATGTACTCTGCCTCTGGTGGGCGCTCTTTCTCTGGGCTGCCTTCCTCCTCTTTTATGCTGGCTGGGGTTTGGCTAGAAAATGAGGAGCTGCCACTGCCACTGCTGCTGGGGCTGGCGTTGCACTCTTGGGCTTCCTGCATTTTGGAGTAATAGGCTAGCTTCTGGGGAGAGAGAGAGAGAGAGAGAGAGAGAGAGAGAGAGAGAGAGAGAGAGAGAGAATATGAATATGAATGAATGTCAGTTTCAAAACAGATGGTAAATTGGGTTCAGACTGAATTCCCTCATCCAAATCCCTAAGGTATCCATGGGAAAAGTGGCATCTGTGTGTGTGTGTGTTTGCCTTGTGCCCTTCACATAAAACCTGCAATAGGACAAGGTCAGCAGGACTTGCAACCTGCACCCTAGCAAGGGTGGGCTTCTTTAGAGGAAGGCTGTCATCCTTGGTACCTCTGCCTCCTTGAGTTACTACTGGGTTGCAAGGAAATCTCTAATATGTGAGGATGATAGTTCCAGAAAGTGCTCAAAAAGTCAGGTTATGAGCCGAGTTTGACCTCAGAGCCCCAAACACACATTTTAAAAATCAGCCTCCAAGGATAAAGAGTACTTAAATCCAGGTAGGGCCTGACTGTTGCCTGCTTGAGAATCCAAAATAGAAGCACAAGATACAAATTAAAATTAAACATCCTCATACTTTTTAATTTTTTTTTTTTGGAAAAAAAGAACCCAAAATACAAAATACACTACCCACAACCGGGAATGTGAAAGAAGAACTGCCACAGGAAGTGAGAAAGAGTTTAAGTTAGTAACAAATGGGGTAAATGTGAGATGAAATTGTGATTGGGGAAATATATGGATCATTTTAATAAATGCAATTTGATATGTGTTTAGTTACCCATAAATTATCAATTTAAAAGTCTGTTTCCATTTTTAAACAGATCTTTTAAGTGAAGAAAAAGCAGTGCTCTATGAATATTTCCACCCTTCGTATCTCATGAAAAGGAGCAAGAATAAGAAGGTTAACATCGTGATTGTGAGGTTGGGTAAATCATGAGGTCTGACAGTGAGTTTATAAAACCAAGTGCAGCTGCTGAGAACATTTTCTTAGAAATGAGCAATGGCCTGAATATAGTGTTAAAGCATTCTGCAGGCAGAGATGGCCTTGGGGCTCCGGTGTTAAGCCACAGAAAAATGAACAGAGATCTTAGTGCAATACATTGGTTCAGGGTCCAGGAGGAGAAAGGGCCAGACAGAAAACCAACCTGCCTCTCTCCACCTTACAATAATTCTGTCCTGAGAAGGAGTGCATCTCAGAGGTTGAAGCAAAAAACAAATTTCAGTTATTTAGCAATGTTGCCACTTCCTAAAGGCCATTTTTCCACCTGGCTTTCAGTGACGTTTGGAGGATTCCTAAAGTTAGCATTGCAACTACAAACTCCAGATTGGAAATTTTAAAGAGGGAAGGATGCGGGAAGAAAACTAGGAGCAAAACCTACCCAATTTATCATTCATTAGTTCATTTCAAAGTAGACATTCTGAACTCAAAACTGATGAAAACGGTGACTGGATCATTATAGTGTATTTCCCGAAGTGGAAGCCCAGGAACACATTTTCCAACCTGGTCTGGGCCCCAGGTGTGTGCTTTTGTTCTTTTCTCACAGTATCCTAGGTTTCTGCTAGATCAGCTGAGGAGATGAAGGAATCATTGACTAGATACAGCCCAAGGAAAAGAAAAATTGGTGGAATTAAATGAAACTTGAAGAGTTTGCAGGACCGTTAAGTGGTCTTTTAAGTGAGTTTGTTGAAGCCTAGACTGCCTGATTCAGCTACCCAGACTTAAGAAATGGGAAGTATTATCTATGAAGCTCGATCAGTCAAGCGCACCCTAATGATACTCTCTAGAACCTAGCAAAGCAAAGATTAGGAAACCAACGCCTTCTTTGCGGTTCTGGAATTAATTGGCCCAATTTCCTGAGAATTAAACTGGAAGAAATTATTCCTGAGATAAGTAAGCTTACATAGAAAACAATGCAAGGGGCCTTTGCATCTCAGACCTAAAGACAGAGACTGGCCTTTGCTTTTGATTTTGTTGCCATTCTCACCTTCAGGACCAAAGTTTGGTGTTCCCCACTTAAGCTCTGCCAGAAGCCCCCCGCACTGCACTAGGAGTCCTAAGTCTGACAGACTAAGAAAATCTAGCCCGGGATTCTCCTCATTATTCACAGGAAGACTCGGGTGCACATAAGCAAGGCTTAGCTGTCTTCCCAAGAGAGCGAAAGGGCGAGCTAAAGGGGTTAGCTAAGTGAACAGCCAACTGGGTGGCAGCGCGGGCAATCCCTACATCCCGGCGGCGCCAGGGGCTAGCCTGAAACCCTGGACACCCGGAACACTTCGGACCTTAGGGAACCAGCGGTATTCGGAAGATCGGAGGAGGGGAGTCATCAATTTTCCAAGTTTGAGTCCAGACCCTAAGGAGAAACGTACCTGGTGATAGGGGGTGTAGGCGGCTGCGAAGTAAGGCTGCGGAGGACCATAGACTTGGTACATAACATCCAGACAGCTCATGGCTCCCCGCCGCGGAGACGGTTAAATGATTTTTCATTAACTCTGGTTCGGCGGAGCTCAGGGATGCTGCATGGGCGGCGCTTGGGCCTGAGCTCCGGAGTCATCGGCGGCGGAGCGAGGGCCGGCTCGCTCAGCGACTCGGGATCCAGCTGGCTCGCTCCCCTCCCACTCCTGCAATTTTAGCCGGGGCTGCGCTCCCGGACAGAGCGCCTGGGCTCCCGCTAGTGGGCATTTAAACCCCATGTCCCCGCGGACGTGCTGACGCCACACCCCGGTCTCAGAGGGGGAGGGATGGTGGGGGGCGGGGACCTGGGGCCCAATGGATAACAAGGGCCATCAGCCTAAGGGGCCACCGGCGTGTTTCTCAGAACTCCTTGCGGCAAGCGTGAGGCCAAGGGTGCCAGAGACTGTGAGATCCCGAACTTGGGGCCAGAAGCTTTGCACCGCTAGCAGGGCTTTCCTAGCCTAAAAGGAGTTGGGTGGGTGGGGGAAGGGGAGGAAAGGAGTGGGGTGAGAGGGAGACAGGGACTACCGGAGAGAGAAAGAAAGAGAAAGAATATGAATTGCGCTCCTACAGAGAAAGAGTAATTGAGACTCTTACATTCAAAGAGAACGAAAGTCCGGGAAAATTCTGGTGGGAGAGGCTGATCCTCACATTGGAGGACTGAGTGTGTGGGTGGGGGAGTGGCAAGGTGCCGCAGATTCTCTGCTCTAGGCTCCGGGTGATGTGTGTTTCCCTGGAATTCCTAGGGGATCTGGGTCTTCGCAAACGGAATATTGAACAAGTCCAGGGACTCCTCCCGGACACAGAGGAGTTCCCACTTCGGGGAAGTGGTAGTGGCTGACTCCAGTTACCGCTTCATCTGCTCCACCTCCTTTGCGCCTCCTCCAACCCGCTCCTCCGAACTCCCCAGTTGCACTTTCTAGGGTTGGTCCCTCTGTCCCTCTAAAGTTGAATCCCCCACTTTCCCTTTGATGCCCATCACCCTAACCCGCTAGTTCTGCATAGATCACGCATGATCTCTGGCTGCACCTGGTTCGAGAAGCTTTCGAGGAGTCTCTTAGGGGGCCTTATTCAGCCTCCGAACACCTGGCTTTGCAGGCGGTGACCTCCTCAACCCTCGTCTTTTAACATCTACATAATTTTTTTTTGGATCATGAACCCGTTGAATTTAAGGGGTATCCTAGAAACTGCAGACAGTCCAGAAAGGACTTCTGCTGCTTCTTCGACTGGTAATGACAAAAGCTGCGATGCTGTTTCATTTTAGAGAGGTGAAAGTCTGCACTACCAATTGTTAAGCCTTCCCGGGCGGTTGTGTCTTTGGCCAGAGAACTCAGCAGACTCGGACCTCCTACCTGCAAATATCTCCACCTCCCCAACTATCCTCTTTGCAGCCCCCTGGGGAAGAGAATGTAAAAGTGGAATTTCTGTCTGAAGAGTTTAGGAATGAATTGAGACTTGGCTGTTTCCGTGGTAAGGTGGCAGGGGGAAAAAGGTTACTGGAATGTGGCAAGCCAGATTTAGGGAGTGGCACAGAGTTGGGAATATTGAGAGCCCAACCCCAATAAAGAAGCAGTAAGGATAGACCAAAGCCAACCGTATTATTTACTCCTCTGTCTAAATTCAACAAAAAGTCTCCTAGATTCTCAGCTGTAAACAAGCAAACAAATACATTCTTGAAGAAACTTGTGTTTAAAAAGTGAATATTTTATTTCCATTTTTTAAAATCAAATCACTTTATTGCGTGGCTTGGAGGAAAGGACTGAAAAAGCTCTGAGGAAGACAAAGAGATCTGACGTCCTCAGCAGAGTCTTGGGGTCGCTGAAAGTAGAAACTGAAAATTTTAAGTTAAATCTTTCCAGATTGAATTTTTGGTTTGCCTTATTTATAAGTGAACAATGACTCCTTGTCTATAACTGGTTTCATAGATGTGAGCGTCCTGAGAGATTGGAGTTTAATTAACTACAATATAATTTATTTTTAATGAAAATTAAAACTTGAAGACAATGCCCTAGTGCAGTTTTACCCAAACCTCTTTTTAGTTGCAGGGCTGACCGGTGGTTGAGCTTCCCCACCCCTACGGTTTCGGTCAGTCTAGGTGTGCAGGTGGCACAGAACTTCCCTTCCACCCCAACCCTTCACGCCAGTGCCTGGAGAAGCAAAACCATCTATCTGTGTCAAAAGCTAACCATTGACAGAAGGGCCACTGTACACCCCTCTGGATGAGAGAGGTAGAGAGTGCGGGCTCCACACAGCTTTGCACTCTTGCTGCCCAGGCAGGGACCGCTCTGTCCAGTCCTGGCCCTGGTTTGGCCTCGGGTTGGGTGCCTTAAGATGGATCTAAGGACACCTCAGAAGCCCAGGTGCCATGCAGTCACTGAGCCCACTAGCAACGACCAGTCTGGGAGACTCCCGCGAGTGTCGCACTGCGTTCGCTCAGTTCGGGCGGTCCATCCTTAAACAATTGCGAAGCGCGCTCTTTTCCGCTCTGCCTGGCCTCACCAGCGTGGACCGCGGACGCAACGTTGTGCTGGAAAAGTGGAGTGAGAAGCAAGAGACCGCACATCTTAGCAATTGCTTGGAAACTGCCCCTGTCTACATTAACCTTCCCTGTATGGCTCATCATTATTCCCCCCTCTCTGCCCCTTTGTCCATCCAGTCAAAGAAAACCACCACAACCTCTTAGATTTCTTCAAAGCCCTGTTAAACATTAATTATTTTCGAAAAGAGAGATTGAGCAAATTTTGTACGAAGAAAATGAAGAGAATGTGATTCTGTTTGCCCAAGCCTCCTTTCTGTTCACATTTCCCAATCTCTTATTTGCAACTGTTTTTCAACATCTAGTTGATGTTATGATGTCATTCGAGTTGAAAGGGACACAGGGAATTGGGTCAGTGTGTGTGAATTTAGGCAGGAAATATTCCTTACCCCCAAATCCAAAGTGAAGGAAGAATAAACATCTCGGAGTTTTAAAAACAGGTCCCAAAGACTGGAGCACATTCATTCTTTTTTCCCTATATGCAAAGCTGTCATTTACATGAGGGTTGTATTTCCCAACCTAAGAGCTCCTCATGTTTCTATGATGACACAGAAAGGTAACAACTAAATTTAAACACATTCCCAGGCATTCAACCACCAAGTCTACACCGTCCAAGAAATCATATTTTGATTCAGAACCTAAGATTACAAGCGGAACATTGAGAAAAATTCTCTCTTCCCTCAATCTCTTCACTGCCTCTCTTCATTTCCATAAAAAGCCTGCCAAACAGTTAAAATGTCCCAGGATTTGGGTCCTAGGAACAAATGGATCAACACGGGAAGAGAAAGAAACTATTACCAATTGCATCAAATGGCCTTTTAATCTTCCTAATTGGGTAGAGGGAGCATTAAACTTATTTTAGAAACAAACTCCACTCTAAGATTCATGACAATTTGTTGAATTGTCAGGAGGGAGTCACATGAAAATAAAATTAATTCCACTACTCTAGCTGTAGTCTGCAATTTTAGCAATATCTAAAATTGTGAAAATCAATGACCTTTATTAAAGTTAAGAAATAAAATTAAATTAATCTTGAGTGAATATATGTTTGAAGGTAGCATTATATATAGCCTTGTTTCCTCTTCAGAAAGATTTGCTTCTTGTTTTTTGTAAATTAGCTGATTTCTTTACCTCTGAATTTTTTCTGTTACCTGTGTCATCATATTCTGAAAACTGCAAAGGGAGGACACATGAATAGAATTAATTTGGAGGACTGACTTCCAGCCAGCCCAGGCCCTCAATTGTCCATGGTTTATTTGGATCATGAAAGTTGGCATTTTGTGCTGCCTTATTCTGCCAACCAAAGGGGATGAACACAATGGTAATCTCATAGATTTTCCTCCCTAAACCCATCCTTGCCTGTTTAACTGAGGAGAAATGTGTTTGGATTTAGGAGAGCAGCTGAAAAGATTTTTGTGGATTCAAGCTGTTAATAATATTAGTTGAAAACATTTGTGCAAAAGCTAGTGTTTTCAGGCATGGTATGTTATGTAGGAATAGTACTCTTGGCAATGGAGAATCTGAATAGGGGTTTTATTTTAAAGAAAAGAGTGGGGGTGGGGAGAAACCCATGTACTCTCTGTAACCTCATTAAACAGTTTAGTTAAAAAAAAAAAAGGAAAAAGAGGGTTTGGTTGTTTTCATACAAAATTATCATCCAAGGTTAGTTCAAATGAATAGGTGAGACTACTTTATAATTTATTGACATTTGATTATTATTAAAAAAGTTAAATTTTGCCTTCTCCACAATTTTAACAATTTTTATGTTATATGCAAGTCAACTTAAGCTTTGGTAAGACAGTCACAACTTTCTGAATTGATTTTTCTTCTGAATTCATGTCGATGTCAAAGCCCATTTCTAAGACTGAGAAAAATGCTATATTTATCTTTCAGAAATGAGTCATTTTAAGTGAGTTTCTAGGGATTAGTTTATGCAAAGATGATTACACAAATTTAACTCCTATAACTCAAAACTTTAAAAATGATAGCTTACAAATAACATAAGGGGCAATTGAAATAGATATGTATCAAACATTTTGTCTTTTTTAAAAAAGGAAAAATTAGAAAGAAATTTACAATCTATAAAACTTAAGTCAGAGAGCATGTGCAAGTATTTATTAATAGGAGATTCTTCATATCTGTTATGCATTGAAAAGTCACTCTAATTGCTTTTAATTTCTGACCCTATTACATTTTTTTTTCTTTAAAGACACATGGTCTGGAAATAGCCAAGAAAATAACACATCTGTGAAACTCCTTTTATAAAATACAGGAATATAGAGCAATTTGTAGATTCAGAAGGTGGAAGCAGACTGAAGGATTTAAACTGTTGACTTAGATATTTGACAGTATTGGTGTTGATCCAGTCCCAAACTTCTGTTTATAAACTTCATTTCAGCAGAATGCTAAAGGGATTAAAAGGAGACCACAGCAATAACAGACAGAAGGTGAAGATATCCCTCTGAGTGTGATGACCTGTCACATGCTTCAAGAGGTCTTGAAACAGCTTCTTAGAAACTCTGGTAGGAAGCTTCTCTTGGCATGCATGAAAGAATTTTTAGCACCTACTGCTACACTGGCATTGTCTGTCTTTAATTCCTTTGGTTATTGTGACTGATTTTTAAATAAATGTTATGATGATATAAATAAATTAAGTTTAGTGATGCCTTCAATATGTCATGTAGTATGAGGTTTTGATGCATCAGTACACTTAACCTATTAGACAGCAAAGCAGACTATATTTTTAATTTTTGTTCCTGACCTCATTCTATAAATACGATACATCATATTTTAAGGTAAAAGTCCAGTTGTTGACTAAAAAATTCAAACCTCACCAGTTGTTATTATTCTTTCATCTTTCTTTATTAGAGGCACGAATTGGTCAATTTTTAACTCAATTCAATCCATGACATTTTCTGAAATTTTAATAAAATTGGAATGTAAACATTTAAAAGCAATATATCATTTTATATGCTTCCTGCGGAGTATTGCCAAGTGAATCAAAATGAAAATTTGGCAGATGTTCTGATAATTTGGAATGAAAACAAGATAACCATGACCACATTAAAAAAAAAATCAAAGTGAAAAATACAGTTTGCAAAGTAGGTTTTCACAAAAGAAAACTTTTTTTCTTATTAGCAAACTAATGATTATTCTTCTAAGCATAGCTAATTATTTCTCTGAACATATATGCTCAGAATGAGGCCATGACCTTAGTAATGTCTTTTGGTATTTGTGAATATTTTAAGATAGTGATTATGAAATGCTTCAAAATGACCACATATTTTTACCCCCCTTAGCTTTCTTTTTCCCTGTTCATAACCAGTAGCAAATAGATTTGAAGCTCTAACCTGCATCAACCCCTGTATATAGCTTTCCTTCTGGGGGAGTGGCTATTGCAAGGCAGTGCCCTTTATTATGTTTGGTAAAACAGGCTTTCAATAATGTTATTTAATAACTCCAGTACTTAATAACTATGGATAGAAAAATAGGCTATCTCTGAGCATTTTAAATGAAGCACTAAAAAGATGGAAAGATTGAAGAGATGTGAGTCAGTAAGATAGGAGAAATAAGTTCAATAGATTGTACATCATGGTGGCTATAATTAATAATAAGCTGGATACTTGAAAATTGCCAATAGAATAGATTTAAGTGTTCTTAGCACACACACAAACAAAAGTCACAATTAGGTGAGCAATACGTATGTTAAATAGCTGGGTTTAGCCATCCCACTGTGTGTGTGTGTGTGTGTGTGTGTGTGTTTGTATACATATATACATGTTGTATATATAAATGTATGAAATTTTATTAGTAAATTAAAAACAATAAAATGAAGACTAAATTGAAACAACCAAACTAACAAGTTAAAGAGAAATAAGGATCTTTTAACCTGAGCCACAAACCTGAAAGCTATGGAGAGTTACCTCAGCAGAAAGAAAATCCCAATAGGAGGTGACAAAAAGAAGACATGTCAAAGCACATGTTGTCAACTAGTTATGTAGGCAAGTAGCTGGACAACTGGAGAGAACCTCCAGGATGTGAAAGGGGAGGGTGAGGGGGGGGAGTGCCTGCTGCTGATTGCCACCTTTCAAACACACCAAGCAGCAGAGCTGATCCCTGGGTGCCCATCACTCTAAAGGTCACATATTTTGGGAACTCAGCCCATTGGTCTCATTTCATGGGACATTGCCTTGCCTTCTCTGGGAAAGCAAGACAGTTTCAATCTGATGAAATGATCTTAGCTACTTTCTCAAAGATGGAGGAGGCTGGGAGTAACATGGGAAGACTGATGGACTAGAGACCAAGACACAAGGCTCTGAGTCATGGTGTGAAATGGGGTCACCCTCTCAGCTTTCAGTTTATTCATCTGTTCAATGAAGAAACAGGACTAGATTATCTCTCAAGACATTTATGGCATCAGTCTCTGAAACTGGAACAAATTCACACTTGATTTGAAAGCAGTGTGTAATGTTTATAAACATTTTTAATATGAGTATAGGTACTTCCACTGTAAGATCCTTCTTGAAGAACAGCATGTTACAAACTTTACTTAAAAAGCAATAATTCTGGGTTTCAAATTCTCCAGGGTGAGGTGTGGCTGTGAAAGCTGGAGATCTTTTAGAATTCCAAGGAAATGTAATTGCCTGTCTTAAGACTTTGTCTTCCAATCATCTGGTGAGTGAAGTTTCGGTCTCTGGTACCCAGTATTGGAAGCAGAATTACCCATTATATTTGTTTTCTGTAGGCCTAAATTAACATGAGTGACTCATATCTAGTGTCTGCTCCTTGAGAAATAAAAGTCCAACCTTTCTGAAATCTTGTTAGCCTGGGAACAGAAGTTTCTCAATCTTTTATTTGGAAAATCTGAAACTTCCAAATGAGAACTTTTCATTTTTTTATCACATGATATAATTACTGCATATTTTGATGTGCAATGATATATAGCTTAGTTAATAGAGATAATGCATTTACTGGAATTGTTAATTAAAATACCCTATTTGGGAATCAAGTGCCCTTAAATTCACCTGCTCAGAGTAGCTGAGTATTTGGATGAAGCTTCTGCTGAAAGAAAATGAGCAAAAATACACACTACCTTAGAGTTCTCAGTTAGAAATGTTGTTACTTTGTTTATCCTAAAATATATTTGAAGTCCCAGGGCTGGGAACATAGCTCAGTTGGCAGAGTGCTTGCCTCACATGTGCAAGGCCCTGGGTTCAATCTCCATCACCACAAAAAGAAAAAAAGAATTTTTTTTAATCAATTAAAAAATAAAAAAAAGAAAGAAATCCTTTCCTGTGGAGCTGAGAGGAGTTTACTAATAGACTTGCTCTTCTGCTTTGAAACTATAAAAGTCATAAATGAAATATAGAAAAGGAGAACTAATAAACATGACTGGATCCCAAAATAAGATAAACTTTCCAAGAAAAGAAAAGAAATTAAAAAGAACTTAAAGCAGTGATCAGAGCTGGTGCCCTGGGTTTGCTGGGCTCTGTCTGGCCTGAAAGTTGCCAATCAGACTCTTGGCTCCTGCTGGGTAACTGGGCCAACTGAGGTTGGCTTCACTTCCTAAAACCAAGGCTTGTTCTGGGCCTCTCATGCCCACAAAGGAGGTTGAAAAGATGTTGTTGACATGTTGCTGTGGCTATATGTTTATTAAAGTTCTTGCCCTGGCTAGGCAACAGGAAAAAAAGCATAGCCTCATGACCAAGAACTGTGCCACATGGCTCTCTGACAATGCGCCTGGACTTGGATTGTCCCTGCTGTCAAAGTGGGGCAGGAGCTCTGAGCCACACACATAAGATTAGGTTGTGGGATAAGATATGTGCATGTGGTGGTGGGAGGGGCAGGTGGAGGCAAGTGGAAAAGTAATAGGGAGGGTGAGGGAGGAAATATTTATAGACTTAAATACATTACTGTTTAGTTAGAACTCATGTGAGGTAAGTCTACCTCCCTTTTTCTTTGGGGACATTAAAACAATTTTTTATTAAGGTATAATTTACATACAAAAAAGTTTGCTTTTGCAGTGTATAGTTATTAGCTTTGACAAATGCATGCAGGATTATATTCCCATCACAATCAAGATATAAAACAGTTTTATCTATTCAAATTTCTTTGTAGTCACCTCTTGCCCCCCTCATTCCCAATTTTCCCTTGTAGTTTTGCATTTTTCAGAATGCCTTATAAATGGAATTATACAGTATGCAGATTTTCTTGATGTAGTTTCCTTCATTTAGCAAAATAAGCACTTGAGTGAGATTCATCCAAGCTGTGTGAATTAATAGTTTGTTCTTTTTTACTGCTAAGTTGTAGTTCATTGTATCAATGTACCATAATTTACTTACTATTTACCTGTTGAAGAGCAGTTGGGAGGTTTCCAGGTTTTGTATTTTCCATTTTTATTTTATATAAAATAAAGAAGTAAGCCACAGTAGATCATGAGTAAAATTACTGCACATGCTATTTCCCAGCCACAGTCTCCTTAGGTCCAAATGGGAGCTGCCTTCAGATATGGTGCTAAGCCTTTCTCCTTGTACTTTCCTTTGGTTTGCCCATTAAGTTCTAGAATTGCTGGGTTATATTGCACTTGAAAATGCCTTTTCAAACCTTTCCACACATTTTCAATATCAGTAATCCTCCTTTTATGGAAGCATGTCTTTATCTCAGAAATCAGGTTGAAATAATATATTCCACAGTGTGGATATTTGATCAGTTTCTGTGCTTCCCATTTACAAGAGAGGGGACCATGTCTCCTGTGCTTGCTGCAATAACCCTGAGATCTGGCACAATACAGAACCCACACTAGCTCCCAATACATATCTGTGGATTATATCAAATCCTTATACTATAACTCTATGCAGATGACTTCCCTTAGTGCATTTCTGAACCAATATTTCTTCAACATCTCAAGGTTATTTATTTATTTACTTTTCTTCTAACTGCCTATCTCTGTATATTTTTCTGAAGAAATACCTATCATCCCTCTATGACTAATTAATAGTTCCTCTCATCTTATTATTACCTTTCCATCCACTCTAATTTCTTTGGTATCTTGACATACTCTCTTTTCTCTCTGTTCCTCCAATTACTGCTTGCCTTCATTCTAGAAACACTTGATGTCCCACAATCTAGAAGTCATCAGTTCATATTACTGCCCTCCCTCCCATCTCAAATAGCAAGGCATGGTTGAAGTTTAAAAGAACCTGGGCATGTTGGTGGGAGGCACAGGAGACACAGGAGGAACAGTCAATGAAGTGATCTGAGAGGCAGCATGTGGAGGATAAAGGGGAGATGAAGACCTGGAGAGACAGACTGGCTGTGCAATCCATCAGCTTCAAACAGCTCCGAAGAAAGAAAAATCTGAGACCTCAGCCTCATGTCATTCTCTTATGTAAAACCACGTTCGTTTTGAACATTTGTGGAGGCCAAGATGAGAGGGTAAATGGAAACCCACACCAGTTAAAAAAAATCGAGATAACAAACTGATACCTAGAATAGGTTCTATCTTCCTATTTTGAAAATAAATTTTTAAACAACAAATAAAAAATGCATGTGAAGCTGTATTTATGTGATAGAATAAAGAAATGAATTTAATTATTATTGAAGATGTTTTAGGGATTTTGTTGATGAGCTGGTAATGTGTGAATGAGTAACAATATAGTAAAATATGATAAAACATGTATTTTTCTTGCCTGTATTTCAGCAAAATTCCTAGTTATATTTTATGAAGGTTTCTGCAAATGTTTTCTACTAACAATAATGTCAACTAAATATCTGTCCTTGAATCATTGTAGTTCTTTGATAATTTTTATTAATTTCAGTTTAGAGAAACTTTGGTCTGCCAAGGCAATAGGAAGGTTCTTAAAGGGATAATTAGATTTGGAAAGAACCATGAATTCTATGAATCATATTTATACATTGTTATTGGTTAGCATATTGAGAAATTACTATTATTACAGAAAATATTACCAAGTCTTTTAATTTCACTATATAACTTGCTAGCACTTTTATTCACCATCTTTAAAAGCAGTATCTAGCTGAGTGCGGTGGTGCACACCTATAATCCCAGCAGCTCAGGAGGTTGAGACAGGAAGATGTCGATTTCAAAGCCATCCTCAGCAACTTAGCATGGCCCTAAGTAGTTCATTGAGACATTGTCTCTAAATAAAATACCAAAAAAAAGGTTGGAGATATGTTTCAGTGATTAAGGCCCCTGGGTTCAATCCCAGTACCAAAAAAAAAAAAAAAAAAAAAAAAAGCAATATCTAGATTGTATACAGTATTTAAATTCTTTTTATCATAAAATTTTAATTTAAATATAATCTAAAAAAATTTAAAAAAGCACTATATTTGATCTACTATAGCCAGAAAATAATATAAGTGAATTGTTTCAGAATTTTTTTGTATTTGAATCCTCAACTTTATAGTCACATGAACCTCTCCTATATTTTATTTTTCTTATACTCTATTGGATGTTATTGTTGTAGCATAGTTTGTATTTCTTAATTTAAAATTGTTTTTAAATTTTAAAAATGTAAATATTTTAAAAGGCAAAACTACTGAAGTTATATCTTTTGGCAAGTTTGCTAGTATTACTCATAGTAAGCAACAACTCTAATAAACGTGGCTAGCAGAAGTTCAAAATTAATTTTATTTCCTGCCAATGCCTATGAATCACTCTTTGAGGATCTTCTGTGGTTTGGCTAATCTCCTCATGCATCTCATATCTCGACTAAATTAAATTTAATTGCTTTAACAACTTTAGTCAGAATTCCTGTCATGAATTTTTAGAGTTGCTTTAAAGTCATCTTTGATATGTTTCATCAAGATGATTAGCAGATCCAGAAAATGTTTTATGTAATTGTTAAATGGTTCTCCCAAGTCATTATGACCTGCAAAGCTGAGGCCATGTCTCCTAGTAACAAATTCAAAGTATGCATTGTACTTGGCAGAAAGAATACTTTCAGATTTTCAACTAAAATTCGGCTCATATACCTTTTTCTTTGCCATCAACATTAATGTCATTATCTTAGAAGACTTTTTAAACTAATATATAGAATTGAAAGCTGTCTTTTAAGTCTTCACGTAAGTAACAACCAATAAAATACCAATCATGATATTCTTGGTTTCTTCTCCAGTAGTTTAACAATACATGAAATCAATGCCAATTTTCCCACAGGGCTTTTGTCCCTGGCACAATATAATTGAGCTATGTAAACTTGCTTTTTCTAATCATAGCTAAGGTAATTTTATTTTATTTTTGATTTTATGGCAGGTTTTAATATTGTATACTCATAGTTTTCACTATAGAAAAAAGTCAAAGCATAAAACGATGAAAATGAGAGATATACACACATAATATGGTCTTTACAAATACAAGAAAATGTTCATAGTAACTTCCTATGAGGACTAAGAATGAAGATCAGCCTTTGATTTTTTTATCCTAAGCACATACAAATTTTTCACTAAAAATCATGCTTTTGGGCTGGGGTCATGGCTCAGAGGTAGAGAGCTTGCCTAGCATGTGTGAGGCACTGGGTTCGATTCTCAGTACCACATATAAATAAATAAAATAAAGGTCTATCAACAACTAAAAAAATATAAAAAAATCATGCTTTTAAGTAAAGAAAACTGTAATAGAGGAAGCAGCTATTTTTTAGTGATCAAATCTTACTTCCTGCATTTACTTTTTGTTTTTTGAATGGGATAAGTGTCATAAATATTTCTTTTTTCAGTTGACTTTTTATAGATGCATTATAGTTATACATAACAGTGGGAGTCATGCTATATTTGTACAGGAATTATTTTGATTAATTTCATTCCCCAGTAACTTTCCTTTCTCTCCCTGCTTTCCTTTATTACTCATTAAACAAGTAATCTTACTTTGAATTTGTTACACTAGACAGTAATCGTTTACTTCATTAATTTCATTTTTCATCTGTCTTAAATATTCAGGTATTCTAGCATTGCATGTTAAAATCTTTTATATTAAATCCAGACCTCTTCCATTGTTTTCTGTGTATACTATATGAATAGTTCTTACATCTGTCTAAATAATGTTCACATAATATTATTCTATTAATAACATTACACCAATATTCCATACTGCCATTTAATTCCTTTGTCAACACCATTGCTTAGATATTCATTGATATGGTTGCTTTATCAGTTCTAGAAATTGCATGTATGCTGTTTAGTGAGTGCAGGTGATATCTTGTGTTCTTTCAATGAAGAACCTAAGTGTTTCCAGTCAAAAATAGCTTCAGTGAAGAAAGCTGATCTTGAAGGCTGATGTGAGACACAAAACAGCAATAGCGAGATACCTTGAACTTTGTTATTCCCCTGCATGGAATGTTCCTATTCTCCTCCTCATCACAACTTATTTCCTCACTTGGTTCAAACCTCTGTCCAAATGGTTCCTCACAACAGCTGTTAATGAAGCTCTATCAAACAGAATCCTTTCCCTGTCATTTTCTATTCCCTTATTCGCCTTTCTTTTTCCATACAGCATACATGACTCCTTGTTCACTGTGTGTCTCCCCCACTAGAACGTATGCCCCAGGAGGACAGAGACCCTGCCTGTTTTGCTCACCATTATATCTCTAGTATCTAGAACAGGTACTGGCCTCTAATAGGTTCTAAATATTTATAGAGGGAATGTACTTTCTATTCCAAACCTTTTTTTTTGGCTTATTAATAAATTTCTTTGCTCCAATCTAAAGGTCTTGTATTACTTGTTATTTTCTTAAATACTCTACAGCAGTGATTTGACATCATCTGACCACCAGAATCAACATCATTTATTGGGAATGTAAATTCTTGGGCTTCATCCTAGATCTGTAGAATCATAAGGTGGGCCCAGTAATCCATTCTCACAAACCCTTTAGGTGATTCTGAGGCATGATACATTTTGAGAACCATTGTCTAAGTACTATAGGAGTTGGTATTGTGAATTGCATTCTTAATTTTGTAGTCTCAATGTGACTTGTATTTAATATACATTGAATGTTAGAATTCTCTTTCACTCTTTTTTTGGATAATATTGATCAGACAGTACACTAGAACTCTCCCTTAGGCTATTCAAAAATCAAACATGGGCCTGAGGATGTAGCTCAGAGGTAGAGTTAACATACATAGGTCCCTAGGTTTGATCCCCAGAAATCAACACAACCATACATAAAAAACAAACCACAAACAATAAACAAACACCATGATGACAATATTTGATTATACTTAAAAGAGTAAATTAGAATAATAATCTCCTATTTGCTCCTTTTTTTGAATTTTCACACATATGTATTATTTTTATTAAAAATAAATTGCAAAAAAGCAAGACATATACATTAAAGGGCAAAATCACATAAAAAGCAAAAGCATCACAGAGATAGTTGTAATACTATCCTGAAATAGTTCTATTTGTTCCTTTAAAAGAAAATAAATAATGCAATTGTTTCAATTCTTTTTTTTTCAGTATATTTTGTTGCCATAGTAAATGACTACCAATTTCAAGGCTATGATTCTATATTTATTCTTGTTTTTTTTTTCCTTACTCTTTCCTCTTTTTTTTTATTTTAGTTTCTGAAACTTGAGAAGAAAATGGATTTGAGGTTGGGAGAAAAGTCTGTTTTGGGATCACGTTATGGAAAGAGCCAAAGTTCACTGTTAATCTGGTAGACAGAATAATTAGCACTTAGTGAAAATTCCTTTGTTATACATCCTTCATGGTCTCAGATCTCTGATCTTTCTGACCCTTATCTGAAAAAGATAAAAAATTGCTATTATTCCTTCTTAACTGGTGTGATTTGTGGGTTATTTTTGTGGTTTGTCACATATTCTAGGGTTTGTTTGCTATAGGTACTCTGAAGGCCTGTAAAAGTTTGTCCAAGTTTCATGTCTAATCCAAATCTCTTAATTGGTGTGGAAAGTCAAAAGACCAAAAAGACTGTATTCAAAATAATGAGATACTGGTTGGCCATGCTGTTTTACTATATTTAATTTAAGCTAAAAATGGAGTGCTTTTTTCCTTACATTTTTTGAAGGGGCAGTAAAAAACTTTCAGAATCATAAATTCCATTTTTTCCTAAAAAGAGAAAAATGATATTCATAAAGATGACTGTTGCTTGACTTGTTTACAGACCTTAATAGATGACTCCTGAGGAAGGAAAACTAAAAACATGACATTTATTGGAAGTTTTCAATAATTTGTGCATACTCTGCCATATCTAAAGATTTTTTTTCCTGTATGAATTCTACTCTTAAATGTTAATAGTTGTTTTCTATGGACTAGTAAAATGGAGTTATGTTATTTTTTAAAACTCTCTTTCTTACACACAAGCACAAATTCTATTTTGCTTATCTTCTCAACATCAATCAACTGACTTGCTTGTCTCCTTTCAGTTCTAAAGGATTTGAGATCTCAAATGAGAGGGGATGTTCTTCACAAAGGGACTGAGATTACTCAGAGACTTCAGGTCTTTGATGTGCTAAGTAGGAAGATTACAATTTTTTAGACACAAATATACACACTGATGCATGAATTTGACTTCCTTCATGGAAGTGATACATGACAAAACCATCCCCAAACTTCCCAGGCTTCACTTTGTCCTTCCTTCTGGATCACAGCTGACTGGATTAGTTGAATGTGGACAGGGCTGATGTAATGTGAGCCATGGGTATGGAAAGAGTCCTGGACTTGGAAACATAACATCTGGGGTCAAGTCCCACCTTGGCCTGTTTGCTCTGCTACCTGGGACTGATCATAGCTCTTTTGACTTTCCACATGTTCATCACAAAAATCAGAAAGACAGCATGTTATTCTTATTTCCCAGTGTTTCAGATGAAGTTGTGTTATGTGGAAAACATTTGAAAATGCAATGCATGGTTCATAAGATTTTACTAGTATTATTTTCACTTAAAAACCATAAGAGTTTTGAGAGACATGAAAAGAGAGGTGAGGGGCAACTCTAAAAGTTACCAATATAGCCTGAACACAGAGAATTGGGGTAATGTTGAGAGTGGTTGAAGAAGCACTGAATAATTGCTTATCTGATCATATCTCACTTTGTCTAAATGACCTTTACTGGCTCTTCCCTCAGCATCCTAAATTAATTTCAAGATAATGAGGAAACTTTGAATGTGTTCCTGGACTGCCAGGAAGTAATAGGGTATCCCTATTACTCTCGCAAAGACCATGTTGTGCAAGGCTGTTGAAACCTTGAACTCCCCTAGAGAAGGAATGAGGAAAGTGGCTGCACATTGAAAAATGCAAGGCATCTGGAAAGAGTGCCCAGAGGATGTAATGTGCCTCGGTGACCAACTGGCTGACTGTATCCTGTTCTCTCATTCTTTTATTCCCCCCAGACATCCTTGGTTTCTTTTCCAGCCCTGAGTAGTAATGGCTTCTTCATCTGGCACAGCCACTAAAGAGAGAGAGAGCTTGAGGGCCTTCCCAGGCCACATTGGTCATGGCCTGTTTCTATTGGCCAGAAGAGATGATAGACGAGCAGCAGATGCTGCTGTCAGCCCAGCTCCATTGCTCTGTCTCCAGAGATTATTGGTACTCATTAGAGGACAGTCAGCTGCTCACTAGAGAAGCTCCAGAATCAATATGGGTTCTATATCCAGGAATATTAGAGCTCTCAGAAGATAATAGCTACTCAGTTCTGTAGAACTGTAGTATCCACAATGTTATTACCTCAAAACTTGAGGTTAAGTATGCTCCCCAAAGACTGCACTCTCAGAAAGGTAGTTTGTCAAGTTCTCTGATCTTCTCACTCCAGAATCTCTGAACGAGTCTACTACCAACCAGTGGGATGGTAGCTTCTACATATTCACTTTCTTCTTACTACTTGCACTCCATTTCACATATTTAATGAATGCAGTAATCCTAAGGCATGCCTTGGATGTACCAGTTTGTGCAACACCAGTTGTAGTGTTTTCTTGGCTCCAGGATGCCTGGGGAAACCCTTTCCATTCTGCCTTTTTCTAGCCTTCACAAGAGTTTTATTCAGGAATCAAGGCAGGCCTACTAATCACTGATTTGTGCACACATTTATAATATCCCTGCAGTTCTAAGATTAAGTTTGAACTCTAGACATAGTTGGGTGTAGATGGGAACTGGGATGGCCTGTTCTTGTATGAATGAGACACTGCTAGATTCAGTTCATGGTAAGTGCACAAGATGCCAGCACTGGATGTGGGCTCTACTGAACAGCTGAGTGGTGTCTAATGCATTGCAGTCAAAGATCTTTTTAAGCTGAAGGTGGAGCCTGGGACTCACGGAGGGTGGCAGCTGCTGCCATCCATCATTCTTTCCTTGGCCAATGAGAAGAGTGCAGGACCTGTCCGTGGGTAGCATAGGCTAACTGCTGACTGAAAAGTGAGGAAATTGTTACTGAGGCTTGCCAGAGAAAGCCCTGCAACCAGAGGGAGTTGACCTGCAGAAAGCTAGAGATATGGTTAATAAAACATCTTGTTCCTTAGAGCAAGATATTTGGGCAGTCACCAAAGTGCTGCTCAATTTATGCAAGAGCAATAAATCAAAACTGAATTATTGGGAGGAAGAGAAAGTGCTCCAATAAAAAATCTTTGCCCCATCTTCTGGCCATGATTCAGATTTCAGGGTGGGATTCATTAGATTGAAGGAAAGGTCAGGCCTTCGGGAGAAAGACACAGCAAATGGTTTCTCAGTCTTTCCTCAAAGGGACCCATGGTCATTTACTCATGTATCTCTATACTAAAAAAATAGACGTGTATATTTTGGACATAGATTCCAAGGTGACATTGACACTAAAGGCCTAGAAGTACCATCATGGATCCCCTATTAGAGTAGAGTTCAAATAATGATCACAGTTTTATGATATAGAATTGGGGTGCATATACAATTGTGAAATTTCTTCTTGACCTTGGAGTGAAGACACCATCATAGAAAAACAGGCTAAGTAGAAACTTCTGGATTAGATGGAAATTAAAAACAAGCTTGGATCCAAGAGTAACATCAGAGATTGTTGCCTCTTAAAAGGTCAAGGAGTGGTGGTACCCATTATATCCTCATTAATTTATCAGCCTCGTTTCTACAAAGATCAGGAAGATTATGAAAGATAACAGTCAATTACCTAAAATTTCACTAGTTAGTGGGGCCCTGATTGCAGCAGCACTTTCAACTGTGATGCCTTTGGTAAATCAGATAATCATTCTCAGGAACATGGAATGTGGTCATTGATTTGGTGAATGTGAACTTTTTCATCCCTAGGATAAAAAAGGACAACAGTATGAATTTATGGTCTAGCTCCATAGACTGTATCAAGTAACTCTCTATTCTCTGTTGTAACCCTTGACCATCTACAAATTTCTCAGAACATCATACTGGTTCACAGCATTAGTGATATCTGGTTAATTTAGGCCCTGTGATCTATCATTGGCAATATACTGACAGCTTTAGCAAGAAACTTCTACCTCAGAGAGTGGGTGGCAATAAACACCATGAAGGCTTAGGGGTATACCATATTATTGAATAATTTAGGAGTCTAGAGTCTAGGGCATGCTGGGAATCCCTTCCAAGGTAAGGGATTATTGCATTTTATTTCTCTCACCTTTAAAAAGGAAGGACAATGTCTTGAATTTCTTTTAGGATCTCAAGATGGCAATAATGCTCCAAATCACATATTGGTAACACAAAATGTTGTCCAATTTGAATGGGGCCTAGAGAAGAAAAGCATTTTCAGCAGGTCCAGACAATAGTGCAGGAAGTTCTGCTTCTTGGGACGTATGATTTGGCAGACCCTATATCATTAGATGCATATGTAGTAAGAAAAGATGCAAGTATGGTTTGAATGTGTCCTCCAAATTTCTTAGGTTGGAATCTTAATCCCTGGTGCAGCAGCGTTGGCAGGTGGAGCCTAGTGGGAGGTGTTTAGGTCATAATAGCTCTGATTGCATGAATGGATCGATGCTGCTCTAAAAATGTCTTGTGGATGTGGGTTCTCCTTCTTTTCTCTTCTTTGCCCTGGGGGGCACAGAATGTTCCTCCGTTCTGGAGGATGTAGCATTCAAGGTGCCATCTTGGAAGCAGAAAAACCTTAATTTGTTGGCATCTTGATCTTGCATTTCCCAGCTGACAAACTGAGAGAATAAATACTAATTGTTTCTGGATTACCTAGCTTATTCTGTTATAAAGAAGCAAAATGGATCAAGCCACACATCATGTGCAATTTATGGCAAACCTCAATAGGAGAATCACAACCCAAACCCAGAGCATTCTGAACTAAGACCATGCCATCTACAGTGGAGAATCATACATCTTTTGAAAATAACTTCTGATGTGCTGCTAAGGCCTGATAAAGAGAAGAACTTGACCATGGAATATTAAATGTCTATGTGGGATTTGGTGCTTATGCTCACTGTTGGGAGTTGGGGAAGTGGGTGAGTGTTTCACAGGTAGAGAATGCTATATTAGTACAATACTCACTGATAGCAATGAAGATGGTAGACTATCAAAGTAATAGATGGTGGTGGAATTATACCTTACCCAGGAGGAAATTAAGAAAGAGCCAGAGAAGCCAATTGACCTCGAGAAGATGTTTCTGCTGCAGCAGCAGCAGCAGCAGCAGCAGGTATTTACCATCAATAAGAACTGCTACCACCAAATGGATGAGTTCTCCCATGGAAACATACCCACCAGAGAGCTGCAGATTTACCCTTGGATGAATGCCACTTGAGAAAATTGGTTTAGTAAAAGAAGTTTCCCCAAAGCTAGAAGAAAGAGAACACACTTCAATTTTTTAATAGTTTTCATGGATCTTAAAAGACTTGGCTATGAAATTAGCAGTGCCATGTCTGACAGAAAGGGTACTGATGATTCCATGACATTGCGGTCACAGAAATTCCAAACAGGCGAATATTTGCACGTAGTGATTACCCCTTCAAATCGGGCACCATCTCCTTCTGGGTGTACGAGATTCTATTAAGTTCTATTTGCTATATCTCAAATTTATTTTTTAGCCAGTTATGTAAAATAGATTTACATACTCTTTTTCCTATCCTGATCTTTGCCATTAAGCTTTTAAATTCGAAACAAATTGTAATGCATCTATTTAGAAGTTAGATATGGATGTACTATGGGTATAAATAGTAATAGAAAGTCTGCATCCAGGAAAGTGCTGTTAGCATTCTCTGTAAAACTTTACTGTTAAATATGCATACAGTTAGCCTGAGTGTGAAAGTCAATGGAGGCAATAGAACAAGGTTTCATTTGATGTGATGAAGGGTATTTTAAGGCCCTAAGTTGCAGAACAAGAAAACCATGTGAGTGTATGAAATTTAGCCTAAGTCTGTGATATAGACTGGAGCATGCAGCTAGAAAAAAGGCCTGTGAGGTTGAGGCAGCAGAGGCTTTTGGAATGGCATGAGCTGAGCTATTGGCCAGCCTCTGTCTGGGCACAAGCACATAGGTCAGGGAAGAAACCAATGCCATGGTAAGGGATTGTTTTTGAACCCCTTTCCACTGGAAGAAACAGAAGTTCATCTTGTTTATAATCACCTCATATTTTGTATGTGAGTTTGATTTTCCTGCCCACAGGATCTCAGTGAATACTACCCTTTATGATCCCTCATAATATCTAAGTGGCCCCAGAGACTCATTCTTCAACAGAAGAGGGACAGTAAATAGGGAAGCACTGGACCTATCATGTATCACACCAGAAGTTGCTAGCTTAGAGAGAATACCTTGTGAGGACCTGCATCATTTCCAAGAACTAGGTATGTATCTCAATAGTTGGGTATTTTATGGCGCTTCGTCTCCAGTAAGTAGAATATATGGATGATGAAAATAAGAGTGAGTTTTCTTAGCATGAGTCCTAGGGACCCAGTTGTGGAGTTTGTTTCCTGTCCCCACAATTCTGAACTCAGTGGGTTTAAGGGTCCTATTCCCAGAGGAGTTATCTTAATCTGATTATGTAGCTGTGACCAAAATAACATGGTAATTTATTAAGAAGAGTAATTTATTTTCCATAGTTCTGGAGTCTAGAAAGCCAACATCAAGGCACTGGCAAGTTGTTGTCTGGGGAGGATCCCGTCTCTGCTTACCAGATGGCACCTTGACCCGTGGGTTTTCCAGAGGCGGGGAATGCTGTGTTCTCACGTGACCAGACAAAAAAGGATGAACACCATCTGCTAAGTCCTTTTGTAATGGCAGGAAAATTTCTGTTGTTTAAGCTACCTACTCTGTGATGTTTCATTATGGTAGCCTTAGTAGACAAATATAATTATTGTGTATGTTACAAAGTACATTCTCTTCTTGTAAAAGTGAATTAACTTTTTTTTTTTTTTTTAAGAGAGAGGGAGGGAGGGAGGGAGAGAGAGAGAATTTTAATATTTATTCTTTAGTTTTCAGCGGACACAACATCTTTGTTCGTATGTGGTGCTGAGGATTGAACCCGGGCCGCAGGCATGCCAGGCGAGCGTGCTACCACTTGAGCCACATCCCCAGCCCATAAAAGT
This sequence comes from Urocitellus parryii, assembly GCF_045843805.1. Taxonomy (NCBI): domain Eukaryota; kingdom Metazoa; phylum Chordata; class Mammalia; order Rodentia; family Sciuridae; genus Urocitellus; species Urocitellus parryii. The sequence continues at coordinate 45,580,396 of NC_135538.1, forward strand.
GAATTAACTTTTAAGAAAACAAATGTAGGTGTGAGATAAGAAGTGTTTTTGTCTCAAAATTAAGTTAAACACTTTAAAAATGCTTTATTAAATTATGTCATTTGCAAGAAAATGGATGGAACTAGAGACCATTATGTTAAGTGAAGTAAGTCAAACTTAGAAGGTCAAAAGTCATATGTGATCTCTCATATGCAGAAGATAAAGGGGGAAAAGGCAAAGTAAAGTGAAGGTGAAGCCCAAGAAAATCTAAGGGACAAGTAAGGATAATCAAAGGGATAAGTAGAAGAAAGGGACCAAGGGATAGGATGTGCGAATGGAACTGAAAAATGCTGGGGTGTGATATTGGTCAAATTATATTGTTATATCTTGTGCATGTATAATAAATACGTAACGACAAGTACCATCAATATGTACAACTATAGTGCACCAAAAAAAAAATGTGGAAAAAAACAAAAATGCTTTGTTAAAGCCAAGTCATTACAAGTTTTGGTTAGGTTTGGGAAGGCAGTATTAAAAGATGGGAAGAAAACAAAAAACAATACAGAACAAATTTCCACATAGTTTGTGAACTTTGTAAGTGGCTTTAACGCCTCATTCCACTTTATAGACACAAAGACTGGAAATCATAGACTAGGCCTCCTAATTGTGGTTGATGCATAATAGGTCACATGGTATTTAAGTTGGTAGCTTTGTCTCTAATATAAGGAATGACCTCAGTCACACATCAATGGCCTGTATGTCTCATCTATGATAATTCTCTGTGCTAACTGGCTTTTCCAATTAACTGACCAATTACTGGTCCAAGAGCTTCTACTCTATGGAAAGTTATAATGGTAATTATCAAAATAACAATAACTATCTTCTCCAGGAGGTCAGACTGGGGAGCAGGAGGCAGAAAATGTGGAATTTGTTTTATATTTAATATGACTGTGCAATATAGACGTTTTTGGTTGTATATGCAAGAATTATATTTATAACAAACACACGAATTAATAAGTAAAATCTCCATAGCTCCTTATTTCATGTGATTCCATGTTTAATAAGTGCAGTGCGTGTTGGAGATTAGGCTCTAGAGTCAGGCTGCTTGCATTTGAATCCTGACTTTACCATTTTCTTATAATGTGAGCTTGAACAGTTTATATAACTTCTCTTTGCCAACCATTGTCTGCAAAAATGGAAATAACAATAGAACAAACCTGATAGCCTGGTGAAAATTAAATGAGATACTGTTGGAATAAAGTTTTTTATCTTGGGGTTAGGCACATAATAAGAAACTGGTATATCTTAGCTGTTATTATTTTAGGAAATTTAACAAAAGTTCCTAGGTAAATTTATACAAGTTGCTTATTAAAGTATAATTTTGATAATAAAATCCCGAGACAGGCTGGGGATGTGGCTCAAGCGGTAGCACGCTTGCCTGGCATGTGTGAGGCCCAGGTTCGATCCTCAGCACCACATACCAACAAAGATGTTGTGTCCGCCGAGAACTAGAAAATAAATATTAAAAATTCTCTCTCTCTCTCTCTCTCTCTCTCTCTCTCTCTCTCTCTCTTTAAAAAAAATAAAATAAAATCCCGAGACAACTTGAATGTCTAGAAATAGAGAAATGTTTAAATAAATTGTTGTATTTATAAGATGGCATGTCAGTCAGCTGTTAAAAAACCTTTCTTCTTAGGAATATTCATTCACATGAGAAAATTCTGATTGTATAATCTTAAGTGAAAAAGATATACAATGATTTATCTATACCTATATCTATTTCTATATTTATATCCTCAGTTATAAATCTCTATATATTCACATACGTATGTCTACATATATAACCCCAATTATATATAGCTATTATATGTAATTTAAAATATACTTAGTTATGTATAATTATTGGAAATACATAGATATAAAAAATCCAAACTTTATAAAAGAAAAAAATCTAGTTATATGTAAAAGAATAAAAGGAAATTACCAAAATGTTAATGTTGGTTGAGGTTATAGATAATTTTTACTGTCCTTTTCCATGGGCTTTTTCCTCAGTGAAATTAGGGCTTGTTTGAAGAAAATAGCCCTAAAATGGAACCTTATCCACTGCAGCCATGGTCACATCTCAAGCCCTGCTGGAGTCCTGCTGCTGCCCACTGTATCTGAGTAACTGGAGGAAACATCTGAGAGATGAAGGGAGTCGGGGGGAGCAGGGGAGGATCAAGGTAGGGATGATGACTGATGCTCTTCAGGGTAGCAATACATCAGCAGGAATAATTACAACACAAGGAGATGTGGAATCCAATATGCAAGAATACTATCTCTGCAGAGAATTTATAGGGTTTGGTGAGAAATAAGGAGTGGGAGGAGGTGAATAGAAAGCATGCACCTAGATGCATGGTTTAGGGGATCAGATATATCCCACAATCTCTAGTGTTCCTTTCAAAAAATCAACTAGGTATCCTTTGCCTCTGCTTCATCCTTCAGATTCTTCTGTGTGGCCCAACTCTCTTTCCCTTACAGGACACACACACATCTTTCAATACTGCCTGCCTCGTCCAGCCCACGCTTGCCAGCCCTCCTTTAATCCCTGCCTTCCAGCACCCTGCACACTCAGCGCTCCACACATTCCATGGGGTCAGTACCCAGCTTCCAGGGCTCTTTCATCATTGGAAGACCAGACCGTTGTTGCTAAGCAGAGTATACAGGGCACAACTGTGGCCAACTGTCTAACCCAAGCTCATTCACGGTATTTCTCAGTTTGCATGGATTATGAGTGGGGGAAGCAATGATTTTTTTCCAGCTCACTACAGAAGCTGATGTGTCTGGATGACCTCTTATGAAAATGATAGTTATGTTTTATGACCTTAATTTTATACAAATCTCAGGAAGCAAACATTTATCGAGCTTATTATTTACAGAAGAATGATTAACTCTGCAGGATAGGAGGAAGTGACAAGGGCATAGATAGCACTGAACTTGTTTAGTGCACATGTTTGGATTGGGACAGGTTTTTCCTTATGTGCCAGTTTTTGTTCTACTAAATCAAGTGACCTGATGTAAAATCTGATTTTGATACGTGGAAGTCACTTGAAATCAAATAGAAGAAAAATTAAATCTGGCTTCACTTTATAAGTGCTGTGATATGTGGTCAATTGCTTTGTTTCTCTGAGTTTCAATGTCTCCATTTGTAAAATGGAAGTAATGGCAGTTATTGTGACTATAAATGAGAATATGTTTGTGAAAGGGCTTCTCCGTGTGTACTACAAGATAAATGTGAGTGCCTCTGCCACCAATAAGTTTCTATTACATGACATGAATGTATAGTAGAACTTCTTTTTAATCTTGAAAAATGACTAATTGTTCAGTATTCATTTCTTAAAAAAGAATATCACAAGGATCAGTACAATGAGAATGGAACTTTCTATTCTAAATTAATTTCTGACATTCTTAAACTGATAGTAACTGAATGTCATTGAGTATGAAAAGCTAGCCCAAGACATCATTAAATGATTCAATAGATCGTTTTCTAAGTTTTTACGTGTATGACCAAATACAATATATTCCAACAGAATCAATTTCCAAGGCCATAATGGTTAAATGAATAGGAAAGATCAGTTTTAAAATACCAAGTGTGATGTCTTTGTCATAATAGACATTCAATACATTTTTGTTGAATTATGAATGCACAGTGATTTACAGAAGGAAGGCTGGGACTCCGTTTCCCTGTGTGCAGCCCAGGGATGTTCATGGTGGAAGGATTCTCAACTTCTCTGTGGCAGGTAACAGAAGAGCCTTTAGAAATCTTTCTCCTGTGGCTGATGGGCTGTTGACATTTATTGGATGCTGCCTGGGTGCTAATCACCTCACTCATTTACATCCTTATCTTTCATTTCTCTCAACTATGCCTCCCCATGGGCTATTCCTGAACTGAATGAGGGCGATATCTCCACAGCTTAGGAAACACACATACTTTCCAAGGACTTTTAGGCAAATTTACAACACTGAAGTTGAGAGAGGAAGGGTAGACAGTGTAGCTTGGGGTAAAATAATGAAAAACTAAACCAAATCAAATCAGCTTGAACACTGTGAGATTGAGACCTTGACTGGGGTGATAGGAAAAGAGTATTTACAGAATACCAACCATTCACATAGGATTTAAAAAGAGTTTATGGCAGTGGTATCTCCCCTTTTAGAATGTGGGTGCCTTTATCTTAGTCTTTTTTCATTTTCATTGAGGTATAATTGACAAAAACTGTGTGTGTGCGTGTGTGCGTGTGTATGTGTGTGTGTGTATTTTTCTTTTAAATCTTTTTTCCCACATTTTAGTTGGTCCATTATTTTTGTACATGCTAGTGGGATTTGTTGTTACATATTTGTACATGCACACAATACATAATATAGCAATATCTTTGGGCCAGTATCACTCTCTAGAACTTTCCCCCTCCCTCTCTGCCTTCCACATCTTCATCTCTTTCCTCTACTGATCTCCCTTTGATTTTCATGAGATCCTCCTCCATCTTGCTTTTCCTTTTCTTCTCTAGGTTCCATGTGAGAGAAAACATTGACCCATAACTTTCTGCGTTTGACTTATTTCGCTTAACACTATGGTCTCTAGTTCCATCCATTTTCCTGCAAATGCTATAATTTCATTTTTCTTTCTGGCTGAATAAAACTCCAATGTGTATATATACAAAAGTTTCTTTATTCATTCATCTGTTGATGGACACCTGGACTGATTTCATAGTTTGGCTAGTGTGAATTGTGCTGCTATAAACATGCTATGTATTTATCACTATAGTATGATGACTTTAATTCTTCAGGATAAATATCAAGGAGTAGTATAGCTGGGTTATATTGTGGTTCTGTGCCTTTTGAGGAAACTCCACACTGATTTTCATAGTGGTTGTGCTAATTAAAATCCCACCAACTGTGTAAAAGTGTTCCTTTTTGTCCACATCCTTCCCAGCATTTATTACTGTTTCTATTCTTAATGACTGTCATTATGACTGGCATGAGATGAGATCTCACTGTAGCTAAAACTGTATATATTTAAGGAGTACCACTTGACAAGATCACCAAAATCAAGTTAATTAACATATTCACCACCCCACAGAGGTACCATTTTCTCTGTCTTGGTGTGTGGTGAGAACACTTAAGGGTCCACCTTCTTAGCATATTTGCAGTATTCAATATAGTCTTGTTAATACTGTCACCATGCTGTACATTAATTAGATCCCTGAACTTGTTCATCTTATAAATACAAACAAAATAAATATAGATAAGCCTGAAAACTTTGGAGGGTGTAGGATAGAAAGGAGAACATGCTGCACAAATTTGACACTACTTTTTCACCCTAAAGCTTTTCACAGATCTGTCACCACATTCTGAGGTGTCCTCCTTGAGCTGAGAAGTGGCATGCAGTGGGTGAGCTCAGGGCTTTCGGCTGGCTCTGGTCTACCTACTGTGTGACCCTGGGTAACCAGATTCCAAGGCTTGCAGCTGCCTCCGTTGCAACATGAGGAGACCGTCCCCCTAGAGATTTGGGGATTAGAAACAAGGTTTTTAAAGTTCCCACCATACAGTTGTACACAACATACTGTGGTATTTCTTGAATTTACTATTTCCCCTAAGTCCAGTCCTTTAAAATCACTTTTTTAGTCTATTGGCTTGTATCTGTGCTAGTCATTCTATCTGATTAATAGACACCAGAGTGAATTTTCTATAAAACAAAATTAGTATCCTATCTCCACTTCAAAATATTTTCTATGTTAAGAATATCATGAACTCTTTCTTAAGACATTCAAAGAACTTTAAAATCTGTCCTTAGACTGACTACATTAAAGACTCCTTCCTACCTGGCATTCCCCATTCCCAAATCTAACTTGATGTAGAAGCAGCTTGCACAGTAAGTTATTACAAAGTAAAAATGTATACATGGATGCTGCATTAAATTAGATGCAGGAATTATTAAAATTCTTTAGAGTCTGGAATTTCTGGCTTTGAAAACTGTTGCAATATTGCAAAGTAAATATCCACAGAACCACTGCTCTGAGGGATCCCTATGTTTGGTTTAATGCTCTGCTATGGATTTCTTGAAATTCTTTTTTTTTTTCCTTCTTGAAGTTCTCAATGACTTCATCTTTGGACTTGTTTTTATAAACAATGTCACAGGAAATAATTGAGTATGGCATGAGTGGTGGAGGCACTCAAGGCAGCAAACTATACATGTGTGATCTCAGATCTATGGCAATGAACACCTGGGTTGGTGGCCTGGTCTCCTGGCACACATGTCTGGGACCTTCTGGGAGCTGTGGGAGCAATGGGATGACTAAGGCTGGAACCCAGACCCAGATTGGCAGTGGCAATTGTAGTGATACAAACAGAACAGCAGCACTGACCGTAGTGACCACAGCCTTGGGAGGAGAAGAGCTTTTCATGAGGTTACTGCTGAGGACTGTGGTAGAAAGTGGGTTTACTGACCAATCCTTAGAGCCAATTCTTGTGCATCTGAACAAATATGAACTCTCAAGCTTGAGTGCAGGGTCAGGAAGTATGGAGATCAGGCATTAGACATTCCCAGTAAATTATTCCAAAGAGAAAATGTACACATGGATATCAAATTTCAGGAAATTATTAGAATTCTTTGAAAACTTTTGAATTTCTATTTTTGAAAACCACTGCAATATTGCAAAGTAAATATGTACAATTTAGAAATAAAATTAAATTTAAAAATCATCACATTTGACAGAATAGGATGCCATTTTCATCTGAAACTGTGCATGAACCATAAATTAGGAAGACAATTTTAAAAGTAATTTTTCCACAGAGATGGAATCCACAAACAGATACTCTGAATCATATACAAAGCATTAAGCTGATTTCAGTTTCTTGTAAACCTCTGTGAGTTTTAAAAAATGTCCGAAGAAACATAAAAGTGTCATTGTATAAATTTATAATTAAAATTAAAATCAGATTTGTGTGAAATTGATTTGTATGAAAGATCAAGTCTTTAAAAAGTTATTCTGCAAGAATCATCAGCTCTAGATGTACTAAAATTTGTTGTTCAATAATTTATCACAAACGTATCCCAATCTTGTATGACCTGCAAAATACTGTTAATAATTCCTGTATCAGGTTTGCATCATAGGAAAGATCATTCTGAGAATTTAAAATTATCAAAAATTATTTGTTATTTTGCATTTGCCACGAGCAGTTGATGTTGTTTTTAATTATGTTGTTGGAAAATGAAGTCCCTAAATTTGTCATTTTTTTTACCTGATAAACTAATTTATTAAAAAGTTGGAGAGGGAGGGGGCATGTACTGGGGAATGATATTGACCAAATTATGTTGTTTTTTTATATGCAGGTACATATATGTAACAATAAATCCCACCAATATATACAGCTATAATGCACCAATAAAAATGAGGAAAAAAAGAAAAGCCAGAAAAATTACATAATCAATGAAGAATCATATTAACAAAATAAATTTTATGTATTACATAAAATCATGCCACCAAAAATGTATTTTTTGCAAGTTACCAGTTTATGTTGTTTGTCATACACCACTATTACTCCATTTATTGTTTTTAAAAAGAAAAAAAAACTTATAGATAAGTTCCTTTAACTGAAGTTTCCTCCTACTCTTTGAAGTATGGGCCCTACATTTTAATTTTGTACATGGTCCTATAAATTTCACAGCTGCCCTATCCAGCTCCTCCGCCATCTCTCATCTCTTCTACATAGGCATAAGATACACACTTCTTTCTTCCATTTCAACATTCCTTTACTTACATTGTATCTTCTGCTTAGAATGCCCTTTCTTGGCTCCTCACCTATAAGAATCTTATCCACCCTTTCATACTCAACTTCACCCATAAAAATACTAGGACATCCTTATAGCACTTAGCCCACACATTCATCATGGTTCATTTTGTGCTATCATTAACTACTTGTATGTCTCTCTTTTTTGCCAGAATCTGATCTCATTGAGCATAAGGACCTCTAATTTTTTTTCTCCCCTGGGGGGATATTCTTTTTTTAAAAAAATTTATTTATTTATTCTAATTTGTTATATATGACAGCAGAATGCATTTCAATTCATGCTACATATATAGGGCACAATTTTTCATGTCTTTGGTTGTACACAAAGGACTTTGCTTCTTTAACAGCTGCCATTCCTCAATACCTAAGACCACAATTTCCATATTTTATGGAAGTTTCATGAATGTATATTGAGAATAAATGCAAAGTATTGAGAAAATCAGTTAACAAAATTAATACTGAGGAAATGTGTTTACTTTGGCTAAGGCATCAATCAGTGTGTCTTTGTTAGTCTGGTTGACTCTGCAAGTGTTCCTGACCTCTTATTGCTTTAATTCTGGAGAATGACACAGAATCGAAGACCAGAGGGAAAGTAGAAGTAAGCCTGATGGAATGGAACAGGGGAGAAAAGCACAGTATCACAAGCAGGAGGGATGCCAAGATCGAAGGCCCAGAAGCAAGAGGGAACATAGTGACTGAAGGGGCTTTCCTCATTCAGGTGCTTTGTTGTTCAAAGAGGAGAAGGAATGTGGAATTTGCTGCTCTTTCCTCCCAGGGCCATCAAATAAGCTTTTAGGGTCCATCTCTACATCAATAAGAATGTCGTAAAATATTTCAGTCAAATACTTAACACAATGCTTAGAACTTTACTAAAGTTTACATTATTTGATAAGTCCTTGGTTTGACATTATTGGTCCACTGAATCAATTAGTCTGTACAGCCAATGTTCTTTTTGGGTATATCGTGGATGAGCATGAGTTAGGTCCAGATTCAGAGACTGCATCCCTACCCTTGTTGTCTAGGTCATAGCAGGAAACTGATAGGAAGGAAAGATCATGCCAAACCCATTTCTACCACCACTGAGGTCTTAAGATCAAAGCCTTTTACATACAAAGAGGAACTCAGGTCTGGTTGTCTACATCTGGAGTGAAGATCATTATCCCCTGGGTGAAACAGAATTAACATTTTCTGAGAGTTCCCTTGGGATAAAATATTTTATTAGAATTCAGAACTTTAATAACATCTTAAAATATTAAACCAATCTTATGATACATGTTGATTCTTTGATTTGAGCAACCCTAGGTAACAAATATCTAAGAATTTTACCCTGTTTGAGGTTGCAGGCCCATTCTGTCTTTTCTGATCTTTGAAGCGGTTTCATTCTTATATGTTTCTTTCTTAAGTTTCCTGAGGAGTCAGTTACAGAGAACAAACAAATTTGTAAATATGCTATTTTTATTTTGTCTCTATAGACTCTTTACATATAGAAAGTGTAGATGAGATAGGATATGAAGATCTCATAAAATTGAGGAGACATGAACATATAGCAAAATTTAGATTTCTACAAAATACCCGATGTGTTTATAAGCTGACAGATAATTTTCTCAGCAAATATACTTCTATTACTAATTATAACCAGGAGAAGAAGAGACAATAGTGAGTGGGATACACACACACACACACACACACACACACCTTCTTGAATGGGAAGGTGAGGAAAGAATGGAAGAAGAATAAGGAATTCATTTCTACAGTTAAAAAAAAAGAAGTACCGTGTATTATATGCTAAGTACATCAAAGAACTTTAAAGATGTATCCTATGAAATTTTAGAAGTTATTAATGAAATAGTATAGCAAGATGAACACATTAAAATATTTTTTGAACCATTCCAGACATCATGGTCCAAGTTGGCATGTCAAGTCTCGTAGGTCATGCACTGCACTTTTAACTGTAGCTCAGATTGCTGGGAGACACATCCTCCTTGTTAGTTTCAGGTGACAGCTCACTGTACAGAAGAGATCCACTTCTAGAGAAAGAGAGAAGAAGGAGAGGAAGATTTAGCACTGCATTTTCGCAGGACAAGAAATTCCACCCTAGCTCCAATGTGTGTTGGCCTGTGGCCTGGGATCTTGTTAAACACATGACCGTCACTCTCCTACCTATTTCTGGCCTGGATTTGGAGCTTGGTGGTTAAGCAAACCCCAGTTGGAGCTAAAATTAGGCAGTCAAATTATGACAAGACGTATTTGTCTTCAACAAAGAAGAAGAGTCTATTTAAGAGAGAGTGGATCTATCCACAAGTCAATGTAAGGCACATGTATCTTCATATGTACCTTAGCAAACTGTTTCTATTATGCGGAAACTGGATTAAAATAGACCAACTAACTAGACTGCACTCTGCCTTCTAGACACCTGGTATTGCCATATCAGAAATTCAAATTTTGCTGTGAATGGCCATGTATAGATGTAGGAAAGTATAAGGAGTAGAAGCAATTTAACAAACTTTTGATATGGACTATGAAAAGTAGAGCAAACAGATAAAACCATATCTTTTAGGGGAATTCAATTTTACATTGTAAAGATGTTAACGTTTGGATATTTTGTTTATCAAAGAGGGAATGAGTTTGATGTGGGAGAGTCAAGACACACCCTTTATTTGACAAACATCTCATAATAGAGGACTGTCATCAAAACTACAGCAGAACAGAAATGATTTCTTACGTTGTGTAATATACCTTTAAAAATACTTTTATGTGTAATTTTTCAAGCATCTTACTAACTCTCTGGCACCTCACAATGGGCACAGTATTACAGGGGAATCAGAAATCAAATTCTTCTCTCCCATTAAGGAGTATAGGAAGAGGCAATTAATAAATGGCAAAAATTAAAGAACAACAAAAAATTCAACTATAGTTTGAAATAATTGCACAAGAGATATTTGGCCTTCTGTAGAGCAATTTAGAAGAAAGTTATAGCTTCCAATTTCAGTGATTATGGAAGAGAGTTCCCCAAGTGTGGAGAGGGAGATTGATGCACAGTGATGTAAAGAAAACAAGGAGTCCAAAAGTTTAAGAGGTCTGAAGGAGATGGAGGTTTTTTTTTATGGAAACTTATATAGGAAAGTAGTTGTAGTCACATAGAACATGTCTATGGCAGGTATATAGCTGTTTCCTTGAGAAATGAAGCTGTTCCAAGTCTAGAAAAAGTCTGAAGACACAGAGCTCATCAGTACCCATGCAGGGACTCAAGCCTGGGCAACTAGACTCTGGTGTTCACTCTTTTCATTACCTAATATTTAAAAACAGGACCAAAGCACAAACTAAAACAAAAGCAACCAAATAATGATTTCCCTCTCCTTCAAATATAATCACTTCAAATAAAGAAACCCCACTGTCTCGTAATGATAGTTGATTTCTTCCCACTCAGCCAATGCTGGGACCCTCCCCTTCTCTCCTGATAACTCCAGACCTCAGGCACTAGGTTCTAGCACTAGCACTAGGTTTCAGAATGGGCACCTTCCATAGGTGCCAACATTTCTGTTCCACTGGATTTTTTGGCTGGAGATACTTTCTGTCTGCAAGAATTATTTCAATACTTGAGTATTTAGAGGATTTAATTCATGCTTGGTAGTGAGCACCAAGGACAGAAGACATTTAAATATGGTGGGCTTACAACATCAGGTTTCAAAATTTTGGTGTTTCTATTTACATACATGAGGAAATGTCAGGCAGGAAATTGAACAAGGTTTTCCTGAGCATCTCTCATTATTCAACATTTCATAGTTTGATTATGTATCTATACTGAAGAAAAAGATGTTTATTTTATTCAATGGCTTTGCTAAGGTTGCAATGACCTTGCTGTTGAAAATGACCTGGACATTTCTATCCTGACTTTTTATTTCATCTTTCAGCAGTGCTCAACTGATGACAAGCCTTGCTTTTTGAAATGTTCTCTTCCATTGGCTGCTATATCCTCCTACTTTGACTCCTTTCTCTTCGTTTCTATGAGGTCAGGGACCATGTCATCTTGAACACTGTGGCATATCAGTGCTAAGCACAATTCCCACAATTCTCACAATGAATGAACATTTGTTCTACTAACTCCAAGTGAAACTCATCTAGTTATGCTGTCAAAAAATTATTTTTTATGAGCTTTGAGAGAAACTTGTAATGGCATATGTGTTATTTTAAGCAAATCTAATAAAACCATTCAAGTAACGTCAAATTCTCTCTGCTGATCTTGCACATTTGCTGTCACAGTATCAACACTCATTCAGACTATGAATGAGCACCTGTGTACACTAAGCTTTATTCTAGATATTGGGGATACAGAAGTAGAACTGGAAGACTCTTCAGGTAGGTTTTATCTCTGATTTCATGGGATTTCCATGGGGCAAGAGCAAGGCCCCTTCTCAAAGAAGTAGCTACTATTTTTTTAAATCTCCATATCATAGATGAAGAAACAAGATTTAGAAAACATTAAGTAGTTTGTTCAATATCATGTATTTATCAAATGTCAAAGCCAGGCATTGACTGGAGAGCCTTTCATTTCACCACCAGCTGTGCTGCCACCATTAGTGTTTGGCATCTTCTATGCCCTTGGGACCAGGGCCCTTGGATGACCTTGGCTCTCTATGCCACTGAGGTGTATTGTGCCCCCAAATTGCCTCTCACTCCCTACAACATCCTCCTCTGACCTCAGAGTTTCCATTCCTTTACTGTGTTGGTTCTCAACTAGGAATTTTAGAGAAAAACGAATCTGATTAATTGAATTCTTACAAAGTAGTGACAGTTGTTGCCTTGGAAAGGTATTTTTATTTTTTTAAAAAAGAAATCTTATTTAGGATGCATTCAGCATTTCAGAGTTTTCCTGAAGTGTTTTTGATATTTATAGTCATTTAAACATTTTTATAATTCAGGAAACTGATGCTCAAAGAAGCTCGTGTTAGTAATCCACAGAAACTTATTGGCAGAATGAAAAGCAAATCGTCCCAGTGTTCAGGAGTGGATTTCAGGAGTTTGGTGTGCTCTATGTTTTTGGACCACAATCCTACTGGGTTCAATTCCCTTTTACCATAGATTGCCTTCCCCTCCCTCAGGCCCATTTCTTCACTAGCTGCACATTTTCTCCATTGACTGTTTCTGCTGCCATGGAAAGCTCTCCTACCCCCCATATCCACCATCTTTGTTATCCTTTTAAAACTAGGGGTTTTTTTTCAAGACCTTGCTCAAGCCCCGGAAGGGCTCTTCCAACCACTGTTGATAAACTAGAGTCCATCAGACGGGTCAGTGCCCTTGACAAACAGATCAGTAAATTATTCTGAATATCACTTCCAATTATTTTTGCTATCTCTTCCCCATCCTCCTCTTTTATTACACTCTTCACTTTGACTTCATACCATACTGACCAACACCTGGTTACATGGAATGAAGTTTTTTTCATGCATCATTGATTTCAGTTTTGGTATGCATTTACTTTATTAAATACTATTGAGAACACCAAAGAACTTTTATTTACCTATTTATTTTATTATTATTATTATTTAATATATTTATTTTTTTTCATTTATTTTTATGTGGTGCTGAGGATCGAACCCAGGGCTTTGCATGTGCTAGGTGAATGCTTTACTTCTGAGCCACAACCCCAGCCCCAAGAATTTTTATTTGTGTTGTTATATCTATTGATATTTATCATACTACACATAAATATTGAAAAAGTTGGAATATTCACTTACTATTTTCTTAAAAATAATAAATCCCTTATATGCTGACATAAATCATGTACTTTTGTCAAATATAACTTGATTTTCCAGATGGAAATTATTTCAGTGAGAAGAATGGCATTGCTTTACATTTTTCTAACTCTCTTTAAAATTTGGTTTAACAAAGGACAGTAAGATCATTATACCTGTTTCTGTATTTAATCTATGCCACTATCACATGTCATTACTTCCTAGAAAGCTCCACTGTTCAATCATATTAGAGTAAGAATGAAAAGGACAATTATCTTAGTAAAATTAAGAAAATAGTTTTTACTTCACAGAGTTCCCTGAAGTGGTTTCAGAGAACCCTAGGATTCCCAGAAGCACATTTTGAGAACCTTGTTCATATTATACTCTTCTTACTTCTCCCCTAGTACTGGGCTCCAGATAAATGTTCAATTTAAACTTATTTACTCATAGAAATTGAAATGGTTAATTCTTCTGCTTGTGATTTTGTTTCGTTATTCTTGTACATAAAAACATACAGAAACCCATCAATTTCCATCCACTTCAGAAGTACAGTGGTTTACTCTGTGAAGCAGTTAATGTGTGTGTGCCTGTTTGTGTGTGTGTGTTGCGGGGGGGCAGGGATGAGAAGAATACTTACATTACACTGTGCCATGGCAGGAGAAAGCTAGGGTTGCAGAGCCTAAGAGAATGCAGAGGAGGATGGATTTGGGGCAGTGTTTGCTGGATTAATATAAAATATGTTCAGTCAATATGATACTAAGGCTCAGGATCATGGACTAAGTTGATAAGATCTTATGAGTCATGACTTACTTGCAAGGTAGAGTTATTTTCCCTTCAATCACTTTTAAATCTCAAGTTGATTTGCTATTAGGGTACCTTCATATTTTGTATGGCTGGATGTAGTGTCTAAAAAGACAGGATATCAGGTAACAGGTATTCCTGAACTCCCTTACAAATGGCTTTTGCAGAAGGACTATGAATCGGATCATTTGGTGAGAGAATCCTGTTATGATTATGTAATTCCAGGTTTCAGTGGGAAAGCTCTTCCCTCTAGGAAGTCCTTCAATATGGACTTCTAACAAGCCAGATGAGAGGCTTGCTAACCGGATATGTGGATTTGGAGAGGTTCTCTAAATTCCTATAAATAGGAATGAAAAGCTCTGTAGTATTTTATGGAGTATGTGACAACTTTAAGTCATGGATTTGTGTTAGTTACACCATTTGTAGGGAAGGCATGCAAATGTAAAGACCCTTCTTAGCATTTCAAAAAGTTTGTGAAAGTGCCAACTGACTTCCCAAAGCTCCAGGACTGTTAATTTAGAAAAACATAAGAAAAGTCTATACAGGAAAACTGAGGCTCCAGCAATGTTTGCATGAAATCTATGGTCAGTCCTTGTTCAGAGTCAAAGGAGTGACTATAACTCATTGGCTAAAAATCAGACTTAAGCAATGGGAAGGGAGGAGTGTCAAACACTGATGGAACTCCTAAGGATTTATGTGTCAAAGAATTTTCCTGGTAAGGAGGCATGTTTAGCCTTTTATAAAGGAACTAGAAAGCAGGTGAGTTTCTCTTCTGAGTCATAGCCTTGTGTTGCTCAATTTGGGCATGACCTTGCCACTTGAGAAGGTGAACCACTCGGCCTCTTTTCTGAAGTCAGCTGTTAACACTAGAGGTGTCCTGACAAAGGGGAAATGAGATTAAAGCTGGCTAAGAAGATGGAGAAAGAATAAAAAGGTTTTGTGAACATCTTGCAACTTTGTTTATGTCGTCTTTTCTTGGTTGGGAAGCTCAACTGGAAAAAAGGATAATTTAATTCACACCAAAACCCTTGAAAAATACAAAATTTATGAATCACTCAATCATGCTAGTGTACATTTTGCTATATTGACCCTTGTACACCTTACTCTATTAACCTAATTGTGTGTTGGTATTAGCTGGATAGACCCTAAGGATTTTAAGTATCTTCAGCTGATTTTTTTTCCAGCAGACTTTCTTAAAGGATTTAAGTTCAATATTCCATGAAAATATTTTCTTCATATTGTACAAAAATAGAAATTTCACTATTCTTTAAAGAAGCCAAAGGGAAGACCTCATTCTGGTTCGAGATGTCTCAAGGAATTTCTGAAATGTGTTCTATGAGTCATTAACCAATTGGAACAAATAGAAAATATGTGTAGAAAATGAAACAACCCTCCCCCAAATCAAACAATGAAGGACAGCTGCTGACAGGGAGCTCGGATTAACAAAGGAGCAAGTGTATGAAATGCAGTGGTATTTGCCCAGACCCTGAGTTTCTCTTCAGTTTTTCGGGCTGGCGGTGGTGACAGAGCCATCTGTCTTATCATTTTGCCCTCTGTAGTTAGCCATCAATTTTCCACAAGGGCTCTCCGTGACAGCTCCCTCACACTGACCGTACTTGGACACCGGGTGTACAACACGCTTTCAAAGAGTAGCTTCCAGGATTCAAGGCTTACGACACGGAGTCTATGGAGAAAGAGAGGGAGAGAGGTTTCTAGAGAAGCCAAAGGGAGAAGAACAACAGAAAGACACTGAGTTGCTTGGGGAAAGTGCTATTTTTACTTGTGTCACATTTTGCCTTGAAATCTTACCCTGTATGGCTGTAATTCTTGATCCAAATAGTAAACAATAGAACAGTTGTCCGAGTAAATAGAGAGGAGATGTTAACAGCTTATTCCTGAAAGCCAAAGAAAGAACAAAAGCATAAATTGTCCCAAATCTTAGTTGAGATGATTTTTTTTACTCACTGCCCAGTGGGTCTTCTCTTTCTTTCTCCTCTGCAGCTGTTCTACCCCCACTAGAAATAATATGCATAAAAAGAGTATTCTACAAATATGCCTCAAAAATTGTCATGCTGTTTTCCTCCTGTGTGCACGGATAGTAACCAGGGCTCAGGCTTGACTTTTAGAGCTCTAGGTTTCATGAGGTAAAATTTCAAGGATACACTTAAATATAATCTCCTCGAAATCTTCTTCTGATAAAAGAGCATGAGGTCATTGTGAATATTCCTGGAAAACCAACGTTCCGTTTTAGGGCATATTCAATAGTCTGCTGGACATGGTTTTGGGTTTTTCTGGAATGTTATCATTTCCAGACTGCTTGTATCAAGTGAGCTACTTTTCTGTCAAAGAAAATTCTTTTTTTTTTTTTTGTAGAAAATGTAGAAACGTGGCTAAGGAATTGTATTTTTCCTTATGTGTGCTGTAGAAGGTAAAACTTTGTATATCTAACATCATTTGCAAATGTCTTCTTATGTCTCACATGAGAAATTAGGCCAAATAATAATCTGGGGAAGGAATTTATTAGTCAACATTCTTGATTCTAGCTTAAAGAAAAGGTAGTTTCGGACAACATTTTAGTATAAGTCAACTTCAGAGGTCATAGAAGAGAAAATGGATAGATGTATGAATATTAGAAAGTCATATAAACAAAAGGCAGATAAGAAGAAAATACAACACAATAAAAATGAAAAAGAATTACCAGATCAGAAGAAAATAGTAGAATTGGCATATATATATGGTCAGACAAGTCACAAAAGAATACTAAAAGTCAAAGATGTATATGAAAACATATTTAACCTTAAATTAGAGAAATTCCAATAAAAGGACAAATTTTTCATGTTGTTTGGCAGGTATTAAATATATATCCATTATTGCAGAGGGTCTGGAAAAACAACAAAATTGTGTTATAAGGACCTTCTCTGAACTAAATGTACAAAAACACACCAATGTACAAGAAAATGTTTAAGATAATTAGAGAAATTGTAAATATGGACTGCATATTAGATGGGATTAGGAGATTTTTAATTTTGTTAGATGTATAGGTTGTGGGGATGAGAAGATACTTTCATATCAGAGTTGCCAAATAAAGTGGTTAAAGATGGAAATGGTAGATGATCTAGAATTTCCTTTAAAATGTTCCTGAATAAAAACATGTGATAGATGAAACAAGATTGATAAAATGGTGATAATAGTTGAAAATGGATAACGAGGGTATGTAAGTTTATATCTTATTCTTTCTACATTTGGAATAAATGGTAATCTTTTCTCTAGCAATTTAAAAAATATTTTTAGATGTTGATGGACATTTATTTTATTCATTTACTTATGCACAGTATGGAGAGTCAAACCCAGTGCCTCACACCTGCTAGGCAAGTGTTCTACTACTGAGCACAACTCCAGCAATTTTTTAAAAGTGCATTTGATTGAGTTCTTGGATGGCGGGGGAGTGGGGAGGGGAGAAGAACAAAAAGAAAAAAACCCAGGGAAAATCTATACCTATCTACCTGTTATCTATATCCTATCTATCATCTATCTAGCTATCATATCATATTCTATCATTTATCTTTCTCTTCTTCCTTCTTCCTCTTCTTCATCTAATAACTCTGTAATTATATAAAAAACCATAATGTTAGCTATTACCTCTATATAGTGTAGAAGGATAAGGGAAGGTAAACCACTTACTTTATTTTATCTCTTTACCATATTTCTGGCCTTTGATTTCCCCTCTCTCCCCCCTCCCTCTTTCTCTCCTTTTTCTAATCGGTACCCCTTTCCTACCTCTTTTCTCTCTTTCTCTCTTCCCCTTTCTCTGTTGAGTTAGTAATTTTCTCTACTTCATTCTCTTTTTAGTTCTTTAGATCTTATTAGTTCTGACTTTATATTTTATTTTTGTTCTTCTTGTTCTAGCCCCTAATATTTTGGCATACATTTAGAAATTTATATCTCACATTAATTCATTTCCATATATTCTTTATAAGCAAGGAAATTGTATAATGCATCTCCATTCCTGTCTTACATTTTGCAGTCTTCTAGAATTTTAAAAATGTATCCTAATAATTTTATTAAACATTGTTCATTAACCATTAGTTAGACTCACATGATTGATTTGTATCTTTGCTCACTGCATTTTGTTTTTAAAACCACATCATTCTCTATTTTCCCCCAGGAAAAGTTTTTCTGATATAATGAATTCTTTAATTCTTACATCTGGAATGATTTTTGCCCTTGGTACTTAATTCTACTTTTGCTGGGTATAGGATTATAGGTTAAATAACAGTTTTCCCCTCAGGTCTTCAAAATATCATTCTATTGTCTTCTAGCATATATTGTAACTCTTTAAAAGTTTCATACAAATTGGAAAACTTTTTCTTTTTAAATAACATTTTCCCTTTTTCTGGAACCTGTATAATATTGTCTTTATATATTTTCTTTATAAATTTTCTCTTTAAATATCTCTTGATATTTTGAAATTTAACAATGATGTGCCCAGGTATAAATTATTTTATTCATTATGACTGGCATTGATGGAGCCATTCAAATTGCAGACGTATGCTTTTCTACAGGTTTGAAGTTTTCTTTGATTAAAATCTATATTTTCTCTTTTTCTTTGTGAAATGCTTGTCAACATATGTACAGGTAATGAAACTTCTGAATGTATCTTTAAAGGTTTTTTTTTCTTTTCATTTTACATCTCTTTGTCTTTTTCACAATATTCTGGGGTAATTACTTTGTTTGATGGACCAGCTTGCTGATTTGCTTTTCATTTTTAGTTACTCTGCAGTCAACTCACATGCTGAATTGTTCTTTCTTCTTGAGCTGAGACATTTATCTTCTCTGTCCATCTTCTTGAGCTCCCTTGGACAGTGGATCTCCTAGTTCTTGGGTTTTCAAACTCTGAATTACACTTCCAACTTTCTTGGTTCTACACCTGAGTTGTAGACAACAATCAGATTTTAAATTTCCAAGCTTTCTAGTAATTTCTTTTACAAGGATGCCTTATTCTTTTTAAAAATAATTTTATTGTTGTTGTTTATTTTTTTGTGTGTAGTTATGGGGATTGAACCCAGGGCTTCACGCATGCTAGGCAAGAGTTTTACCACTGGGTTATCTCCCCAGCCCAAGGATGCCTTATTCTTTAAGAGTACTCTGAGAATGTCAATTCCACTTATTTTAAATTACTTTTATTCTGTTTTATTTAAAACCTACTACAATACCTTTCCCCTTGATCATTAGTCCTTTCTGTTTTCTTCAGAAACTTGTTTTTTCTTGTTGTGTGCTCAACTTTGTATTTGAAAAAGTCTTATTCATGAATAAATTCTTATTTAGGGAGTCTAGTTCTATGCAAAGAAAGAGACTTATGGGTACAATTAGATGTTGTTCTAGGAGTACATGTAGTCCTTAAGTGAGGAATTTTCTCATTTTAACTATTAGTTAGAGCTTACCATACTTGTCTGGGCTAAGTTTACAAACTTACCCTTTTTAAAAAAAATTTGTTCTTTGTAGTTATACATGACAGTAGACTGTATTTTGGCAAATTATACATACATAGAATATAACTTATTCTATTTATGATCCCACACTTTTGTGGTTGTACATGATACAGATTTACCGGGGTGGTATGTTCAAATACAAGGCTAGGAAAGTTATGTCCAGTTAATTCTACTGTCTTTCCTATTCCCTCCCCCTCCCATCCCTTTATCTAATCCAATGGATTTCTATTATTCCCCTCCCCAACCTCTCTTGATTTGAGTTAACATCCACAAATCAGAGAGAACATTCAGACTTTTTGGGAATAGATTTAACTTACTTTGATATTTCCCAGTTTTATCCATTTACTGACAAGTACCATTATTTCATTCTTCTTTATGGCTGAGTAATATTGCATTGTGTATTCTTTATCCATTCATCTATGGAAGGACAGCTAGGTTGACAAACTTACTCTTATTTGAAATTTCAAAGATGAACCTTTAATACTTTATAGATCATTATAAGAAGGTTAATTTTATGTGTCAACTTGACTGAGCTATGGAATCCCCAGATAGCTGATAAAGTATTTCTGGGCATGTCTCAGAAATAAGAGTGGTTTTAGAAGAGTTTAGCATTTAAATCAGTAGACTGAGTGAAGAAGATCCACACTTACCAGTGTAGGTGAGTATCATCCAGTCTATCAAGAGCCCAAAAGGTGAGGTGGAGAAAGGGTGAATTCTGTCTTTCTCTTCTTGAGCTGGAACATTTATCATTTTCTGCCCTTGGACAGTGAAGCTTCTGGTTCTTGGACTTTCAAACTCTGACTGTACTATACCACCAGCTTTCCTGATTTTATAGTATACAGAAGGAAGGTCATGGGACTTCTGAGCCTCTGTAATCACTTGTGCCAATTCCTATAATATATCTTTTCATATAATTATATGTATTCCATGGGTTGTATTCCTCCGGAGAACCTTGATTAATACAATTTCTTTGTATCAAAGCCAAAATATTTTGAAGAATGCAATATAAATGTTTTACTGAAATAACTGATTCCTCACTGCCTGAATCTGAGCAACCTGCCTTTGATTGATACAACCCAAAGGGTTAGAGTGGGATTATGTCCCAGAGGCTGTTGTGACAACTTAGAATGCTCATCATCTAACAAAATTTTTAGAGGAATAGATACGTGAAAATAAGAAAATATACTATAATTTATGAGAGATACAAGAAAATGTCTTATATTTGAAGAGAGAATATTTTCATATACCAGAAAATAGTAAGGTAGGTTTGTAAATGAGAGTCAACCTACCATACTCTTAAAACAAACACTTCTTTGAAAGATGAAATTACTTTTTCCCCCCTGTACTGGGGCACTATACCACTGAGCTACATTCCCAGTCCATTTTCTTATTTTCTATTTTATTTTGGGACAGAGTCTTGCTAAGTTGCTGAGGCTGGCCTTGAACTTGAGATCCTCCTGCCTCAGCCCCCTGAATAGCTGAGATGACAGGCAGGCACCACCAGGTCCAGCCACTCAGTTCTTAATAGAAAGACTCTCAGAGAGTATTCTAAAACATGATTGTAGAAGGAAGCAGATGGGACTATGACAGGTGCATTTTTTTTCCCCACACAGAGTGAGCAGCAGATGTGTAATCATTTCTATGTAATTGATGTGATAGCAATTTTGCATAGAAACAGACACGAATATAAACTTCAAACATTGTAAACACAGGTTTTTTTCTTTAATCTGAAGAAGATCTGAAATACATCACTATTGTTTATTTAGCTGATAGCTACTGGGGTAGAGATGATCATAATCATTTACTAACTAGGAGATTTGAGGCTGAGACTAAAATAGTTCTTTGCCAAAACATACACAATGGATTAGAAAAGTCTCATAGATGACTTGGATTTTACATAAATGGTTTCCATTATTCTCTGCACTTGATTGATTCATCCTTTTATTCATCTAACTACCATACCTTCGACTGAGCCCCTGAATTGAAAGTTTTACTTTAGCATATCTTGATATGAGGTGTAAAAGTACTTTCACAGAACTTTCCTTGAAAGTATAATGTTAAATTAAATAGTTAAACAAACTTTTAACTGTAGGACTTTTCAGACACTTTACCATTTAATATGCTGTATAATTTATTCAGCATACTATTCACTTACACATAGTATGAGAAGTTTGAAAAATTCAACATACTATTCACACTGTAATATTAATAATGTGTGAATAGTATGATGAATTTTTCAAATTTATTTTAACATGAAATTTTTTTTCTTTCCCAAGGAACATCTTGTGCATAAATACTCTGTGGAACATAGGCATCACTGGTTTGCTTGAGAATTATTTTCTTCTTTTCTATCTTGTGCAATGCGCTTTACTTTTTTATTGTTGGTAACTTCAGTAATAAAATGGAAGAAATTAAGACATGCTCTCCTCTATCAAATAAACCTGATACTGGTGCATGGAAATTCCATAGAGATGGTTGTGAAGATAATGATGTATCTCTAATTACCAAAAAAACTTGTCTTTTTCTTTGGTGGCCACACGGGGGAGCTAAAAAGAGACAAAGGTTTCAGTTTCTTTAATGACACATTTGATCAACATGATCATCATGGGATCATATTTATTTTTAAATAAAGGCATAAATAGTTGATAAAATCATTGTGTTTTAAAAACCATGAACCTAAACACAAAGTCTAGGGTAGTTTTTACCTCTGACTGAGGAAACCGAAGAGTCAATTTATTTTATTGGTGCATATTAATTATATGAAATAATGGGTTTCATTGTGTCATATTCATGCATATATTAAAACATAATTTGATCAATTTTACTTTACATGAGTAATTTCATGGCAGTTTTTATGTTTTTAAAGTTCATTTCAAAAAGTCTGGTACTGATATTAGTTAATGGAGATGAAAGCCACCAAAGAACATTACATTGCTGCAAAACTCAGGTTTTTTTTTTTTTTTTTTTTTGGTGTGTGTGTGTGTTTTGTGTCTTACCAGTGTACAGAGGTTAAGGAGGTATAAACTTTCAGAAGAAAGTCTTTTGTACATTTAACTGAGAATGCTTAGAATTTGTGTTTCAACCTGATGGGGGAATCAGTTAATATTTTTAAATATTTTATTATGTAACATTTTATGTATGTTAATGAATGTAATGTATCTGTACAAAACCAGGCACAGTTATGAAATAATGTTAAAATTTTAATCCCTAGTACAGGCACTACAACATTCCCAGTACTCCCTGAGGTAGAAGTGTGCCTTTTCTAATTTCCTTCTCCCAGACAGAAAAGCAACACGGTATTTTTTTCCCCCTCATATGTGGAAACTAAAGGGAAAAAACAAGAAAATAAAAAAGGAAGACATGGAAGTAGAAGGAAGAGAGGAGGGAGTATATCAGCTGGAGGAGGAGGGGAGTGGAGAGAAATTTGGGAGTAACATTATCAAATTATGTTTTAATGTATGCATGAATATGCCACAGTGAAACCCATCATTTCATATAATTAATATGCTCCAATAAAATAAATTGACTCTTTTCTGTCTCCTCCTTCAACCAGAGGTAAAAACTACCCTAGACTTTGTGTTTAGGTTCAGGGTTTTTAAAACATAATAGTTTTATCAACTAAATATGCCTTTATTTAAAAATACTTTAAAATGTCTTATTGTTTTTGAGTTTTATGATTTTTTTTCCTTTTTCTTTTTTCAATACTGTGATTGAACGCAGGGACCCCTTACTACTGAGCTACTCCCCAGCCTTTAAAGTTGTTGTTGTTTTTTTTTTTTTTTTAATTTTGAGACAGGTTCTCACTAACTTGCTGAGGGTTTTACTTGCTGAGGCTGGCCTTGAACTTTCAATCCTGTTGCCTCAGCCTCCCCAGTCGCTGAGATCAAAGCATACCACATGGTTTTCAGTTAGTCTTTTGAGTTCTTTTTACTCATAACCTGTTTCTGAAATTAAGCCAAATTGTATGTGAAGCCATAGTTCATTTTCACTGCTGTGTAACATTCCAATTTTTTGTCTGTGTCACAAATTGTTCATCTATTCTTTTATGTATACTTGGATTTTCCTTTTGTCCTTACAAATACAAGGTCATACAAGGTCTTAGAGGCAAATTCAAAAGGAGTTTCTCTAAGTGTTAATCCCTTGGAATAGGGAGGATGCATGTGCTTGTATTAAAAAAAAAAATCCCAGTGTTATTTCAAACTTCGTACCATGAGTGAATAAGAATTTGTGGTTTTTTATGGCCTTGCCAACACTTGATTTTTTTTTCACATTTTTAGTTTTTACCAATTGAATGGGTTAAAAAATCTTATAACATTGAAGCTGTTTTCATTTTTAAAATTTCTATTGAAAATATTCTGTGTGTTTATCAGCCATTTATTAAATCCCTGTTATGACCTTTGCCCATATTTTCTTTTTGAAGTAGTTGTATTCATTTGAAATTTTAGAAGCATGTTTTATATTTTATTTATAAATATTTGGTTGGTCATATATATGTCCTACCTTCTTACCCTTTTCAGGGTGTATTTTGATACAAGGATCTTAATTTTAATTTTTGAATTTATCACTTTTTTCTTAATAAGCTTTGAGCTTTTTGTACTCTGTTTTTGAAAAACCATTCTCTACCTGGATATCATAAAGTTGTTCTCCAAAATTTTCTTCTAAATGTGTAGGAATTTTCTCTCTCACACTTTTTACTTTAAGAAAATCTGGAATTGTTTTTTTTGTGTAGAAAATGAGGCAGTTTGATATATTTTAAAATATCCTTTATCAATTATCACATTAGCATTTGAATAGCTTACCCTTATTTGTTATGTTACCAGCTCTTGTTAATAAACTCTCCTTGATTTTTATAATTTGCAAGTTGTCTTATTTTGTTAGTCTATTATGATATTTCTGTTGTTCTTTTCCAATAATAATACTTTTTCATTTTTCTTATCTCCATGTACTTCACATAGTACCTCTGGTACTAAAATGAACATAAACAATATCAGTAGGTTTCTTTTCACATTCTTTTCTTAAACATAATATTACCAATATTTAATCATCACGATTGGATTTTTAAAGGTTAATCTTTTGACAGATTGAATTATTTCCATCCTCTTCAAGTTTGGTTAAAAATTTTATCAAGAACAGAGGCTGAATTTTATAAAGTCCATTTTCTGCTTCTATTGAGATGATCATAGATATTATTCTCATTTATTTAGTTAACATGGTAAATTATACCAATAGAGTCACTACATTTGACTTAATAATATTCTAAATATTTTATTCTGGATTAAATTTTTATTGATGCCTATTAATTATACAGAATAGTGGGATTCTCTGTGACACATTCTGTACATACAGAAAAACATAATTTGATCAATTTCACCCCCCAGTATTGCTCCCATTCCCTTTTCCTCCCTCTCCTGATCCCTTTCTTCTAGTATATAATTTAAAGTATTCAACAGTTTTTTGGCTTAGAATTGCTTTGGCTATTCTGAATCTTTTACTCTTCCAAATGAATTTTAAGACTTTTTTTTATAGCTTTGTGAAGAATATCATTAATATTTTGATGAGGATTGCATTATATTGCTTTTGGTACTATAACCATTTTCTCAATATTAATTCAGCATATCCATGAACATAAAAGTATTTCTATCTTCTAGTGTCTTCTTCAAATCCTTTCTTTAGTATTATTTAGTTTTCTTTGTAAAGGTCTTTCATTTCCTTCATTGGATTTACTCCTAAATTTTTTTTAGTCTATTTGCAAATGGGATTATTTTCCTAATTTTGTCTCAGCAGATTCGTTATTGGAGTATAGGGAAACTATTGATTTTTATATGTTGATTTTGTAAACTGCTACTTTGTTGAATTTGTTTATTAGTCTAGCCATCTTCTAGTGGAGTTTTTTTTTTTTTGATCTTCTACATATAGGATCATGTCATCTGCAAACTGATGATCCAACTTATTCCTTTTCTATTTTTGTTTCTTTTTTCCTTCTCTTTCCTAATTGTTCTGACTAGAATTTCTAGTACTATATTGAATAGGAGAAGTGAGAGTAGACATCTTTATCTTGTTCCAGATTTTAAAAGAAATGTTTTCACTTTTTCCCCATTCATTACGATATTACCTTTGGGTTTGTCATATATAACCTTTGTGATGTTAAGGTAAAATACTTGAATTCCTAGTTTCTTCAGTGTTTTTGTCATGAATGGGTGTTGAATCTTATTGAAGGTTTTCTCTACATCTATTGAGATGATGTGATTTTTTTTCCTTAATTCTATTTAGTGATGAACTACATTTATTGATTTGCATATGTTAAGCCATCCTTGCATTCCTGGCATAAAACCAACTTGGCCATGATGTACAATCTTGTTAATATATTGTTGAATATAATTTCCTGATATTTTATTAAGGATTTTTGCATCTATGTTCATCAGGGATATTGGTCTGTAGTTTTCTTTTTTTGATGTGTTCTTATCTGATTTTGATATGAGGTTGATACTGGTTTCATAGAGTAAATTTAGAAGTGTTCCATCCCTTTTTATTTCATGGAATAATTTGAGAAATATTGGCTTTAATTCTTTTTTAAAGATCTGGTAGAATTCAGTTGAGAATCCATCTAGTCCTGAGCTTTTCTTTTTTTTGGAATGCTTTTATCTCAGTGCTATTATTGTTCTGTTTAGGTTTTCTATGTCCTCTTGACACAATTTTGACAAGTCATATGTGTCTAGAAATGTGTCTCTTTCCTTTAGGCTTCTCAATGTATTGGAGTATAAATTTTCAAAATAGTTCCTAGTGATCCTCTAGATGTCGGTGAGGACTATAATGATATATTCTTTTTCATGTCTCTTTTCAATAATTTTTGTCTTCTCTCTTTTTCTTTTGGTTATTTTGTCTAAGAGTTTATCCATCTTGATTATCTTTTGAAAGAACTATTTTATCCATCTTATGTATTATTTTTTCTTCATTTAGTTGACTTAGGCTCTGATCTTAATTATTTCCTTCCCTTAACTGATTCTAGAAGTTACTTATTCTTGTTTTTCAAGGGTCTTGATATGAAGCATTTGGTTGTTAACTTTTTTCTTTTTTCTTTTTTCTTACATATAGCTATAAACTTTCCTCTGAGAATTTTCTTCAGAGTGTCCCAGAGGTTCTGGTGTGTTGCATCATTATTATCAGAGATTCTCAGAATTTTAAAATTTCTTTTCTGATTTCTTCTACCACCCATTAATTATTCAAAAGTGTATTCTTCAGTCTCCATGTTTTTAATTGAATCTCTATATTTTTTAGGTGTTGATTTATAATTTCATTCCACTATAATCAGATACTATAAGAAATTATGTACTTGTTTTGCATTTGCTAAGAGTTGTTTCTTGGTCTAAAATATGATCTATTTTGGAGAAGGTACTATGAGCAACAAAGAAAAAAGTGAACTTGACTATTGTTGGATGAAATATTCTGTTGATGTCTGTTGAGTTCATTTGATTTACAGTAATTTGGGGGTCTGAAGAATCTTCACTGAGCTTAGTTTTGGAAGACCTATCTATTGATGAGAGAGGTGTGTTGAAATCACCCAGTATTATGATACTGGGATCTGTCTGAGTCTTTAAGTCAAGTAGTGTCTGTTTTCTGTAATTAGGAGCACCAATGTTTGGGGCATAGATATTTGCTATCTTAATAGCTTCTTTAATTATTCCCTTTGTCAGTATAAAGTGCTTTCTTTGTCTCTTCTGATTAATTTTGTTTTGAATTCTGCTTTTCAGAAATGAGAGTTGCTATTCCTTCTGTTTTTGGGCTTCCTTTACATGGTATATCAATTTCCATTCTTTCTCCTTGCCTGAAGGTGAGTCTCTTGCAAACACTGAGTGGGGTCTTACTCTTTAATACATTCTGCCAGCCTATTTTAAAAAATATTTTTTATTTGTAGATGGACCCCAAACCTTTATTTCTTTATCTTTTTATGGTCCTGAGGATTGAACCCAGTATCTCACCCATGCTAGGCTAGTGCTCTACCACTGAGCCACAACCCCGGCCCCCCCAGCCTATGTTTTTCAATTGAAGAGTTGAGACCATTTACATTCAGTGCTACTATAAAGAGATAGTTATTAATTCCTGCCATTTTGATTTATTAATTATGTTTAATTTGATCCTGTTTCTCATTTGCTTAGCTACTCTTCAAATGAGAGTTGTTCTTTTGTTATTTCTGAGGTCTGTTTTTAATTTCTTCCATGTGAAGTATTTCTTAAATATTTAATGTAGTACTGGCTTAGTAGTCATTGATTCTTTTAATTTCTGCTTATCATGGGAGGTTTTATTTCTTGTTTGATTCTGAAGTATAACTTTGCTGGGTTTAGCAATTTTGTTTTGACGTTTTTTTTGCTAGATTTTAGAGGTTTTTTTTTTTTGAGAAATCAGAAACAATAATTAACTTATATCTAAATGTGACCTGATGTTTTTCTCTTGACGTTTTAAAAATTCTATCCTTATTCTGATTGTTAGGTGTTTTCATTATAATGTGTCATGGGGAAGTTCACTTTTGATCTTGTTAACTGAAGTTTTGAATGCCTCCTGTAACTGGATGTGCATTTAATTTTCAAGGTTTGCAAATTTTACTGTCATTATTTTCCTCATGAGGTTATCTATGCCAGTAGCCTGGATATCACAACTCTCTTGGCTTCCAGTGATTCTTACATTTGGTTTCTTAATGTTGTTCCAGAGTTCTTGTACATTCTGATTGAGGACATTTATTTTCTTTTCTTTAATACTATCTGTATGTTCAAGGTCAGCCACTTTGCCTTCCATTTCTGAGATTCTGTCTTCAGCATGGTCTACACTATTGGAGAGACTCTGAACATTTTATTTGATTTATTGGATCTTTCGTTTCAAATATTTTTGTTTGGTTCTTTTGAAATTTCTCTATCTCCTTATTGAATTTGCCATTCATATTCTGAACTGACTTCCTTAACTCATTCCGTTGTTTTTCTGTGTTCTTTTGAAATTCATGAATCTTTTTATATTCATTCTTTTGAATTCTTGATCTAGTAGTATTTCCTCCTGTTCAATATCTTATCAGTTACTGGTGAATTATGAGTTTTAAGAGGTGTAATATTACCTTATTCTTTCATTTTTCTTGTATTCCTGTGTTGAGTTTTGTGCATCTACTGTGATGGATTTCTCACAGATGGTGGGGCTGCTGCAGAGTCCTAAGTAAGAAGTTCTGGTGACTAAAGCTTCTAATTTGGTTGAATTTTTAAAAATATAATTTTATTTGAAAAGCTACATATGTATCTCAATATGTTTAATAAAATATAAACACTTATGTTAACTATAGTGGGGGAAAGAACACGATTCTTCTATATAACTTCAGATAATTTGCATTTTATAAAATACACTATTAATGCAAATATTGATTTTTAATTTTCTCATGGTATATTAATAGATTTGTAGAGTCTTTTTTATTTTTTATTTTTATTTGTTCTAATTTGTTATGTATGACAGCACAATGCATTACAATTCATATTACACAAATAGAGTACAAATTTTCATATCTCTGGTTATACACAAAGTAGAGTTATACCATTTGTATTTTCATACATGTACTTAGGGTAATGATGTCCATCTCATTCACCATCTCTTTTACACCCCTTTCCCCCTCCCTCCCCTTTACTCTACCTAGAGTTCATCTAATCTTCTCATGCTCCCCCTCCCAACCCCACTATGAATCGCCCTCCTTATATCAGAGAAAACATTCAGCATTCGGTTTTGGGGGATTGGCTAACTTCACTTAGCATTATATTCTCCAACTCCATCCATTTACCTGCAAATGCCATGATTTTATTCTCTTTCATTGCTGAATAATATTCCATTGTGTGTGTGTGTGTGTGTGTGTGTGTATATATATATATATATATCACATTTTTTTTATCCATTCATCTACTGAAGGGCATGTAGGTTAGTTTCACAGTTTAGCTATTATGAATTGTGCTGCAATAAACATTGATATGGCTGTGTCCCTGTAGTATGCTGTTTTAAAGTCCTTTGGGTATACACCAAGGAGTGGGATAGCTGGGTCAAAAGGCAGTTTCATTCCAAGTATTCCAAGGAATCTCCATACTGCTTTCCATATTGGCTGCACCATTTTGCAGTCCCACCAGCAATGTATAAGTGTGCCTTTTCCCCCACATACTTGCCAACACTTAGCATTGTCTGTATTCTTAATAGCTGCCATTCTGACTAGAATGCGATGAAATCTTAGAGTAATTTTGATTTGTATTTCTCTAATAGCTAGAGATATTGAACATTTTTTCATATATTTGTTGATTGATTGTATATCCTCTTCTGAGAAGTGTCTGTTAACTTCCTTGACCCATTTATTGATTGGGTTACTTGTTTTTTTGGTGTTTAGATTTTTAAGTTCTTTTTATACCCTAGAGATTAGTGCTCTATCTGATGTGCATGTGGTAAAAATTTGCTTCTAAAATATAGGCTATCTATTCACCTCACTGATAGTTTCTTTTGCTGAGAAGCTTTTTAGTTGGAATCCATCCCATTTATTGATTCTTAATTTTAATTTAGATTTGTAGAGTCTTAAATTCATTATTACTTTTTCTTTTTTATATTAAAAAGTTTGTTTGATTTTCTTTTTCAAAGACCAAACTGATGGGAGAAGAAACAATACATTTACATATTCCCTAAAAAGGAAAATCCTGTGGGACTGATATTGCACATTTATTAGGGAGCAGAAGCATGTAGAAGAAGTGAAGCTCAGTACTACTTTATTTGATAATGAAATGTTTGCTGAATGATGAATGGGCTTATTCAATCAATCCAACAAATACTTTCAGAGCCATTCCTACATAGCAATAGATAATATCTGAGATACTGGGGTCATAGCAGTAGATAAAAACAGACAAATATCCCAGTTCTTAAGGCACTTGTATGCTATTGAGTGAATTTGGTTGATGAATGAATGAGCCAATACTACAACATTCTTTTGTGGTTGTGTCACAAATTCTTGCGGTCTTAAGTTATTTGAATGAAATATTTGAAATTTTTAATTCACCATATGCTTTGTGTGTTTGACTGCTTTTTTTTTTTTTGGCCACTTTTTGGAATAATTCTATCCTAGAAATCCCCATGTGTCTGCATGGCAACAACCAGCAGCTTATTACATCCATACACTGGGGGCACAGGGAACATGTTTCTGGGATGAGTGAATAGTGAATGATTTTTCACTTCTGTCAGAGAGATCAAATTAACAGCGGAGCTGCTAATCTGCCTATTTGCAAAAATAGACAGAAATGTGCACAAATATAAACATAAAAGGGGACTCCCATAATTTGCATAGCTCTCATGATCATCTATCAGTCACACTAAATGCCTGTAAGCTGTGAGGATGGACGTGAATGTGCTGCAGGCTGGGGAATTGCTATTTTATCTTCCTATGAGATACTTTATTATCACCATTAATTGATTAAACATTTTCAACACTCCCTTAGTAAACTAGTCAGGTCATCTATTTCTACCTTGGGCTTCTGTTTATGGCTGGAGTGTGCCAAGCATCCAGACTAAATGAAAATATACCCTCCAGGAACCATGCACGGCATCTCTCATAACAAGCTGCAGCACCTCTCTGAAGCACGGCTGCTATGCCGCGGGGAATCCCGAGAATCTTTCTTAACTCACTGTTCCTGGGAGCCTCTAGCTGGAATGGAAAGTGAGTGGTGGGAGAGGAATCTTGTGTGTGGATGATTGTCATACTTGCTGCTATGGTTTTGATGGAAAAGGAGTGGTGGTTCAAGGAACAGATTGGGTATCCCTGGAACAGGGGAGATTTGTGGGAGCAATCTTGGCAGTGTGACTTCCAGACAGCTCTCTAAGATTTCCCGTCTTGAGCTTCCCAAATTCTGTGGATCAGAGGAGGGTACTAGTACCCCAGCAGTATTGGCCTTACCCTTATGACATTCTCTACCAGTTCTAAATAAGACAAAGGATTCCTGATTATTTCTCCATTTCAAAGACAGCTCCAGAGCCTGAGAAGGACAGTATTGGGGGTGGGGGGGGAAGAGTTTTGCTAAATGGAAAGTGTTGAGATGATTCAAAGGGCTGGTGCTGACAGAGCAGGGGTGGCTTGACCTTCTGTGGGAGCCATATCGGCAGCCTCCTCCTGGTTGTTATTTTGGGTGCTGGAAAGCTTGCCTGCCCAGAAATATCCATCCCTGCCATCTTGCCAGGTTGTGTAATTCCCACCACCAGAGCTATCCTCTCGTGAAAGCATTGTGTCTCTAGGAGGTCCAGGTTATAGTTCAGACACCGTCCTTAATGTCACACATTTAACCCATAATTATCCATTAGTCTGCAGCTTGGCAGCAGAGAATAGCTGCCAGCTGTTGGTAACCCAACACGGCTTTGCTAAGAGAAGCTTTTTGACAGCCTCTTCACATAAGTGGGGGAAATGGGTGCCGCAAAGCTCCGGATCAGGAGTGTTGGGGTTTCCATAATGGAGGCAACTGCTAGAGTGAAGGGATCCCTTCTCCCTCCTCTTAGGGCAAGGTTTGACTAGACTTTGGATTCTAAGAGGAATGTGGAAATGCAAATAGAATCAAAGACATGCAACTAAGTTCAGGGGTGAAGGATCCAATGTGAAATTAGGGGATACCTGGGTTACAACCTTAACCGCACCCACCTTTAAGAGAAGACGTCACCTGTCTACCCAGTTTGATTTGAGATCTGCTCTAAATATCCTGTCACAGGTTAATAAAGGTGCTGGAGGTTCTCACTGTAACTACTCCTACGAATAGGAAGCATCTGTTAAAAAGGAAAATTGTTGGAAGGAATAACCAGGCATTTATTTTTTGAATTAGCGAGTCTCAAATGATAGTCTGAGGGAAAGCGTGGAAGCCTGGTATGCTGCAGCTGTGAGTGAGAAAAACATTCTTCACACAATGCTGGAACTACTACTGGTACCCAACACCCTGTCCTAGGGGGTGAGCCAACTTCCTACTAAGTGTGGTTAGAGGGTCACATGTTCTCTTTACAAAGCTAAATTCTTAGGATAGTATTCATGGTTGCTTTTCTCTTCTTCCAGCTTGGCTTCTCTTCTTTCTTGCTCTTAGTTGCTCTCTGCATTCCCTGTAGGGTGTGGAAGGCAGACTCAAAAGTGCCCCTCGGCTTCCCTCCCTTTTCACTGGTGACTCACTGCATGACCCAGAGCCTGGCTGGACACACAGGTGCAGAAAGCTGTCCCTTCCTCAGAATATACTTCTATGAAATGGCCATATCCCTGTGCCCTCATGGGAAAGCCCTTCTGACAGTACGGTGATTTAAAAGCAGCATCTCAGAAGTAGTTCTGTTGGTGGACCTGTCCAAAAGGGAACAACCGTGGGTCACCTACAGAGAGAAGGTAGAAAGCAGGTTTGCCCAGTGAGTAAACAGAGACCTGCAAAAAAAAAAAAAAAAAAAAAAAAAGAAAGAACGAAAGAAAAAAAAAAGAAACAGGAGAATGGAGATTCTGAGATCAAGGAATATCAGAAAGTGCAATGAGAGAGCAAGTAGAATGAGATGTGAAAAGAAGTCAGAGACTTCAGTTAGTAGCTATGCTACCTTGAAAAAGTTCCTTAATGTCTGTCTTTGAGTCTTAATTTTATTTTTATAAATGACAGGAGTCAATGACAGTATCTGCTTCACGAGGCATAACAAAAAAATAAATATTTTATAAAAAATGATTGGCACTGTGATTTCTGGTTCACAGTAGGTGCTCAAACATATCAGTTATCGTGTAGTTACTGGAAACATCTTTAGTATAGTGGTGGATTGAGTATGAACTGGAAATTAGGAAGGAAACTGGTTGGTAGAGGAGATAGAACTATGGGATTAATTTACATTTAAATGAGGTTGAGGTAAGAATTTTTTAGGATGAAGGAAACTTGAGTATGAGTGTATGTTTGAAGAAAATAGACAACAGAATAATGAGACACATGATATTCAAACAAATGCGGGAATAATCAGGTGGTTGAAGGACATAATGGTTGTGAGCTTAACAGCAAGAATCACTTTCAAAAAGGAGCCAGAATACCTCTTGTTTTCAAAGAAAGAAAGCGTACTATATAAGGATGGGTAAATAGTGAATGAGTTTGATATGGTGGAAACAGAGGACATAGCAGAGAGAGAGAAACAGAGGGAGAAAGAGAAGTTAGTTTTATGGAGTAGTTGTTTCATGTGATTGTGGAGTCTGACAAGTCCAAAATCTTCGGAAGACTCAGACAACGGTTGATGTTGTGGCTGAATCTGAAGGCAGTCTTCTGGTAGAATTTCTGGTGGATGGAGGTCAGTCTCATTGTATTGAGGTCTTCAACTGATTGGACAAGGCCCAACCACATTACTGAGGGTGATCTGTTTTACTTAAAGTCTAAAGGTTTGAAGGTTCATCTCAATTAAAAAATAACATCACAGAAACATCACAGGAATAATGTTTGAATAAATATCTAGGAAACTTGGCCCATCAAGTTGACATAAAATTAACTAACACACCTGATAATTCCTCTTTCTAGACCTTTATCATGGGCTTTTTGTGTCAAAAAAGAAATAAGACTTTCCAGTGTGGGGAATGGCTATTCTTTCTGCCATATCAATTTAAATTTTTCTATTTCCCTTAACCCTTTATCATCTGACTCTTGCCCCTTCCCTGTGGTCCAAATCCAGCTCTTTAGCTTTTTATTTATTTATAAAAACACTGGGCCTCACTGTCTTCATAGTTCTGCCTCTGTGAATTCTTATCAGGCTGATTGAGAAAATGACCCCTGGCACCAGGCCCTGCACAGTATGGCTAGCAATATGAAGTGTGTTGGTCTCCACTGTTCTGGACCTGGGCTTATGAAAGACTGGGCTTGGAGGTGAAAAGCTTTTTATCTTGTTATCAGTCCATTGAGTCATTTACTCCCTGCCTGAAGCTGTAAATGTGACAGTGTTACTAACAGCTTGAGCCAACTTTGATTTATTGGTGAAATTAAATTCTATACTTCCACAATGATGTCAGTACTTCCTGGGTCTTAAAACAAAACAAAACAAAACACAACGAAGCAGAGCAGCAACTGCAAGCTTAACCTGTTAATCCATAAGTTGTCCAGGGCCAGTTGCTCTCTAGATGTCATGAGACCAGTGCCCATTCCTCTTTGGTGAACATAAAAAAGAACCTTCTTCTTAAATTCCCAGTGCAGTCCAGACATTAAAATAAAATTCTAAATACTCTCTCAAAACACTTTAGGGAATTCTTGCAGTTTGTATTTCTGAGTGTCTGTTAATGACAGGATTGTGACTAAAGCCAGTGACAGAATGTTATAGAATGCAACAAGATTTTTAACTAAGAATATAAATGCTTGAGGCCCACTTAATCATTATTGCTATTAAACTGGCAAATTCGATTGATCTGCTGAGTAAGATGAAGATGACAGTCTGTTAGCAAGATAAGGATCAATAAAGTACGTTAGCATTTCTTTACTCTGTAAAATAATTTCTGTGGTTCTCAGACTGAGGAGAGCGTGCCTTCTTGTCTACTTTAGGAAAGGCCAGCTGTGAAAAAGCCATTATGCAGTTAAATAAAATGAAATTCATATAATCCCAACATCCATCGAAAAAACACTGAAATGGGCCTGGGGGAGGGACTTGTGTAGTTGATTTTAGCCAAGGACACAATGACCCCGCCTGTAAGTGGAACTAATGAGGAAACAGGACTGTGAAATCTGAGCTCCGGGACTCTGCAGAAAACTTACGTTTCTACTCATAAAATAAAATGGGACTTATAACAAGTAAACCTTCATATAAATCTACTATTTTTTTCTGTACATGTGGAATGTGACTCTGATAGTCAGCATTTTGGTTTTTTATTTTGATTGAAATTGAACAGCTTGTTTAGATCAAGGGCCTATTGGAAGTTCTAGGAGACTGAGATAAATTGACTAACTTAGTATAGCAACACCGTTAAAGAAATATAATCTTAATATGAAAGACTTTTGCATAAAGCTTCTGGTGGTAATTTGGAAAAAGACTTTTGATGGGTACTAGGCATATGGATAAAAAATTCCATTTAGTTCTGTATGTGTGTGACTTTACTTCTGATCAAGCAGCCAAAGAACAACCAAGGGGGTCCTTGATTACTTAGAGACAGTTTCTGGACACAGGAAGATGTTTCGTCCATCAGTGGTTGAATAGGATGTTGTCATGCATCTCAATCATTTCAAACATATTCTTAAAATCCCAGGAAACTATAATTATTACAGGGTGATTTAAATAAAAAAGTTCTATGAGAAAAAGAACACTTATTTTTAAGAAATCTGA
Source organism: Urocitellus parryii (assembly GCF_045843805.1). NCBI lineage: Eukaryota > Metazoa > Chordata > Mammalia > Rodentia > Sciuridae > Urocitellus > Urocitellus parryii. The sequence continues at coordinate 45,616,538 of NC_135538.1, forward strand.
TGAAAATATAGTAAATACCAGAGTGGAAAAAAATGAGGTAGAAGTTGAATCCAGAATAAATGGAACAAACTATTGAATAGGATTCTGCCTTTCATTTGAGAAAATCTATGTTCTGTCTGGATGGTCTGACCCAGATTTCTTCATTGTCTTCTTTTTTTTAAAGAGAGAGAGAGAGAGAGAGAGAGAGAGAGAGAGAGAGAGAGAGAGAGAGAATTTTTTAATATTTATTTCTTAGTTTTCGGCAGATACAACATCTTTGTTTGTATGTGGTGCTGAGGATCCAACCCGGGCTGCATGCATGCCAGGCGAGTGTGCTACCACTTGAGCCACATCCCCCACCCCATTTTTAAAAAATATTTATTTCTTAGTTGTAGTTGGACACAATACCTTTATTTTATTTATTTATTGTTATGTGGTGCTGGGGATCGAACCCAGGGCCTTGCACATGCTAGGTGAGTGCTCTACCCCTGAGCCACAACCCCAGCCCCTTCCTCATTGCCTTATAATCATTGTTTCATGACAAAGGCAATTAAAAAATTTGTTCCTGGTATATATATGATTGTACCTGGAAAGAAAGCCATTTCAAAAATTGAAATGGATAGACTTTGTTTACACTATTTTTTGCTTCATTTTTTAGAAGTTTTAGCATGAGATAGAATTGAACCAGAATTTAAAACTGTAAGTTTAATATTTCACAAGAGCAATAAGGAGAATATAGCTCATAAAACAAAACCCAGGACAGTGGAGGCACACAACATACATTGTTCTCTATCACAGAGCATGGTTTGTATTGTACAGAGAAGCATGTGTGTAATCTGCAAATACTACATGTAGAATTTTTTCAAATGACATCTGATAAGCTACTTCAACTCTTGTAATTAAAAGAGTGTGGGATAAGTTTTTCTTTATTTGAATTAGAAAAGCAAAAGCTTTTTTGAAAATTCCCTGTAGAATTCAGGTTTGTGTCACATGGCCACCGCTCCTTGGCTGTATGATAGATGAGGCCAGTGAGTGTTCCATAGGACAAATGGCCCCACAGGAGAATCAGGGCTGTGTTAACAAAAAGGAAGGCAGGAAGCATAGGGGAGTGTGGCCCACATTATTCATAATGACAGAGCAGTTGCTGGCCAATCTGGAAAACCTTTATTGTAAAAGTGAGTCTGTCTACTCGTGCTCTCTTGCTCTTCTGTCTTCCACTTTGGGATGAATGAAACAAAAGCCCTCCCAGGTTGTGGATTCCTCAAAGGTGGACTTCCCAACCTCCAGAATCATAAGAAATAAATCTGTTCTTTATAAATACTGGATCTCAGGTATTCTGTTATAGCAGCACAAAATGTACTAAACTTGCACCAAGAAGTGAGGCTGGTGCTATAACACCTAAATATGGAAGTAACTTTGGAGCTGGGTAATGAGTAAAGGTTGAAAGACTCTAGAGGAGTAAGCTAGGGGGAAAAAAAAACTAGAAAATAATCTAGAGGAGCAGGCTGCAGAAAACCTAGAAAAGAATCTAAAGGAGTGAGCTAGAAAAAAAAAGCCTAGATTTCTGTGAATGGAATATTAAAGGTAAATCTAGTGAGGGCTCCGAATTATTTCTTAAACTGAGGTATCATTTGAGGCATACAACTTAAAGTGAACTTTTAAAGTGTACAATTAAGTGAATTTTCAGGGACACACCTTTGAGACCATCAACACAATCAAGATGAAGGACATTTCCATCACCTCCAAAAGGTCTCTCATACATTTTTGCAGTCTCTCTCTTCTCTTAGTCACCAGCCTAAGACTCTATTAATATGTGTTAGTTGTAATTTTTGTTTTGGAAAAAAATGCATATCAGAAGTACTTATTTTTTGGGTTCAGTTTTTTTCCAGTTAGCAAAACTCAACATTTATCAATTACATCAATAGTTCTTTATTATTGCTAGGTAGTAATTCCCTTGTGTGGCTATACTGCATACTTTTATTCATTCATTTGTTGATGGACATTTTTTCCTCCCAGTGTAATGGATTGAATCATGCCCTCCCACAACAAATATGTCCAAATTCTAACCCCCAGTACCTGACCTTATTTGTAAATAGAGTTTTGCAAATATAATCCATTAACATGAGGTCATACTGGATCAGGGTGGGCTCTATCCAGTCATTGGTGTCCTGATAAGAAGACTGACAGAGACATACAAAAAGGTCACCTGATGATGGAGGTATAGATTGGAGCAATGCCACTCCAAACCGAGGAGTGCTAAAAATTGTACAGAAACCACCAGAAACTAGGACAGAGGCACAGAATAGATTCTCCCCTAGACATAAGTTTTTGTGAGGGAACCAAACTGCAAACACTTATGTTTCAGATTTCCAAAGCCTCCTGAACCCTAAGAGAAAAGTATTTTTGTTGTTCTAAGCCCTCCAGTTGGTATAAATTTGTTTCGGTATCTTTAGAATACATACTAAGTCTTGGGCAATTTGAATATAGCTGCTCTAAATGTTCACATAACATGTTTATGTGAATATATGTTATCATTGCTTATGAATAAATATCTAGAAGTGGTGTAGATGGGACAAATGTTTAACTTTTCAAGAAACTGAAAAAAGGATTCCAAGAGTGGTTGTTCCATTATACAGTTCCCCCAACAGGCTATGACAGTTCTAATTTTCCCATCTCATTGCTGAAATGTAGTATTGTCAATATTTTTAATTTTATCCATTCTAATATGTATCTAGTGGTATCCCTTTGTGTATTTTGTAACTTACATTTGTGTGATTTGTATTTCCCTAGTGCCTATTAGTCTTTTACATATATTTTTTCTCAGTACAAATTTTATGCGAGTTTTATCTTATTATTTTATGTGAAAACCCTTTGTTATTATACAAAGGAATACAAATGCATTCTTTTCATTTTATTGCTTGGTTTTTAATTTTTTATTTGTGTCTTTTTTGAAGAGAGCCTTACATTCTGATGAAATACAACTCATCAATTTTTCTTTTGTATATTATATTTTTGTGGCTTTTATAAAAAAAATTAAAGTGCACTTATGCCCCCAATGGCTGAAATTTGCTTCACTTTTTTTTTAAAACCTGTGTCCCATAAACCTACTTCCATGTATTGGCATGCACAATAAGTGTTCATTTTAATGTTGTAACTCATTGTAATATTTCAAAGATATTTCAAGCCAATTAAAGATCTAGATTTAAACTAAATCCAATAACTCAATTAAAGTGACAATTAAGATTACTAAGATCCCATAGGCTTTGCATCCTCCTGCTGGTGGGCACTTAAAATTCTGGTGTTCATTTACCCACCCGCATCTGTCCACTGCTGGTCTGTGTTAGTATTGCATCTCTTCTTTGCTCTAAGGGAGAGGTGAAGACAAGGATAAGGAATGTGGGTCAGGAGTGATGATGAATAGCCAAGGACTTTTTTATTCCTACACCACAACACTGGAGGGAGGCAGGTGCAATTTTAATGTAACTTTGTCTGCCGTGGTCAGCACAAAGCACTTTCCATTTAAATAGTCTTCTTTTGGCTATAAGAGATGCTATTTTAGGTGATAAGGAAAGCATTATTTAAAAATTCTTCTATATGATGGTGTGAAGGGTGGAGGTATGATTTAATTCCAAATCATGGGAGAGGAGAAAATATAGTGCTGAAGCCTAGGCATGTTTCCTACATTGAATGTCCATTTGACTCAGATTGATGTATAGTTAGATTTAAAGCGTATTAATTCTTTAATATGGTTACCCTACAGAAATGGTAAAAATCTAAAGTAACCATAAAGCTTAATTAAGGAATATGACATAACTATCTGTATTCATAATGTTTAAGTTTATATCACAAGCAAAGCATTCACTGATTGTCTTACAATTTTCAGCCCTTTCTACAATTGTGCAGCCCTTTCTTTCTCCTTTTCAAATTCCCTGGCCCTCCTTGAAGCTGGGCTAAAGGACTAAGTGACAAAATTGGGAAGAGGTGTTAAAAAGTTTACATTTTGTGGACATAAAAGAACAGCAAATGTGGCGGAGCTGGGAGTTAGGGAAATTGCTGCCTTGTGGAATTCCAGAAGGATTTAGTCAATTTGATTTTGTGTTTGACTCCCAGTAATGGGAGACATTCCAAGTTCACTGCTTTTTGTGGATCAAATGTATTGTTTTTTGGCCACCCAGCTGGGTGGCTGAAATTTGGTCAGAATGAGAAATTGTCTCCCAAAGAGTTTTGAGTGCCTGGAGAAGAGAAGAATGCTCCCACTGGAGTTTGTACTATAGAGACGTTGTGGAGAAATGTTAGAGGAGAGTAGAGACACTGCTCCATGCTCTGGGGAAGAATGTCATGCTTCCAGGAAAAGGATGCCTTATGTGACTTGGCGTTGAGAAGTTTCTGAGCAACTGAAATGGGAATCAAATTGGGAAAAAGGAAGCATCTTGTGCCTCAGCAGCACCATACCTCAGAGTCTTGAAATGCAACTGCAACAACCAAGAGAACACTTGTAGATAATTGATTGCTGGTCTTCTGTGGTACCCATGCTCTTCTCCAATTCCTATTCTTCCTTTCAACATATATTCCCTGAGAATATACTTCATGAGTGTTGCAGGCATCAGGGTGCAGCAATAAATCACACACATTATTTTCCCTTAAGGAGCTCACATTCTAGGTGGCAAAGACAGGCCCATGAACAGTCTTGGTCAAACAGTGATAAATATTATGAAGGAAAAAAATTGTAGGGCTAAAGGGGTAGAAAGGAAGTTTTGGGGGGATACCTTTTGCTATGCAACAACTTTTCCACCATTAAATTTACATAGCCTCCCCCACAAAGTAAGTGGGACAGGTATGATCCTCCTGGTTTTATTGCCTGGAATTCTGAGGATCTAAGTGATGGCATCTCCAAAGGCCTATATGCAGCGATCTTATTGGGTGGTGGTATAACTTTTAGGAGTGGGGCTTTGTGGAAGAAAGTTAGGCCACTGGAGATATGTCCTTGAAGGGAATGTTGGGACCCCAACCCACCTCCCTCTTTGCTTCCAGAATACCATAAGGTGCGAACTGTATTCCTTTGCCAAGTGCTCCTACCACCATGATATGCTGTGCTGCCCCAGGTCCAAAGCAATTTGTGTTGAGTGACCACAGGCTGAAATCTCTGAACCTGTAAGGCAAAATAAGCTATTACTTCTTTAAACATGATTTTCTTAGTTTTTTTTTTTTTTACCATGATATTCTGAAAAAGCTAACATACCTACTTTTTGAAAACTTTTACTATTATGGCATGATTCTGAGCACTGTTTTTAAAAATTCAAAGACTTGATTCAGAATTTTACTTGTAAATATCTTCTTGCTTATTATGAATTTATTATATTATTTGCTAATATTCCAAGCTGAAAAATGTAATTAAAGTAAAGTCTACTATAAAAATAGTGGTTATGAATATACATTTCACATGGTAGTCCTAATGTTTATGGACTAGATTATTTATGGAATAGTTTCTTGGAAAGTCTGATTAACTTAAAGTATTTTTCTCTTTTCTTTTTTTATTATTTTTGGTATGAGATTTCTGTGTATGATTTGTTCTAAGCTGTAAGTCCATATTGTGAGGGTTATTCTTCAAACCACAAATCTACCTAGAGATTGTGCTACCCTGCAAGTGAATGCATGAGTGAGATTCTCTGCAGGGGCCTGCCACAATCTCTTGTCCCATTTCACATGTAACCCTCTGCCCTACAGACCACACTAAAGTGGCAGCATCAGTGTTTATAGTAATATTTGTGAACTTTAATTTATTTATCATTTATGAATTAAAATAAATAGAAATACAAGTGTTGATATTTTGTCTCTGCACTCAAAGCCCCCTGCATGCACCTCATCTCCTTTGGTGACTGCTGGATTTGAGCAATGACTGTGGAGTTTGATGGGCTTTTTAACTTCTCCAGGTCCTGGTGCATTTGTCCTGTGATTCTGAGCACATTTCTTAATATTTTGGAGGGGGGGGGATCCCAGAGATCATCAATACACAGAGTTAAGACACATTATTCTTCTGAATTTCACTCTTTAAAAGGCCCGTGTTGCTTGTATTTGCAAAGGCTACAGAGGTAGAAAAGATGTCTTCAAAAGAGAGTTGCTGCATCTCTTAGCTTCTCTCCAATAAATACCTAGAAGAGCATGATTATCCCTCCTTCCATCTATTCCTTTCTCTCTGTAACAAACAAGGACTACATTTTTATGACTCTTGCCACCTTCAAGATTGTATTCATTTTGTTGTCAAACTTTTTTTTGGAAGCCTTCTAGATAAATGCATTCTATTCAGTGTGTCTGTCTATCTGTCTACCATTTATCACCTCTTTTGTATGCGTGTGTGTATGTGTGTGTGTGTGTGTGTGTGTGTGTGTGTGTGTGTATGCATTGTGATGGAGGCTACTAGATCAATTTGAACATTATAAATATAAATTACTAATGAAAATATTGCTTTATGTAGCACTTGGAATGTAGAATTAGAAAGAAATAAAAGAAATTCGATGGGATTATTTATACAGAACTTGCAGTGGGGGAATAAAAAGCAAGTGGAATGATTTCATTTTTTCTCAGAAGGAAAAGCAATGGTTTCCTGATACTTCCTACTCACTTTTTATAACTTTGTTATTTGCTGTGCTTGCATGCTTGAGGGTAGTTGCTCTCAACCTTTAGCTGCATCAGAATATTTGGATGTGAAAACACGGATAGCTGTATCCCATCCTCAGAGTTCCCAACATAGCAGATCTGGGTGGATCCTGAGATTTTGTATTCCTAAACGAGTTCCAAAGTGATGCTGATGCTACTAGTTCACCTTAAGAAACTTGAGAACCATAACTTGAAGGTAAAGGCTAATAGGAAATGGATGAATAGGTTTCAAAGCCTTTAGGTTGGAAGCCAGAATTTATTTTAGCTGATGGGTAAGGAGTCACCTTGCTTTTCTGGATGAGGACTGCCTATGCCAAATATTGCCACCACTGGCAGGCTCTTTCAGATGCTTAACATGATTTTGAGAGAAGTGTCACCATCAAATTTCCCTTTGAGAGACTGACAGACATATCACATCCATAAACCTGAGGCAATTATTTAGAGGGTCTCTTTTATTCCCTGTTTCGAAGTTGCAGAGTAGTTCATGCTGAATTGTCATATTGTTCTTAGTTTATATCTGATATATGTTTCATGCTTTTTAAATTGATTTTAAAAATTGTACTTCTTGTTAGGAGAATGAGCTTTATGTTTGATTGTTAGAAACCATTATTGTAATAATAGCCCATAGTACCTAGAACCTTTATTACTTAATTCTTCTAATCACTTGATTTTATCATTATGCTGATAGTTTTAACACTAAAAGGTCCCATTTACTTACACTGAGGATACAAATTGTAAATCTGTAAGGTGAAGACATATGACAAGTAACGTCAGCATCAATAAAAAAGTTATATGATGTTGATAATATTTTTTAAATGCCACATCTAATACTTGGGCTCACTTAGTACTAGAGTCAGCCTTAGTTATTCTAACTTTGCCAATTAAATGACCTGCCATGCAGAAGATACTGCCTCTCAAATGTCACCTAAAGTCGACTTGCTGAAAATGAGCCACTAGCAATTAGAACTCAACCTTGAAAACCAAGTTCTTTTTTTTTCTAACCAATGTTATTATTATGGAAGACCGTGTGGGGTGCTATAATCTCTGCTGTAAATATTCTGTCAGTTACAATGAGAGGTGCCACTCTGGCCATGAAATCCTTCAAATTGCTTGCAGCTGTTCCTCCTGTTCTCACCTTGCATTACAAAATGGCCACTGAGAACAAAAGGCTAACTGTGTTCATGTCCTGGAAGGGTTAAGTGCTGATGTTTTGACATCTGCTGGAATCTTATCATACTAGATTTTATTACTGCTCCAAAGTTTGTACCTCTCCTGGTATGCACACACTTTGCCATGTATCTTTCAGTGTTCCCTGACTATGACAGGAGTCTCTGCATTGTAATTTGGCATGTGGTTGGTTTAGGTCAGTAGAATGAGGTAAAAGTGAGAGTGTAACAATTCTAAGCCTAGGCTTCAACAGCCCTTTTTGTGTTTCTGCCTGTCGTCTTGGACCTCTCATCACCATGTGAAGGACATATTTGGATTTAGCCTGCTTGTCTCAGAAAGAAACCAAGGGATACATGGACTATAGCATTCCTTCTACATTGTACAGTCCAAATGCAGCTCAAAGAAGAACACTTATTTAATCCTCAGATGGACAAGCAAGCCAAGCCCGGATCAGCTGATTCCAAGCTGACTCTTAGATGTAGGGGTAAGCATAGCTGCAAGCAACAGAGATACCAGCTAAGCCATGCCTAGATCAGTCAATCTCTGGCCAATCCATGGATCCACAATCTATAATAATAATTAGTGTTTTAAGTCATTGAGTTTTGAGGTGATTTGTTATACAGCTGTAGTTAATGAATACACTATTGATGCCAGAAAGATCACTGGAATGTGACAAAAAAGAAAATAAAAACTGATTGTGTGGACAATTAAAAGCACCATGTGCCAAATTTCTACATAAAAGATATTTCAGTAGTTAAAAAATGGATTTTCAAGAAAGAAAGAAAAGGAAAATATTTAGAGAAGCCACATTCAAATATGTGAGAATGTACTGAAGGTTATACATATCACTGGAGCAAATATATACAGAACAAAGGCTAATGACTAAACTGTTAGAGAGAAAAAGTACTCTAGGAACTGGAAACCATAAATGTTAAAAATTTTACGTTTTTTGCAATATACCTTTAAATAGTAGCTCAGTTATTAACCCAATGTTTTCAAATTTCTAGACATTAAATGGTCATAAAATGATTATGATTGAAGACATTTTCCTCAAATAAAAAAAATTAATCTTAAATTCTTGACATTTAAGCCAAATTGAATGGGACTCTGGTAAAAGATGTTTATATAAATAAATCCTTGGAAATTCTTGAGTTCCTTTTTTAATGTGGACAATGATAAAAAAACAAACGAATGGCATCAATATAACAAAAAATGTAGCTTTTTATGTGGTTCCTTCTTAATTTGTAGTGTACTTTTTTCTTTCTTTCTTTCCTTTTTTTTTTTTTTGTGCTGAGGGTCAAATCCAGGGATGTTTAATCACTGAGCCATACCCCCAACCCTTTTTAAAAAATATTTTATTTAGAGACAAGGTCTCACTGAGTTGCTAAGTGCCCCCACTAAATTGCTGAGGCTGGCTTTGAACTTGTGATCCTCCTGCCTCAGCCTCCTGAGCTGCTAGGATGACAGGCATGTGCCACCATACCCGGCTGTAGTACTTTAACATATATTATTCACAACAATATTTTTGAGGGAATTGCTATCCTTATTTTACAAATAAAATATCTAAAATCACAGAATTTAAGTGATTTGGATCTAATTCTATAATTCTAGTTTGAATTATAGAAATTCAAATTGAAGTATCACCATTTTGATAAAATGAGAGCATTTTATAAAGCCCCCAAATAACATACATTAGAAATGGTTAGGACTTTTAGGAAAATCCTTAGTATTATTGTTCTGAGAAGCTAAGAATTTATTATATATGTAGAGTGCTATCGTGCGTAAATTTTGAACATTTAAATCTGTATTGTTTGGTTTTGGTACTTAGTCACATGTTGCATTTTAAATGTATGTCATGTATGTTTCTTATCTGCCTGTTTGATTATCCCACTGTCATATTCCCCAACTGCCTTGCATGGAACCAGACAGGAAATGGATGATAAAGATCCTCTTTTAGGAATGTTAATTTTCTTTTTTTTTTCCTTAGGAGGAGTATTTTATAGGCTATCTGGGCCATAAGAGGTAGGAAATAAGTATTTGTTAAATGACTATACCTAGCTATGGTAAGGGCATTTTGCTGCTGGTAATAAATCAATTCATATGATTAAAAAATAGAGTGCTATTATATTAGGTGTCTCACATATCATCTTTGTCTTTTCTTACAACAATATAATATAGTAGTAAGCTTGCATTTTCCTACATCCAGATATTTCTCTGTCTTCATCTCTGTAACAGTGAGGAATATAATGAACTGCAAAAGTCACTTTTTAGTGAGTTCATTTATTACTAAGCCTGCAGCTGACATTGCAGCTGCATGATAGAGATTTTAGTTTTGAATCTAAGTTTGTGATTGTTTCCACCATCTTCTACTTTTCAAGTCCCAGAGCTTAAATTTCTTCATATCTGTTCACAAACATGCATTCTGATGAAACTCAGAATTTTCTAAAATACTTGTTTGCCCATCATTCTTCAGAGATTTTCCAATAGCTGAGTGTTTTGGACAAACCTCTGCTCCTTCCCTCTAACTTAGCATCTCACCCTTCCCGATTTAGCCCAGTGTCTGGGATGGTGTGGATGTGTAAAAGAAGATGGCAACACTTGAAGAATCTAACATCAGATGACTTCACCAAGAAACCAAATTGGGTGTACACAGTTGCTGACCTAGACTTGGATGTGAAATATTTAATGATGTGCAGTTATTTCAGTGACCTCCTCCTTGAGTTTCCTTGGTCTATCCACCAAAGTACCTCTTGTGATGTCACAAAAGGGTCAATCAAGAAGTGACTGGGACCTCTGTGACTGGTAACCCAAGCTAGTGTATGAGTAATAATTGGATTCTTGCAAAAAAGGAAAAATGAGAGCTCAGGGATCCTTGATTTCAACCAAGATTTTCAACTCAACTTGTTAAAAAAAAGCTAGCTAAATAGAACTAAGTTTGATCCCAAACCACTAAATACAAATTAGCATGAGAATGAAGTGTCCATATTTTTATTCTTGCGTTGCACTCACCCAGCAAATTATTAATAATACTTTCCCGAAGGTGTCCTGGCCAGGTGTAGCCCTTTTGTCTACAATCCGTTTCCCTCTTGATGTCATGCTGCCTCCTCTTTGGCATTTTACTAGATCTTGTGGGGCTATGCCAAGGGCACCAGACAGCTTTTCTGTCAGGAGTTTTTCCAGGCTAACAGCCAAAAAAGTGGCTTGGAGTTGTCCAGAACCTCCTTAACTGTTCTTTTCAGCTCTGATCACTTATGATAGAAGCAGGAGGGTCCAGGACACAATGGCTTATGTCATTGGGTAGTTTGCCTACTGTTTATTAATAGATAACATATATAGAAATCTATAGGAAGATTGTGGGCTGTCAATACCAGCGTGCAAATTGTAAAAATAATGAGAATAATGGTAATGAGAAATATTTGCTAAGCTGATCTGTCCTTGTCACAAAAAGGAAAAAATCCTGTAGATGTGCCAGTGTGAAAGCTCCAATGGCAACCAGTAATCAGCCTGCTATTTGAGTCTCTAGGATCATTGTGGTTTTCCCATGGTGTGAAGTAGGCCTGACTTGCATTGTAACACAGATATCACACTGGAACTCTCAGACCCACAACAGAAAGCTGAGCTGCCTATCAGTAAGCAATATTTTTTTAAATCTTGGAGCCTTTTGATTATGATGTCATCTGGTTCCTTAGCTCAGGTTGCATCCTAGCTGATATTCTTTCCATCCAGAGCAGCAGTGTGGCCTTTTGGAGAGGCCTTGAGACTTTCACTCTATTTTATACTTACAAATAGACTTCTTCTCAATCTAAACCAATTTAAGATTAGATAACCCTTTATTAGCCTAAAATATTACCATAAATTGGAACATAAAATAAGTTCTGATGAGACTAAACCAAGTTTACACAATTTTGCGGGGGGGGGGAGGGCAGTGCTAGGGATTGAACCCAGGGCTTTGTGAATTTGCAAAGCATCAGCTCTACCACTGAGCTACCCCTCATCACTAATACAAATATTAAGAGATTCACATATTGACTTGATTCCATTTAAAAATATTAGCTGGATAAGTGATTTTTATTTTCAATTATTTTCATTTAACTCTTGAACTAATTTCTTATGGTTTCCATTTTATATCATTTCTTTTAGGGAGACTGGGAGCTCATGATCTATTGTATCCTGTGGGATTATTTGGTTTAAACTGACTTGTTTTGTTTATTCATAGGGTATCTGAAATTGGTAGTTTAGATGGCAAAGCATTGTTCCAAAATCTATAAGTAGCCTCAGAATTAATACCAGACCTCATTTTTTCCATAAGTTACTTGCATTCTGTTACGTTTAACTGGGTAGAGACAGAGTGCCTTCAGCAAGATGAGCCATTGCTTTATTTTTAAAGCTCGCTTATGTCAACGCTTTCTATCCATGACTAGGTTAGCCACCATTATTCAGGGGTGAGATCAGAGTCCTTTTCTTTCCTAGAGCTGCTTGCCATTTTCTCAACACCTGCCTTGCAAGTGACAGCTCTGTGGGTGTCCTCATAAATTACAAATCATGTGCCTTCGTCCTGATGCCTTGGGACAGGCACAAAGTTAGAAACTGTCCTGTAACTTTAGAACTGTAGCTGCAGGATGGGACAGCTGAGTAGAGAACAGAGATGCGCATCAGCAGGGGTCCTGTTAAGACTCTATCAGGCTGCTTGCCTGATGCTGGTGGACAATTTGTACCACTGGAAACTGAGTCGATGTTGTAAAATGGAAAGCAATAAGCAGCCTGCAGGAGGAATGGACAGATGCTTCTAAAAATGGGAGGATTTTTTTTCCCTTTTAAGGCAATCTCCAGGACTGTGATCATGTATGTTTTAGTCAGCATTTTTTCACTTCTGTGACCAAAATACTTCACAAGAACAATTTTAGAGGAGGAAAAGTTTACCTGGGGGCTCACAGTTTCAGAGGTCTCAGTCTGTGACAGCTGGCTCCATTGCTTGGAGCTCAAGGTGAGACTGAATATCTGGGCAGAAGAAAGTGAGAGAGGAAAGTGGCTCAAGACATCACATGGGGAAGCTGAGAGACTCTACCTACCAGATACAAAATATATACCTCAAAGTCACACCCCCAATGACCCACCTCCTTCAACCACACCCGACCTGCCTTCAGTTACCACTCATGTAATCCCTATCAGGGGATTAATTCACTGATGGGTTAAGGCTCTCATGTTCCAATCATTTCACCTCTAAGCCTTCTTGAATTGTATCAAGCATGAGTTTTGGAGGGACGTCTCATGTATAACAATAACAATCTGGTAACACTAAGCTCCCATACAGCATCTTCAATTTGCTTAAAAGCTTTTATTGACTTTGTTACTAACAATGACTTGCTGATATCTGAATGGAAAAGGATTTTAATTCTGTTTTTTTCTAAAAAAGATTTTTCTTTTTAAGGATTTTATAATCAAGTTTGAAATAAACATAGGAACAACCAATGTAAATGTATAAAATGAGTAGCTTTCTTTCATATCAACTGCACAAGATAGATAGTGTGATATCTTTTTATGATATCCTAATAAGTATACATGGTATATTAGTTAGCTATGGCTGTGTAACAAATCATCCCCTTAGAAGTAAAGACTGTTATGGTTTTGTAGGAGGTATCCTCCAACACTCTTGTATTAATGCAGAAATATTGAGAGGTAAAATGATTAGATGATGAGAGCTGTTACTGAATCAGTCCATTCTACTATGGACTGACAAAGATGTAACTGTTGGTAGGTGGAGTATGGCTGGAAGAGGTGGTTCACTGAGGACAAGCCCTGGGTGTGTTTTTTTCTGTGCCTTCTTCTATAATCCACTCGCTTTCTGAGTAAGTTTCAACTCCTGGGCCCTTTCCCCAATGGTGTGCTACCTCATCTCGGGTCCAGAGCAATGAAATTGTTCATCTATGGACTAAGACCTCCAACACTGTGAGCCCCCAAATAAGTTTTCCCTCCTCTAAGTTGTTCTTCTCAAGTATTTTGGTCACAGTGACACAAAAGCTGACTAAAACAGTGACTTAAGGCAACCATTTATTATTACTCACAAGCGTCCAGTCCTGATGAGCAGTTCTGCTAGTCTGAATTCACCTGGGAGTCTATGGTCCAGTAGAGCTCTTGCCTAGCATGGGTGAGGCCCTGTGTTTGACCTCCAACACTGTGAAAACAAAAACAAACCAACAAATGAGTCTGTAGTCAGCCCTAGGTCCACTAGCCAGAATCTAGGCTGCATTCTTTCACTATTTGGGACTTCAACTGGATAAGTGGGCAGCCCAGGCTCTGTTCCGTATATCATCTTCTAGCAAGCCATCTTACATATGCGGCCATGGTGGAAGCACAGGAAATGAGGCAAATTAGAAGTGTACAAAAGTTCTTTAAAGTCTCTGCTTATGTCAGGGTTACTACTGTATCATTGGCTGATGCAAAGCATATGGCAAATTCCAGAGGAGAACATCAATGAATGTGGACGTGAAAAATTGAGTCATACATACAATGAATTTTCCACAAATGGCAAGAAGTATAAGTTTTCCGTCTGCAAATTTGTCATTCAAAATGTTTCTAAGGCTAATTTTGGGGTGAAAACAATACCAATCATCTAATATAAATAATAAGGGGAAATACTTTGCTCTTCATAAACACTGATATATTTTTTAAAAAGTTTACTTTTAGGTAGACTGGGATATTTGGCAGCAGTGTGAAAGACCTCTTCCTATTCCCTCTACTTCTCAAAACCTGTTAGATGCTATTCTCCTACTGAGAATAAGTTTATTTGAATATTAGACTAAGACACAAAGGTCATGACTTTGAAATTCCTTGGATGTGTTACAACAGCATATCCTGATAGTTCTGGTTTTAAATAAGAAAAAAATTATAAAGAGGATTAGGAGCCCCTGTTTTCTCTCCTGTACCTAAAATATGTGTTTTTCAGGGGTCAAGGTTGTAGTTGACCTGTACTGATATTTAATAGCATATTTATAGGATAAATTAGGTGCTTCACTAATGCTACACAGAGCAAGAAAAAACTAATCAAGTTTCCTGACATATGGGTTTTACCAGGTGTCTAGTTTGGTAATGATGATCCAAGATTTTCTCTTTTGCCTCCTGCTGGAGTGGAACTAAGACTCAGGGCCACCCAGGCAGGCAGGCATTATGTTCTGATTTAAATGCAAACTTCATTTTCTCCAAAACAGCAAAATCACTCATGGCCTTGAGGAGGTACACCTACCCTGTTCTCCTAGCATAATAGAGGCATTCTAAAAATATATAGTGATGTCTTCCTTTTTTTCTTCCTTCTGTACTTCCTCCTTTCTTCCTGTATACCAGCCCTCAGGGCCACACTCTGCTCTCCTCAGGGCCACACTCTGTCCTAGGAACCTGAAAGCTAGATCACAGATTAGTGTTCTCAATGTGTAAGCAACAACAACCAGACTCACCTGGGAACTTGCTATAAATGCAAATGAGAAGACTCCTGCTTTGTACCCACTGAGTCTGAAATTTTGGGGGTAGCATCCTGTGATGTGCTTTAACAAACCCTGACGGTGAGTCGAATGCATGTTAACTCTGAGAACCACTCAATGGAGCTCCTGTAGCTGTGTTAGCCCATATAGTACACTATTAGACACACATGACTATTAAACTTAATTTTTTGTGGTCCTGGGATTGAACCCAGGGTCTTTCATACGCTAAGAAAGTGCTCTGCCACTGAACTATATATCTCCAGTCCTCTTAAAACAATTATTTTGAGGTGGTCTTACTAAGTTGCCTATGTTGGCCTTGAACTTAAATTTAAACAACTTAAAATCCAGTGTTTTAACCACACTACCTTTATTTCAAGTTCTCACTAACTTCATGAGGCTGGCCATTGCTGCATGGGGTGGCATAAACATGGAGAACTTCATATTTGTCATATTGAGACAGGAAGCCTTGACAAGTGAATCTGGGCAAATAACTTCTAGAATGTTCTGATTGAATCTCTGCTGTTTGCCTCTCACTCGCCAGTTTATACTCAGATGATGCTTTACCATGAAATGTTCTCAATATCCTCACAGAAGAGAATAAACCCCCAGAGAAATTTGAGTATTGCCATGATGGTGTTGAAGTCGTTGATCTGGAATAAGTCCTGACTTCAGAGAGATCCCAGGTTGAACATCAGAACATTCTGCAATTCATTTTTGTTGGTCTTAGGCTAATCAGGTCTTACAATGCTTTTTTTTTTTTTTAAATACTTTTAATGAAAAAAAGTGAAGCACTAAGCAACTCAGTGAGACCCTGTCTTTAAATAAGATACACAATGTAGCTCAGTGGTTGAGTGCCCCTGAGTTAAACCCCTAGTTAAAAAAAAAAGCCTAAAATTAAATACAAACTGAGGAAAATAAGGGTCAGGGCATCACTGGTAATATATAGAACTGGTCTTTATCAACGAACATGCTCTGCCCCTAGAGTTGTGGACCTGAACAATATGTGCCTATCAGAATTGTACATCGGTAAGGATTAACTAGAACACCAACTATAGTCAAAGGGAGAAAACAATCCAAAAAATATAGAGTTATTAAAGAATTTTTCCTAGATAGAAGACTTAAGAGTCTAGCCTTTGATTACCCAGCTTGGGGAAAACAGTCTCTCTAGTGTAATTTCTTCTAAAATTCAGGTCTGATCATATCACCTAACCCAGTCAAACAATTTAACAACATCCTGACTGAGTATAGCTTCATACTCTTTTCTCTCCTAATCTAATTCACCATCTATTTCTGCTCCTTCTGATGAATCATACCCATAACCACATGGCCTGGTCATTTCTTTCCAAACCTTCTTGTCCCGTATTTTGTATTGTGCCTACTATCTGGAATACTTATTTCCAATTTTCTCTCAAAACTTTCATCCTCCAGTGCCTGTATCAGATTGTTCAGGAAGCCTCTCATTTTACTATGCAAAATTGATCCTACTTATTTCTGGGCTCCAATATTCATTTGAGTATATGCCTTTTAGCATTTATATTCTTTTGCAATTGTGCATATACTGGTCCTCACTATTTGTGAGCTTGTTAAGGGACAGGTCACTTTAGTCATACTTAGTACCTACTTTAGGTCTTGGAACATAACAGGAACACATTAATATTTGAAAAGATGATAATTAAATTATCAATCCCCAAATACATTCAACATTAAGTGTATTTATATGTATACATAAATACACATAATATATATATATATATATATATATATATATATTAACATTGTTTGTAATACTTTAAAATATTTTATTGGGAAATGATGTTTCATGCTTTTAGGTGAAATATTATGAAAATAAATATTATGCCTAATTTTCTTTGTGTACCAGTTGCAAAGTATCTTGTATAATATGGATGCTTGTATCAGTTAACTATTGTTTCATAGCAAAACACTCCTGAATTTAGTGGTTTATAATCTCAAATTCAGAAAAGTGAATCCTATATTCAGTATAATAATATCTACCATATAGAGTCTCTGTGAGAACAATGTGAAATAAATAATGTAATGGATAGTCCTTGCACAAAGTCATTTTCAACGTTCATTTGTTTCTGTTTTCTACCCTTCTCTTGTCTTTAGACTTCAGTGATATCACCTTAGTTTTCCACTATCTAACCATTTTGTATGTGGCTACTGAGAAATATTTCAGTGGCAGAACAGATGTATTTCAGAGATGAATCAATGGAAACAGAGAAGCAGTGTCACCTTGAAATGTCTTAAGAAAATTGGCATATTGTGTCACATCAGTGAAAAGTACAATTTGTCGTTATTACATATTGCAGTCTTTGCCAGGAGTTGTGGGCACAATCTGGTCTCACGTGCTTTGTTTTTTGTGAAGACGTTGCTTGGTAACTTTTGTGAAGGGAAAATTGACAAGAAAGCAATCTGAGGCATTTCTAACTCAGGTCAGTGCCATTATATGTTTGGTATGAAATTGAGAATTTCTACTCAAGGTCAATGGGCTCAACATTTTTTCTTAGTTTCCACTTTTTTTTTCCTGTAACCTACAATTTAAACTTGAAACTTTACCCACTGATTGAGTTTAAATCATCCTAAGTTTAGTTTGGGCATCTTACTGTTATTTAGTTTCTTGAAATTATTTGACACATAATAGATGCTCAAAATGTGTGAATATTGATTGCTCATAGTCTAAAATCTATTACAGAAAGTCTAATTAATGAAAGATCTCATCTGAAAGTCAAAAGTATTATGGTGTTTTATTTATGAAAGGATATTAGTCATCCATTTATTGAGTACTTTTTAAGTGTCAATTACTATGCTGGGCATTGGGTGTACTAAAGTACAAGAAAAGTCTCACTCAGTGAAGAGTATTGAGGTGATGAACCAGAAAACCCTAACTCTTGTTAGGTTGAGTCCTAGAAAATCTCAGGTGTCATTATTGCTTAATGTCCTCTCTTTATGTATTCAATCTCCACCACAGGCCTGGAGTCAGCTAACAATTATTTTTCAATGGGAGAATGATTAGTTGAATGATTAGGAGAATGATTATCAAAAGGATGTGTGGCTTTATTTCATAATCCTAATTACTATTATTATCTATGGACTGGCCAAGCTTACGTTTCATTGCTATTCTTATGTTTTGTGTTGTAAGAGTTAAGACCTAACAAAGATAGAATATAGGACTCCCTTGACTTTTGTTTTGGAATGTCAAGTACTTGGATGAACCACCGCACCATGATGACACAAAATGAGACAGGCAATTTTTCAAACGGTAAACTAAGGTTGGGAGAATGTGAAAATGGAAAAACTGTACATTTCTACTATTGCAACCATGTGATACCTTGCTGACTCAATCATTTTGTGATATTTGTAATGCTTAGCATATTCTTCCCTCTGTCAACATTACAGACACAAAAAAATCTACTCACCCTTTCAGAGTTTCTCAAATTTTCCTTTCTAACCCTATATGTTTTCTAAAATAAAATAAGGAAGGAGTCAATCCTACTATCTAATGGGACTCTCCAGTCAACTAAGCTCCTAGAGAGCACAGATTGCATCTCTCGTGTCTTTGTACTTCCCACAATGGGGAGGCACAGTTCCCACCAAGCTCTCCCATCCACTCTCAAAGGCCCCCAGTCTTGGTTTCTAGGACTCAACTCAATGAGAAGATGACAACCTAGATGACAGAATCCAAGAAAATCTGCCCAGTGTATGAGCATAAGTTTTCTACCTTTCCTTCAAAAATTTCTTTCCTATTTCCACAATCATTTATGCTTTTTAGTGGATTTGTAGATATTTGTAGTCTTGTTCACCTCTTCTAACTAAATTTTAGTCTCATTAAATTCACACACAAATTTGAAATGTTTAAGAGTCAATGTAAGGTGTAAATCAGAAACCAACAAAGGAGGATAACATTCTGGTGTCTTAGGCAAGTTCCTGTAAAAGCAAATCCTGAGGCAGAGAAGTAAATGGAAACAGCTTAGTTCAAGGGATGCCAGTTGAGGAGCGGCAAAGAGAGATAGGGCAGGGAAAGAAGACTATAGACAGTATATTACGGAACAGTGACTGGGTAACTAGGACTTAATCTTCCTAGGTATTTTGGAAATTAGGTTGAACTTCCTTCAGAGTTATTCCTCCTTCAAAGGAAGAAAGTTGAGGGATTTATTCTTCAGTTCTTATTAGTCATTGGTTAAGGGTTGCTACTGAAGGTACCAACTCTGGTAATGGTTGTTAGAAAGTACACAGACATCAAGTTGCAGTATAATATTGTTAATCTATACTTGAACCGTAAACAATGGGCACCTGCTAGATGTCCTAGTAATGAAGAAGCTATCCATGCACTTAAGATAAATGAGATACTTTGGGACTATTTTTATAGTTTGTGCATACTTTAATTTGGAGAGAATAAACACATTCTATTCCCGGAGGATTACAGGTTACCAAACATTTTCATATTGGATGAAGTTTGTGAGCATTTGTGCACATAGATGCGTAATATGCATGTATATACATGTATATTTGTGTATCATGTATATATACATGTGAATTTGTATGTGTCTTCAAGATTAAAGATGAACTTTCAGTGCATAAAAGGAAATTTTAAGAAGAATCAAAGAAGTTAAGGTAATTTTGGTGGATTTTTTTCCCCTTGAAAATCCAATAAAGTTAGCAAAATTTCCTTTATCTCACTAATGCCCAGTATCTTTCAGACTAACCTCAGGCAATTATTGAAAATGTAGACAACTTTGTTTTAGCTCAGCTGTTCCATTACCTGTAAGGATTAGCACTCTAACAAATGTATTTTGCTTGCAAAAATACTTCTTAAAGGGTCTTGAAAAAGCATGGCTTTTGATGCCAAAAACATACATTAGAGAAAAGATAACCTCTTCAACAAACGGTGCTGGGAACACTGGAAATCCATATGCAACAAAATGAAATTAAACCTCTATCTCTCACCATGCACAAAACTCAACTCAAAGTGGATCAAGAGCTACGAATTAAACCAGAGACCCAGCATCTAACAGAAGAAAAAGTAAACCCAAATCTCCATGATATTGGATTAGGCCCCTACTTCCTTAATAAGACTCCTATAGCACAAGAATTAAAATCAAGAATTAATAAATGGGATGGATTCAAACTAAAAAGCTTCTTCTCAGCAAAAGAAATAATCAGTGAGGTGAATAGAGAGCCTACAGCTTGGGAGCAAGTTTTTACCACTTGCACATAAGATGGAACACTAATCTCTAAGGTATAAAAAGAACTCAAAAAAACTAAACACCAAAATAATCAAATAATTCAGTCAATAAATGTGCCAAGGAACTGACAGACACTTCGCAGAAGGTGATATACAACCAATCAACAAATATATGAAAAAATGTTCAATATCTCTAGCAATTAGAGAAATGCAAATCAAAACTACTCTAAGATTTCATCTCACTCCAGTCAGAATGGCAGCTATTAAGAATACAAACAACAATAAGTGTTGGCAAGGATGTGGGGGGAAAGGTACACTCATACATTGCTTGTGGGACAGCAAAATGGTGCAGCCAATATGGAAAGCAGTATGGAGAGTCCTTGGAAAACTTGGAATGAAACCACCTTTTGACTCAGCTATCCCACTCCTCGATCTATACCCAAAGGACTTTAAAACAGCATACTACAGGGACACAGCCTCATCAATGTTTACAGCAGCACAATTCACAATAGCTAAACTGTGGGACCAAACTACATGCCCTTCAGTAGACAAATGGATAAAGAAAATGTGGTATATATACACAATGAAATATTATTGAGCATTAACATAGAATAAAATCATGGTATTTGCAGGTAAATGGATGAAGTTGGAGAATATAATGCTAAGTGAAGTTAACCAATCCCCAAAAACCAAATGCTAAATGTTTTCTCTGATATAAGGAGGTTGATTCATAGTGGGGTTGGGAGGGGGAGCATGGGGAGGTTAGATGAATTCTAGATAGGGTAAAGGGGAAGGAGGGGAAGGGAGGGGGAAGGATGGGAAGGGAGGGGGAAGGAGGGGAAGGGAGGGGGAAAGGAATGTACAAGAAATGGTGGAATGAGATGGACATCATTATCCTAAGTACATGTATGAAAATACAAATGGTATAATTCTACTTTGTGTACAACCAGAGATATGAAAAATTGTGCTCTATATGTGTAATATGGATTGTAATGCATTCTGCTATCCTATATAATAAATTAGAATAAAATTTTTTAAAAAATATAGCCTTTAAGATATTTATTATTTTAATTATATGTTTAAATATTTTAAATGGATTTACTATGTCATGGTTTGAAAGCCTCAACACTTGCAAACAAAACTGTTAGAATCACATTTTTTTTGATAACACTGTCACAATTTTATTTTCATCAAGATGCATACAAATTGCAAAACATTTAGAAGTTATGTTCTTAGGGATAGAAGTGTTTTTAGGGTTTTTTTGTTGTTGTAATTTCATGTTCTTTTACAATAAGGTAGAGAATTCCTCTATAAAATAAAACCCCTCTCCTGCCAGAGTAGGAAAAGATATTTGGATATTTGATTGTTTGGATAGGCAAGGGACAGGACTAAGTAAAATGCTAACTATTTAACAAAATCCTGCAGTTTTCAACTCATTGTGGCACATTCCACTGTTTCTAAGGCTCCAATTCCCGTACCTTTGCTAGGGCTATATTCCGTCTGCATTTCACTCTCAGCCCATCAGTTGTTCTCTACTGCGCTGAGGCAATGGCCTCTTGTGTGCCCAATTCCTCCTCTTCCAAACGGTGTTTCCATCTTTTAACTATTCATATTTGTGAGTTAGTTTCTTAAACCTTTTGTTTTATTATTGTAGTGGAGTTTGAGAGCGGACACACACACACACACACACACACACACACACGTATTGCCTTGGTCAGGGACTCTTCCAATGGTCCCAAGTTTATGATAGAGACAGGGACTTCTTTCATCTCCACGATCCACTGAACACAAATACTGGGATGATTATGATTTAAAGTAGCTTTCATTTTTCCCTCTCATTCTCAAAAAATTGAATACCATATTTGAATTGCTGGCCTTCTGCCTGATTTTTTTTTATTTTTTAGTTGTTGATTCTATTCATTTATTTATATGCATCCAGTGCCTCACACATATGAGGCAAGCACCCTACCACTAAGCCACAACCCAGCTCCTTTCTGCCTGATTTTTAACTATCTCTGTATGTTTTCTATACAAATACAGATCCATCTTGGGGCTATTTTTTCTATATGGCTCAGGGCTAAGTGGTCTCCTACTTTCTCACTAGGTAGAAGAGACAACATGGTGAGTTTACTAAAATTTAAAGAAAAAAAATGTTTCTCTTTTCACTGTGCTTGAAATATTGGCAAATAATAAACTATGGTTTAAGCTACAATTAGATAGGGTCAGGGACAATTAGGGAGGGACACCCTTCTCACATAAGGGACACCCATTTCTCCTCCAATTTTCAGCACTGTACGTTGCATAGGAAAGATCAGTCTGTAAAAATAAAAAAAAGTATCTAATTTCTGGAAGAAAGAGCTATTTCTGGTACATTTCATGTCACAGTAAGATATAGGAATAGGAGTGCAATGAAAAATTCACCCAGAAAAAAAGCAGAGGCCTTGAGCCAGCATGCACATCCTTTCATTGAGCCAGCTGCTCAGGAAACATCAGCTTGAGATATGTCCAAATACATCAATTTGGTCTCGAATTCTGAGCTTAAATTCACCAAGCATTATTGAATGTCACTGAAGTTCCCAGAGACTAAAGAGGCACCAACCTCTGTGTCGTCTATAAGCCTTCCTGTAAGGAAACCATTATTCTCTATTCAATTAACTGCTAAGGAGACAGAAAACTATGTGCCCAGGAGAGAAAACCTTCCTTTGTGGGCTAATCAAAATCCAATGGCTTCTGAAAAGGGCTTGAAAAAATCATTAATTAGGAAGGATGCCTAAATTTGGCATTCAAGAAAATGGTGTACAAGTCTGACAATAAAGACACAAAGAATGAAGTCTACAGACCATAAGGCTGCCCAGACTATTCCTGACTTACCCGGCAAGACTTCTGAGTTCCATCTGGATCTCTAATTATTGGTTAACTGTAGATCTGATGGTGGATTTCTGAGAATCTATTTATAAATTTATTTCTCTCATGTGTTTTTCATTCCCTCCAAAGAACAATGCACCAAATCAGAAATGGGAAATAGATGTACAGTTAATGTATTAAGCTGTTAGAAGTAAAAAATCTGGAAAGAGAGAAGAAGCATGAGATGCATGCTCTCTCAACAACCATTTGGAAATGACCTTTGACCTTCACCCTGGGCAATGGAAGATGATCAATTTATCATCTAAATAAAAGGAGGACATCATGTCCTTGAAATACCCCTTTCTGTTTCCAAAAAAACTCGCCAAGTAAAGGGAATAATGAAAGCGGATCTGAGCTCTGGCATCCAGATGCATATTATCATGAAGGACACTGTCTTTCTCTCAGTTATGCTGGGAATTAGGAAAAGCGTTATCTGTAAAAAGCTACTTTCTTGCACATACATCAGGACAGCTGCTTCTTGGGAATGCTGATCAAACAAAGAGAAAAGCAAGCCAATGCTGATCATGTCACTGCTTCTGTAACCTAACACCTGAAACCCCTCTCCCTATGATAACTGGGCTGGATCAGAGCATTAGAGAGGGAAATGATCATGCAGATGGCTACCTTGGACAAGGTGTGGAGAGGGATAAGAGGGACTACTTTTTGGTGAGGTAGGTACCAGAGGCACTTTGTGCAGGAGAGGTACACTTCTCCATCTTGTCACCACTGGACTCTCTGGTGAAGCACCTATGCAGCCTGTTTCCTCTGGCCCTCCCCAGGAAGCATTTCTCAGTTAACCTTATATTTCATATCCCATCTCTAGATGTCTTCCTTAGGTTTTGGCAACCTCTCCCACTGCTTTAGTACAACTGGGCAGTAGACAATATAATCCTCAATGTCATTTGCACAAATGATCAAAATGTTACTGATGTCTTATGTCAAAAATCATTCTGGCTAACCACAGATGTGGAAAGGTGGAAAGGAATGTGAGTGTTGAATGTGAAGAGTGTGATAGGATCAAATTGTTCTGAATGCTTAAGAAGCTTCTCTTGGATTCTTTGTTTTGCCCGTGTTTACAAAGTAGCTGGGAGGAGCAAAGTGTTCATCTAATCTATAAAGTGATGGGGTTCAGTAAAGTTTAATTATAATTTTGTTTTTTCATGCATGTTTTAAATTTCATAGACTATTTCCTGAACACAAGAGACTGTTCAACTACCCTACTTGACAAATGTTATGGTTTAGATATGAGTGGTCCTCTAAAAGCTCATTTGTGCTGAGCACACGCTTATATTCCCAGCCACTGGGGAGGCTGAGATAGGAGAATCTCAAATCCAAAGCCAGTCTCAGCAATGGTGAGGGGTTAAGCAACTCAGTGAGATACTGTCTCTAAATAAAACACAAAATAGGGCTGGGGATGTGGGTCAGTGGTTGAGTGCTCCTGAGTTCAATCCTCAGTACCCCACAAAAATAAAAACAAAAATAAAAAGCTCATATGTGAGACAATGCAAGGAAGCATAGAGGTGAAATGATTGAGTTTTATTCTAAGAATCTTATCTTAATCAGTGCATTAATCCACCAACAGGGATTAACTGGGTGGTAACTGTAGGCAGATGAGGTGTGACTGGAGGAGGTGAGTCATTAGGGGCATGATTTGGGGGTTTATGTTTTCTCTGTAGCAAAGGGGACTGTCTCTGTTTGCTGATTGTCATGTCCTGAGCTGCTTTCCTCTATCGCACTGTTCTGCCATGGTGTTTTGCCTTACCTTGAGCCTAAAGCAATGAAGTTGGTCATCTATGGAAAGAGACCTCTGAAAACAGGAGCTCCAAAGAAACTTTTCCTTCTCTAAACTTGTTCTTGTCAGATCTTCTGGTCATAGAAGTGAAAAGCTGAGTTAGACAACATATGAAATAAAGAATTAGGTGGAACTTCTTATATTATTACAACTAAGTGTCAGTTACAAAGAAAAATAGTGGATTTAATGATAGCTATTTTTGATCATTTAAAAATGTTAATTTGTATGTTTTATTGGGAGTTCACATTGTGAAGTTATTAGAAAGACTTCAGGTGAATAAAACTTCACTGCTTTTAAATATATATATATATATATATATATATATATATATATATATATACCTTTATTTTATTCATTTATTTATATGCTGTGTCTCACATATGCTAGGTAAGTGCTCTAACACTGGGCCACAACTCCAGCCCAAAACTTGACTGCCTTAATAAATAAACCAACACTATCTTAGTAGTATAAGTTGATAGTTTCTTTACTTTTCATGTGAAAATTTAGGGAGGGTAATCAATATTGGTGGATCTTTCTGCTCTATATGGTTCTTCAGGGATCAAGTTTCTCCTCATTTTATTTTCCTGTCATCCTTTATAGTATCATTTGTGGGTCACAACGAAGTTACCTTTACTTCAGTTGGCAGTTGCATGCAGCTGGCAAAAGGAGGGCTTCCAGTTTTCCCAAGAAGCCAGGTTTAAGCATCATCCTACTTCCACTTTTGGCAAGACATTAGTCCCATAGCCAAGGTTGCCTGCAGAGGAGACTGGGAAACCGTGGCTTAGAACACTGTCAAAACCTTGTTCTGTTAAGGGCTAGAGAATAAATATTTTACCCTTTGGGCACTAGACTCAATGCTCATTGTAAAGCGAAAGCAGTCACAGACAATAGTAAAAAACAATGAACACAGATGTTTTAATAAACTTTATTTACAAAATACACAGTCAGCCTGCCAACCTCTGACCTAGACTGTCTCATGCACAACTCCAAGCCTATTAGGATGGAAGAAGGTGAGAGAGACCTGTTTGAAGCTGGTGGCCTCTGCTGCTACAGCAACAGATACTTAAAACCGTCTTCATTCATCTTAGGTAAGTAAAAGTTTTTTTTTTTTTCATTTCTATATAAGGAGCCATGCCAGGTTAATATTTGATTTGTGAGTCACCTTTTAGACTAGTTAGAAAAAGGAGTAGGGGAAAAAAGCAGTCATGCTATTTAACAAGGCACAAAACCTTCACTTTCTGTTTCTTTAAACTAAACTGAGTTTGGAAATTGGAGAATAATTTTATTGTCATGGGTTCTCTAGGTTTTCTTATGGTAAAAAGTAACTTATGGGGCTGGGATTGTGGCTCAGCAGTAGAGTGCTCGCCTAGCATGGGCAAGACCCCAGTTTGATCCTCAGCAACACATAAAAATAAAGGCATTCTGTTGTGTCCATCTACATCTAAAAAAATATTTAAAAAATTAACTTATATTTTTGGTTTAATTTTAATATTTTTGTCTTGTTTATTAAAAATTATAAAAACTTTTATTAGGTTTTTAATAAAAATTGTAATATTACCTGTAGTGGATCAATCTAAAGTCTATAATGTTTCTTAGTCTCCCAAAATAGGTATTTTACATATCAAAAGTGGTAGTGATAGGTTGGCCACAAAATCTGATGCCCTTCCATCCAGTAGTGAGATGTACCTTCCCTCCCCAGCTTAATAACTAAATACACCAGAAGCAGTGCTTCCAGTGTTTCCAGGACCAGACCTTAAGAAATCAGTGGCTTCCATTTCTTGCCTTGTGGTACATGCTCTCTGGAATTGCTAATTCACTGTGTAAGGAGTTTGACAACACTGAGCACAACCATGTGCAGGAGGCTAGTGTAGCTGCTTCAGTTGACAATCCCAGCTGAACCCAGCTTTCCAGGATCCCTGACACAGATCTCCACACTTCAGGTCAGCCAATCAGACAGCTGAATGCTACCCAGTGACTGCAGTCAAAGCCACATGGAGCAGAAAAATAGGCTAGCTAAACCCTACTCAAATTCCTGACCCACAAAAATTATGAGATATAATAAAATGGTTGTTGTTTTACACTGCTGAGTTTTAGAGTAATTTATTATGCAGCAATAGATATGCAGAAAAGAAAAATAAAAGGAAAGATAATCTCCCTTTAATTGTTAAACCTTTGATGCTAACATTAGGTTTTATTAATAATTTTTAAATCACACTACTATGATTCTTGAAATGTGCTTTCATGGTGACAATGTGACCTAAAATATTCCATAAAGAAAGAAAACTGCTTCCCTGGGGATAAAAATGCTTTTGAATAATTTTTTTAAATGTAACATTCAATAGAAGATAGAAGATTCCTAGATGAAGATTTATATAGCTCAAAATGAAAATCTACTAAGAGACTAGAATATTGTAGTGACAAGAGAAAAAAAAATGTAAGGTGTTTGCAAGGTGGTGGTGGTGGTGGTGGAGAGTTTTGTGAAAGGTCCAAGAGCTTTGTAGGCACACAGACCCAAGGTCACAATCCATCCAGTGGTTGGGTGACCCAGGGCAAGTTACTTATCCTCCCTGAGCTTGGGTTTCCTGAGCTATAAAATGGGGATAAAACTGCCTTCCTCATAGGGTTACTGTGGGGATTAAGAGAGATAATGTATACAAAGCACTCAGCAAAACACCTGCCATAGGGTAAGGTGCTTAATGAATAGCTGTTTCCTTCTCTTTTTCAGCAAGAAAGTTAAAAAAAAAAAAGGAGGAAATGCTGGCAATTTGGCAATTTGTATACAAAGGGTAGCTCTGCACAGAAAAACTTGTCAGTACATTATGAAAAGCTCCAATTTCTTGATGTATGACTATCCTGAATATGGGCAAATAAAAGAGGAAAGAAGAGTTTGAGAGGCAAATTTATTTTGGTTTATGTGGCAGGATTTTGAGAAGGGAAAAACAAATCTTCATTTTATTCTGGAGAAAGCTATGTTTTTCCAAATTTATATAACTTGTGTCTTCAATTCTAGCAAAGATGATATCAAATGTTAGCTTAGATTTGACAAAGTGGCAGAACAGTAATATGTAATGAAATCATGGAGTACTGGCTGCCCAGCAATAGTTTCTATAAAATACTCACAATTAAAAAATGGGTTTTTCAATACTCATGTATATTGTCAGCCAGATTGTTGAAAATTATTCTTGTCTATGTGGTTACTTCATTATTTAAAAATTCTATTATATGTAACGATAACTTGGAATTATGGCCATGAAAAGTCAACTTTAAACCTTGCTTTTACAGTTTTACTTAGAGCAATAACAAAGCAGAAGAAGAATATGAGATGCTTTTGTTTAATCATTTCTCAGCAGTTAAGTTTAAACCAATAGTTAGCTCTTCCATTTTCCTGGGAAATTATGATTTAATTAAACTTACTTATTTTCAGGAAATACAATTCATTATGTTAATATACTTTTAAATATATATTTTAAAAATATTTCTTTTTAAATATGTATCTTATTTCTCATTTGTTTTCATCTTGCTCCAAAAAGAAGAAAAAGGATACATAAAATAGAAGATTACAGAAAATTAAGATTAATGTGAATAAAAAAGAGCAAACAAGTATAGGAACATAAAATGAAGCCAGAATAGCCACCATCACAAAAAGCATGGTCTTTCCCCAGTATCACCAGGGATTGGCTCCAGGACCCCTGTGATGCCCAAATCCACAGATGTTCCAGTTCTTTCTATAAAATGGCACAGAATTTTCATATCACTTTTGCATATCTTCCTGTTCAATTTAAACCACCTATAGATTCTTTATAATATCCAAAGCAATGGAATGCTATGTAAATAGTTGTTTATAGAATAATGACAGAAAAAAGTGTCCATGTTTAGCACATCCAATCTCTGGCTGGTCAAAACTGCTCATGTGGAACCCATGGATATGGAAAGCTGACTATATACAAGAATTTGTGTACTTGCCACTATTGACACAATATTGATGTTATGAGCTATCAATAAGAAAATTTAAGTCAGTGTCCAGGTATTTAGGGGAAGCCCAATTATTGCTAATACTAAAACCAAGAAGAAATTTCTTCCTATGGTCCTCACAAGGGGGAGAGCATATAGTGTGTTCTTGTTTAATAATATCAGTACATGAAAATGATTTCATAAATTCTGAAAAAAATCACAGTCATATTTTCTGTTCTGGTTTGGGGGCTAGAAAATATCAGCAATTTATATGCAATCAGATTGGTTTCTCCAGACCCCACAAAACCAGCCAGCCTGAGACAGAAAGGATAGCTCAGCTGGCTGGGTCAAAGGCTAACAACCAACCAACTCATTACCACTATTATCATGCTCCTATCACAGGGAAAATCAGTGGGTTTACTTCTGCTCTTCCACATATATTTCTTGGATCTTCATCAAGTCTTTTACCTAAGAGAATTACCTTTATGCAAGTTTATTTTTAATTCCTCACTTATGTGCAGTTTTCTCTGACCCATCCACCTTTTCTGCCCCTTCCTGGTAAATCCATCTACCTGTTTGTTCCCAATGTTCCTGCAGTAGTTTGCCCCTAGAGCCAGTACAGCATGGACAGTATTTCAAAGTTGTGTAGCATATCTCTATTTCCCTTCAAATACATGATTGCTTATTTTCTGAAGGCAGGAACTGTTTCTTTTTTTTTTTTTCATTTCTTATTCCATGTTCTTTTTCCAACACAAAACACTGTCAAGATTCTAGAACATTACCTAACCCATAGTAGACATGTATTCTATTCCTTTTCTGGGTTGTTCTTGTTGTGCAGTTCAGCTTGATCAAATGCATCAATAGAAGTATTGAAATGAGAAAAGCACAGAGGAGTGACTAAGTCTGCACACTGTGATCCTGGGGAGAGTCCCATTCCCTGGATATTGGAGAATTTTATTTAAAACTCTACTGTGGCTTATGTTTGCAAGGTAGTGTGAATAAATCTCTGCTTTTTTATAAAAAGAAGCTACATGGCTATTTATTCTATGTCCTCCTCCCAAATCTGGTTGATTTCAGTGAGCATGACAGACTTTTTACTTTCAGCTTTTTTTTTTTAACTTTATGACTTGGTTAACACACTGAGCAAAGCCATTAATAAAAATCAAAAGCCCGTGGAAGCTTTGCTAATCTACTCCCCTCTTAACTGGCAGGTGTATGGAGGCTGCTTATGTGCAAGCAAAGCTTCAGACACAGCGGATGTTTCCTTTCAATGCAGGGAATATGTTGGGCTTTAGTCTTGTCTGTTGAAAGGAGATGAAAAGAAGCCTAAAAACACTTATGGAAAGGGAACAGACTGACAGAATAGCTGAGAAGTCACAAAAGGAAGATGTCAGTGAGGAGCACCCCTGACTATTTGCAAAGCAGTTTCTAAGCAACTTTTAATGGAAGGTCAGACATAAGCAAGATAAAGGGAGGAAGAAACAACATTATTTCACACAATAAAGTGACTGTGAATGCTGCCAGTTAAAGGGAAAAATAGACTGGTCAGTCTCGGCACTTACTGATGTGTGTGTGCTTTTTCTCTCTGTGTGAATACAAATGAAAATCTTTCATAAAAGAGCCTATCAAATTTGAGCAAGTGTAATAATCCTGACAATGTGAATAATTATGATTAAATATAATATGATTAAAAAGGCTTTCTGTAAGACACAGCAGGATTTGCCACTAAGTTTCAATGCCTATATCTCCCACCATTCTAATCCATAGGTATTTCATTAATTTTTATTGCATAAATGTCATATGTGTTCCTTTTCTGGTTTGGACACTATGCTAGAACCATAGAGAGGAAAGAGTCCCAGGGTCTGGATCCCAGACATTCAGACACCAGCCCAGCTCAGCATTTGTGATTACAGGAGTGTGAGAAGCACCACAGGGTGCTTCTTTTTAAATCACACTACTCTGGCAAGACCAGAACAAATCTAGAATTGGTTTTCTCAGCACTTTTTTGTTTTCTTCATTAGACAATTTTGGAATTTTTTTTTATGTCACTGAAGCAATATAAAATTGCTTTTCTACTTTGGATAGGGCATAGGGGAGAGGGTAAGGGAGGGTACAAGGAAAGATGGTGGAATGAGAAGGACATCATTACCCTAGGTACATGTATGAAGACATGAATGGTGTTCCTCTACTTTGTGTACAACCAGATAAATGAACAATTGTGTTCCATTGTGTACTATGAATTGAGAAGCATTCTGCTGTCATGTATAACAAATCAGAATAAATAAATAAATAAATAAATAAATAAATAAATAAATCACAGCAGAAAATTGCCTTTCTCTTCAATTTGTCTATGCAGAAGAGAGTGTTATATGGGTGCTCATGAATTCTTCATCAGTGAAATTTGCATAAAGTCATTAAAGATGTCCGAACTGCCAAACTTAATGGCTTTTCTTTTCATCTATTTGATGTGGACTCTTAGTTATCTGACACAGTTCACCATTACCTTGAGGCACCCTCCTTTTGGTTGCAATGGTGCTAGATTTTCTAAGTTCTGCTCAGACCTCTCACCAGCTGTGAATCAGTCACAAACACAAGTTTCTGTTTCCCATTCAAGTCACTTCCTTTCCTTCTCTTCCCTTTTATAGTCCTTTTCTAGTAACTTAATGTTTTCTCAAGCTTTGAACCTTAATGCTTATATCTCTCAGAACTTTAGTTCTTTCTTCCCATATAGGGTTTAGACCCATATCTATAGATGTCCAGGATAGTTAAACATTGATATTTCATCATCACTTACAATCTTTTATAATCACTTATAAAGCTTTTCTGAAGCAGCAGCAGCCCAAGACAATAAATAATCCTCCAAAAGATGCATAATCTTCCCCTATTTTGAGAAACCTATTGTACACACAGGAGAAAGGGCTGGGTGGGACTGGACACTGCCCTTATTGAGGCACATAAAGGTAGGTAGTGCAGAAAGATCAAAAGAGAGTATATGGATTGTGTTTTCTCAAACTATACCCTTGGGAGTAGTGAGGAGTATGGCTCAGTGTCATTCTTCACTTTCACTGTAACAATTGACAATGCAGAGAATAAAGAGATGGGACTTTGGTGACTTTGTGTTCCTAAGCAGGAAGCTGAAGTGTATGCAGACATGAGTAATATTTCCATTTCTTCTTGGAGGCATAACTTTAGTAAATTCTTAGATTTATTCTAGAAAAGATCTGAGAATGAAAAAGAAAGGATTTGTTTTTGGTTTATTCCAGAAAGATGATTTCCTAGGGAGGAATTAAATGCATTCCATAAAGATCATGGAAAATTTATCTGACTATTCAAAGTGAGAAAATAAATATTTGAGGTTTTAGAGGGAAAATATTCATATAGAGTCATGTACTATATAGGATAATATGTGTGGGAAAGAAAGATAAATAATAATGTATAGTATTGCTCTGGACAAAATGGAAAGGATAGCCATCATAATCATGTCACTAACTGTATTTTAATTCATGGAATATAAATGCAAAGTAAACTTTAAATTCATTAGAAAAGGGCTTTCCAAGGTGATGAATGAATGAAAGAATAAAAAATTAATATTACTATTAAAGATTTTGTAAACTTTTCTATGAGGAACTCCATAAATCCTAATGAATGTGAGGTCCTTTGACATAATCAAGCAATAATTTGTTCTTTTCATGGGAAGAAAGTTCTTCCAAGGAACCCCTCCTTAAAGGATAAGCTCAATACTGCATCAAAGGAAAAAAGAACATGCCATATTTGTAAGATTTTGTGATAAAAACTGCTGTCTGTTTCAAAATAATGCTGGTTTATTATTCATGCATTATGACAGAATAGAAAAGACTTTTTCTATGTCTTAATACTAAGTTAGGCTGGTATCTAGAGCTCATAATGTTGCCCTGAAGGGGCAGTGACACAAGGAATTAGACTACCTCTCTCCTTTGGGTATATTACCAGGTGTTCCTTAGAGAGCTTGGCTGGGAGTTGCAGAGATTTCCTTTGGGTTTTTCAATTATTACAAGAGCCATGGAAGTTGGGAGGCCTGGAACTGGCTAGAAAATGTAAGAATTCCACCATAAACTGAGAACTCAAAGTTATAACAAAAAAAAGTTTGAATTTTGATTACTATTTTATTTTATGGGAAATAAACTGATTATCAAATCTTTTTGCTTGCTTCTCCCTTTCAATGTCCTGAAATTTCCATTTCATTGCAATGAGCAATTAAAGTAAGCCCTAGCCCAATTCTAAACTTCAAGGTAGTCTTTGAGAAAGAGTATATCACCAATATGTGATGAAGCAGGAATTAGCTTCTTGAAAGGTGTTTCAGAATTCTTAAATTTGAGAAATATAATATGGAGCTTTGTTTTGGGGGTAATAGTTTCTAGAGAAAGAATAACAATAAAAACCACGACAAGCAGGTGAGTTGACAGAGTACCCTTGATCAACTGTCATCAAAATGTAGTATCCAGACCAGCAATATCTGCACACCCTGGGAACAGGTTAGAAGTGAAAATTCTATCCCACCCAAGATCTACTGAGTCAGAAATGTCGGTTTGTATGTATATGTGTATGTGTGAGCAATCTGTTTTAACTAGTCCTCCACATAATTTTTATGACCACTAAAGTTTAAGAAACATTATCCTACATGTAGTCTAAATACCCAAAAGTACAGAGTTTATTAGGCAAATTGTTGGATGTTAATGCAATGGCTATCATGTTACTGAAAATGGCAATTTGAAGATGAATTAATATAAAATTTAAAAAGAAACTCAGATTTATCTATAAATTATGAGATAATTAAAATTATGTTTAGCAGAAAAATTGGAATGTCAAAGTTATGAAATTGATTATTTAGAGTATTATCTTAGATGTATCTACATGTGGTTATGTTGTATTGCCATTGTTTAGTAGACTTGCCTTTTATTATTGTTAAGGTAATATGTATTGAAAAAGAAAAAAATATGTCTACCACTAGAAATAACATTTACTTTAAAAATGTACAATCAATAACATAATTATTTGTTAAAATGAATATTAATTTAACAGATGAGCAATATTTTATCAAAATGAAAAGGCCAGTTGCTTCTGGGGCATCTCTTTTATTCTGAAGTAAAAAATATACAGCTTGAGAGAAGCAGAGACTCCTTGCCAATCATCTGCTTTTTTTTTTTTTTTTTACACTGTTCCTAAAACACTTCACACTCCTTAAGTTGAAGACCACCTATCTTTAGGGTGCCACAACTGAACATTCCTATTAAAATACTGTATGACATTCAGAGCTCGGAATCCCCACCCCACCCCCTGCCCCCACTTTTTTTTTCTAACCTCTGACTTGCTAAAGAGGAAAAATCCATATATTCTAATTTCATGGAAATAAATGCTAAAACAGAAATGAATATCTAATATTTTACTCCTTATAATCTATAGATGTGAATGGCATAAGATTTAAAAGTTTACAATGCCTGAGAATTGGGTAATCTGAAAGTTTTACTTAAATAAGGGCCTTTTATCTCAAAATCATCATTTAGAATCTAAATATGGACAAAGACAAAATGCTATAAACTCCTGACCCCTAAGATTTGTTCCAGTTCTAAATGCTTGGTAATTCTATGAGTCTACTGTTATTTCATGGTTAGTCATATTATGCAGCTTTAATGTACTTTTTGGAAATACATATATACTGCACAGGAAGATGTTACAATAGTTCAAGAGAGTGAGGCTATATTCTACTTAGAGGGGAGGTGACAAGTCTAAGTAAGTAAAACTTGTTTTGTTGTTGAAAGAAATGCTAATTTGTCCACATAGGTCACTTAGATCCCCATGGAAGAATATTCAAAGAAATAAACATTCATAATCAAAAATAGATGAAAATGTCTTCCCTTTTAAAATGTACCTCATCAGATTCAAATTGATTAATATTAGTGAATCGTAGAATGAGGCACACCAGCTTTCTTCTAATCTAGTGGTTTTAGGGGAATGTACCGGGAGTACTTAAGACAATCCATTGAGAAGGTGAAAGAATTTATTAGGCTTAACACTTTACCTAATAAATAAGAAAAAAAGGGCATTACAAATATTTAACATAGAAGATGACACATACACTCTTCCACAGTCCATATATTAAGTATAAAAGTTATCCTAAATTATACTAAGTTCCATCAATGGAAGGGTTGACCATAGAAATTATTTTTTTAATACTTTAAGAATTTTTTTATTCCTTTGTTTGTTCTCTTAACAAATTTTCATTGAGTTCCAGCTATTTGACACTATAAGGATTACTATGTATGTTATTTCCACTTAGAGAACTGGGGCCATGTTTTATCTACCAGGAACCGGAAACAGTAAATTTTTAATATATGCCTTCTAAAGAAAAATATGATCTAACAATGGTGTTTAGTGACATAGAAATTCTTTTGTTAAATTATTCACTTGAAGATTATTTTGTTTTAGTCCAGTTAAGTGGATTTAGGAGCCATAGTATTGAGTTGTCACTAAATAAAATGGACCAATACTTAAAAAGATCACTGGCCCCTAATTTTAAAAAGTGATACCACTAATGCAAGTGCAAGGGAAAAGTGGCAGAGCTGACACCTCTACTCAGCTCTGAAAAGTTCTAACAATCACAAGCACCTGCACTTCCAATGAATTACACTGAGCACAAAAAAGACCTGTGAGTAGTTGTGTCACCAAGTATTAAAACTAGATTTTTCAAAAGCAGTGAAACATGATTAATCTGATTGTACTGAACAAAAGTTTTCTTAGAAAAACCACTAAAGTAATTTAAAATATTATATATTTCATTTTTAGTTCACTTTTTAAAGCCATTTTTTTGAGATATAATTTGTATTGTGTAAAATTAACTTCATTAAACAGTATGGTGAATTTCTTCAGGCAGTAACTATCTTATGTTGCAGAATATTTCCATCAGCTCCAAAAGTTGACTCATGCCTTTTGTGTTTACTGTTTCCACATTCTAGGTGTCTGAAAACATCTGATTTTTTAATATAAATGGAATTGTACTAAGTGGCTTTGGGGGGCTTCTTTCATTTAGAATTTAATACTTAAAGGTTTTTTTATATGTTTAGGTAATTATAGATTCACATGGGAATATCAGAATGAGAGAGATGTATGTCCAGTTTTCTCCAACATAATGTCTTTGGAAACTATTTTACATTTTTATAACCAGGAAACTGACACTGAAGTATCCAAATACAGAATACTTTCATCACCTTTGGATTCCTCCTGTTGCTTTTTTATAGCCATACTCATTTCTTTCAAGTCTTCAACCCCTCAATAATCTGTTCTCCATTTCTATAATACCTTCTTTGCAATATGTACCCCTTGGAGATTGTCTTTTTTCGCCTTGCATAATTCTCTGGAGATTTATCCACACCCTTGTATGTTTTAATATTTCATTTTTTTCTATTATATTCCATAGTATATGTGCACAACAATTAGTTTAGCCATTCCCCCATTGAAAGACAGCAAGATTGTTTCCAATTTTGAGCTAGTATGAATTAATCTTCTATAAACATCTGTATACAGGTTTTTCTGTAGTCATAAGTCTGCATTTGCTTGGGATAAATGCAGGAGAATGCATTTATTGATCAGATAGTGTTTTATTTTAAGAAATTGTCAAACTGTTTATTGGAGTGGCTTTATGTACCATTTCACATTTCTAACAACAATGTATGAGTGATGAATTTTTTTTGCATTATTACCAGTGTTTTTTCATTATTTTTATTTTAGTCATGTTATTAAATGTACAGTGATACCACATTTTTTTTTTTTGAGTAAAAGGAAAAAGAAGTTTTATTGCTTTGCCAGCAAAGGAGAAACACAGGCGACTCCTGTCCCAGTGGCTGTGATTCTGCCCATCAGCAGGAACAAGGGGCTTTTAAAGAGGTTATTCAAAGGCTACATTGTATGTGTTCTCTGTTGGAGTTGGAGTTCACTTGTTAGTTTGGGAGACAGTCATTTCTGAGATCTTCTTATACCACCCCCCAAGTCTGGATTACTTCGTTCCTATGGTGGGTGTATACTCAAGGACAGATAAAATGGAGAAGAAAGGTAATCCTTTTTCCCCTGAGATTAGGGAGGGGAAGGATTAGGGAGAGAGGAAGACAAAGAAACATGTCCATTTAAAAAATAAGTTGCAGTGGCAGAGCAGCATCAAGGGCTATATTCAAAACCTAAAGCAGACCACTGTTACATTTCCCCTTTGATAATTTCTACATTCTATATCTATGGAAAAATGCACGATGACATCTCGAAACTGCTCCCTGCTGTAAAAGAGCAAAGTTGGAGGAAGTAACCCGAAGTTCTTTTTCTCTGTCAGGTGGGGCATGGACGTTAAGGGTATTCAGCATCAGAGCAGTCCAGAGGTCCACAATGGCAGATGGCAGGTGACTGAACAAGGTATATATAAGGCAGAGATTCTGCTAAGACAACAATAAACAAGACAGCAAAGCATTACTTTGTAAACAGCACATAAGCAATTAGTATTTCAGCCAGCCTTTGAAAACCATGAAGACAGTAATTCATAATCATATCAG
This sequence comes from Urocitellus parryii, assembly GCF_045843805.1. Taxonomy (NCBI): domain Eukaryota; kingdom Metazoa; phylum Chordata; class Mammalia; order Rodentia; family Sciuridae; genus Urocitellus; species Urocitellus parryii. The sequence goes on from NC_135538.1 coordinate 45,654,227, forward strand.
TGAAAAACAGATCAATTTTATCCCAGTAGGAGGTTAGGAAGATTTGTAGGTCCATGAGATCAGGCTCAGATTAATTCAGGATAAACTTGCGACTGTATTAGACACTCCCACACAAAAATCTTTCCTTTATAGCACCCAGTTTTACTTATTTTTGGTAGGGCTGACAGAAGTCTACATCTTAAGTTATATTAAAAAAACATTTTTTTTTCTTTTAAATGTCCATGTAGGATGATGCTACTGTCCTGCAAGGTGTTTAAGATCACTGTTGGGGACAAGTGCAAAGCCTCTGACTCCTTTAGCTTTCCTCTACCAGTGGTGCCATCTTCCAGGATTCATTCAGGTTTTAATTTGTCCCTCCTTAATGATTAATAATGTTGAACATTTTTTTTCATGTGCTTAATTATCTTCTGAATATCCTCTTTCATGAACTATCTCTTCATGCCTTTTGTCTATATGCTAATTACAGTGTTTTTAAAACACTGATAAATTTTACATTATATTCTAGTTCATCCTTGTCATATACATGTTTTGCAAATATTTTCTTCCACTATGCAAATAACTTGTATTTTCATCCTATTAACATGGTTCTTCATAGAGCAAAAAGTTTTATTTTTAATGAAGTCCAATTTATCAGTTTTTCCTTTTGTGGATCATGCTTTTGGTGTCAAATCTAGGAACATCTTACTTAATCCTACATCCTGAATGTTTTCTCCTAATTTTTCTAAAAGTTTTGTAATTTTACATTTCATTTTTAAATCCATGATCCATTTAAAATCACTTTTTGTGAAAGGAGTGAGAGAGACAAGTCAAGGCTAATTTTTGCTCATGATGTAAAAAGCTTCAGCACCATTTGTTGAGAATTCTCTTTCCTCTGTTGAATTTTTTTTTTTTTTTTTTTTTTTTTTTTAGTTTTGTCATAAAGTAGTTGTACTTTTTTGGATCTATTTCTAGACTCTCTGTTCTGTTGATTGATTTATCTGTCTTGCCATTAGTTTCACATTGTTTTGATTATTGTTTATGAAGACTTGAAATGAATAATTTTCTATAAACATTTGTATACAGGACTTTCTGTAAACATGGGTCTACATTTCCCTGGGACAAATGTCGAAGATTGAAAAGTAATTTAGTAAGCTAGTAAGCTCATACAGTAATCCCAAACTAAAAATATAGAGGGACTGATTTCTCCCTCTTTATTCTTCTATTTCAAAATTGTTTTAGCCATTTTAATTTATTTGCCTTTTTATATTAACTTCAGAATAATCTTGTCTTTAGCTGCACACACAAAAATTTTTCCTGGGATTTTGATAGGAATTGCACTGAGTATTCTTTGTTGAGTCTTCCAATCCATGAACATACTATGTCTGTCTATTTATTTAGATCTTTGATTTCTTTTATCAGCACTGTATAGTTTTCAACACATAAATCTTGTATATGTTTTGTTAGATTTATACCTAAATATCTCATTTTTGAGTGATTGCAATTAGTATTGCATTTTTAATTTCACTCTCTCCATGTTCTCTGCTAATATACAGAAATAATTTTGTATGCTAATCTTGTGAACTTACAGAACTTATTAGTTCAAGGAGGTTTTGTCTTTTATATCTTCTCTTTTTCTCACCTTATAACACTGGCTAGAATTTTCTGCTCTATGTTTAATTGGAGTGATAAAAGAGGACCTCTTTGACTTTTCCCCAGTATTAGTAGGCAAGCATAATCCTTTCAGCAGTAAGGGTAATATTAGCTTCAGGGTTTTTAAAAAAATACATTTTTCTATATCTTTTTTGGTAAAATATTTTTATCAAGCTGAGAAAAAGTCTCTCTAATTCTATTTTCTCAGAGTGTTTTTAAAATCATACATGGGTGTTGAATTTTCTCAAATGATTTTTTTCCCGTACAAATTAATACAATAAAAAATAAATTAATACAATCATGTGATTTTTAATAAGCTTTTTAGTATAGTGGGTTATGTTGATTGATTTTTAAATATTTAAGCAGTTTTGCACTCTTGGAATAAATTTCATTTTCTCATGCTGTATAATTTAAAATCCTATTTGTTGTTGTTTTTAAAGGTATTTTTGCTTCTCCATTTATAAGATGTGAAGCAGTTTTCTCTTTTTGAAACTCTTTGATTTTGAGGTTAGGGTGATGCTATCTTTGTCAACTAAATTGGGAAGTATTCCATCCTCTTCTACTTCTACTGGAAACATTCTCCAGATTTGGCATTAAATTAATTCTTATTTATTGTTTGGTAGACTTCTTCAGTGAAACTCTCTGGGTCTAGAGATTCCTTTTCAGGGAAGTTTTTAAGTTATGACTTCATATTCATCATTTTTCCATTAATAGATTTTGAGCTATTGCCTTATTGGACAGTGGTGGAACATTTAGAAATTGAAGTCTCACGAGAGTCCTTCAGTCCTTGGGTCACTGGGTACATACTCTCAAGGGGGATGTGGGACTCCAGTCCCTTACTTTTCTCTCTGGCTAACAGTGTAAGTGGTTTTGATCTGTTCGCACTCCTGTCACGACGTGTTTCCTTGAAACAGGCCCAAAGTGGTGGGGCTAACTGGTCATGGAGTGGAACCTACAAAACTTTCAGCCAAAATAAATCTTTTCCCTTTATAATTAATTATTTCAGGTTTTTAGTTACAATAACAGAAAGCTAATGTACATTGATTTACTTTCCTTTTGATGTCTCCATTATGACCAGAGAACACACTCTGAATGGTTACAATTTTTAAAAAATTTATCAAGTTTTTTTTTTTTTTTAATAACTGAGGATGTTGTCTAACCTGGTCCACATTTGACAGGGACTTGAAATGAGTATTCCGCTGTTTTGGAGTGGTGCGCTCTCTAAATATCTATTAGATTATGGATTGATCCAGTGTTAACATTTTTTTTAAATTTCAGTCCTTGAAAAATAATGCCACTTCCTCTGGCTTTCAAAATTTCTTATGAAAAAATTGCTGTTATTTGAACTATTTAGAGGCAAAGTGTTTTTCTATTACTAATTTAAAGATTCTAAAAAGTTTTGTTTACTTTTCAGGTGTTTAATCGTATTATTCCTTGATATGTATTTCTTTGCAATTTCCTGTTTGGGATTATATCAAGTTTTTGAATCTATAGGTTTGACTCTTAAAAATTTTGAAAGTGTTTAGCCATACTTCTTCAAGTAAATTTTTTAGCTCCACCCCTTTCTCCTCTTTTATAACTCTGATAGCTTAAATGTTAGATTGTTTGCCATAGTCAGCACCTTGTAGGGCATTAGGAAATCTATACCCTGGAGAGAGTAGAAGTCTAGACTCATTACTCAGCCTTTTCCTTTCTTTTCTTTTCAGCCTCATTGCTAACATGGGTGGAGAGAGAACCAATAGATTTTTTGGTTTGTTTCTAGGTTTTTGTTTTTCCCCTGTGGTGCTTTTCTGGAGTAGAAATTTTATGGTCTAAAATTTTATGTCTTCCTAAGCTTTTCCTTTCCTGGTCCTTTGGTTAAAGAGAGCAGGTTTTAGTTAATGCAAAATTCTTTTAACAGTCATCCTTGTTGTCTTATCTATCGGTAGGCTTGAACCTTTAGATTGCTGGATAGAATTCACTGTATAGAGGTATTACAATTTATTTATTCATTCAGTAGTTGATAATCATTGGTTTGTTTTTAGGTAATCATAAATAAAACTGTTGTAATCAGTCACATATAGTTATATGTGTGGAAATTATGTTTCAACTTCTCTGGAATAATACCTAGGGGTGAAATTTGTGAGTTGTATAATCAGGGTATATTTAAATTCTTAAGAATCTACCAAACTGTTCTCTGAAGCAGTACATTCTAACAGCAATTTATGTGCATTCTAGTTGTTCTGCAATAGCATCTGGTATTATTTCATCAGCATTTGGTATTATCAGTCTTTCTAATTTTAACCATTTTGATAGATGTGTGTGATATTCTAATTGTGTTTTAATTGAATTTTCCTAATAAACAATGATGTTGAACCTTTTCCCATATAATTATATATCATCTATATCTCTTCTTTAATTAATTATTTTTTTTTGCTCATTTTCAAAATTCTATTATATATCTTGTCATTTTGTTTTGAAATTTCTTTATGCATTCTAAATGTAAACTCTTTATCTGAAACACATTTTGCAAAATACTTTATCTCATTATGTTATTTTCTAATTTTCTATTTGTATAAATATGAATAGCATAGAAAGTTCCTCTTTCCTTTTTATCCATACCCCAACCCATTCTTCTGTTCTTTTTTATTCTTCTGGTAGCTACAATTGACACCAAATAGACTTTCCCATGCCTACTACTCTGGACTTTTTATTTCCCTTTATGGTGGGTAGATTAGGTGCCCCCCAAAGTAATGAGAGTGTGTATGTAGGTTGGGGTAGTATTGGTATTATTATATACAATTAACTATTTCAAACAAAATATAAATACTTTTAAATATTTTAGTCATTAATTATTAAACTATTCTAGACCTCTAAAGGCAGAGAAATGGTATGATTAGAAGACTGGTGAGCTCCATCTATGTCTTTATTCCCAAATTAAATTTCTTCTTTTTGATGAGAACTGACACTCCTCCTCTTATCTCAGTAAGTAATACCATCATGGAACAGTCATAACAGTCAAAAACTTGGGAATTAACCTAGACATTCCTTTTCTCACAAAAAATTAGTCATTTATACCTGCCAATCATGCCTTCTAAATATTTCTATGTTGTTTCTCTCCTCTCTAGCTTTCTACCGCTATCATACTAAAGGTCTCCTTTATCTATTTCCTCATTAAGTGATTCTCAAGTTTTGGTGTGCGTATAATCACCTCTCAGTTTGTTAAGATGGATTCTTAGTTTCCATCCCCAGAGTTTCTGATTCTTTAGATCTTTATATTTCTAGCAAGTTCCTATGTGATGCTGAGGTTACTAGTTCTGGGAATGCATATTGAGATCTATTGACCCATATGATAATAAAAATGGTTTCATAACCTTCCAGAATCACTATCTACCTACTTAATAAATAAATTCCAAGCTTCTTACAATATTTTATTTCATCACTTATTTAAAGAGAATTAAAGTACAGCAGAAATTGTAATCAGTAATATTGAGGATCCAGGGATAAATAAGTGAGCCATTCTCACTACCTCTAAGTGTGTACAATCTAGCAGATAAGTCTTGAGATTGTAGGTGGCAGAAGGGCTGGTTTCATGGCCATGTGGCCTATATAGTTACACAGGGCCCTGTGTTTAGTTAGAATGGTTGAAAGATCTGTGTTGTTCTCTTGAAATTCCTAGTAACTTTGAACAAGTACATTTTCATTTTCACTAGGTCTCACAATTATGAACCAGTTCTTGGTGACAGGAAGGCTAGCCCTGAGAAAAATTATTTCAGCCTTTGCTACTGCACACAGATTCTGACTAGGACTTTCATTTCAGTGCCTCATCCCAACTTTCTCTGATTATGAAGCATCATTAAACTTAGCTGACCTGGTTTTATAACAAAGTCTTTTACTAGGTGATGATGGTGATAAAAATTCTGGAGAGTGGTTCTGACTGTGAAAGCAAAAATTGTAGCCTCCAAAAGTATAGTTGGGGATACCACTTAACAGTAGGTTTTCTATAGAATTTTCCCCAACTTAGTGGAAAATCATGAATCTTTGCTATATTTTTCCCATTGAGAACTTTATAGCATGTCCAGCACCACACAGTAGTGGAATCAGAAAGTCACCTTATATTTAGAGCTGAAAGAACTCATAAATGTCAGTAGCTTATCATACCCAGTCCCTATCCACGACTAGATTCTAAATGGGACTGGTGAGGTGAAAGACCTTCCACCAAATAACCTCATCTTCAGGCATCATCTTTCTACTCTTGAGTCATCTATAATTTATTTTGAACTCATAAAGTCATAAAACCTGAGAATGTCATCAAAACTGGTGATGTGCTTCCTGCAAAATTTATCTTTAGGCCTTTATGAGAGCAGCACTGCCAATACCTGTTGGAATCTAGAAGTTGCCACAAAGAGTCATTCTCATGCTTCCTGGGTTTTTATGCTTCAGGGGTCTTGTTTTATAAAATAAATAGTGGGAAATTTCTTCCCATCAAGGATGTGCAAGTGTATGTGTGTGCATGTGTGTGCATGCACGGTGTGGTGGGGTTGGGGGTTGGGATATATATGTTTAAGTGCATATTAAAGCCCAATTGTGTGATTTAACATTTGAAAACTTCACATTCCTGCTATGACTTGAGGGAATAAAAAGAGCCTATTATCATTTTCAGGCCAGATGTTTTACTTAACTGAGCCAGTCTGATCCCTGCACCTGTCTAGGACCAGCAGTTGCAGGATTAATGTAAGAGGCTGAATTTAAAAATCTGGACAACTGTTAGTGAACAAGCGAATGGTGTGAAAATGAACAGGCTTTCAGCATAAAGGATTTACTGTTTATGACACCAGGCAATGCACATCACTGGCAAGGGAACATGAGCATGCCCTGGTACCTCTCTGTCCATGCCTGCTCATATACATTACCAAGTGACAGTCACAGAGACTTTGAGTGAGTGGAGAAACAGAAGTAGAGGAATGGGGTTGTGGTTGGAGGGAACAGAGACATATTATACCATCCATCTGTGAGACAGCCGTAGGGTTACATGGAATTATATATTATTTCTGGTGGATTATTACAATTACTAAAGGAAGAAAACAGGCTCCACCCCCTTAAAGATTTTTTTTAACCACACATTGTCAAGGAAGCAATGACTTGTTACCCAAAAGTATTTGTCTTCAAAAGATGATTTACTTTTCTTATAATTTAGAAGGTAAGCATACTAGTTTATAGAAAAGTAAAATAAACCTTATCTTTTTTACTAAGGCAAGAACTAGATGTGATGGGAAATTCTGACCAATCTCAAGAATAGTAAGTAGACTTTTCCTCCCACTCAAAGGCAAAACTCTCTCTCTCTCTCTCTCTCTCACTCACACACACACACACACACACTCTCTCTCTCTCTCTCTCTCTCTCACACACACACATATACACACACACATACACAGTTTAAAATAATAAAATAACTAATACCTTAAGAAAAAAAAGGAAAAATATTGTTGAAGTGGATGCATGCTCACTGTGTTTAAGAGAAGCACACTGGATTTGCAGTCTAGCAACTGGAGTTTAAACCCTGATTCTAAGTTACCACATGCATGCAACCCCTGGGCAAGGCAGAGCAGTCTCCTTAAGCCTTGGTTTGTCAGTCCTGGGCTTTTTGTAAAGATCACAGAAGCTAATATGAAAAGGACTCTGTAGTTTGACAAATGGTTTGCATTTTTGCTCTCACTTACAATTAAATTCATGAAAGAAAAACTGAAGCTAATTTATATAACATTATTTCAAGAATGGTGAGGAAATATAATTTACTTACAGTGAAAATGACTGATACATATTTCAAATGCTTACAAATAGATATGAATTTCCTCCAATAGATTTAAAAAGGAGGCTTCTTTCCTTTATAAATTTCAGTCATATTAGCGTCTTCTTATTCTTCAATCAGCAATATGACTGGTTATCTTTCATGTGGCAGTCCCAAGGATAGGGTGATAATTGGATGACATGGTACTTGTCCTCAGGGAGCTTCAGACTATCTGAGCAAGTTGGCCTTCAAACAGACAAACACATAAGGACTTATTTCATTATAAATGAAGTAAGTGCTGTGGAGGGGATGTTTAATGCCAAGAGAGCATACGTTAGGGGTACTAGACTGAATAGGAAAGATCAGCCACAGTGTTTTTGAGGAAGTGTTATTTCAATATCACTTATATCTCTTATATAACAGAAGTCCCATGTGTCTAGGTTTGAACTGTATTTCATACAGTTTTTTCAGGTACTTCATACTGGAAAAACTAAGGGTTACGTCTTCTTTCTTTCTTTCTTTCTTTCTTTCTTTCTTTCTTTCCTTAAAGGTGTAACATATTCTGTGTTTTTCTCTGGGCCTTTTTGTTTGCAAGTAAGATCTCGAAATTGATTTGTGCATGAAAGGAAAGTATTTCAACTTACATAACTGAATGAATAGTACTGGGATTTGTTATTGTTTGAACATGAGGTATCTCTCAAAACCTCCTGTGTTAATGCAGGAAATGAAATGATTTGATTACTAGATCCGTAACCTAATCAGTGGATTAATCCACGTGATGGAGTAATAAATTGAGTGGACTAACTGCAGGTTAACTGCAGGCAGGTGGGACATGGCTGGAGGGAATTAGGTCACTGGAGCTGTGCCTTTTGGGTTTATATTTTATCCCTGACTTCTTATGCTGTCTCTCTGCTTCTTGGCTACCATGAGGTGAGCAGCTTTTCCCTAGCACCCGCTTTGCCATACCTCAGGCCCAGAGTGATGGAATTGGCTAACCACGGACTGAACCTCTGAAACCATTAGCCCAAATAAACTTTTCTTCCTCTAAATTGTTTTTGGCAGGTCTTTTGGTCACAGCGACAAAAAAACTAATACTTTATTCTACTATGGCTGGATATTGGGGCACACTGTTATCAGAAGGACTCTTTCCATTTCTTAGTTTTTACTTTCCTGGGATAGTTTTATTCTCTGATGGACTTTCTCCTTCCCCAATAGTTCCAAAAGAAGCTCCCCAACAGAATTAGTTTGGCCGGATCTGGGTCATGGGTCCATTTCTGAAAACAAATGGTTGGCTCAACCCCGTACCAATCATAATAAGAAGGGGGTGTGGTAAGATATTTAAGTATAACAATAAAAAGGAGAAATGAAGGGAGGGCCAGCAAAACACATCTTCACTATATGCTGGAACTGTGTCTTTCATTTAGTATCATGATTCTCAAACTTTAAAGTATTTAACAGTATTTCAGTTACTATGTAAAATATTACCATATACATAGCATCTTAAAGCAATTACATTTATTTGTTCACAGTCCTGTATTTAGAGTCTGGTATGACAAGATTGCATTAGCTCAGGGTATCACAGGGATGAAATAAAGATGCCAGATGAGCTGAGTTCTCACCTGAGGGTATGGGGAAGAACCTACTTCCAAACTCATTTGGGTCACTGGCTGAGGCATTATTTGGGGTTGCAAGTCAGGTCCTTATTTCCTTGTGAACTGTCATCTCCTAAAGTCTGTTGCATTCCTTGCCACGACTTGGGGCTGGCTCCCTGCAATAACAGAGACCTTCTCATAATTCAAATTACTTGCTTCTCCTTTCAATTACCACTACACCAAGAACTAAAAGGGGTATAAACATACACACACACACACACACACACACACATACACGTTAAGTGGCCCTTATCTCTGAAATGCTTGGGATCAAAAGTGTTTCTAATTTTTTTTTTTACTTTTTCAGATTGTGAATATATTAAGATATTTTAGGGATGATACCTAATTCTAAACACAAAATTAATATATGTATTATATGCAGCATACAGACATAGGCTGAAGATAATTTGTATAAAATATTGGGAATTTTGTGTATGAAATTAAGTTTCATGGTGTAAAATTTTACATTTGTGATATCATGTCAGTGCTCAAAAGTTTTGGATTTTGAAACATTTCAGATTTCAGATTTTTATATTAAAGATGGTCATTCTATACACAAAATATTATACAGATATATATACATGAGGTGATAAATTGACCCAGGGAAGATAGTGCATTGTGTGGCCTTGAGTCAAATTACTCAATAGGTATTGACTAGAACACCAAAAATATTGAGAAAAACCCCAAACTTCCCTTGAAAGTATTTATTATTAATTTTTGAAGAAAATCAAAGTAGTCATTGGTGGAAAATCAGGATGTTGTGGACTTTCTCATTTATTTCATTGTTAAGAATCATTTATAAATTTTAAATTATATAATAATTTAAATTTTATAATGAAGTTTAAAATTATATAATAATTATATTAATAATCTTTTTAGTGCTTTGGATTTCTAAATATCTTAATCTGATCCTGGTTAGCCAAGACCAGCCTGATGCTTTCCCTTGAGAATTTTTAAGGACTTATGGAAATTGAGGTTCTGTCCTTGTAAGATGGCATTGAGCTGGGCCAGAGTTTGTCTCAAGGAGGGATAATACTGCAGGTGAGCAGAAGTAATGGGGGGAGCAGAAACAGCCCTGAGGGGTCTTCAAAGGACAAAAAAAAAAACAAACAAACAGGCAGGCAGATAGACAGGAGAGAAGAACCACCAGTCCCTGGAAGAGGAGTGCAGACAAAAGTTGACCAGAAACTTTCACTTTTCTCTAAATCCAGACTGTAATACTGCAATTAAGTTTCATGAGATTTCCTCATCTCCTTTTGATAGAACTCCTTTTCAGTGTATTTGTATTTTGTAAAATCAAACAAAGACTAATGATACCAAATAACCCCTTCCCATATAACCAGGAAATGCCCACACATTCATCCTTACCCCAGAGATTTGTTAAGCACAGAAGATGCTGTGCTGCGCAGGGAGGAAATAGTACGTGTATGAGCATGTCCTTAGCCTCAAGGAGCTTGCAGTTTGATAGGATACAAAGGTTTGGACAAGCTAACGTTGCAGAGTAGGTTTGTACAGAGATCTAAGAGGAGACTAGAGAAGTAGTTGCTTGTAATTGGTGTGATTGTAGAAAGCTTCACTTAGGATATACCAGGTAGACTTGAAAAATAGGTTCTTTCCCAAAGGGAACTTCCTGGAGTGTTGCTGTCCAAGACCCTACCGTCTTTCAGCAGGAAACGAAACAAACCACACATGAGAGAAAATAACTTCAGTTATAGCTCAAGACACTCCTGGTTTCTCCTAAGCCTCGCGCTCCCTGGACCTCACTCCACCTCTGCCTGCTCTGTACTGTTCGCACATTGATGGGCCATTTATGATCCTCTCCAGGACCTTGAGAAATGGTTGATGTACCCTGACTTCAGATACTTGGCTTCCATAGTGGTAACTTTAAAGGGGAATCATGTTACCCACCCTTCCAGGGCTTTCCCATCCCCTTTGACTTTGAAACTAGAAGGCAAAGCCTTGACATACAGGAGGACCATAAATAAGCATCATGATTTGTTTGTGAACCACAAAATCAAGTGCATAATCTGAGAAACTCAGTTCTGCTTCTGTGGAAAATAGGACACAATAAATAAAGTCAGCATCAGAGAAAACTCAAGAACAGATATGAAAAAAAAATAGACTGCATGGCTGGAGAAATAGGGAACCTACTTAGAGGAGTTAGTAGTGGAGATTGAATGGGATCAGAGAGTAAACTGGCATAGATGCCAGACTGGCATTCAGAAAGTCCTGGAAAGCCTGTGAAGTATTCTGAGTAGAATGTCCGAAAGTATTGACTGATCTCTCTGATTGCTCACTCTGCCTAACAAATAGTTCTATGTCTCTCTTGTGGCATTTAAATACAATGCTCCGTTTAGTAACTGTCTGTGTAATAATCCCAGCCTATTCTGATTTGTTACGGAGGATGAGTACACATCTCTCTGTGTGTACTGAGTCTCTGGCTTAGTGCCCTGTGTGTGGTGGCTGCATGCCAATAGTGGAAACAATTCATAGGTGAGTGAGTGGCATGAGGAGCAGAGGAGTTTGTAACATGGGCAAGTAGTAACTCAGTGTATAAATGTGGTATTCTATAACTCCACCCTACTAAGTATGGCCATTAGATGACATTTAGGGAATGCAACAGGGCTTTTACTCCAAGAGTCAATTTAATTTCCTAAAATAACTGCTCTTCATAGCTTCTATACAAATATGTATACTTTTATTTTCTAGAATTATAAAGTATAAATAAATAAATTGCTTGAATGCAAATAACAAACTGTTGAAACAATATTCTTGCATATAGGTGCAAACAATGCAAATATGTGAAATTTGTGATATTTTAAAACTTTTTACATCATTAACTTTTTCTAGTTTGCTCTAAAAACTTGATATTTTTCTCAGATTTAGTAATAACACATACAGATTATTTGAAAACTCATAAACCAATAAATGCCTATCTCACTGCCCAGAGAAAACTGTTTAATATTATGGCATTGTAGTAAATCTATTTCCTCCTAATTTAAAGTATTTTCCACTCATTTATTGATTTATTGAATATTTATGGTGGCACTGCTCTAAGTTCATGGAAGCAGCAGAGACAGAAAAATAAAAATCTCATCTTTCATGGAGCATATAATCTGTGGGGGAAAACAATGGAAAAGATAAATTAGCAAAATACATAGTATGTTATATATTGATAAATTCCAAGTAGATAAAATAAAGCAAGAAAATATACATGGTGAGAATTGCAATAGTCAGATATAGATACCAGGGAGGAAATGGCCAGGGAAGAGTTGCTGAAAAAAAAATCTCTCTCTCCCCTCCCCCGCCCCTCACACACAGAAGGATTTAGCAGTAAAATACAATTGATAATATGTGTCTTAGTTTCCTAGAGCTTCCTTAACAAAGTACCACAAACAGAATGCCTCAAACAAAACAAATTTGTTGTCTCACAATTCTGGCTGCTTGAAATCCAAAATCAAGTGTTCGTAAGTTGGTTCTTTCTTGACAGCTCTAATAAAGAATCTGTACCAGGACTCTCCCTTGGCTTCCGGTGTTTTCTGGCAGTCTTTGTGGCTGTTGACTTGTAGAAGTATTAAAACTATCTCTGTCTTCATCTTCATGGGGTTCTCCCTGTATGCAGGTATATTTCCAAATTTCCCCTTTTTATAAATGAACCAGTCACATTGGAATAGGAATCCACTGGACTCCAGTATGACCTCATCTTAACTTATTCTATCATCAAAATTCTTATTTCCAAATAAGGTCATTCTGTGGCATAAAAATATTCTTAAGAATATTCTTAAGACATAAAAATATGAATTTGAGTGGGACAGAATTCCACCCAAAAGTCTATATACACAATTCTATATCAGACTTTTAAAATTTATTATATATCATGAAAATTTGTAAGGAATATTAAATATTTTTTAAAAAGATTGTTGTCAAACTTTTCACACTGCAATTGTCATATTGATTTAATCTTTCACTCTCTATTGTTTGACATGATATTGTTTCCAGTTTTTTTCTCTTAGATTTTTCTAGAACTGTGCATCTCATATTCTACTGAGTGAATTACATGATATTTAGGGTGGTTGTCTTTGAGTTGTGAAATTAAAGGGTGAAAATTTATTTTCTTTTTTTGTCTTTTGTCCATACTTTTAAAGTTTTACAGTGAACGCATATTTCATAATAAGAAAGAAATCCAATGAATATATTTTTAAAAAAACTTTCATTTTTATCTCTTTCTACTTAGTATCCATTTCCCTTTTACAACTGGACTTTAGAGCCTGATAATTATAAGTTGTTGTAGTTATTAAAGTTGTCAAGCAAAATTGCACTGATTATATTTAGATTTTTTTCTTTCAATGAAATTCTCCTGTTTTGTTTTTGTTGGCAATTATAGATTGATGATCTAAGGGAAACAAAACCTAACCTAATTTTAAAAGTTTTATTTATGTTTTAATAAATGAATTCTGTGTTTAGAAAAGGAATGCAACCTCTTTCATCAGCATTTCTCTCTTGAGTTAATTGCATCCTGATTGCTGGTGTCAGGAGGAAGCCTTGGCAGACAAAACGCAGAATTACCTGTTAGCCTTGTCATGTAACTCATCCCTGCTTTGCCTAGAGAACCTGGAGGAAAAGCCTTTGTTTTTGTTACCATGGCCTAATTCAAGCCAACAAGAAAGCTGGCTTTAAGAAGCAGCAGAGAAAGGATTAAGGTGCAGGGTTCGGTAACATGTGCCTTTAGCACAAACCAAAGATTCGGTACCAAGTCTCAAGGATCTTTCTATTTCTCAATGACTGGAGTACTCTGTATAGCTTTTGTATTTTAATTAAAATGCATCCTTTTGCTGTGGCAACTACTGTAGCCCAAAGGGGGGGAGGGAAGCAGATCTCTACAAAACATAAAGAAAATTCTGCCACATCTTAATAAAAAGCTCAACATTTATTTTGTTCCTGACTTTTATTTTATTAACAAAATTTGCAATTTATAAAACTTTAAGCACAGTGTTCTGTCATTATTATATGTTCTTCTGAGAATAGAAAATATGTTAACATCTTTTGCTTATTTAGATTAGGGGTCTGTAAACTTTTGGAAATGGCTTTATGAGCCATACCAGTCTGTTGAAAGTATTGGATCCTGCCATTGTAATCTAGAAACAGACATAGAGCACTGTGTGCTCTATGATGAATGATGTGGCTATGTTCCAATAGAACTTTATTTATCAAAATATGCATCAAGCCACAAGTCAGGAGTAATGAGTCTGAGACTCTGAGTTGCTATACCCTAGGCCTAAACTGTTTTTTCAAACTTACCTTTTACAGGCCCCATTTGTATGCATCTTTTGCTTCAAACACTGATTTGCTTAACCAATGATTCAGTTTTTGCATCCTTGTCTCTCCTAGAAGGTCAATTTTTCCTCTTTGCTGGGATAAATTCTCCTTTTTATGAACACTCCCTGTATTTAGTTGTCTTGCTATTCAAATAAATAAAGTGCGTATCTTTATTTTTTTCTCTTTTAAAGCAACTACTCTTTTCTTAAAACTTCAGATCTCACTTTTATATCTATATATAAAAGATTATAAAAACATTTTTGGCCCCTGCATTTAAGGAGTTTCCACTCTCAAGTCATATAACTGCAGGGGTGGCACTTGCAGAGTTTCAGGGTGACCTCCTCCTTAAACTGTGCACTCTCAGCACCCCACTTCCCTACCCTAGTGTCCACCTGGACTACCTGCTGCCTGGCATATCTTCCTCTCCCTTAGTGGTAAGACTTTCCTTGTGAGCAGGAGTGATTGCCCATTTACTTTTAATGCTGTTTCTAGTGTTTTGCAGTATTTCATGGGTGTCTTTGGCTGCAGGAGTAGAATGAGCCAGTATCTGTACCTATGACTTACAAAGCTTCTGGGTTCCTTTCTTACATTAGTTGCTATCATTTTATTATTAAGTTAGTGGCATAAATTTACCTGAATATTTATTTCCCCTTCCCCTTCTATATTAGGGTTCTCTGTAATTTATTCCTATTGACCAGACATTTCAGCATTGGGAAATAAAATATTAAGAGCTAACAGTAATCGAGAACTTCTGTGAAGTGGACACAGTACTTAGCATTTTACATGGAAAATCTCATTTAATGGTTAAAAAACCCTCTGAAGTACTAGTTATTCCACTTTACAAGTAGGCAACTTAGTTCCACAGAAATCAGGCAACTTTCTCAAGATCACATAGTAATAATTGACTGGGATTTGTATTGGGTCATATGATCCCAGTTCCTGAATTATTAAACAAGAGACTTTAGTGGTAAATCTGAAAGTCTAGCTCATGTGGTAATTTTTATTTTAGGGTCCCTTTCATTAAATGAAATCTTGGGCAAAACCCCAGGATGAAAATACAATATATGAAGATGTAATATATTTTGAAATGTATAGGTATGAACAGATGGGAGATACAGTTTAGAGTTAGATCTAATTAAATCCTCCTCTCTACCACTTCTCTATTATGATGGATTGAATTATTTCACATTTCCCAGAAAAGACACCTCAAAGTCCTAACCCTCAGCACCCCAGAATATGATGGTATTTGCAAATAGGTTAATCTGGATGTAATTAGTTAAGATAAATTTCTATTGGAAAAGTGTGAGCTCCTAATCCAATATAACTGATGTCATTATGAGAAGATGATATGAATACGGAAGAATACACAGGAAAAATACCATCTAAAAAACTGGAGTCATGTAGTTGAAAGGCAAGGAACCCCAAGGATTGACAGCAAATCACAGTCAATAAGAATAGGCCAGGGGGCTGGGGATGTGGCTCAAGCGGTAGCGTGCTCGCCTGGCATGTGTGCGGCCCGGGTTCAATCCTCAGCACCACATACCAACAAAGATGTTGTGTCCGCCGAGAACTAAAAAATAAATATTAAAAAAAAATTCTCTCTCTCTCTCTCTCTCTCTCTCTCTCTCTCTCTCTCTCCTCTCTCACTCTCTCTTAAAAAAAAAAAAATAAGAATAGGCCAGGAAGGATTCAGTAGAATCAGAGGCTTGAGATACTTTATTTAAGTCTTTGAGTCTCCAGACCTATGATACAAAATGTTTCCATTTTAAGCTACTCAGTTTGTTGTAGTTTGATAGTAGCCCTAGGAAACTAATGTATTCTCTTATTGGTCTTTGACCACTGAAGAGCAACTAAAAAAGTATGCAAGTTTAGAGGCCAAGGTAGAACATGTAGCTTCTGAGAGGACAGGTTGGATGAGGATAATTTTACATAAAAGTTTGATTTTTAAAGGAAGAAAAGTCATTTGAAGGAATTGGACCCAAAGTACAGTATTGCAATTGGCCTTATCTATTGCATTGCCTTTTATTTTTTAGGGGTATTGACCATGAGAAACATGTGGGGAAGTGGTTACTACTGCAAGCCTCACCCAAGTGGAGCTGTGACCATTGGTAATTTGGTGTTGTTTCTAGTTTTCCATTGAGGACCACTATAGAAGGCTGTTCCCATAAGTTTTCACTGCATACCAATATCATGTAAAGGACTTTTAAAGACAATTGTGTGTCTGGTTTAAGGTATGCTCTGGGTGTTAGTATGGAACAACTACACGTGCCAGGTGGAAAGCCAGGATAAATACCTAAGACATGCAGCTAGAATACCATTAAGATCACTCCCAGAAGCTTGGGAAAGCCATGGAGCACCCTTTGAAATACAAATGCTACAGGTGCTGTGGCAGATGGTGTAAAAGAAATAAAATGCTTAGAGAAGTACGCAGCTAAAGCAAATACACTATAAAAGTTCAAAAAAACAAAACAAGACAGGTGGCCACATTTTGTGGGAGAACAGAGAAGACATGTTTTATCAGAGCAATGAGGGCTACTTGGGTGAGAAAGGGGCCAGCCTCCCTGGGAGCTCAATGGTGCTCCCCTCTGGAGGACCTAATGATGGCAGAAGATTCTGGGCCTTCAGTAATGGAGATGATGGTACCCCCACATAGTAGGGACCAGGATGTAATGCTAAACTGTCAGAAGCAAGGCAGGCATAGTGAATAGCAGTCAGAATGGTAGTAGATTAGTAAGCTTCGGCTTCCATAATGAAACACTACAGATTGTATGACTTAAATAACTGACATTTTGTTTTCTCACAGCTTCTAAGAGACTGGTAAGTTCAAGACCAAAATGCCAGCTGATCCAGTTCCTCAGAAGGGCTCTCTTTCTGGCTTTCAAGGTCATCATCTTCATGTGGCCTTTCCTCTATGGATACAGAGTGGGACAGAGAGAAGAAGGAGAGGCAAGGGAAGGATGGAAGGGATAGAGACATCATTGGTATCTCTTATTCTTCTCACATGGACATCAGCCCTATTGGATTCAGGCCTCACCTTTGTGATTTTATTTAACATTAATTATCTCCCTAAAAGCCCCGTCTCCAAATATAGTCACACTGAGGGTTAATCTTCAATCTGTTCATTTAGAGGGCATAATCCAGTCTACAACAGGAATCCAAAGAGAGCTAAACTTCAAATTTTTATGGAGATGGTTGACAGGACATGGCATGCCTATGAGAAAGAGGGGTGGACAACAACATGATTATTGCTTAATCTTTACAACAATGTATGACCAGGAGGCTGAGGACAGCAGTTCTAATAATAAAATAATCCATTGCTCTGAGCCTGAGCCAGTTTTCAGTTCCAATGCCTGCTGAATAAAAGAGATGCGAGATCTCAAAGTAGTTCCCAAGCAATGTCATGAACCATGGTATGATTTTCCTAGTCTTCCATAAAAGAATTTAAAGTCATTAGGTAGAGTAAAATACAAACAATGATTGTTGAACTCAGAGTGTTAGGGTCTGTAAACAAGTCAAGATGGCGCCTGGCATTTTGCCAGAGAGAGTGGTTTGTGAAGTAATGCCAGCGAGTCATTAAGTGTGGAGATTTTTTATTGGTTGACTGCTGTATCTAGTTTATGTTAATTAAGATAAGCTGTGTGTAATGTATATATACCCCTCCTGTCCTACAATAAACGGCTCCCATTCCTGCTGTATCAATGTACACAAGTTGCTCGTCACCCCCTGGTTATTTTGCTGCAGCCGGACTGCGGCATCAGAGTTCGAGTAAACATTGATATTTATTTAGCTGAAGTGTCTTTGTGACCTTCAAAATTAGAGTGGAGGCCTATGTGAGTCATTTATGATGATTTCCCCAGTCTACAGATGTATAATAAGATCTTGCATACAAAAAAAAAATGGCAGCAGCCAATGGTCCCACATTGGTCCTTGTTCTCTAGGATTTCGAGAAATGAAAGTGGAGAAGGCTAAGTAGAAGCTTCTGAAGCTTCTGTCCACCCCCAGCTAATGTAGTAACAGTACCACATTTTGGTATCATGGTCAAGAGAAGTGTCGCTCTCTCTTAAAGATGTTAAGGATTAAGGAGTGATGAACCCCATCATATTTACATTTACTTCATCAGTCTGATCCTTACAGAACACAAGCCTATCTGTATGTATATCACAAACTTATCCAGTTGGTAGTTTTAGTTACATCTGCTGTGTAGATGTGTCTTTGGTAGAGAAAATTAACATGACCTCAGAACATGAAATGTGACCATTGATCACCAAAAGTGTTATTTTCCATCTATATAAAAAATGAGGATCAAAATTAGTGCACACTCACTTGGAATATACAATACTTGCTTACAACTTGTCCAGGGGCTAGGTGAATTCTTCTCACTCATAATGTTGAACAAATAAATCTGAGCCTCTTATTACATCAGAGGTATCAAGGCTAATTAGATAAAATAAGCAAGGAGTGGAAATACTTTGAATTTCTTAGTAATTCATATGGGAGGTAAATCCTCTGAAAATTCAGAGTGTGAAACAGCAAAATTTACAGGGGTTCAGTTGTTTGGAAAAACTGGAATTTTGGGCTGGGGCTGTAGCTCAGTGGGACAGCATTTGCCTGACACATCTGAGGCACTGGGTTTGATCCTCAGTACCACATAAAAATAAACAAAATAAAGGCATGCTGTCCACCTACAGCTACAAAAGAAATTTAAAAAGAAAACTGAAATATCTTCTTCAAAGTGAAGGAAAATATGTGTAGCTTCCATTTTCTTCCACAAAGAGAGGAACATAATGCCTGTAGTTTTCCCTTTTGGTTTTTGAGAATAATATTTCCTGTCCAGGAATACTGCTCTGGCCCCCACACTATGTAGACATAAAAAACTTCCAACTTCACTTTGAGTGGAGTCCAGTACAGGAAAGGAGCCTGCAGAAGGTCATGACTGCAATGTTAGTTAATATTTCTTCTAATTGGTACATACAACATAGCACATCTCATGATCAAGGTGGACTCTGTGGTGGGAAATGACTGCATTGGGTTTATTATAAGCCCCAATAAAAAATCTGCCATATAGAAGCCTAAGGTTCTGGAGAAAGACCATGTCACCCAGTGCAAAGAATTATACACATTTCACAAAACAGCTCTCTATAGAAAGTCTGGCTATTCATCATGAGCTACATTGGATCAGAGCCATCAAATCACAAGATTAAATGGGTCCTATCATAATTCATCATAAGACAGAAAGTGGTATATCAAGGACCAGGTAAGAGAAAGACTAGAGAACAAGAAAACAGCCTGAGAAGATGATGCAAAGCCCTGTGTTATGCACCAGCACCTGTTCTTCAACTCATATTTATGGCCTCATGGGTCATGGGTGGGGACATTCCTCATCATTGCTTCATAGGGAAGACAAGAGTGTTGATTAACACAGAGTTGGCATGATACATGGATGTCATATTGTTTATATGTGTCAGGGTTATCCAGAAAGACAGAACTGTGACAGGTTGTCTGGTTGTCTGCACACTAGAGCCCCTAGGATGTTGGTAACATACTTCAGTCTAAGTCAGTAAGATATAGACTCAAGAAAGCCTATGGTGAAACTTTAGGTTCAAGGTCAAAAGCTGAGAACCTGAGGAGAGGGCCACTGGTGTAGGTCCCAGAGAGCAGAGAGCTGGAAAGTCTGCACTTCTGATGTCTTGGCTTCTGGGAGGAGGGATCAACTTGCCTTCTGGCCAAGAGTTACTAATGCTGAGAAGAAACTAGAATGCACAATAAAAGAAGAAATGATGGTATCACTGGTGGCCCTCAGAATCCTGTGGCAAAAAGGGCTGGCCAATTTACCTTCCTATTGTAAGGTAAAAAGGGGAAAAGCCAGAATTAGGGAGAAGCTGCTCCCAGGTCTTAGGAAATGGATCTGTGTGGTGCAACATCTGACGCAGGAGTGACGAACCTGACCCTGGGGTTGCTGTGAGTTGCAGTTAGTTGATGGCCCTCAGCCCTCCCCTATCAGTCATCCTTGGAAACAGACCTTGGCTGAAAAGGATAGAACTGGCTCTCGTTACATACCCTTTCTGGGACCTGCATCCAGTGATTGGTTGTTATAGGAGGATGAAAGGATTAAAAAGCCTGGCTTCTCTCCTCCAACTTGGGACAACTCTGGAGGGTCCCTGGAGGTACACAGCTCTTCTCAGGCTGACTGAGACTTTGTTTTGTCTTCATCATTGCCAATATTCCCCTCTACCCAGTCACTCTTCCCTCACAGGTATTGATCCTAAGAGCAGTTAAACTTCCTACACACAAATATCCATTTCATAGTCTATATCTGATCTATAATCATGTTACTTTTTCATAATATCTTCAAATATACATAGCAATTGTTTTTTGTTTGTTCGAAAATATTTGTTGAGTACCTAAAATGGGACAGTCCTATACTAGGTCAATACTGGTAAAAAAGCTAGACAAGGCCTCTGGTCTCATGGAGCTTATATTCTGTAGTCAGAAGAGAAATAACAAGCAAATAAATTAATAATGAATAAAGAGACTATTAGATACTGATCAGTGTATAAATAAAATTCAAATGGTGTGATGTGATAGAAAGTGATTGAATGGCTATTTTTAAAGAAATGAATGTCCATGAATTTGCCATGTGGAGATAAGTGCATGTATACTCCAGGCAGAGAGAAAAACGGCTTATGCAAGGCCTTAAAGTTGAAATAAGTTTGGTGTGTTCAAGGAGCAGAGGGAAGGCCAGTGTGGCTAGACCTTAGCAGGAGAGGCAAAGAGTGGATATGTATAATCAGGGGTAAACTGGGCATAGAAGATATAGAATGTTTGAAGAGGAAGGATAGAATATAGAATATGGTATTTGGAGCACAGAAAATTTTAAAAGTTGAGTTGAATATAGCAGAAATAATAGGTAGTATTGAAGGCTCACTGAGATAGGGGTCATGGATCTAAAGCAACTAAAAAGAGTTGTGTATTTTTTCTAGTGTGTTCAGAAATTGAGGCAGGCAAGCAATGGGCAGATAGGATTAGTGGTGTTTAGCCCTTTGGCATTTAGACTGATGGAAGGAGAGCATGTGAGGGAATTGAGGGTTTTGTCATGGGAGAGAGAATCTAAGCTGAGTAAAGAGGAACAGAAGTGGTAAAGCCTATTGAAAGAGAGGTAGATTTAGTGGATCCGAGAACTTGATGAGAGCAAAAAATTGCTTGAGTAGGAGCTGTAAAGTAGGTGAGCTAGAAGGACAGGCTAGGGGAAATGTAAAAGGGGGGTTTTGATATAGATCTTTGGGAGATTTTGTTGTGATTGATATTGTAAAGTCAAAAGTATGAATCCAGAATGGATGACTGGGATGGAGTGAAAGGAAAAACGCCGTTGCAGAACATAGGCTGAGAGAAATCAGCACATAGTAGCAATTATCTGCAAGGATGAGAAGTCATTGAGTCAGAAAATCCAGTCAAATTAAATAGGGGAGTGACTGACTGCGACAACAAATGGGGTGGTCTAGTTCACAGTTTGATGGCATGCATTTCAAATTAGGTATGTGAAATTTTTTCTAGTCTAGGCTATTTTCTTTGGTTAACTTTAATAGAATTGACATTTTTAGAAAACAGATTTATAGAATAAAGGAGAAAAATAATGCAGTTCCTATACACTTGTACCCAGTTTCCCTGTCATTAACATGGTACATTAATATAGTTAATTTATTAAAAATAAATGCATCAAAATTGATGAATTATTAACCCAAATTCATACTTTGTTCAGATTGCCTTTGCTATTACCCAGTGTCCCTTTTCTAGTCCAAGATCCCGTCCAAGATATAGTACTATGATTAATAGTCATGTTTCCATGGCTCTTCATGGCTTGGATAATTTCTCAGACTTTTCTAGCTTTTGATGATCTACATTTCTAGTGGCAAAAAAAAAAAATTAGTTTTTGTGAAGGATATACACTTGCACTTATCTCCACATGGCAGATTAATAGGACATTCAGTTCTTTAAACGTAGCCATTCTATCACATTCAATTTTGAGGAGGAAATATTTTTAGTGACATGTAAAAATTCCTTTTGCCATCTTCTTAGGGTCCATTCATTTCAAAGTTACTTGGATTCACTTCTACCTACCCCCTTCAGTGAGGCAGTTTCACACATTTGTAACACAGATAGATTCTCTTGTCACAGTCTGCATTCCTTCCCAGGATCCCCTGACCTCTTAAATGAACTTTTAAAAATTTGCACACATTAGGGTTCACACATTTTGGGGGTAAAGTTTATATGTATAATGTCAAATGTACAATGTCATGTATCCACTATTTTATGAGACAGTTTGAGTATATTCTAAAATTTCCCTGTTTCTCTCCCATTCAACCCTTGACCTATTCTCAAACCTTAATTTGGGACTCTACAATTTTGCCTTTCCCAGAATGTCATATAATGGAAATTGCATGGTTTTTTAAAACTGACTTCTTTAACTTAGCAATGTATGTATAAGTTTCCTCCATGTGTTTTTGTGACTTATGTTTTTAGCTCATTTCTTTTTATTACTGAGGAATATTTATGGATGTATCAAAGTTTGTTTACCTGTTCACCCGTTGAAAGACATCTTGATTGCTTCTACTGTTTGGAGATTATGAATAAAGCTACTGTAAACATTTTTTTTCATTCTTTTTTTGGGGGGAGAGGGGCTGTGGGCACTAGGAATTCAACCCAACGCAACTCAAAAGTGCTTTTCCTCCGAGTTACATCCTCAGCTCTTTTTATTTTTTTTTTCATTTTTAGACACGATCTCACTAAATAAATTGCCGAAGTTGGCCTCAAACTTGCAATTCTCTTGCCTAAGCCTCCCAAATTGCTGAGATTACAAGAGTGTGCCTCTGCGCCTGGTGGCTATAAACATTTGTGTACAGATTTGTGCATGAACACAAGATTTTAGTTTTTGTGAAGGATATAAGGTCTGTTTCCAAATTCATTTTTTAGCATATAGATGTCCAATTGTTTCAGTACCATGTAATGGAAATTCTTTATTGAATTACCTTTGTTCCTTTTCAATGATCATTTGACTCTGTTTGTTTGGGTTTACTTCTGGTCTCTATTTGTTCCATTACTCTGTGTCTATTTTTTCATTAATACTATACTCTTTTGATTATGATAGCTTTAAAACATATCATGACATTGATTGGTGTTAGTCCTTCAACTTGTTCTTCTTTTCCAATATTGTGTTGGATATTTTG
This sequence comes from Urocitellus parryii, assembly GCF_045843805.1. Lineage (NCBI taxonomy): Eukaryota > Metazoa > Chordata > Mammalia > Rodentia > Sciuridae > Urocitellus > Urocitellus parryii. The sequence continues at coordinate 45,677,812 of NC_135538.1, forward strand.
AGTCTTTAGCCTTTTCATATAAACTCCAGAATCAGTTTATTGATATCCATAAAATATCTAACTGATCTTTTGACTGGGATTGCATAAAATCTATAGAACAAGTTGGGAAGAACTGACATTTTAAAAATATTGAGATTGCAAATCCAAAAACACAGAATACTTCTTTATTTATTTAGATGTTTGATTTTTTTAAATAGCTTTACATCATATGGATTCTTCACATAGTATACTAGTTTTATACCTAAGTGATTCTGCACATAGTATACTAGTTTTATACCTAAGTACTTCTTTCTCTATATATACTATTCTTGCTATGAATAGTACTGTGAAGGATTTATATTTTTAATTTCAAGTTCCATTTTTTTTTATTTGCTGTTAGGTAGGAAAGCAATTCATTTATACTATATTAAGCTTGTATCATGCAACCCATACTTGCTTATTAGTTACAGAATTTTTTTTTTTTTGGTTGATTCTTTGGAATTTTTAAAACACAATCATGTCATTGCACACAAGGCCATATTATTTTCTCCTTCTAAATCTGTACAAATTTTACTAATTTTTCTGTCCATTATACTAACTAGTTCTTCTAATATGATGTTTTGTGTAAGTGATGAGAGAGAACTATCATCCTAAATCTTTCAATCTTAGGTGAAAGACTTAGGGTGATAGTATTTATAGTTTTTGTTCCTTTATTGGATATTCTTTATTAAGTTTAGTAAATCTCTTTTTACTCCTAACTTGTTGAGATTTTTTTTTAAATAACAAAAGATATTGGATTTTGTCAAAAAATTTGACATGCATTTGTAGGATCATGGGATTTTTTTTCTCTTTATTCTTTGTCTTATAAGGAATTTTTCTTTTCATCTAAGTGATCAAATTGCTGATAGAGAATTTGTTGTGGGTTGTATTTTGTTTCCCCAAAAGGTATACAATTGTTCTAAGACCCAGTACTTGTGAATGTGACTTTTTTAAAAAATAGAATCTTTGCTGATGTAATCAAGTTTAGATGAAATCCTCAGGGTAGACCCTAATCTAATGACTTGTGTCCTTCTAAGAAGAAGAAAATGTTATTTGTACTGTCCTGTGTGGCATTATGGTATCTTGGTCCATTATAGACTTCATGTAGAACAATAGCTATAGCAATTAGCCTAGGCATGTGGCCTAGTCTGTACCATCTAGATTCTTGTCATTATATTCTGATGTTTGAAAAATGGCAGAATCAACTAAAATGAATTCCAAAAATGTATTCTCAACAAATAAGACATCATTTTACATATACACACACATATATAGTAATATATAATAAACAAAAATTTTACTTGTCAAATTTACTAGATCTCTTTCAATGTTATGAAAAAATTGGAAAAAAATTCCCCTCCCCTTTTTATTTATTGTTTTAAATCTTGAGGCAGTTTTTCACTAAGTTGCAGAGGGTTCCACTAAGTTGCCAAGGCTGGCCTCAAACTTGCAAACTTGCAAAACTCCTGTTTCAGCTTCCCAAGTCACCTGGATTTCAGCTATATCTCATTGAAACCAGCAGAAGAAAGCCATTAATTCCACACAAAGAAGATTGCAGAACAAGGAAAATAATTAGAGACAAATAGTCAGAGCCAATTTTCCCAAGAAGACATAATAATCCTTAATGTATATTCACCTAACAATAGAAGATTAAAATAAATAAGGCAAAAATGATAGAATTTCAAGGACAATAGATATCTCCACTATTACATTTGGAGGCTTCTGAATCTTCTTCTTTCAATAGCTGATATATTAAGGCAGAAATCAGTAAGAATAGAATTGACCTGAACATCACCATCAACCAACTTGATCTAATGAACATTTCTCGACTGATCACTCCATCAAATGAGAGCAGAACATACATTTTTCACAAATTTGCATGGGATATCCACCACATTAGGTCACAAAAAGCACCTTAGTAAATTTTAAGTAAATTTTAAGCACCTAAGTAAATTTTAATAATTTGGAATATTTGGAATTCTGGGATATGAGAAGGAATCAGAAGAGAATACTGAGAAGGGGCCACTGTGAAGGTGATAGGAAATCAAGAGGCAGCATCATCCTGGAAACAAAGGGTATGAGTGTTTCAAAGAGGTGGGACTGATCAGCTGTGCCACATAATTCTGATTGGAATACTGAGAACTGACCCTGCAATTTAGTCCACACCGGCTATCACTGGCCTTGGCAAGAGCTATCTTGGAGTAGGGGATACAAGGGAAAATGAGAAGGGAGCAGATGGAGACAAGGTATAGAAAGCCCTAAAAATTTTGCTATAAAAAGTAACAGAGAAATGGAGATCTTACTAGTAACAACAGTGCAGTTAAAGCAGATATTATACAAGATGGATAATATCTAGCACAGCCATATATTGATAGAGGACAACTTTATTAAGTAGGAAAGCAAATTCAATTGATGGAGTAATTTCTTAAACTTAAGAAAGTATAAGAGAGAGTATAGGCTTTGGAAAAGTGGAGAAAGGAGTGTTGATGAGCCATACACAGTATGGAAAGAAAAAAAATATGTGGACACACATGAAAGGAGGTGTGCCCATGTTGTGTGGGATCTTCAGGAGTTCTCCTCTGAAAGCATCCTTTTGCCTATGAAATGGAACCAAGGTCATCATCCAAAGGTAAAGAAGAAGCAGTGTGAAAAGTGAAGAATCAGTGTGAAATAAGCATTCAGAGGATGTCACAAGGGAAAGAACCAGGGAACAAATGTTCTTGGGGAAGTAAATACTCGTGAACCTGAAGGGAGGTTTTTTTTTTTTTTTTTTTTTTTTTTTTTTTTTTTTTTTTTTTAAGGAACTAGATGGTAAAAGTCAGCAACTACCAATCATTTCTATTATTAAGACTGTGGCCTAAATTAATTTGTGACAAAGATATATTAATACAGATAATTCATTTTTTTTTTAGAAAATAAGGAAAGACAAACAATAAATCAATAAATCCTTACTATGCTTTGTCATATACTTGGCATTTTGGTTAAAAAAAAAAGGTTATCTCTTATCTTAAAGAAATGTCTGGGAAAAGTGAGAAGACTTAGATAATAATACAGGAGAGATGAAACACTCTTACTAGCCATCACTAAAACAGCATACAAAAGGCAGTGTCTACTCATTTGACCAATATGTAGTCCAGGGAAAGAGTGCTATGAAAAACCAGTTTTCTGTGAGCTAGAGGAAATAGAGCTACTTCTCAATCTCTCCCTCTGTCTTTATGGAAACCACATGGGACAAAGATGAAATAAACCACATAGGAAGGTAGAATAGCAAAGAACAAAATTTATGGATTTTGAAGCAATTGTTGGAAATTAAATTCAGTGTTCTCTACTCACTAGCATTATTGGTAAACTACTAGTATTTCTGCAACTCTAGCTTCCTCATCTGTAAAAAGAAGATGATAATTCATGTGCCATATAGCCATGGAGTCTTGTGGAGTATGCATTTTGAAGGTACAACTGGCTTCTTGGCAACCTGCAGGAAAATACAAAATCTTCCTTAGTTTAAAACAACAACAACAACAACAAAACACCACCACCACCACAAAAAACATTAATCTGTCCTTAGTAAAAAAAGAAAACAAAACAAAACAAAATTTTAAAAAAGACCCACAAAAAACATTAATCTGTCCTTAGTAAAAAAAGAAAACAAAACAAAACAAAATTTTAAAAAAGACCCCCAAATTTTCCTGTACTTGATGAAAACAAAATGTAACCAAGGTTTTCAGGGAAGCTCACACAATTAAAAACTGGAACAGGTACAAGTTGGGCACGAACCACGGTTGCTCCAGCAGCTGAGCAGTAGAACCATATATCTGTGCATGTGCTATACATGCAGCACAGCAGCTGCAAACAGCTGCCACTGCAAATCCCACAGCACTGATACCATGGTCAGTCAATTTGCTGAAAATTCAAAGTTCAAGTGTAGGAATGTTTGGCCAAATCAAGGTCATGAGCTCACTCCTTGGCTGGCAGAAAATCTATCTCTTTGTCCTTCACTTTCTACAAATATTCATGCATTATTCAAATGTGAAAATGATTTGATGTGTAGCAGGTAAAATTTAAAAAATCTTACATGATCATATATAATACACATTTGTCCTCCTGCCCATATTTTCACTTCCTTGAAGTAAATACTCCCTCTTAGTATAATGCCATACATTTCTTCCAGTTTAAAGTGAAACAACTCAAAGAAAAACGTTTTACTGCATTCATTTCCAAGTTTAGGATCCTGGGATAATGGTCACTTCTCCTGTTTTCCATCTCATCCCATCTTTTATGTTCTGTAAATTATAAAATGAAATGTAAACTCAACAACCCACAACATATTTCAAAAGCAAGAGAGGAAAAATAAAGATGAATAACAAAAGAAATTCTTTAAATAAGAATTTGCATAAATTAAAGTATATAAATGCATAGCATGGAAGCATATAAGTACCAGCTATAATTCTAATATGAACAAAATGTCCTCATCTATTGCCATTCAGATTCTATTTTCCTTTGGCTTAAAATTCAGCTAGATGGATTACCTGCTGGAGTGACCATCATCATATGTAAAGTGTCTGAGCCCTTGATGATTCTATCTGTATGAGTTTGCAATCCACCTTTACAAGGTTGTATTCATCTCTCTGCTGCCATTATTTCAGGATGATCAGGATCAATCACCCTTATTTATACTATAACCTCCTTTTTGCCTGTTTTCCTAGTGGCATGAAAAGACAGAAAAAGCTAGGCAGGAGTCTCATCTTTTAGTTCAGCAGAATTGTATATATATTTGGTCTCATAACAGAAATATTTATTCCTTTAAAATAGCAAAGGCTATAAGTATGGAGAGAAGGTAGCAAAATTTTATTGGGTTGGTCATTAGATATAATATTGGAAGTTGTTATTTCTAATTTCCCCTTGGATCTTGGATAGATGCATGCTTACAATGGGAGAAAGACAATCATGTTTTTCTGTAGCATAAATCACCTGAAGAGGATGCTTTCGTTTGAAACCACCTAACTATATACCCTGTATCCTTAAAGACACTCAATCTCTCAAGATATTATCATCCAGCAGGTAAAATAACTGAGGTTTAAATATGACATTCTTCTGTCCTTTCAGCATAGTTCCTTCTGGGTGACAAATGAACCCTGTAGACTTTAAGTCATTCTATATTTCTTTTACTATAAAATGAAAGCAATGTTGGGTGGATACCATGGTGACATACAGGCATTCTGGATGAATGCAGATGGTGTCACTAGCAGAAAATGATGAGTGAAAGATGTAAATCCAGATCCTGAGTGTATGTTTACTGTGGTCAGAACAAAGTACATCCTTTGAGAAGAGTCAAGCAAGGGTAGAAAATTGGATGCCAACCGTGGTTGTAGCCAATGAAAGGTACTCAACTCTCCATCAGGAAGATGAATGAATTGTTATTCATTTATATTGCCCTATTTCCTAGTGCACAGTGACCTTGATAAATGCCTGCAGATCTATTTCAACAAGATGAAAAAGGATATGTATAGTCCTTTTGAGACAGCATTTCTGGGTTCTTCCTCATGGATATTCATCCTCTGTATTGAAGGGTTGCTGGAATTATGAGTTGACTCAGTTCTAGTAATAGGATAAAGGAATGAAATGCTCTATCATAGTGTCTTACATCAGACTACTTTCTTTTGTTTGTTTTTGCAGTACTGGAGATTGATTCTAGGGACTCGTGCATACAAGAAAAGCACTCTACCTACTATTGAGGTACATCCTCAACTTTTTTTTAATTTTAATTTTTTTAAAAATTTGAGATAGAGTCTCACTAAGTTGCCAAGGCTGGCTCTGAAACTGTGATCCTCCTGCCTCAGCATCCCAAGTAACTAGAATTACATGCATGTGCCACCAAACTGAGCTTTAGGATTTTGTTTCATTATACAGCCTAAGTATAATTTTACTGAGATGTTCAATTCACTGGCAATAAAGTTTCTTTGGCACAATTTTGATAGCTGTACTGTTTTTTTTTTTTATCTACTATAGTATCAAACTAACAGCCTTACTAGTATCACTGACATAATTCTATCTCTGCCATTCTCTGATTTTTCAATCTCCATGGTAATCAAAGAGCTCATTTAAACTACATTGTCTCTTAGCATGCTGCAAAATACAAAATGATAGCCAAATAAAAAGACACAATCAAAGCCAGATTATCACCAATTACTCTAATAAACTACAAGAATTATGTCCATATACTGATGGTATATCAATCTTCTCTTCAAGGTTTTGATTTAATAATATACCTAAGGCATTCATAGATATAACAACTGAAAAGACTGAAATCAAGGCGGCAAAGTGAAATACACACAAAAACTCCAGGAAACTGAAACATTCTCACATATACTATAATTTGATATCAAAATTCAATTCAAGAAACCAAAAGCCACTCTGGGTCCTTTATTTTTTATTAGAGCATTATACTTATACATAGTATTTGGGTTCATCTTGACAAACTCATACATACATGGAATTTTATTTCAGTTCACAATCCCCCCTTTTTCTTCCTGTCCTTCCCCCTCCTTCTCCTACTGTAATAGACTTCATTCACCTATTTATTTATTTTGGGGTTCTTTTTACATATGCATAAAGGTAAAATTCCCTGTGGTTTATTTGTATATGCTCATGACATGATTTTTAAGAATTAATTGCTCACTGCCTTCCCTTTCCTTTCCCCTCACTCTGCCTCCTCATCGCCTTCTTCTGCATTGCTGATCTTCCCTTTGTCTTTAGGATATCCTATCCTTTCTCCACCCTTCCCTTTATTTTACTCTAGCTTCTGCATATAAGAGAAAATATTCGACTGTCAAGTTTCTGAGTCTGGCTTTTTTCACTTAGCCTAATATCTATTTCTATCCATTTACCATCAAATGCATTAATTTCATTCTTTTTTATGGCTAAGTATAATTCCATTGTGTATGTATGCCACAATTTCTTAATCCATTCATCTATTGATGGCCATCTGGGTTGATTCCATAACGTAGCTTTTGTGAATTGTGCTTCTATAAACACTGAAGTGGCTGTATCACTGCAGTTTGAATACCAATAAGTGGAATAGCTGGGTCATATGATCGTTCCTTTCATTGTTTTTTGAGGAATTTCCACACTGCTTTCCAGAGTGTTTGTACTAGTCTGCAGGCCTATCAACGATGTACAAGTATACATTTTCCCCCACATTTTTATCAGCATTTATTATTGTTGGTATTCTTGATAATTGCCATTCCAACTAAAGTGAGAGGAAATATCAATCTAGTTTTGATTTGCATTTCCTTCATTACTAGAGATATTAAACATTTTTTCATGCATTTATTGGTTATTTTTGTTTCTTCCTTTGAGAACTTTCTGTTTCTTTCTTTTGCCCATTTATCCATTGGGTTATTTGTTTTTCTGGTGTTGTTTTTTTGAGTTCTTCAGATGTTCTGGATATTAATCCCCTGCCAAAGGAATAGCTGGCAGAGATTTTTCTCCCATTTTGTAGGCTCACTCTTCATACTCTTAACTATTTTCTTTGATGCACACAAGCTTTTTAATTTGGTGGCATCTCACTTATGGATTCTTAGTTTTATTTCTTATGCTTTAGGGGTCTGTTAAGGAAGTTGGTGCCTGTATTAATATGATGGAGTGTTGACCCTATGTTTTATTCTACCAGTTTCAATGTTTCTGGTCTAATTTCTAGGCCTTTGATCCATTTTGATTTGACTTTTTTGAAGGGTGAGAGACAGGGGTCTAGTTTTATTTTTCTACATAAAGCTATCCAGTTTTTCCAGCATCATTTGTTAAAAAGCCTGTCTTTTCTCCAAAATATGCTTTTGGCAACTTTGTCAAGTATCAGATGACTGTAAGTACATTCTGGATATCTTAAGCAGACAAAAAAAATCCTTGGAGGGGGAATAATTATGACTTTTACTTCAGGTAAATAGTAGAAACACCACAGCTGTTATTCTGAAATAAGAAAGTGCTATTGCACTGTTGCTGCTGACTTAGCTCCCTTCACCCATGAAGCTGATGACAGATAATGAAAACTAATGCCAAGGTACTGCTAACAGTCACATCTGTTGAAGAAAACTCATATACTTACTCTTCTTATATAATTTATGCATATCAATTGTTAGAACTAGGGATTTAGAGAGATGCAGTTTTCCAACCTCTGTTGGCTAAATACCTTCTGTACTGGGCCTTGTGTAGAATTCTGACCTGTACCAATCAGCTACCTTATTCAATGACATACAAATCAGTCTGAACAAATTTGGAATAGAAAGGAGACAGGGAAGGCAGTTAAGTCAAGGTGTGTATTCCCCTGGTTCCATCCTGGTGAGGTTGTTATGAGTTGGCTGCACCATTTTTACTAAAATCTGCAGCTCTTATCTGGTGGCTATCTCCAAGTAACTCTTTTGATTTTGGCAGTTATCTCCCTACATGTTCAGATTTATGAGTGGTGGTAGCACATGGTTCTTACTAATCTGTGGTATTTTATCAAATGTAAACTCTTTAATAAATTTTATTGTGGTATTTGAGGCTTCAATAGGACGACGACTCGATCCTCATATAGATAGTAAAAGGATTACCATAGTAAAGCAGATTAACACATCTATCACCTCACATAGTTTTTGTGTATGTGTGTATGACAAGAACAGATAAATTCATTTTTTAACAAAAATCCCTAATATGATACCATTAACTTTAGTCTTTGTGTTGTGTATTAGACCTTTAAATTTTTATATCTAGAGCAGAGCCACCACCCGTGCCCGGAACAGTCCCAGCAACCCACCGGCATGTTAGTCACATCACCCCAATTGGGGTAGGGGCAGAGCAGAGCCACCGCCCGTGCCCGCAAGGTAGGCAGACCAGCGACCAACCTGTGGAACAGGCCCAGCGGCCTGCTGGCATGGTAGACATGTCACCCCAATTGGAGTAGGGGCAGAGCAGAGCTGCCGCCCGCGCCCGGGGAAGGCCCAGCGGCCCGCCAGGGTGGTAGTCACGTCACCCCAATTGGAGTAGAGGCAGAGCAGAGCCCCCGTTCGCGCCCCTAAGGTAGGCAGACCTGCGACCGACCAGCAGAACAGGCCCAGCGGCCTGTCAGCGTGGTAGACAGATCACCCTAATTGGAGGAGGAGCACAGCCGCCGCCCGCCCCTGCAAGGGAGACTTTTCAACTACACAAGAGAAATATAAATATATAGGGGGAAAATTCAATAACACAACAGTTTCACAAAGCAGAAAGAAATGCAAGCAGTATGAAAAGACAAGGAAAGAAAGGACCACAAGCAATGCAGGTCAACTCAACTTTAGAAGAGGAAATAGCTGCAGCAGATGAAATGTCAGATAAAGAATTCAGGATATACATGCTTCAGATGATCTGGAGTCTCAAGGAAGACATTAGACAGCAAAATCAGACAATGAAAGATCACTTCGACAATGAATTACATGAACAAATCCAAGAAGCAAAAGATCAACTATACAGGGAGATAGAGGTTATAAAAAACAAACAAACAGAAATCCTAGAAATGCAGGAAGCAATAAACCAACTTAAAAACTCAATTGAGAATACTACCAGCAGAGTAGAACACTTAGAAGATAGAACATCAGACAATGAAGACAAAGTATTTCAACCTGAAAAGAACATAGACAGCTTAGCAAGACTGTTAAGAAACCATGAGCAGAACATCCAAGAAATATGGGATAACATAAAGAGACCAAAATTAAGAGTCATTGGGATACAGGAAGGTATAGAGGTCCAAACCAAAGGAATGAGCAATCTATTCAATGAAATAATAGGAGAAAACTTCCCAGACTTGAAGAATGAGACAGAATCCCAAATCCTAGAAGCCTACAGGATGCCGAATGTGCAAAATCATAAGAGATCCACACCTAGACACATTATAATGAAGATGCCCAATATACAGAATAAGGAGAGAATTTTAAAAGCTACAAGAGAAAGAAAACAGATTACATTTAGGGGTAAACCAATCAGGATAACAGCTAATCTTTCAACACAGACTCTGAAAGCTACAAGATCCTGGAATAACATATTTCAAACACTAAAAGAAAATGGGTTCCAACCAAGAATTGTGTATCCAGCGAAATTAAGCTTCAGGATGGAAGATGAAATTAAAACCTTCCACAATAAACAAAAGTTAAAAGAATTTGAAGCTAGAAAACCATCTCTTCAAAACATCCTCGGCAAAATATTACAGGAAGAGGAAATGGAAAATATCGATGAAAACCAACAGCCGGAGGTAGTACAGCAAAGGGTGGGAGAAATAATCAAAGAGAAAAACAAATCATGTTTAGTAACATAAATAAACAAATATGGCTGGAAGAACAAACCATATCTCAATAATAACACTAAATGTTAATGGCTTAAACTCACCAATTAAGAGACACAGGCTAGTAGAATGGATCACAAAACAAGACCCAACAATATGCTGTCTTCAGGAGACGCATTTGATAGGAAAAGACATACATAGACTGAAGGTGAAAGGTTGGGAAAAATCATAACATTCATATGGACTTCGGAAACAAGCAGGACTGTCCATACTCATATCAAATAAAATAGATTTCAAGCCAAAGTTAATCAAAAGGGATAAAGAGGGACACTACACACTGCTCAAGGGAACCATACACCAACAAGACATAACAATCATAAATATATATGCCCCAAACAATGGTGCAGCTATGTTCATCAAACAAACTCTTCTCAAGTTCAAGAGTCTAATAGACCACCATACAGTAATCATGGGAGACTTCCACACACCTCTCTCACCACTGGACAGATCTTCCAAACAAAAGTTGAATAAGGAAACTATAGAACTCAATAACACAATTAATAACCTAGACTTAATGGGCATATATAGAATATACCATCCAACATCAAGCAGTTACACTTTTTTCTCAGCAGCACATGGATCCTTCTCAAAAATAGATCATATATTATGTCACAGGGCAACTCTTAGACAATATAAAGGAGTAGAGATAATACCATGCATCTTATCTGATCATAATGGAATGAAACTGAAAATCAACAATAAAAGAAGGAAGGAAAAATCATGCATCACTTGGAGAATGAACAATAGGTTACTGAATGATCAATGGGTTATAGAAGACATCAAGGAGGAAATTAAAAAATTCTTAGAGATAAATGAAAACACAGACACAACATATCGGAATCTATGGGACACATTGAAAGCAGTTCTAAGAGGAAAATTCATTGCTTGGAGTTCATTCCTTAAAAAAAGTAAAAACCAACAAATAAGTGATCTCATACTTCATCTCAAAATCCTAGTAAAAGAAGAGCAAAACAACAGCAAAAGAAGTAGAAGGCAAGAAATAATTAAAATCAGAGCTGAAATTAATGAAATCAAAACAAAAGAAACAATTGAAAAAATTGACAAAATAAAAGTTGGTTCCTTGAAAAAATAAATAAGATCGACAGACCCTTAGCCATGCTAACGAAGAAAAGAAGAGAGAGAACTCAAATTACTAGCATACAAGATGAAAAAGGCAATATCACAACAGACGCTTCAGAAATACAGAAGATAATCAGAAATTATTTTGAATCCTTATACTCCAATAAAATAGAAGATAGTGAAGGCATCGATATATGTCTTAAGTCATATGATCTGCCCAGATTGAGACAGGAGGATATAGACAACCTAAACAGACCAATATCAATTGAGGAAATAGAAGGAACCATCAAAAGACTACCAACTAAGAAAAGCCCAGGACCGGGTGGGTATACAGCAGAGTTTTACAAAACCTTTAAAGAGGAACTAATACCAGTACTTTTCAAGCTATTTCAGGAAATAGAAAAAGAGGGAGAACTTCCAAATTCATTCTACGAGGCTAACATCACCCTGATTCAGAAACTAGACAAAGACACTTCAATGAAAGAAAACTACAGACCAATATCTCTAATGAACCTAGATGCAAAAATCCTCAATAAAATTCTGGTGAATCAGATACAAAAACATATCAAAAAAATTGTGCACCTTGATCAAGTAGGATTCATCCCTGGGATGCAAGGCTGGTTCAATATACGGAAATCAATAAATGTTATTCACCACATCAAGAGACTTAAAAATAAGAACCATATGATCATCTCGATAGATGCAGAAAAAGCATTCGACAAAGTACAGCATCCCTTTATGTTCAAAACTCTGGAAAAACTAGGGATAACAGGAACATACCTCAACATTGTAAAAGCAATCTATGCTAAGCCTCAGGCTAGCATCATTCTGAATGGAGAAAAATTGAAGGCATTCCCTCTAAAATCTGGAACAAGACAGGGATGCCCTCTGTCACCACTTCTGTTCAACATAGTTCTCGAAACACTGGCCAGAGCAATTAGACAGATGAAAGAAATTAAAGGCATAAAAATAGGAAAAGAAGAACTCAAATTATCACTATTTGCAGGTGACATGATTCTATACCTAGCAGACCCAAAAGGGTCTACAAAGAAACTATTGGAGCTAATAAATGAATTCAGCAAAGTGGCAGGATATAAAATCAACATGCATAAATCAAAGGCATTCCTGTATATCAGCAACAAATCCTCTGAAATGGAAATGAGGACAACCACTCCATTCACAATATCCTCAAAAATAATAAAATACTTGGGAATCAACCTAACAAAAGAGGTGAAAGACTTATACAATAAAAACTACAGAACCCTAAAGAGAGAAATTGAAGAAGATCTTAGAAGATGGAAAAATATACCCTGTTCATGGATAGGCAGAACTAACATCGTCAAAATGGGGATATTACCAAAAGTTCTCTATAGGTTTAATGCAATGCCAATCAAAATCCCAAAGGCATTTCTTGTAGAAATAGAGAAAGCAATCATGAATTTCATATGGAAAAATAAAAGACCCAGAATAGCAAAAACAATGCTAAGCAGGAAGTGTGAATCAGGTGGTATAGTGATACCAGACTTCAAACTATACTACAGAGCAATAGTAACAAAAACAGCATGGTACTGGTACCAAAACAGGCGGGTGGACCAATGGTACAGAATAGAGGACACAGAAACCAACCCACAAAACTACAACTTTCTTATATTTGATAAACGGGCTAAAAGCATGCAATGGAGGAAGGATAGCATCTTCAACAAATGGTGCTGGGAAAACTGGAAATCCATATGCAACAAAATGAAACTGAATCCCCATGCACAAAAGTTAACTCAAAATGGATCAAGGAACTTGATATCAAATCAGAGACACGGCATCTGATAGAAGAAAAAGTTGGCTATGACCTACATACTGTAGGTTCGGGCTCCAAATTCCTCAATAGGACACCCATAGCACAAGAGTTAATATCTAGAATCAACAAATGGGACTTACTCAAACTAAAAAGTTTTTTTTCTCAGCAAAAGAAACAATAAGAGAGGTAAATAGGGAGCCTACATCATGGGAACAAATCTTTACTCCTCACACTTCAGATAGAGCCCTAATAACCAGAGTATATAAAGAACTCAAAAAATTAGACAATAAGATAACAAATAACCCAATCAACAAATGGGCCAAGGACCTGAACAGACACTTCTCAGAGGAGGACATACAATCAATCAACAAGTACATGAAAAAATGCTCACCATCTCTAGCAGTCAGAGAAATGCAAATCAAAACCACCCTAAGATACCATCTCACTCCAGTAAGATTGGCAGCCATTATGAAGTCAAACAACAACAAGTGCTGGTGAGGATGTGGGGATAAGGGTACACTTGTACATTGTTGGTGGGACTGCAAATTGGTGCAGCCAATTTGGAAAGCGGTATGGAGATTTCTTGGAAAGCTGGGAATGGAACCACCATTTGACCCAGCTATTCCCCTTCTGGGTTTATTCCCTAAAGACCTAAAAAGAGCATGCTACAGGGACACTGCTACATTGATGTTTATAGCAGCACAATTCACAATAGCAAGACTGTGGAAGCAACCTAGATGCCCTTCAATAGACGAATGGATAACAAAAAAATGTGGCATTTATACACAATGGAGTATTACTCTGCATTAAGAAATGACAAAATCATAGAATTTGGAGGGAAATGGATAGCATTAGAGCAGATTATGCTAAGTGAAGCTAGCCAATCCCTAAAAAACAAATGTCAAATGTCTTCTTTGATATAAGGAGAGTAACTAAGAACAGAGTAGGGAAGAAGAGCAGGAGAAGAAGACTAACATTAAACAGGGATGAGAAGTGGGAGGGAAAGGGAGAGAGAAGGGAAATTACATGGAAATGGAAGGAGACCCTCAGGGGTATACAAAATTACATACAAGAGGAAGTGAGGGGCAAGGGGAAAATAATACAAGGGGGAGAAATGAATTACAGTAGAGGGGGTAGAGAGAGAAGAGGGGAGGGGAGGGGAGGGGAGGGGGGATAGTAGAGGATAGGAAAGGCAGCAGAATACAACAGACACTAGTATGGCAATAAGTAAATCAATGGATGTGTAACCCATGTGATTCTGCAATCTGTATACGGGGTAAAAATGGGAGTTCATAACCCACTTGAACCAACGTGTGAAATATGATATGTCAAGAACTATGTAATGTTTTGAACAACCCATAAAAAAAGAAAAAAAAAGACTTGCTTCTGTTCTGAATCCATTTATATGTTCAATATCTTCTAGCACTAGCAATTCTTTTTCTCTTTCTTTTTTTTGCGGAAAAAAACCTACTAAAGTAAGAGCTGTTATAAATTTCAGTGTTATAAATTCGAAGCATAAAGAACAAATATGTACATATGTTTTCACAGTATCTCAATTTATTCACGTTTGTGAAAAAGATTTAATTTATACTGAAGTTAAACATACAATGAATGAATTCTTCAAATGTGTTTTTTAAAAATTTTATGCTTTATTTTCTGTGCCTTTTTATTTATAGAAAAAGCTACATGGAGGCAAAGGGTTTACCTCAAAGTTTGTTCTAAAAGGTGACAATAAAATACAATGGTTCTAACTTATGTCTTGAAAGACGGGCTCTATTTCAACAATTTCCATTTGTTTTGTAAGGACAGTCATTCAAAAAAAATCATACGGTATGCAAAGCAGACTTTATGTAAGGTGGTATTCTGTAGCAGGGTGTTCAGCTTTCTCTTATTTGATTCCCTTATTGGCAACTATTCATAACACAAATGCTTTTGTCCTTTCCCCCCTCTCCCTGCCACAATAGACCAAGTAATTAACCAAGTGAAGAGGCTGTCAATTAAACACTGATACTAATCTAGGAATAAAAGCTTCTTTGGGAAACATTGGTTTTGAACATATTTTCAGCATTATCAGCATTGAGTTTATTCAATCCAATTCTCACACAATGGAGTGCTCCAAATGTTTACCTGCCATCCAGGCAACGCTTGCAACATGGATGACCCACACTGTCAAAACAGTGTTTACAAAGAACGTACAAAGAATAAGCTGTCTATTGTGCCCGAAAGGCCTATTTTTCCAGGAATAGATGTTCCATCATTAATTAATGTTCCACACCTTTAATGATAAAATTGTCAAGGACAATTAAGGAAATGATTACAAGTGTCCTTGGCAACTGGAATGCCCCACAGATTTTAGCTTACTTTCCCTAAGTGTGGCGTAAAGGTCATTTCTTTGAAGTGTGAAGATTTAAGCATGCATTGCATTGATGCCATTATGTACAAATGTTATACAAAAAGAAGACATCTTTTTAGCCTGATTTCTTCAGCATGAATAAGAAGGTATTTTAAAATAATCATATTTTTGAGCTACCGCATCAGCAATTAACAAAAATCTAACGAGTAAATTCTCTTTGGAATGCTGGGGTTTATTATTACCTGTTTTGCTAATCTGTTTGATAAATTCATATACTATGTACTATAAATAGTTTCCTTCAAATATATGCATTTTTGGTTATCAGTAGCTAGCAATGATTTTCCTCTTTCTCTTATTTTAACTTCAGTCTGTTGATATCTTCATTCAAAGGTACAGCTCTTCCCAAACAGTCTTGGGGCTTCAAGGAAAGCCTTCTTTCCAAACCATTGTCAAAAGGTATATAAAATCTGTAATGTCATCCCATATTCAAGCTAATTAGTTAGCCAGACATGGTTTCATGATGTAAGCAGAAGGCATGGTCGGTTTTCAAGTACTTTGTTGCTCATGACACAGCAAGCAGCAGGAGCATGATATTTGCTTTGGTTCTCCTTGCCTCTCAAGTTACATAGAAGTGACGTACACTCACACAGCTCACACAGATGCTGTGCTTTCAATGAATTTGAGTCAAAACTGAACAACCACAAGTTTGAAAAACCTGATGTCTTATAGCAAGCAGTAAGCAAATCTGTATGGCCTTGGCTTCAGGGAGAGAAATTATTTTTAGCATACTAGATAGATGGCAAACCTACCCTCTGCTGTAGAAGAAGACACTCTGTCTTCATAGGCTGTTTGCTTTGCACACAACTTTGTACAGATAAAGATAATCATCATCTTTGGTTGGAGGACATGCAGAAAGACCTATAGAGAGTCTTAAAACCCATTTCTAGAAGGAAGACATTACAAGAGAGTATCTGGGAGGTGTGTGTTAACTATGATCACCTTTAAGAAGATGAGTTCCACCCGCTCGTAGCCCCTTCTCCAAGTACTCTATAGACCTATGACACTTTCAGTGTTTTTATTTTGTATTAGACATAGACATGTGAATCAAATCTAATGTTCAAACATAAATTATGGCAACCCCTATCAAAAACTTATTTACTTCTTCATTTTTCTGTTTCCCTTCATTTCCCATTTACTTTATATAACGTAATGCATATATCCTACCTTGTAAGCTGCATTAAATTATTTTAGGATAGAACCCCACTGTATATCTTTAAATTAATGCTAAATAAAAAATATTCTTTTGGGGCTGGGGATGTGGCTCAAGTGGTAGCGCGCTCACCTGGCATGCGTGCGGCCCGGGTTCGATCCTCAGCACCACATACAAAGATGTTGTACCAGCTGAAAACTAAAAAATAAAGATTAAAAAATTCTCTCTCTCTCTCTCTCTCTCTCTCTCTCTCTATCATCTCTCTCTCTCTCTCTCTCTCACTCTCTCTTTTAAAAAAATATTCTTTCATATTTTTTTATTACATGGCCAGATCATAATTTATTTAACAATTATTCTATGGTTTATTATTTGCTTATACTTTTTTCAGTAAAAAATCTTCAATACACCACATTGTACAAAAATATTTGTCCATATTTATCATTACTTTCCTGGAATAATATGATGGTTGATTTTGAGGGTCAACTTGGTTGAATTAAGGGATACCTAGGTATTCACCCCTCTTCTACTGAAAGGGAAACTCAGGTGGTTTTCATTTGGTTAGAATAGTTGGGCTTGGCCCAGGTGTGTCTGTGAGGGTGATTCTGGAGGACATTCAGTGGGATGATCTGCCCTCAATGTAAATGAGTACCATGCAATCATCTGGAAGCCCAGAAGGAACAAAAAAGCAAAGGGAATAATAATTCTTCCTCTGTATTCTTCTCCAGGCTTTGGACACCAGGACTCTGCATTTTCTGAGTTTTGGATTCTGAAACTTGCACCTGTGGTCACCAGGCTCTAAAGTCTTCTGCCTCTGAGAGTTGCACCATTTGCTTTCCTGGTTCTGAAATCCTAGGAGATGGACAGAACTACCCTACTGACTTCTCTGGTCTCCAGATTTCAGGTGGCCAACTGTGGAACTTTCCAGCCTCTATAACTGAGTAAGTTATAGAGCCAGTTTCTCTAATAAATCTCTTCTCATATCTGTTTTTATTTATCCTATCAATTTTGTCTCTCTGGAGAACACAGAAAGAGTCCTAGAAATGAAATAAATTCGGAGATTCAGTCCTTGGTTCACTGACTCCATTGAATCAATTTATATTTCTGACAGCTACAAATAAGTATGCCTGTTTTACCATAACCTAGCCAGAATTGAGATATCTTTGATTAATATATTCTCAATGTCATAATAATTCTTATGAATGAAATGATTTTATATATTTCTTGGTCATGAAAATATCTTCTATAGTAAAGCATTTAATTGTTGGCTTAGCACATCCCACCTATGAAAAATCATGGTTCTTCGTATTGATTTCATGAGATTATTACACTTAACATAATTTTGCCTGTCATGTTTGTGATTAATACTTCATCTAATTTCCTATTTTTTTTGGAATTTGATTTTATGTTCAGAAATATAAAATACATATGAAGTCAAATATGTCTTATTACTTCTTGTGTTTATTAAATTAAATTAAATTATTAAATTCCTTGTCAATTTTGAGATTCATTAAATATTTTCTGATATATTCCTCTGGGTGTGTGAGTGGTGGATGTGTCATGTTTTATATTTAAATCCTTAATCTATGCTAGAGGTGGACTCTCTCAGATGTTAAAAAAGCAACAAATCATTCACCAAACATCAGGGACAAAATAGTTGAATCCAGCACTAGGAGTGGTACAGGAAGCTAACCCTGAACTCAAGTTCCTTTCTGCCCTGCTCTAACATCTACAGATATGATCTCCACTTTCCCAGGTAGACCCTCATTTCTGACTCAGATGTATTACATTATCTTGAGTCCAATGTCTGTATTTGGTGCAGAAGCATGCATATTGTAGTTTGGCCAAATGTTATCCAGTTCATATACCAAATCACACTCTTTTAATTACATTTTATTTCCTACTCCCAAGTCTTCAACTCATACAAAGCTATAGGGTATGTTTCCTGCTCTTTTTTTTTCTTTTTACTTTTCTTTTTCTTTCTTTTTCTTTCTTTTTTTTTTTTTTGAGGCAACTCCTCTCCACCATGCCTTTTGCTAAGGAATACGCAGTTGTAGATAAGGGATTTCTCTACTAAATTTCTTACAGGTAAGTTATAAGGGTGCTTGGACACCAGCAATGCCTAATGTTGACTCTGGAGCCAAACTTTCAAAGTCGGATTTCCATTTCCCTTATATAATGTGTTAGTCAGCTTTCCATCACTCTGACCAAAACACCTGATCAGAACAACTGAGAGTAGGAAAAGTTTATTGAGAGCTCAGAGCTTCAGAGATTCAGGCCTTGGTTCACTGACTCCATTGCTCTGGGCCTGAGGTGAGGTGGAGCATCATGGCAGAAGGGCATGGTGGAGGAAAACTGCTCACCTTAAGATAGACAGAAAGCAAAAAGATAGTGCAAGGAGCAAGGAAAAATACATAATTCCAAAACCAGCCTCCAGTGACCCACCTCTTCCAGCCGTGCCCCACTTGCCTAGAGTTGCCACTCAGTACATAGTCTTTTCAAGCTATCAAGTGAATTAATCAGTGGTTAGATTACAGACCTCATAATCTAAGCATTTTACCTCTGAACATTCCTGAATTTTCTTACAAGAGCTTTGAGGGGACACCTCATATACAAACCATACCATATAAGAGGTGTATGAATGTTGTCCAGTAAATTAACCTTTCACCTGATTATTGAGAGCTCCTTGGCAGTGAGAGTTCACAAGGAAGATAAATATGTCATGTTCTACATCCATCCAAAGAGCTTCATTCCATAAAAATTTTCACCAGACTTCCTTGTCATCAATCCTCAAATCTTGCTCTTATTTTAAATCTCCTTTACAATAAGCTTAAACCATTCATGATTGTTTTAGTCAGCTTTTTCATTGCTATGACCAAAATTCTGGCAAGAACAACATAAAGGAAGAAAAGTTTATTTGGTGCTCATGGTTTTAGAGGTTTCAGTCCATAGAAACCCATTGCTCTGGGTTCAGGGTGAGGCAGAACATCATGGTGGAAGGTGATGGAGGAGGAAACCGTAACAGTGATCATTGATAAATTCATGGATTTTTTTTTTTGTCAGTCTAATTCTTCTTCCAGAAAAATGGCTACCCACATATACAGTCATTCTCTAAAGCATCCAGGATAGTGTTTTTAAAACTTCAACATTGTTATATAGTTTAGACACAGGTGTCCCCTAAAAGTTTATGTGTGAGACAATGCAAGAATGTTCAGAGATGAAACAATTAGATTATGAGAGATGTAACCTAATTAGTGGATTAATCCACTGATATGAATTAACTAGGTAGTAACTATAGATAGGTAGAGTATGGCTGGAGGAAGTAGGTCACTGGGGGAGGGCTTGTGGGGTTTGTGTTTGTTCCTGGTGAGCAGATCTCTCTGCTTCCTGGTGATACTGTCCTGAACTGTTTTCCTCTGCCGCAGCCTCCTTCCATGATGTTCTGCCCCACCTCAGGCCCAGAGCTATGAAGTCAGCTGACCATGGACTCAACTTCTGAAAACATGAGTCAAAATAAGCTTTTCCTCCTCTACATTGTTGTCGTCAGATATTTTGGTCACAGCAACAAAAATCTAACTAAAACAAATATACATATAAGTCAGTTGAGGATCTGGCTAAAGTTAAAAGACTGATTTCATAGGCATGGCATGAGGTCTGAAATTTGGCAATTCTACATTTCTAAAAAGTTCTCAGGTGATGCTGCTGTTGCTGCTACTGGTCCAGGCCAATGCTTAGAACAGGACAGGGTAAAGTTACCTCCTATCTTTTGCTAGATAGGCAATATCATCATGATGTCCTGTGAAATAGCAAAAATTATCAAAATCCCTCATACTAGAATAATTTACAGTCATGAGTTGACAGAGCCCTGAAGAAATACGGTGAAAGTATATGGCCATCCCTGTCACATGAAGCATGCCACTTTTAGTATGTTTTAGGATTATTTTAAGTTTGTTGGCATAGGGAAGACACAGTCACCATATGGATAGCTGTTTATCTCATGCCAGAGGTTTCAATGCAACATCAACTACAATTAAATCCACAACCTGATTGAACTTGTGGTAGTATATAAATATTTTCTAAGATCTATCAATCAAGTATGTGACAAGGCACAATCACCTGAGTTTCTTGGGAATAATATTGCTTTGTGCTTGACATTTTGTTTATAATGGGAACTGCAGAGACTAGTACTTCATACTTTTTCTCATGTATTAATATGCTGTTCCACATGTCAAAGAAACAAAGATGGGGATTCCAGATGCTGAAAAATGTATATTCCAACTATACCCCCAGGAATTTATGGAATAAACACAAAATAGCTTCATGATCTTTCTCTGTTCATCTTGCTATGAGATAAACTCAGACCAAACCTTCATTTATTACCTGGCTTCCATAGGCTCCATGCTAATGAGATTTGCACAAGTAGCATTCTGAGTTCACAATAAACAGCTCCAAACTAGTGTTCTATAATCCTCCCCAAACCTGGATATTTCCTTACATAATCTTAACTTGACTCTCAGTACATTCTGATCCTTGAAATGCTTATAGATTATTTTTTAGGGCAAACTAAGTGGAAGATTTACCAGTCTCTGAATCTGCCAATTGATTCAGGACTGAAGTCATGATTAGTCTGACATCAGATTAGATTTCTTTTGGTTATATATAAACTTTGGAAAGCTATTCATCTATTTCAGTCCTAACAATCAATTAGCCACCACAAAATTCTCACACTTGTTGTCCATTAGGGCAAACACACCCATCTTGATCCTTGAGGTTAAGTGTTGATTGCTGGCTTCTACTACTCCAGGATGGTGTTATTCCTATTGGAAACAGGAGCCTTGTTTCAATGACTATAAATGACAGGATCTTCCTTCATTTTTGCCTCATAGAGTACCACTACAGTATACTTCTAGGCAATTGGCACTGCCCTCATGGAATATATCTGCCATGTTTTGGTAAAGAGTATGTCTTTTAAGCTCTCTCAGGAAAAGAGAATGGAGGCTGACTGGTTCATGCATGATAAATCTACCCTATGGTCCTTATTCCCAAAATACTGAAATATTTGCATTTTTGCATTGAGGCAAATAATAACTGGGTATCTCAAGTTTACTCAGCTTAAGTCAATGTAAAGTCTACTTTGGGTTTATCACCTGAGCAAACACTAAAATAATTTCCAACTCCTTAAGCTAGAACACTGACTCCAAAATTTTCAGGAAAGTGCAGTCACTCTAATATGCTAAAGTTGCAGTTACATTCCACCCTATCTGGTCTAGAACCCTTGGCAGCTACTCACACACATTCTATAAGACTTCTACAAAATAAGTAAGTACAAATGTTATAGTCCTTTTGAAATTTAAGCCTTTTCTTCTTGGGTTTGTCCATAATTGGCTCTATGGCATATGCTACCACCTAATTCTCATTAGTGAATTGAAGATACTAAAGGGCAGTAAAGTTGGGTGATGTGGGAACTTGGCATCCTCTTCCAAACCAACCACCCTGGGTAAAGTCATAGTAGAGTCCCTAAGCAAGGCAAGAGCAACCTTTCCAACACAAGCATGTTTATTGATAGAGGAAGTTCAGAAGGATCTGTATGTCTGAGCTACTCTGAGTTATTAAAATACTTAAAATTTGACCACTTTAAATCTCAATGTCACATTATTTCTGACAAAATTTTTATTTTTACATGAGAGATGACCATGCTGTGGGATCAATCAACTTTGAAATTCATTGACTGCAGTAACATACTCTGATTTACAGTTGCATCAGCTGTGGCTATAAGAAGGAGCAGTCTCATTTAGGGCCAATGTAGAGAAGTCAACCATTTGGTTTTTATCTTGTGTTCAATTCAGAGTTTAAATTTTTCACATTGTCCCTCCCCCTTCCCAGAAATCTTCTGTGCAATTATAAGTGAACTTAAAAGCTCATTGTAAATTGTTTTCTCAAATATACTACTGCACCAAAACTTCAGTATTTCTCTTCCATTACTCTGAAGGATATTTTTTTTTCCTATTGGTCTAGGTAGATTTTTTCCCACCTTATTTTCTCTCTCTCTTCCTTTCCCTTCACTATTTACATTTGAATGAAGAGAGATCTAACTGGACTTCAAATTTGCCAACAGATGGAGTATGCAAATTCCCTTTTACTTCCTATTCTTTGAATGGGAGTTGATAGATCCCAATTCTTAGATCTATAGTTAGAAAGTAGGTTGAAAGGTGCAGCTCCCACTTCACCTCCCACTGAATAGCAATGTTTTATGAGGCATGTCTCTCATCCTCTAACGTGCTGCAGTGTTGCCATCAATTAAAATTTGTTGTCTTCCATGTAGTCACTCTGATCAGGACTCCTCACTTGCTTCCCTTTCTACAAACTTCCTGATGCAATAAACCATCAGTAGTTAATTGTCACCACCACTTCACCCTGAATTTCTTAGTTTCTGAGACCAAGTTACCATGTGAATAGATAAAGACAGGGAACAGAGAAGAAAATACTCTACCCATGTCAAAAAGAAGCTCCACTAAGCTGGCCACTTTTATGGTTAGTACAAACTGTGGCTGTTTACACTATGATATAGACTTGAACTGTCTATGTATAATGGGAACTATAAATGTGAAACACATATAATTTGAAGTATTCTAGTAGCCACAATAAAGATGTTCTCAACAATTGTATGTGGTTGTGTTGCAGAGGATAGACGAGGCAAGACACCAAATAGGAATAGGAACCAGGTTTATTTGAATATAGCCAGGTTCAAAGGACAAAGTTTTCACTATAATCAATCAATTCCCCTGAACCCCGAGTTCAGGTAGTTTCAGATCTTTATACCCAGCATGTAAGGGGAGGGTCTCAGAAGTTCACAATCTGCAGAAGTTCACATAAAATCAGCTTTTTCTTTCACTATTCTGGGCAAGTAAACCCTTCAAGGACAGTGCCTGAGAAGGAGAGAGCTTCTTCTCCCCTTTCTTCCTTCTCCCTGCCAGCTGTTACCATGGAGCCCAATTGGTAACTTATCTTAGAAATGTAGACATCTCTGTGGAGCTCCAGCTCAAGGTCAGAGGCCTTGTTAAAGGAGCTGTCTTTTTATTAATTCATTTATTTATTTAATCACACTTTGCATTTGCAAACACACTTCTACAAACTATTATACTGGATAAATGTTTGTGAAAAACTAGTAAAGGGGCGTTCAGCATTTGGGGTGCTGATCTCCTCCAGACCAGTGGTCAAGTGAAATAGAACAGGAAAACAGGAAGTTTAACTACATTGAATTATTTTGAAGAGACTCTTTTGCTGATAGTCCTAAAATCAATTATGGCAACGATTTCTGAAGAAGCTTAGTTAAAATTTTCTGTGGAGAAGGGGGTGCCACTACAGTTGGTGGCTATAATATTGGACAGTGGTGGTCTCCCATCAAGGAGTGACAACACCTCTGTTCCTGTCTACATATGACTTTTTTTGATTGAAGAAGAATGGGTGAGCTGCCAACTGTTTTCCCTAATCTTATGCTTTCTCCTTTACAGTTAGTAAAATATCCATCCATGTGAAAATGGACTGATTATTAACTTTAAATTTCAGTAGTGATATGATGTCTTATCTTTTTCTGTATATTCATAAGTGTTTTGTTGAAAAATGGGAGATTGCTATCCAGATATCATTTTGAACTGTAAGTCAGATACATCAGTTTTAAATTTTTTAAAAAATTGTATATCAATCTCTGAAATAACTGTGAAAAACCTCTCCTGTAAAATAAATGCAAAATCTAATGAATGATAACAATTTATAGTAGCAAGAAATATTTCCCATAATTTTCATGTTTCTAGCAAGTACATGTGTGGGAGGGAGCAGGGGAGACAGAAAGAGAGTTGGGGGGGAATGTGTTTTAAGTAGTTGCTCTCATTTGTATTTTTACTTTGGAGAGATGATGTGCAGTCATGCATCCAGAGTTTTTCAAAGAAGCTGAAAAATGTTTCCATTCTTTGCATTTGTTTACCAAACATGCTGCTTCACAGAAAAGTAAATAATCCTGATGTTTCTTTTTTAAAAAGTAGCTATTTTATAAGCCTGTGAATAACTAAGAAGGACAATTCTGTTCTTTGAAATGTTCAAGACTAAACATCCTTTCTCTACATTAAATAGATAAAATTTATTTTCAAAATTTTCATTTTGCTTGAAGTGGACATCTTCCTTTGTAAGGGACAACTTCAATTTTTTTCTTCAGTTGTAAGAATTTCTATTAAAATGAACAAAATATCAAATGCAGAGAACTTTGCTGATACAATTAGAATAAAAATAGCAAATCATGAGGTGTTTATAATGTAAAAATCTATTAATTCCTAATATTGTAATTATTGTAAAAAAATCTAAACTCCAGAATTTGTGAAGTTTAAATAATAGCTACACTATAAATCAAATGAAAATTATAAACATCAGCCAAATGCATATTGAACATTTTAAACAAGTTTAATATTCTTTTGAAAAACAATTAGTTGAATAAACAGAATATGACTACCCTGTGGTAGCATTTGAGTAAACTGACATAAGGTCTTGGATATATAAAACACCTAACACCGATTTTTTTTAATGAAAAAAAAGTCATGTGTTTTAAAAATACAATCATAATTTATACTTGCTTCACCCATATTGCTGAACCAGAAGAATCTTTAAATTGGGGGGACTAGAAAATCTTGCAAAAACCTATGTATTTTCCAAGATCTTAAAAACACCTCCCTAAATCTTCAGATGGGACACAGAGACAGAATCTTGTTAGTGTCTTCTATTAATTCAGTGATGCTTAGCTTTAGTTTTGTGGGCAATTAGATATAAAGCAAAAAGTAGTGTTAGCTGTAATTTAAAGTCTACCAGTTAGTTCTAGCCAGCATTTATTGATCATAAGCAATCTATAAGGAAGTATTCTAAATGGTTTACTTGTATTAATTTCCTGATAGCCATGTGTTAGGGACACGTATTCCCATTTTACAAAGAAGAAAACTGAGAGCTTATATAGTTAAAAAGGACATGTGAAATAAAACATCCTGACATTGAGTGAAAATATCCTCCCTTCTAAATAGTATTTTATTAGAAAGTGATTATTATAAATCATCAATAGTTCAGAATAATGACATAATATTGTGATCACACAGATACATAGACTGATGCAAATTAATTACTTCTGATGCATGTTATTGGCAATGGTGAACCGAGGGAATCTTATGAAAGTCCAATGCAATGTTTGCAGGGGCACAGACAACTCAGGAAAATAAAAAGTGGTGGACAACATCAAGAACAAACAAAAAACAACATCAAAAAATGAAACAAAAAAAACAAAAAACCCTAATTCTTGTAGAAGTTAATGGCTTAATTTTCATTTAGGAAGAGCTATTGTGGATAGAAGCAGTCCAGAAAGGAACTGAGATTTTGCTACTGGTGAAAAAGTCCTATATTGAAGAAATGTTCCATATCTCTCTTTTGTTCCTTTCTCCTATTACCCATTCTACTCAAATAACTGGAGAGAGAAACAAGCCGTAGTGTCATTATATTAGGCATTATAATTTGTTTTTGCATCATTTGCGCTTAATACCCTTTGAATGAATAATTAACTGAATGACTTAAAAGTAACATAAAAGAATTATTCCCATTTTCAGCTTTTAAAGCTATCTAAGAATGAGAAGAATGAAATCAACACCTCCTATGGGTGTTCTTTAGCACTTTGTTCTGAATGTGAGCATGTCTATAATATTGTTTGTTTTAAATTGCTTCAATTGTTGAATTGTTTACTTTGCACTCCTTGGAATTCCAAATCTGTAAATTGCATTCCAAAAAGCAATATACCATTGAGTAAAATCCCTGTGAAAAGAGTGAGAGTGCTCATTTTAGAGATAAGTTCATTAGGAAACTTTGAAGATTGGTGGCATGTTTGGAGTTAGAGTTACTTCCCAGTACTTTGGGTTCAACAATTTATTTAACTCAATGCACACTTACTGAAGACCTCCTATGAATGAGACAGTAGCGATGCGTACAGCAAAATACAAATTGCTGTCATTAAGAAACTCATGATTCTGTAAAGTAGATGCGTCCATTCTTATATACAATAGAAGGAAGAATGTAGTTAGCTCTCTGAATGCACAGGAAGGTTAAAGTCAGCTATACTAAGAGGCTGGAAACAATTCATGGAACTGCAAGAGCCAATTTGTTACTACAAAGGACACACCACTAACACACTGAGAGCAGCAGAGCAGAAAGCTTGCCTGTGGGTTCTTGGTGATATCACTGAGCTGCCAACCAACTCGGCAACAGCCCACCACTGGACTTCTTTATTAGGAAGATAATTAAGATAACTCCACTTTCATTCAGTTCTTGAAGTTGAAACCATGCTACCTTTTATGTTAAGGATCAGCAATTTGATGAAGCTATAAGAAGGAGTTAAACAAAACTTAGGGGCAGCAATCAGAATATAAAAGTGGGACAAGATGCAGAGAGGTAGGGTAGACATGACTGCATTTCTGAACATGGAGGGCTGAAGAGGACCCAGAGACATAAGAATTTTATAATCCAATTGATCCCATGTCTGGCTGTTATGAATCTCAATAGGAATGAAAAAAAGAATTTGTTTGGGGGCAGAAAGCAATGACTATAATCTTGATGTTGAGTTTGATAACACAGCAGAAAACTAAAATTAATTTCACTAAAGGCTTATAAAACAAATTTATACATAGTTTATGAGGAAATCCCATTGAAGTTAAGTATGCTCTGTTAACTCCACACGGAAATGACAATTATTCAAAGTTGAGTTTAATACTGCAAAGAAAGCACTGGCTTTCTTTTTTGTTGAGCAAAACAGATTGAAGAAATCTATAAAAATCTGCCTCCTTCTGAAACCTGACTAAATTGAGAGTAAACTCTGAAAAAGAGTCAAATCTACAAGGCCAGAGATTGGGCTCCCTTTCATATAAGGCTACTGGAATTTTGCTGATTACAGCAAAATAAGGGAATGATTTGAGAGAATGACCTGGGATTCTGGAATCAGGACAGCCAGCACAGGATAGGACAGACAGCAGAGGTGATGGTGTGGGGAATTGGAGTCAACAGTAGGGAAGTGGAGTAGCATGGGGGGCAGGAACTGCTGTGCAGTTTACTGTAATAATCACTTCCGGAGTGATTTGATCTTTTAAACAAATTATACATAGCTTTAATGAAAATTTAAAAGAAAATAAAATGACAAAGTAAAGAACCTAACTAGAACTGGCTGAGATAAAAAGATAATAGTCGCCCTCGTTGAAAGCATTATTCAACAAACCCTCTCCACCATGCTGCCAGCTAGCCTAGGGAATTAGCTTAAGTGCTGACCTCTCCTCCTTGGGCTAAGTCTTTCCAGAGGAGACTAAACAATGGAAAACACCTTGCAAGGATACAAAGTAGAAATGCTTCCTAAAAAGAAGCCCAAGCAGAGGACTCCCAATTGTATGGGTGACAGAAACAAAACAAAACTAAAGGAATACTTTAGCACTTTAAATCCCTATTCAAAACTATCATTTGCAGGTTTTATCGAAGTATTTCAATCAGTGTAAATAACTCTGAAAAGCAAATCAGAGCACTGGAGATGGATGAGGCTTTGCCAAACTACCATTAAGTTCTTGGGAATAGTTGAATTCAACTAAAATGTTGAATTACACACAAACAGGGTCTGTTATATTTAGGCAAAAAAAAAAAAAAAAAAAACATGGAAATTTATCTTCTTCCATTTTTACCATGAAGGTCAAAATCCTGCCAAAAGGATAAATATTACCTATTGATATTAATTTTCTAATGTAGAAATTTAAAATCACAGATATGGACACTTTTGATTTGGAAGAAAGCCCAGGTTAAAAAAAAAAAAAAAGTGACTTGCTAGGATCACAAAATCCAGGCACAGAACCCAGGTTACCTATCAATCTATTGTCAATCCACAATAAGTGGCAGCTTCAATAGCTCCAACCTACATACTGTTGCTGAGCTGGAGAATAGGGCACCTGGAAAAAAAAAAAAAGGCTTCAAGAGGTGGACATTTCAGCCAGGCATCAGGTAAAGCGCTTCAAGCACGGAGTTAATGCACTGCACACAATGCAACTCCGCAGTGTGTGTCGGGAGGAAACTTCACAGGGTTTTCAAAAGAGAGTAAAGTGCTTGGGAGCTTGTTTTAAAGGATCAGAAAGCTCCTTCCTCTTTTCTGTTCCTTTCATGTGCACAGTAAAAGAGCAGAGGTATTCTGTTTCCATTGTAGGTCTTCAAGTGTGAGGCCAAGAAAGCTATTGATGTGAAACTGCTCTTTGGTGACATAGTATTTCAACAAGGCAACCCAGGGAAGCCTGGGGTGATGGCCATTTGAGCCTCCTTTTAAGGTGTCTGACATCAGTTTCAGCCTCTCCCACATGTGAGTTTTAAATGTCGCCTGTAGACATGTTCCCCTGAAGGAAGATGACAGCATGCGCTTCACTCTCCTCTTCCATTGCACCCTCTATAGCCCTAACTCTGGACCCTGGCTTTTACCTTCCTTTGTATCCCAATGCATAGAAATAAATATTTTATTGTTGTTGTTAGGTATCAGAGCAGGCTCATTGCCCTTTATCTTCCATATCCCTCTCACTCAATAAGCACAATTAATGTGTGTTCTGATATTTGCTTTAAATTCCCCAATTCTCAGAAATATTTCACTGTTAAGGCTTTTCTTCACCTGTAAGTTAAATGTGCTTACCTAGTCCATCACGATTTTGTCTGAGGGCCATGGGCAAAGTCTGACAGGTAGGGTTTCACTCTTATCTCTGTCTGATCAGAAGAGGAAGTCTTGCCAGTTCCGCTTTAGTTTGAAGCTGATTATTGGCCTCAGAATTCACAAAGGGAGATGAGGTTCTTTCCACACCTGAAGGCATTTGGGATGCAATTTGTATGGAAACCCTGCTAAAAGGAATAGCTGTCTATTTTCCTAATCTGACTGTTTGCATTTTGCAGACATTGACAATGCACAGTAAACAAGCCAAAGTGCAGAGCTTTCCCAGGTTTGTGTTGGACCATAACAACTGCTAGTCAACGAACAGGTAAAAAGCTCTTCACAAATCTGTACTTGATCAACTGATGCATGTTGGAGAATATTCTTAGATAGGCCTTCTAAAATTATCACAGTTGGCTATTTCCACAAATATGGATGAAAATTAACACACCCGGAAGAAGATTTTTCATTTTATAATTTGGAATATTCTGTTATCAATTGAAAATATGTAACAAATAGTATACAAATATAAGGTACTAATCTTAAAGTGAATGAGAGGCAATAAGAGATATTGATTAATGGGCTTCTATTGGATTTATTAAGGAAAAAAGTGATGGCATAGTTGTTGGTATTGAAATTTGAGGTAAGTTACAGTTGCGTGACGTCTCCTTAAGCACTATGATTTTATTATTATCCGTATCTGTTTCAGATGAGGGCATTAAATGTAAAAAACGTGTGAGACTCCTAATCAGAATCTCAGCAGATGAAGCCTGAGGATCAATTTTGACATCTTCTGTACAGATGGGTATAGATGAGTACAGGTGACCCAGAGCCACTTGTCGTTCAAGATCATGTGCCACACCCTTGACAGCACGAGATAGTGAGGTACTTGACAGGAAAGTGTTCTGCTATTCATTGTGCTGAAATTCATAGCCTTTAGATATGAGGTAAGAAGAGAAATTGAACTCTTGTTATGTAAAGAAAATAGCCTAATTTATATCTTTGTTATACAAGCAGTTACAGAATGAATCACAAACTTTCTAAGATGTATTCCTTTAGGGATTCCTTTACACATTTCAGTAAATATTCTGGTGAAATCCCAGTTATGTACCAGAAAGCATAGAAACAATTGATCTATGGAAAGTTTTGATGACTGGAATAGCCCAACTTCAATATAAAAACTTGGGCAAGTTTCCTGTAAATGGCTCAATTTTTAAACAAGAATTTGTTTATGAGATGAAATAGCTTGTTAATTAAGTTGTTTGCAATAGTTTATACAAATGCTAAACTGTACCGCCTGTAACAATTATTTAAATATTTCTATGTTTTATACCTATTTTCTGGAAATAATTATTCACCATGTTCATATGTCTCTTCAAGGCTTTTGATAATACTGTCACACTGATAGGTTAGAGTAAGACTCTGCATTGAATTTATGACCAGAGACTTGTGTATAATACTTATTATTCCTTCATTCATTAACTCAACAAAAATATATTTTGAACCTACTATGTTCTGGGAATTAAGAAACAATGTTAGATGTAATCTGTTCTTTTTATGTACTGCAGATTGACTATATCTGGCTTGGATTTTCAGTTTTCTAGGGTCAGATTTTGTTATTTCAAAAGTTTCTTTTTATTAATTTATTACAAAGATATTAGGAAAGAAGCTTTGAAGGAGCCCCAGAATAATGAAAGCTACTAAACTCAACCTGTTTGTGGCTCTTCTCTATGGAATATGAATGAAGAAATGCTGCAGAGATTTTTAAATTGTTCCTAATAATTTTATTAATTAAATGAAAAGGGCTACAATAATTATCAAAAGCAAAAGAATCATGCATAAAGTCTACCCCTTTCTCAAATACAATTCTGCCTTTAATGATTCAGAGTTGCAGTTTATTTAGAAATAAGATGCTTTTGAATTTCAATGCATTGTTTAGATTACCTATACTGAATAGAATTTTAAAATATATGCAAGCAGCATTCTGAGTCAACAAATTATTTGATGAGTGTCAGAGGATAAAAATCAGTAGAAGCAATTTAGTAAATTGGAATAGAAGTATCAAAGAAAATGTTTTTATTTGTTCAGTGAGTATTTATTGACCTTCCACCATAAGCCATGCAAAGTACAGAGGTACTGGGGATATAAAGATGAAGGCAGTCCCTTTTTCGAGAACTTTGAAGATTAGTAAGGTCACTTAGTGGAGGAATATTATACATAATGTGTTTCAGTGAAGTGCTATGAAAGAAATATGGATTTGGTGAAAGTGATCCAAAGAGGGCGACAAGCCTTGGATTCTCACAGAATATATATGAGTTACCTTTTTAAAAATGCATGTATTACACATTTCACAATCAGGATAAAATATTGGTACCAAGGGCCATCTTGGTAGAGGGAGCCTTATGAGTAAAATAAAAGAGATGTGAGAAATGTCCAAGCCATGGGAAGTAGTAAGATTGTCTAAATGATAAGATCCAAAGAGAATCATTAGGAATAATGCATCTGGAGATGGTACCAATGCACAAGACTGAAGAGACAAATAAGCCCAATAGCTTTAGACTCTTTGTTCATTGAGACATTCATTTAAATCAAAAGCAGTTTAGTCTGAGAAGCAGACTGTCTAAAAAAATGAGGTAAGGAAACCAAAATGAGGTAAGGAAATAAAAGTTTGGTAAAACAGTATATTGGACAAAGTCAAAAGACTGGAGAATATATCAGTAAAAGATATGGAGACTAAAGAATGGGAAAAATGGATAAAAAATTAGAAAAGATCGTGAAAACATATTAGACACAATTAAAATGAATAACAAACTTTTAATTAGAGTCTCAAAGGAAAAGAGATAAATCAACCTATACTATTGCAATAGAATACTGAATAGAACTAGTAGCAAAATCCCACTGCAGGGAGATAAAAATCGGACTGCCAAGGAGGAGAACTTGATAAATATCCAAAGTTTTCAATGAGGAGTTCTAAAGAACTACTCCCTAACAGCAGCAGCTAATTAATAATATAGAGAAGGCTTTGCAGAGATTTGAAGGCAGTCTTTAATTAGCTCACACCTTTATCAGATTAAGGTACTATACACCCTATTGACCACCAGTCATAAATTAAACAAAATATTTTATGGAGGAAAATAAGATCATTTAGAAATAATAAAATTTTTATATATTAAGAGTAGAATTTAATTAAAAAGTATTAGGCAAACCAAGATATAAGAAAAAGAGAGGTCAAAGTAAAAGACAATAGAAAGACTCACAGGTTATGTAGGTATTAAAAATTTTTATATGAATTTTTTAAATAAATATTTTTAGTTGTAGTTGGACACAATACCTTTATTCTGTCTATCTATCTATTTATTTATTTTTATGTGATGCTGAGGATCAAACCCAGGGCCTTGCATGTGCTAGGCAAGTACTCTACTGCTGAGCCACAACCCCAGCCCCAGTTTTATATCTATTATTAATAGGCTCAATAAAGCAGCTGGCAAGCAGGATGATTTCATCAAGAAACTAGTGTTTACAAGAAAGCATCAAATGGAAATTCTAAACTAAATAAAACGAAAATTTTTTTTGGTTTTTGGGTTTTAAAGTTTGGTAAAACAATATATTGGACAAAGTCAGAAGACTGGAGAATATATCAGTAAAAGATATGGAGACTAAAGAATGGGAAAATGGATAAAAATTAGAAAAGATCATAAAAAACATATTAGACACAATTAAAATGAATAACGAACTTTTAATTAGAGTCCCAAAGGAAAAGAGATAAATCAACCTATACTATTGCAATTTTTACACTTTAAATGAGTAGTAAAATATTACCTCTAAGCAGATCGGGAAAAGTTAAGAATGTGTATTATAGTCTCTAAAGTAACCAATAAAATAACAATGCAGAAAGCTTAAAAATCACTATATAAATTTAAGTGAAATTCTAATAGTTACACCTACAATCCAAATGAGGAAAAAGGGGAAGATGAGTACCAAAATTTTTTTTTTTTTTAGAGAGAGTGAGAGAGGAGAGAGAGAGAGAGAGAGAGAGAGAGAGAGAGAGAGAGAGAGAGAGAGAGAGAGAATTTTTAATATTTATTTTTTAATTCTCGGCAGACACAACTTCTTTGTTGGTATGTGGTGCTGAGGATCGAACCCGGGCCGCACGCGCACCAGGCGAGCGTGCTACCGCTTGAGCCACATCCCCAGCCCCCCAAAAATTGAGAAGATAAAGAGAAAACAAAAAATAAAATAGTGACTTAAATCTAATCATATCAGTGACTACAATTAAGTAAATGGACTAAATAACTACAATTAAGAGGCAGTGATTATCAGAATAGATTTTTTAAAAAGCACTTTATGCTATCTATATGAGATGTATTTTAATAAAATGACACTCATCAATTGAAAACAAATAAAAAAGCATGTATCTTGAACTAGAAGATATCAAAAAGTTGGAGACCACTTTAATATCATACATAATAGACATCAAGACAGAAAGTATTTCCAACAATAGGAAAGGGACATTTCATAACGTTTGATAGTTCAACTCATCAGAAGGATAGTATAATAATGACAGAATAACAACAACAGAAATTTAAAATACAGAAAGTAAAAATGACAGAATTAAAGGGATAAATAATTTCATAATCAATTGAGGTTTTATTATTGTCAACTGATGAATGAGTAAACAAAAATATCAGGTCATATATAATCTAAACAACAATATCATATTCATTAGTGCTATTTGATAGAATACAGAACAAGCAGATCCAATTTATAGTTTCCTTTATCCAGTAACATTCTAAAGTGCTGGTAATGGCCAAGCATGATGGTGCAAACCTGTAATCCCAGTGGCTCTGGAATCTGAAGCAGATGGATCCAGAGTTCAAAGCCAGCCACAGCAATGGCAAGGCACTAAGCAACCATGTTTCTAAATAAAATACAAAATAGGGTTGGAGATGTGGCTCAGTGATTGAGTGCCCCTGAGTTCAATCTCCAGTACAAAAAAAAAAAAAAAAAAAAACACCTAGTAATTGTTTATTTTCTTATCTGAATAGTGATTAAACAAGTGTGTTCTTTTGTTAAAATTAATTGAATTGTACCGTTATCCTTATACACTTGTATATATGTAGTAATTTAACTTTTTAGTATTCTGGAGACTGGCAGTAATGAACATAAAGAAGTGGGATGTTATTCCAGTATTCTGACTCATCTTGAGGGTACTTTGTCTTATTTATTTTGTAGCCTAAAACTGGGCACATGACCACATCACGTACATTAAAAAATAAAAATAAAAAAGAGGTGCTTAATTTTAGTGGAGGTGAATTGAATTGCTATTTGTGTCCAGAAGGATAAAATAGGAGGTCTTTTTGCTAAATGAAATTCAGGGAAATGCCCATGTCTATGCATGTAAGGAGTACAGATGTGTGTGGAAAGAAAAGAAACAAAAATCAGAACCCCCTGACCCAGCACAGTTTAAAATTTAACAAATATCTTAAGACTTTAATACTCCCCAAGATTTTCTAAATAATATTGTCTATTGTTAAATTGTTTAACAATCATAATACAATGAATTTTTAGACATCCAGCTAAACTCAATACATAAAATATAGCAATGCAATGGCATGTGTTTTCTTTAGATCTTTTATTATTCTTTTTCATATAAGCCTATTTTCATAGTATGCTACATTGAAATATATTTAAGTAAATGGATCATTTTGTAAAAGTCCCTCATTAAATCAACTCACTTCTTAGTTCAGTTGTTGCCAAGCCAATTCTGCTATTTATAACACTCTGTCCAATTTTCAGACACTGAATACAGAATGAAAGATGAAAGGACATTTTAGGTTTGAATCATCTATCATACATACTATTAAATATTATTTTACTCTTACTATCATTTATTATACATGTCCATGTCTTTCTTAAGGAAATATTATAAAAAATTTATTACTACTAGTCATGCAACAATTAAAGATTCACTTAAGAGCTTTACTGGCTATAAAATGAGAAGAACATGTAAATGGAAAGAAAGAAAATTTTGTATTTTTAGTTGCTTTTTAAATCAAATTGCCGAAAAACTGGACTAGTGAATAATTTCTCTTTATAAACATATGTAAAAGTAAACAAAAACACTTAAGAATACAAGTGCATATTTTAAAATCATTTTCTTATATTCTTATATAAGAAATATATAAATTTATAAATAAATAAATATCCCTCTTTTTAATGTAAAGAGTTTTTTTTTAAATCACCCTCTCTTAAGCATGGATGTTATAAAATATTTAAGATAATAGATAAGTAGAAATTATACAAATAATTAGAGCTTTGGTTTGGGGCTTGTTTTGTCTTTTATAAAATAGCAGTAGTGAGTATCACTTGTCTGAATGAAATGGTTTTAACAAATTATTGGTAATTATTTTTTAGAGCACTTCCCATCCTATTCCAAAGATATGTATATTTTTTTAAATTCTGAAAATCTCAACTAACAATTCACATAGACACAGACCTGCAGGGATGGAGTGTGAAAATTTATTAGGAGAAAGCAACAAGGACATCCCTAGCAGAGTGTTTTAGAATAGAGAAATAGAAGCTCTGCTCACAATGAGCGACAGGGATCTATTTGCAGTTTCATATACACATGTTGAAAGCCCCCAATTGTGGTTTCCACATCAAAATAATGAAGTGTCAATGGCATTTCTCTTCACAGTAAAGAATTAATTAAACAACCTCTATAATGATCTGGCTTCTAATAGTGCTATTTCTGACATGAGACCCTTTTACCTTGATTCTGAATTACAGTGAATCCTTGTGAATGCTTTTGTTATAAATACTCATCTTGCTTCCTCATGTGTGATATGAGTTTCTATGATCATAGGATCACAATTATCCCCTTACTCCTTTCAGAGAATTTGTATAGCTCTATTAATAAGGGAAACTCAAAGCATTTTGCAGATGCACCATTCACCTCAGCCAATATGAACCACTGCCCTTAATTTGTCAGAATAGCAATACTACCTTTCAGACAAATTGTCAGCCAAAGGAAAGTCTTTAATCATACCCAAGACAAGCTACAAGGACATCAAGAGGGGTAAGTTCTAGAAATCAAGTTATTTTTTCCATTATAAAATGTGCCTTGTTTTATCTGATAGCTATGTTACCTTAAAGATTCCTAAAAATAAATAAATAATAAATAAATAAACAAAATAAAGATTCCTAAAAATAAATACATTTATTCAAGCCACATCAATTTAATGCATTCTGAAAACTGATGAAATAACAATGAATCCTTTTGATTATAGCTATTGAGTTTCCAAAAGGGAGAATATTTCAGAGAAAAATTCATTTTGAATAAATCAAGGAGATCTAAATTTGCAATTTATCTAAAATATTATAGTAAAATGTGAGTTGCAAAACTATTGGTTATAGGGACAGTCAGGAAGCAACCAGATAGAATGAGGCTGGATGCAGTGCAGCATGGGGGGAGTCACTGTGGCACACATATAAGAATATACCCTACCTAAGGGGCAATTGCCAGATCTCACAGCCTGTGCTTGTGGGAAGATTAGTCCATTTTACCAGATCTTCTGAATTTTTAAGACATGATGGAAACCCATCGGTTTATGTAAAATTTCCTGGTATCCTAGTTCAAAATCTTTTAAAATCACTGAATAGGTCAAACAAACTAGGCATATGGATTAGATTAGAACTATAGATTACCAATCTGTGATCCCCATATGGCAACGCAGCCACTCAGAAGTTAATCCTTAAGATTGTGACACTGAAAGGAAACTCCAAGAAGTCACTGGTTCAGATCTTCTATGTAGGCAAGTCTACATCAAAATTATCAAAGATGTTTATTGGCTCAATGAACGTTTACTGTAACTACCAATTCTTTTCAGGCACTCTGCAAGGTGTCAGAAATATGACACTGAGCAGGATACAGTCCTCCTTCTTTTGAAGAGATAGGGTAATTGAAGTCATGATATCCCATGCCTTTATGCTTCTAAGAGGAAAGGTGAGAAATCTACTACCATAATTCTCTGTGCCTCTGGTCCCATTCCCTTTACTTTTTTGTCTCAGTAGAGTAATTGTGATTTGCCTGATTAGAGAGATTTTTAGAAAAATGTAAGAAAGTATAAATTGGTGTTATACTCTGAATGTTAGCATTCTCCCAAAATGTGTATGTTGAAATTTAATCTCAAATGTGACAGTATTTGGAGGTGGGCCCTTACTTGGTAATAAGGACATGAAAGTAGAGCCCCTTGGGAATGGGATTAGCCCTTAGAAAAGTCCAACAGAGATCCCTGACCCTTTCTATCAAGTGAGGTCACAATGAGAAGGCACTTTCTTTGAATACGGAAGCAGGTGCTCACCAGATACAAATGTACTGAAGCCTTGATATGGAACTTTCCAGCTTCCAGAATTGTGAACAATAAATTTCTAATGTTTATAAGCCACTCAGTTTATATGATATTTTGTTATAGTGATCCAAACAGACTAAGACAGTGGCCTCCTCCTTCTGCACTGTCCTTGGGGATCAATTGCCCTTGTTGTCACCTGGTCTTAACCTAACAGGGGTGTATAATGTCCTCACCTATAAGCCATTCCATCCAATATAGTTTGTTGTTTCAATATAGTTTTATAGTGTAAAAGTTGAGAGCAGTTAAAAAAAAAGTATAAAATTTTGACTTCTCTTTCTCTTTTCTCCATGGTTCCAAGTTGAGATGAGGATAGAAGGAAGTTAATTGTTGAGTTTCCCCAAGTCTTAACAATCTCTTCCGAATGTGCATTCTGGTGGCCAATATTGATCATTATCATAAGGGAAATATATTGTATTATAATAACACATAGGTGGGGGACAGTAGCAGAATTCAGAAAGCCATAAAAACTTGTGCAAAAACTATGATAAACAAGTATATTTAGGTAAATGCAAGTGAGTAAAAACAGTTTTTTTTTTCTGGAATAGGAAATAGCATGTACAGACATCGGGGTCAACATGGCAAAATGGGGGAACCTACAGTAGTTCAGTAGGGTGAGAGTGTAGAGAAGAGGGAAGGAGAGGCAAAGAGGTAAGGCTAGAAGACTCAGAAACTTCTAATAGATCCTATAAATCCTGTGAAGGAATCTTGTTTCCTAAAGAAAATGAGGGATGTCTCTGAAGTATTTTCAGTTGTAAAGTCACATAATTATATTTGTGATTTGTCTTAGTCCATTCACAATTCTCTAGCAAAAGTATCATAAACTAGGTAGCTTATAAATAACAAACGTGGGTCCTCACATGGTAGAAAAGGAGCTCCTTAGGGCTTCTTTTGTATGAACATTAACCTTGTTCTTAAGGACACTGCCCTTTGACCCAATTACCTCCTAAAGGCTCCAACTCTTCATATTATTGCATTGGGAATTCAATATCACCATCTTAATTTTAGGAGACACAAACATTTAGATAATAGCATATTTTAAAATATACTATTATGTCCACAATATACTAAATGTGCTACAAAGAGCAAATCTGGAGAGGAACTAATTATTGTTGCAGGAATCCAGGTAAGAGGAAAGTTCCTATTCAGGAATAAAGAGATCTAAAAGGTATATAGATGGCATAATATCAATTCTCAGGTGGATATATGTCCTCCCAAGTGAAAGGTCTTCAGATCTAAGCAATGTCCTCATGCTACCCATTCCTAGCACTCCACTGGCCTCCAAAGCTGAAGTCAGCAACTAATGTAACTCAAAATCTGGTCTCTCTCAACTTGGTGAATTCTGGTAAAACACTGGGACTGACAGCCTTCCCTATGGCTATCAGTGGCACTAGAAATGCTTGAGTTCCCATCAGGTCCCCCTCAGACCTCCTAGGCGAGGTGGTGTAACTCAGCCTCTGCTATGGGTCTCATTAACCCTCACCACCTTAGCTGTAGAAGGTTTTAGATTCCATCCACACCAATGAAGAATTCGGAGTGGCCAGAAAGTAATGTTCATGCCTCATCAAAACATAACCTATATAATTTACTTAACACTCCTTCAATTCAGAGATCTGAATACATCTCTGACTTTGTTCTCCACTTTTCACTGTTTCAGTCTTCATTTTTTATAGAACTGAGATTCTTTCCCTTCCTCTTCCTGTTTAGGCTCCCTTTATATAAACTCTGTGATCTAGTCCACCAAATCTGGCTTTTATAATTAAAGTGTCAAGCACCTAATCTAATTGGCCAGGATTTGAGAAGCACTGCAGGTTGAACAAAGGATATAATTCAATTAATAAATAATAATAGTTAGCATTTTTTGAATATTTAGCATAGGCCTGGTAAGCACTTTTTAGATTTAATATCTTTAATCACCACAGTAACCCTAGTATATTCCCCATGGTAGAGGTAAGAGGCTAAAGAATTATGAAATTTTTCTGGGATTACATGAGCTGCTAATTAGAGGAGCTAGGGTTTGAAGTCAGGTCTGGATCTAGATCTCAGATTCTATTTTTTTTTAATTGTAGATGGACACAATTCCTTCCTTCCTTCCTTCCTTCCTTCCTTCCTTCCTTCCTTCCTTCCTTCCTTCCTTCCTTCCTCTTTCTTTCTATGTGGTGCCTGGGATTGAACCCAGTGCCTCACGCATGCAAGACAAGTGCTTTACCACTAAGCTACAACCCAGCCCCAGATCTCATATTCTTTAAAAACTAAAAATTTGTTTAGTGTGATATAATTCAAGCTATGAAAAAAATTTTCAATAATGTTTGGTGGTTACTATGGTGTAGATAATTGTCCCCAAAAGGTCCATGTGTTAAAGGACTTTTCCCTAGCCCATCATGCCATTGGGAAGTGGTGGAACTTTTAAGAAGTGTGCACTAATGGGAGATTCAGTCAATGAGCAGTTTTTCTCCACATTGCATTCCTGCCATGATGTGTTGCCTCATCACAGGCCCAAAGAAGCAAGACCAACAGATCATGGACATAAATCTCTAAAACTGTGAGCCAAAATAAACCTTTCTTTTTATAAATTCATTGTCGCAGGTATTTTTGTTATAATAATGGAACGCTGGGGGTCAGTGATTCAAATGCTACTTATCAGTCAAATAAGAACTGTAAGAAGACATTTGATTTGGCAAGAGGAAAGTCACCATTGGCATTGGTGTTTTCAAATATGAAGGAGAATGAGGGCAGTTACAGAGGATGAAAGTTAAGTGAAAATTGAGAAATTGAAGAAAAGTCTATATCATTCTTCATGGGGAGTAATTAGAGAAACATACAGGGTTGAGGGAGAAGTTTTGTTGTATTTTATTTTGGTTTCTAACATGGGGAAGAATAGATTGGACTTCAGTAAGGTAAATACCACATGTTCTCACTTAAATGTTGAAGCAAAAATGTCAATATCATAGAAGTAGAAAGTATAACAGTAGTTACTGGAGGCAAGTGGCAGAAGGAGGTGGGGATGGAGAGAGGATGGTACAGGGGTAGAGTTGGATAGGAGGTATAACTTCTTTTTTTGAAGAAAATGTACATTTATTGCTATATTATGGGCATGTACAAATATGTAAAACTGAATTTATCCATTATGTGAATTATCATGCACCAATACAATGGGAAAATTATTCCATCAAGGTGTGAAAAATATAAAATCCATCTTAAAATGTCATTTCTCCCCTGAAAAGAAACATACACACACACACACACACACACACACACACACACACACACACACATATATATATATATATATATATATATATATGGGTATGCATAAGCCATCATGTGAGGCCAGTAGGAAATCTGCAACAATGAACAAAACCTCATTCTTCACTGGCCCATTAACCACAATTATTTAAAAACTACATACAAATGAATCCTAATGGCATATAAGGAAATATACATCAATTTGCTTTGGAACCAATATGCCTCAAAATGTTAGAAGGCTTATTACCTGGTTTGATTAAAATTATACTACCTATTAAATGCAGATAGTATAGCCTAAACAAAATTCCCATAAGTGCTTCACCTCAATCTTTGTTTTCAAGAATCCAGATTAGAAACACACAGTGCAGAGATCTACTTTAAGAATGAATTACTAGTGAACACAATATAAGTTTTGGGAAACTTCTAGGTAGTACATTTTCTGGAGACTTAAATTATTTTACATCACACTCTTCATATTTGTTGCATTTATGGCATTATGCTACATGAGGAATTTTCATAGGCCTCTGAAACTATGTTATAACTGAGACCTCTCTTCTAAGAATATTTCACATTCGCAGGGTTTTGATGCAGTGAATTCTTAGGTGTGAACCAAATGGAGATCATTGCACATGTCTTCTAATGCAGGTTCCACTGCATACTGTGTTCATTTATAGGGGTACACTGAACTAAGATGATGACAAGTGTCCCCAGATCCTTGCAATACACAA
This sequence comes from Urocitellus parryii, assembly GCF_045843805.1. NCBI lineage: Eukaryota > Metazoa > Chordata > Mammalia > Rodentia > Sciuridae > Urocitellus > Urocitellus parryii. The sequence continues at coordinate 45,719,719 of NC_135538.1, forward strand.
GTTATTGCACTTGCCTTCTCATGTTTGCTAACAAGTTCATGTGGTAATAAAGACTTCCCATTTTTTCTGTATTCTGGGTTACTTTCCAGTGTGTTCTTTCATGTACTTGAGAGAATCTTAGAAAAAGGTTTTCCCACATTGCTGACATCATTAAGGTTTCTCCTCTGTGTGAATTATTTCATGGTATAAAAGGGAATTGTACGGGTTTGGGGATATAGCTTAGTTGGTAGAGTGCTTGCCTTGCATGCACCAGGCCCTGAGTTCAATCCCCGGCACCACACACACACACACACACACACACACACGCACACACACACACACACACACACAAAATGGGAACTGTAACCAGTAAAGGCTTTCTCACTTTGTCTGCACTCATGGAGTTTCTCTCAAGTGTGAGTTCCTAGGAGGTATAAATTCTAATGTTTTATAGAACAGTATGATTACTATGGTTGACAAAAATTGATTATGTATCTCAAAATAGCTAGTATAGAGGATTTTTAATGTTTCAAGTATGTATAAAAAAGGATAATTGTTTGAGGTGATGCATGTATGTTTTACATTAAGTATATGCATGGTGATTACATATATATATATTAGAATATCACACTGTACCCCAAACATATGTACAATTGCTGTGTGTCAATTAACACTTTTTAAAAACATGTTTTAGACACCAACAAGGAAAAAAAATCATAAAAAAGAAAGGTAATCTAAAGTTCATATGAACCCAAGTCCAGTGATCTTAGGAGAAGGTAGTTGAGGACTGAGATAAAGAAACAATAAGACACAAATGTTGGGAATTAAAGGTAAATACAAAACTTAGTATTGATAACCTCTCTTAAAACTAAGCCCCAGAAGCTTGTCATGGGGACCATACAATGTACTGCATTCAAAAAATATAAGAACAATAACAACAAAAAAATACCTACTTTGCCACCACCAGTATTTTCATCTTCCCCATTCTTCAACAAGGAGAAACAAAGTGGGCTCAGAAATACATTTAAATTTCTACTTGACATTTCTCCAGAGAAGACCAATATGGCTAATAGGTACATGAAATGGTGCTCAACATCACCAATTATGCAAATTAAAACCAGAATGAGGGCTGGGGATGTGGCTCAAGCGGTAAAGAGATCGCCTGGTATGCGTGCAGCCCGGGTTCGATCCTCAGCACCACATAAAAATAAAGATGTGTTCACCAAGAACTAAAAAATAAATAAATAAATATTAAAATTCTCTCTCTCTCTCTCTCTCTCTCTCTCTCTTAAAAAAAACCAGCATGAGATACCAACTCACACCATAAGTATGGCTATTATGAAAAAGACAAAAGATAGCAAATATTGGTGAAATATGGATGAAAGGAATCCCCTATACAGTCATGTTGGGAATGTAGATTGTTACAGCCATTATGTAAAAGAGTATGGAGTTAAAAAAATAGAATTACCATATGACCGCGTAGTCCCTCTTCTGTGTATATACACAAAGGAGATGAACTGGTCACCTTGTAAAGATTTTCTGAACTTCCATGTTCATTTTAGTATTAGTCACAATAGCCAAGATATGGAAACAACCTGAATGTCTACAAAATGGATAGATAAAGAAAAAGTGTGTATGTGTGTTTGTATATATATATATATATATATATATATATATATATATATATATACACACACAATGAAATATCATTCAGCTTTAAAAAGGAAAAAGCTTCTATTTGTCCCAACTGGAAGACATTATGCCAAGCAAAATAAACCAGACTCAGAAATAAAAACATTGTATTATCTTCCTTTATGTGGAAAATTTAAAACAGAGTCCAAATACACAAAAATAGAAAATGATTCAGAAATTATCATGTACTAGGGAGGTGGCCAGGGTGATAAGGAGGAAAAGGGGCCATGCAGGAGAAAGGATACAGAATAGAACATGTGTCAGATATAAAAATTTATTTATTTTTAAATTTTTATTGTTGGTTGTTCAAAACATTACATAGTTCTTGATATACCATATTTCACACTTTGGTTCAAGTGGGTTATGAACTCCCATTTTTACCCCGTATACAGATTGCAGAATCACATGGGTTACACATCCATTGATTTACTTA